>NC_087287.1:15432000-16118500 GCF_015220805.1 Pogoniulus pusillus | reverse complement strand
TTAATACTACTTAAAGTAGATTGTTTTGTGCAAGTTTCTCAATGCATCAGTACCAAGATCTAAGAAATAACTCTGCACTGCCACAGAAGATGCCTTGCTGTAACTGCAGTGTAAATGATAATCAGGCTACTCCTACTTTTGCGTTCATTCTACAGAGTGGCTTGGGAAAAAGAAATTCAGAAGCAACAGTTCAAAAGTAGCAGAAGAATTATTTTTGCTGTCATATATGAGGTAAACTACTGTCTTCAATAGAACAGAGATTTTTTTGGATTAAGTATTATGTGTACTAAATGGAATCCTAGAAGGGGCTGACAGCAGCAATCTAGTTAACGTTTGGTAACAACTGGAAATGAAATATTTAATTAGGAACGCAAGGAAACAATTCTGTCTATAGCATTTTTTCAGCTGGGTTCATACCACATTTCCATCTTTGATTGAAAGATTGCGTTACTGAAGTGAGAATTTAAAGCCTTTGAGTGTCCTCTGGTTTTCATCAGCACAACTCTATATTCAACTTTTGAAAGCAACTGGGTGAGATCTAGATTTCTGAGGAATGTTTTCCATTATTTCTTCCTCTGTCGGAATACAGAAACGTCACCTAGAGGACAAGTATTACAAGCACAGAGAGGGCTCTTCTGTGATAGTCATGGGAGAAACAGCATTGCTGAGGTTGGAAGGGACCTTAGAGATCATCTGGACCGACCTGCTGCTCAGAGCAGGGTCAAAGGTCGCTGTGGGACATCACCAAAGAGAGAGATTCCACAACTTTTCTGGGCAAGTAGTGCCAGTAATTGACTCTTGCAGGGAACCAAAGACAACAAAAACCCCCATCTTTACATTTTTTTCAGTGCAATTTCCTTTCTGGGCCTGTTACCTCTTCTGTAACAGGGGGCTGCTGAGAGTCTGGCTCAGTCTTTAAACATCTTGAAGCTTCTCTTCTGCAGGCTGAACTACCTTCTAGTTCTTTCACCTGCAAATAACTGTGTTGCATACAACAGTACATAGAAGCTTTGTGCTCTCCTGTTAATTTTGTCCTGAGACAAAAGTGAGCCTTGATCCATTTGCTCATTGAAAGTATTTTGCTCATCTTGCAGCCAGAATATACTCTGTAGGTCAGTGCAATTAAAAAACCAAGCAACAGGCCATCAAAATCCCTAAAGCCCAATTACCTCATCTACTCAGTGTTTTGGAGGTGAATTAATGAAATGTTTGTTACTGACAAAGATCTGAGAGATAAGCAATAGCTCCAGGCAGAAACTGTCAAACCTGTTCACTTCTTAAAGTGGCTTAAAGAGCTCTGCCATCCTTAGAATAGAAAGAGCCATATGGGGGCTGATAAGAATACAGCCAACCTTAATAATGTTAATAAATAACATGGTGACACCTGCAGAACAGAGTAACAACAAAACCAACTCTTATCACATCAGTCACCTTTTCTGAAAAGGCTCCCAAAAAGTTTTGCCATCACTTGGATTTATAAGACTTTCCCAGAGTTATCTCTAAGTGGTATCTCACTCCAGCACAGTAACACCTGAAGGCACAGAATCTTCACTCCGAGCTTTTACTGTTGAAAAGGACCCTTAATTCATCATGGTGTGCAAATGTTGAAACACACATTAAGGGATTGCAATAGTACAATCTAATCTAGTATAATGTAAAATTCTAATAAACATTATAATAAGCATTGCTACTGCAATGTGGTTAATGCATTTAAATTGGATTTTGGGGTCACTGGAGGTTATGAAGAAAACATCCAGAAGTAAACAAATTTGCTAACAGTAATGTAGAAAAATATCATCCAACCTATTTCAGATTAAATACAATTTAAATTGGTCTCAGAACCTTCCTACTCTTCCAGTTTTAGGAGTTTAGGGTTTGTTCTGAATGTACAGACAAAGCACATTCAACACAAACATTGGAACAGCTGTTAGAAAGAGGACTTGGGGGGATGTTTGCATCTTTGCAATCTGAGATCTGCTAGTGCCCTAAATGCCCCTCCATTGAGTTGCAGTCAGATGACTTGTGCAATGCCACACAAGCTGCCCATGAATCTATTCTAAGTCAGCATATGGCCAATGGTTTCTTTTTTTCCACTCCATCCTTTTTCTGTAATGTTTGTTTTTCTCCTTTTGTTTTTAATTGTCAATTTTATTTCATTTATATGTATGGCTCATCTCTAATGTATTTTAGAGCTTACTACATCATCCAGGAAAAGTAGAATATTAAAAGCTATGTAAATCTGTTTATAGTTGTGTTACTGAGTACAGCTCTTTGCCAAAGGAAAAGCATCCAAGATGCTTTAATTGACAGTTGAGTTCAAGCACTTGCATCTCATTTGTGAATATCTCCGTGTATGAGCAGCACTCACATTTACCCATTTGTAGTCTTATCTTCACCGAATCCATTTGCAACATTATAAATTAGTGTACACACAGCTGATAGGTACAGTAAGCTCAGCAGTGAGAGCATGTTCATGAGCAAAGTGCACAGCAGTAATCAATGTTCATTTCCATAAGCAGTGTACAATCTAGTAAGTCACAGTGCAGAACAAAGAGGAGTTTGTGTTGTGTTGTTCAGTGAATGGCCAGCTGTGAAAAATTGAATCTTCAGTGGATTTACTAAAGGTCAAAGTAAGGGAGCACTGAACTGGAGAGTTTTAATTTTGTTTTCTCAGACTGAGAGAGTTGCAAGCTAAGATTTTTCTCTTTCTTCAGAGAGCAGAATGATTTTGAGTCAAGTGTAAGAATGAAATATGCAATGACTATGCCCAAAAACACATCTGTAAGCACGTGCACATTTGTTACAATCCATGAATGTAATTAATTTTCAGCATTCAAACTGACTTATGCTCTTGAGACACTTCTATGCCTAAGTGTCATAAACTATGGTGTTTGGGGCAACAGGGGATAAAATGCCATATTCTTTTACAGCAGTGATTTGTTACAATCTTTTGCAAAACAAAACCTATGACTTTTTTGGAGAACATTTTTACTTATAGGAAATCTGTGTTCCCAAGTGCAGCATACACATCTTTTTATTTCCTTAGTACATACTCCAAGGAGTACATTTTGAGATGGACTTCAATATGCTTACCTATAAGCTGACCATACAAAGTAATTTTGTTTAGATAAACCCATTACTGCAAAATTAAGGAAATCTAATATGTGAGCTTAAGTACCAAAAGTATTCTTTTACACCAGCAGAAGACAAGAGCAGTTTAACTTCTTTTGGATAGTAGGAGATACTCAAACACCTCAGAAATTTGGTTGGCTCAAGTAAGTTGGTGTCAACTAGATATACACATGTGAAGTTCCGCTGGGGAGTTCATTAGCAGGATGCAATCTTCAGAGAAGGGCAACAAAGCTGGTGAGGGGTCTGGAACACAAATCCTATGAGGAGAGGTTCAGGGAGCTGGGCCTGTTTAGCCTGGAGAAGAGGAGGCTCAGGGGAGATCTTATTATTGTCTACAACTACCTGAAGGGGCATTGTAGCCAGGTGGGGGGTGGCCTCTTCTCCCAGGCAACCAGCAATAGAACAAGGGGACACAGTCTCAAGTTGTGCCAGGGTAGGTATAGGCTGGATATTAGGAAGAAGTTCTTCCCAGAGAGAGTGATTTCCCATTGGAATGGGCTGCCCAGGGAGGTGGTGGAGGCACCGTCCCTGGGGGTCTTCAAGAAAAGCCTGGATGAGGCACTTAGTGCCATGGGCTAGTTGATTGGTTAGGGCTGGGTGACAGGTTGGACTGGATGATCTTGGAGGTCTCTTCCAACCTGGTTGATTCTATGATTCTGTGATTCAAGACAGACCCAGGAGCTTCTCATAAAAGCCCACTGAGGTTCCAAACCGAGACCGCTCTTGCATGTTCATCTTGCACCTCTTTCTAACAGTGTCTCTCCACAAAGAGAAGCAGAACAGGAGCTTAATTTTCAGTCATGCATAATGTAGATAGCAATCCTGCCTCCCACATCTCTTTTGAATCCCCTTTACTTTGTAGTCTATTTTAATTCAGAATATCTGTGGCTTAATAACAGTTTTTGCTCTTTAAAATGTATTTAGAAATCCTGGTTTGGGTGTTAATTTGCTTGAAGATGAAACAGAACTGGTTTTTGTTATTGACAAAAGCTATCTCTGTATGTCAATCTCCTAATCAACAGTAATAGGCTATGGAAAAAGAGAGACATGGTAGTGGTTTCAGAGAGGGACATTGCTAAGTACTCAGACATGATTTTCTAAACTGTATGTAGTGTTTGAAGATGGTCTTCTGGCATCTCAAGTATTTCAGCTCATCCAATCAAGCAGTCCAACTCACTCTGGCATTTGTGGGTGACTGGAGTAGCAACCGAACTGAATGAGTGGCCTGAAATAAACATGCAGAGTAAGACAGCTGCCGAAGCTGTTCACAGCTCTTCAGAAGCACAGTATTTGCTTTTTCCAGTGAACTGGAATATTTTTCAAGTTCTGTTTGGCTGCTTTATGTTGGGAGGTTTTGTTTGTGTGTTTGTTTACCAAAAGGGAGACAGTACTGGCTGTCTTCACCTGAGAAAATTGGCTGAAGTCATGGAAGAGCCTTAAATTCAGGCAAGGCTCCCAAGGCTTCCCAGAGAAGCCTACGATTCCCCAGGTTGTTCTGGGCAACAGGCAGGACACACATGCTGCTTGGAAACCCAGAGCAGCAGCAAGGAGCAGCAGCCTCCTTTCAACTGCATGGCAGCCAGAAAATCCCAGAACTCATGGCTTGAGTGAAAAAGCTGAGGTTCCTTGAGGAAAATACACAGTGTGCTCCTGGATTTGTGAGACTTATGTACTAGTCACAAGCAAATTACCTGAGATCCCAGGCTCTTGAGCAGCTCGCTCTATGGGAAACCAAGTGTGCTTCCAGCAAAAAGCTGCTCAGACTTTAAAGGAGCTTACCAAAACAAATATGTGTATCTACAATATCTTTCTACCTCAGCAAATATTGTTTCACTGAAAAGCTGTCATCCAGCTGTAATAGTATTAACCTTTTATATAGTGCCTTGCATATTTCAGAATAGAATTCTTGTTCTGCAAAGAATACCTCTTACGGAGGTATAACAAAAGGGTAACATACTGCCATAACATTGTGCTTTATTATTGCCTTGCTCAGAATACCATTTCTTCTTCTGCCTCCTCTCTCTTTCTCCTCCTGTTTTTCTCCATGTCTTTCGTGCTGGGCTAAGAGCCTGTTACTTCCTGACAGCAGCATGTGGTTGTGGATTTATATGAGATGGCAAAATCTTATGTGCCAATGACTTGTCCTTTCTGCTAGTCACAGCTTCTGGTATTTAAGAGCACAATAGCTGCTTTGATAGATTAGACAGACTGAAAATCCTTCTAACCACACAGCATACCACCAACCAGTAACTGTAAGGAATGTGTGGGAATAAGGCACATAGAGATGCTTCCTCTGAAAGCCTAGTGGCTTTGAGCACACTGTGGCCAGTATGCAGTGACCTAAGATGACTCTAAACCAACAGGAGTTTATCCAGGTAGACAAGGACTAAGTACCCTCTGAACACAGTGAAGTGAAGCATTCCTCTGTGTGTCTGCCTCACAGTCCTGTAACTATAGAAACACTCAAACTAGCTATAAACTAGCCTACCTATGGCAAAAAAAAAGGGATCTGCACAAGTTTATCCTACAGAGGGAATCCATTATCTGTCCCTCAGTGTAAATTCTTTTGCCAATCAGCAAGGACAGAGGAAAGGAATTGGGAAGGAACTCTGTTGCCATACCTACGCAGCTATTAATTCCTAAATGGTTGCACGTAAGAACAATCTCCCTTTGTTTCTGCTATAGCAAGTATTATTGATTTCTGCTGCTGCAGCAGTGTCTTAAAAGACCTGACCAGTGCCCCTCGGCATAGATATGTTATATTTTTATAGGCAAGTAGGACAGAGATAATCCATGCCCTAGGCTGCTATCAAGTCAAAAGACGACAGGATGTTAAAGATTTATGGGGAGAAAAGGGGAGCAGCAAGCCAGTGAAAACTGCACATGAACCAGCAGACAAGAAGTAACACTGAAACAGGAATCTGAGGATGCACTATCTCTCCCATCCCATGTGTGAAAATTAATGTTAATCACCGTGGTGTTACAGGGTAAAGCAGTGATTCTACTGCGGGTGGTGTGAATGTGTTCATTAACTTGCTTGTTCTAGGAACAGGCAGACAAGGGGTCACAACACAGCCACCAAATTCCATCTCATTAATGAATCAACAAGTGGGCTTTCATGATGTTTTGTGATCTTAATTAGCTGAGACAAGGTAGCAGACATCGAAGTTTTAGTTCAACTGAATGTAGCTAAAACAAAAAAGCAGGAAGCCACATTTTATTCTGTACCACAACACATTCAAATATGAAAGGGCTGCTGACATGACTGCTTGAAATGAGACAAGGGTTGTGTAATTTAGAAGGGTTAGTTTCACTTAGCAGTTATTGTTTTGGTTGCTACTACAGGTCTCACAGTTGTACAAACCTCCCAGGTCAAATCCACTTTTCCTGGAGATCCATTGTCTTTTATCAGCAATAGATCTGCATCCTGTAAACTTCTTTTCTTACTCTGCCTTACAGCACTGGAAGATTGATTTTAATCTTTGCTTCTTGATTATTCAGTTAGTATATTTGCATTTAAGTGTTTCTTCTTTGTCTTCCTTTTTCTTGCAATGTTCTGACAGCTCAATTCCTAACAACGGCTATTAATGGGAGCATTGTGAAGGTATTTGAGCCTGGGCATGGTGACAGCACAACCATAAATGGGTCAAGACAATCAGTAGGTTGGATCACTGGTGGCATGTTCCCACTAATGCAGCCATTCACCAGCCTTATATTGTAATGCCAGAAAAAATGCTGTCGAGAGAGAGAAGAGTCTACTTCCTAAGCATCAGCATTCAGTCTTGCGCCTAGCCTGAATACATCTTTGCTCTTCTTTTTCATGCACAGATTATCTGTGGATTTAGGATGTGTTAGAAACAAGATTAGGATTTACAGATTTTAAGTGTGTATATACAAACTGCTTCTTTGTAGCAAATCATTCCGATGTTCACTGCATTCATGTGCTCACCAAATTAACATCTTTTTATTTCTTTAAAAATCATACCCACCCCTCACTAACAATACCTTTCAGTTTCCTGGATGCTGTGTCCAAACCTTTGCTTTCCATGTTCCCATGGCAAGAGAGGAAATCACTTATTAAAGTTCAGTTTGTCACAAAAACTTACTAACTTGAATAAGAAAGGTGAAGAGCCAAATGAAGACATTCATGCTAAGTTTAGGTGAAGTACAGAAGGAAAGAGACCAGTAATTTCCCATTCATTTTGGTTTAAAATACCACCATTTATGTGTAATCAGAGGGCTTTAGAATTCTACTTCTACCAGAAAAAGAAAGAAAAAATCCCCCAAACTCTGACATGCTCTAATTACAGTACCATAAATGTATGTGTTTAAGCTCGACAGTATATTGGCTGAATGCATGTAAGAAATTGCAGCACTTCAGCTGCAAGCTGAAATGTATTATTGAAAAACTGATTTCAGATTTTATATGGAAGAACAGAATTATAACAGCAGTGCTAACATTCAAATACTATTAATGGCTAGCACTGTATTTTTTCAATAAACTAATTTGTCAAGCTATTGACATTACTATTTTCGTTTTAAGGCAATGTACTAAGTACTATATTCTACATTAGTCTGCAGGAGATTAGTTCTAGTTCAGGAGTCACTTCTCCATTAATCAGACAATAAGAACTTTATGGCAAGAACTTATAGATAGATATTTGTGTGGAATGAATGAATGAATAATTCTTACTGGATTCCTTAGTGTAGTGGAACCCTCACTTACAAAACAGACTAGAAATGTCAAACATTTTGATAGATGAACTCCTACTGAATTTTAGTTCTCTCAAATCCTGCACTCATTGATAAGTCCTTTACTACCATGAGATATAATATGGATCACCTCTCAGGCCAATATTAAAAGAACAAATGTGGGGATAAGAGGAGAGAACTGGAAATAGTGTTAATCAGTTGACAGTATTGAGAAGACATTGTTCTGCAGACACCCAGACATCAACTGCCTGCTAATACAGACATGAAATCAGTACAATTAATATGGTAGGGGAATTGTTTCAGACATTTTTAACAATAAACCCTTAAGTTATAATGTGTTCTAAAAGAAATGATGCTTCTAATGTGAGTAAGCCACCAGAACGATGGAGAGGCCATTTTTACAAGGAGTCACATTTTGAACACAAGGGTTAATGGGTGCAAGTTACTCCTAGGAAGATTTGTAACAATGAGAGAGTTAGCCATTGGAATCATCTCCCAAGGGAAGAATTGGACAGTTTAAGACTCGGCTTGACAAGGTGCTGGGCCATCACATTTAGGAATTTAAGAAAGTGTGGACTAGGTGGTCCTTGGGGTCCCTTCCAACCTGGCATTCTGTGATTATTTTCAGTTTAAGTTATTTTGAGGAAAGCTGTCTGCTACTAAATTTAATTCTGTTTCCTGCATTCCAAGGACATTTTCCAAGCAATAGTGGTTAAAATCAGCTCAGCAGAACATGGATAGAACTGTACCTTCTGCAGTCACTGTTTCCTTGCTTAACATTTCCATTGCAGAGATCACATTCTTGCAATGGATAAGGATGTTTTTTTCTTTTTGCTGATTACAATCCCTCCCTGGAGATATTTCATCTTACCTACACGCTCAGTTTTGCCCTGGATACAGCATAAACGTGCTCCTGCAGACAGGAGAAATTACATACATATATCAGAAGACAAAAATGGACCTTCTTCTAAGACCAAATCCCTAGACTTTAATTTTGGTGAGGATTGGATTCAGACCTTGTCTCAGCAGCTGAAATAAAAAACCTGTAAAAGAGTCTCCTAGGCTTTTAGAAGAGAGACAAAAATAATCTTATCTTGGTATTATCCCTGCTGGTCTTTTTAGCAAGAATCTCCCAAGAATACTCAGCTAGAATATACTTCAGATAAGCGACCCCCTTAATCAAAAATGTGAAAGATTTGTTGTCACAATATTGAAGTCAAAGATGTTCATGTAGGAAATCCTTTTGTTAAAGAATTGTGAATTAGCTTCCTTGCCTTGCTCAAATGCTGAGGGTTCATTTATTTGAGCATTGTCTTTAAAGCAGCTGTTAAGGAAACGATAGGACCACACATTTAAAATAAAAGGATATAATTAAAAAATAAATCACTGCTGACACCAAAGTGTATTTAAAAGCAGCTGCAGTCAATAAGATGTTTGGATTATAGTTCACAAAAATGAAAGGCATGCAGCCACATGGGGCCAATAATGCTAGTTGATTTATTGTAGAAGAAACATGCAGAAGAAATCAGCAGAAATGTGGACCTGAAAGCAGAAGAAAAGAAACTGTCAGTGCTGAGGCTTTTTCTAAGTTCTTATGGGGCCGTAGGAAGCAGTGATTAAGAGAATGGCCTTTGACAAAGGCCTGTGCAAGCCAGACTGTATTTCTGATCAGCAAGAAACTTACTTAGAACAGTTTTAGAAGTCTCTGTATCACAGTAAGGTGCAAAAAACTACGTTTAAAACAGATGGAAAGAAGAAAAAAAAATCTTCATTACTTCAGTAATGTGATCATATCTTACAAAGATATCAGGTTCACCAGGCCATGCTTATAGTAAGTACTATCTTCCTTAAAAAGCAGTCATAAGTGTGGTACTGTTCAGTGTTGTAGAATAAATCAACATGATTCCTGAATAATCATCTGCTCTTGCAAATGTTCTTGCCTGTTGCATAGAGCAACTCTGACTCAGAAATTGAATAACTGATAAGGTGTAAAAGCCTATGAGCAATTGGGATCTTTTCAGATTGGGTGAGAAAGAGATCTGTTTTCTTCTCTAAAACGAGAGGAATCTTCTGGAGAAATTGAACCTGGGTGGTTAAAAGCTTTAAACCTTGGCTCAGCAGTGCTAAGTTTCATTCCCAAATTTTTCACAAATGTTTTTATGACAGGAGGAAAGTTTACAGGAAGAGATAATGCTCAAAATGTAAGGTAACTCAGAGGTTTGTTTGAACATTGGCTGTGTTTGTTTAATTAGACAGCTAGGTGGTGGAGAAGAGATAGACCATGCAAGGCAGCAGGCACAGTTCATATACAGAGATACGGTATTTTAGTTCCCAGGTCTGGAAATACTTTGTAGTTTTCCTGGCTGTCAGAGTATACCTCACTGGATATTGAACTGCTCTTTTACTCGACTGTGATTTCCTTCCAGGGCATAACCCAATTTCCTTTTTATTTTATCTGCATAGCTCCTGTGAAATGTTTTGATTTCTGTTTGCTTTTTGGTACAGCAGGTAGCACTGCACAAAGTGTATTGGTGCACAGAAAGCTTAGTTTTGACATTACAGTTGTCCAGACTGGGTAGTTTGGCAGAGGTTGCTTGCTTTCTGACTGGAGTAGAAATAGATGAGGCCGAGCTGGTAATTTGAGAGTTGGGTTGTGTTGGTTTGGTTTGTTTTGAAGGGTGATAGATTATTATCTTTTGTTTGAGCAATGATCCCAGAACAAGATGAGATACAAGCTGCTAGCTTTGGAGATGGGGAAGGAATTGTTAAAAATTCCTAGCTGTCTTTCTTAGACAATTGTCTTCATTTAGAAGGCCACTGTAGTCAAGTTTGCTGTAGTTCCTGGGTCTGGACTGTGGTGCAAATGATTTGGAGGATGTCTCTAGAACTTAATTATTGTTTAAAGCCATTTTTAAATCTCTTGAGGCAAGGTGCCATGAAAATACGGAGTGCTATTAATTGGCTCATCAGATATTACAGAATGCCATAGCAATTGCATATTTAATAGCCTTTTAGTGGTTATTATGGTGCAACAGCTTGGCAATTCCCTTATAAGCAAACGCTCCCATCAGTTTCTTTCAGTGTACATTTGCAGCATCAGGAGGATAAGATGGAACAACTCTGTGAATTTTTGCATGCTTTTGTATTAGAAACATGAATGCTAAAAACATTCACCCTGGTTAGCCAAAGAATGCCATATCTTTATTTGCTGAAGTAACTTTAGAGTCTAAGCACTGGCTTTGTAATGAGAGGTGGCATTCACCATGCTTTGCTGATCTTAATTATTAACCACTTTGGAAGTCTGCCCTACAATAATGGAGCAGTTCTAACCTCTTTAGAGATGAATAAAAAGAAAACAACTTAATCTTAAGAGAGATAGTAAATGATTTTATTTAGTGTCCTAACACTTGGAATTAGGATTTAAGTGGGGACCAGTCTGGTCTGCTACTTTTGCGCTAATAAAGAAGGGAATGATGTTTGTGTTCAGCTGGGGTCTGATAACAAGGGTGGACTCAAAGGAGAGAAAATCCAAGATCTGTACACAGCATCTCTGATTTACAAGAACTGAGAACAATTCTGATATTGTACAATTCTGATTATGCAGTTGCTAGAGAAGAAGGAGTTTAATAGATGTTTAAATGAATACAAATGAGATCATCACAACAGAAATATTTGCTTTACTGCTAGAATAAGAAGTGTGCTTTTGTTTGTCTCCATGTCATGGAATGTTCAAATGCCTGTTTCATGGCATCCAAATACATTGTGTCATTTCATGATAGCATAACAGCTGACCTCTAACATTTAGATATTACTTTAGAGAGAAGCCTATAAACAGGTCAGTGTACATAAAACTTCAAGTCAGGCATGAGAAATAACAAAGAATGTATGTCACAGTAAGCAATTTTAGCAGTGTATTTAAGTACAGAGGTTTAAGGTGTGTCCCTACCAGTTAGTGGTTTTTACAGCTTGGATGAATCTACTTAGATTTATTCTGACCTCGCTGCAGCGATTGTTTCTCATTACTTTCTTAGTTAATATTGCAGCATGTGAGTGCAGTGCAGTATGGTGAATACCTACTTTTAGAGTGCAAGCCTCTGTTTACGTTCCTTAATTTCAGAGAATCACAGACAATTAGGGACTGGAAGGGACCTTGAAAGCTCATCCATTCCTATCTGCCCTGCCAGAGCAGGATCACCTATAACAGATCACACAAGAACATGTACAGATGGGTTTTGACTATCTCCAGAGAGGGAGACTTTGGACTTTGGGAGAATTTGGAACTATTCTGATCATAAAATAACTACATGAATGCTGCACTCAGCAACTTGATGCCCTAGGCATTTTCCAGAGGACCCAGAGGTATTCCTTAGCACAAATGCCTGGCTGATTACAGAGACACCACCACTCATTTAGGTTTGATTACTATGGGATGACATGATTGTGGCTACAGGCTTTAACTCTTATTTCTCTTCTCTGTTTTTTACTGTTCTAAGTAAGCAACTGGAAACCAAAACACTGTTTTGTGCAGTGGAATTAATAGCGCTTCCCTAGTATGTTAATTACATCAGTTGCAAATGTCACCCTAATAGCAGCTCTTGCTGTTTTGAAAGCTGTAAGTCTTATGTAATTCCTCTCCTAATATTAATTCTGCTCGGTGGCACATGTAAAGTATAGAGAGATTAACTGATCTAAAGATACCTGAAGCTCTTTAAGCAACAAGTAGTGTGGGCACCAGGTAGGGAGTTAACCTTCCTCCGACCTCCCACACTGTTCAGAGGGAACAGTTAGTGCTAAAATGCTAAATAAATAGTGATACCATTTTCCATCTGTCTAGAGACAGCTGGAGAGACAAAGTGAACCATTAGAGAGATGGGAGGCAATGTCACCTAGCCCAGGCCCCTGACTTCTCTGAGTAGCAAGGAAACTTCTTTGGGTCAGCCTCCATGTAACATCTGCTTAAAAAAGACCTTTCTGAATGTATAGAAATCCACACTGGGGAACAGGACAGAATTGTTCCTTGTCTAAATAAAAACCAAAGGCTACCCACTCCCCTAGCAGCTAATCCTGCCCACGGGATGGGTAATGAAGCAGTTTCTCTCTTTGTCTGTTTGTCCTGTTGAAGGAGTGTGGAAATGAAAATGTGGTAAAATGAAAGCACACAAACAGAATCAGGGATATCAGACTGGAGCCACTGAGGACTACGTAGATAGTCCTTTGAGTCATACAGTGTAGACTGAGTTGTTTTTCAAAGACAAGTAACTTAGAAGGAAATGAGGTGATAAAGGCAACCCCTGATGGAAAAAATGGCAACATCTCCAGTCCTTGGAGAAATTGCTGGCATTTCTGCATTCCATCTTAAAACCCAGCCCTACAAAGTCCAGTCAGAGATTGAGAGGACTTTATTCACAACCTGAGACAAGTGTGTTTTAGTCATTAAATTCTGAGACAGGTTAATGTCAAAGCATAAACCATGAGACACACAGTGCCAGAAGAATGGTCCCAGCAATCTGTTTGTCATGGTGATGGCTGGAAGCAAAAGAGATGTGAAACTGATTTCTCTAAAAGGATACTGCTTCCCAGGTTACAGAAAATGCAACTCACTATAGGACCCTCAATTCCTTACTTTGTCTGAAGGCTACATTCTTGGATGGGTGTTTTGGTGGGGGTTTGTTTTTGTTTTTTTTCATAAGGAATGGTAAAGGGTAGCTTAGACACACAGCATCTTTACCGAAAGGAAGTTAGGCTGTTGTGAGATTGCCTCTGTGCTGCAGTTAAGTATATTTAGAATATTTATATTGTACATTCTGAATGGAAAAAAAAACCTGCAACTTTGATTTGTCAACATGCTATCAAGGGTCAGGAAATCTCACCCTCTGAGCTCATTTGCTAGTCTTAAAATGACTTGCTATTATCTGAATTTCCCTCTGTCCAAGCCTCTACATGGAAGCAAGAGGATGTATCATCATGATAGCAGCATTTACCAGAGGACAGAGTTGTTCTCTCTCACCACTCTCTAGGCTGTTTCTCAGAGCAGACCCAGCGTTTTCCTGAGGTTTCCTGCTGACAGTTAAGCAGTTGAAACTCACTTATTCATAGCAAGTGCTAGAATCTGTCTCAATGCTTTCATCCCTGTTTGTTTTGAAACTGTTTGAGGTGATCTGAGCAAAAAATGCTGTAGCTACCTAGATATGAACCTGATGAGTGAACCTGGTGTTTTAAAACACTTTTATCACTATCTCCAGTGAATACAGTTTTATGTCTTGCAGGTTGCTATTCAGTTGCAGACTTCTGCTTTATTGTGCACAGAATGCCTTGATCTGTTGGACTGGTGTGTTTTTGTTGCTGTTGGTTTTCTTGTTTCTCTTCCCTTGTTTCTTTTCTGGTATGCTTATCGTTTCCAAATAATTTGTGAGTCTAAAATAACAGTAGCTTTATAGCACTTAGATACAGGCTTAAAGGCTAGCTTAGTCTAAAAGACTGATGAAATTGGGGAAGTTAAGGTAGAAGGATAACAAACTGGTCTGTATTGGATCAACTTATTAAGCAGAGAGTTGGAGTTGACACGTTATGCTCAGCTTCAAAGTCTAGTTTAATCCCCCACTTTAAAAAATAGGCATTCCTAAGAGTAATAAAAAGGTCTCTCCTTTGTTTTGGCAGACTAGTTTAGGATCCCAAATGTTTCTGTAGTCCTAAAGACAGCAAAGCATTCTATACAGAATTAAGCAAAACGTGCAGTAGAAAATCAATGTGCAATCAAGAAGTGGATTCACAAGGGAGACTCTGCCCACAGAATCTGCTCAGCCACAGAAAATGAGAGCTCCAATACTCAGACCATACCTA
Source organism: Pogoniulus pusillus (assembly GCF_015220805.1). Classification (NCBI taxonomy): domain Eukaryota; kingdom Metazoa; phylum Chordata; class Aves; order Piciformes; family Lybiidae; genus Pogoniulus; species Pogoniulus pusillus. The sequence continues at coordinate 16,103,815 of NC_087287.1, read as the reverse complement.
GGGCTCATTAACACAGATTGCTAAGCGCTATACTATGCAAAAATGAATTACTGCTTTACTGGGACACCCTAGATTATGTAACTGCACCTTAATGGAAATAAAGTATACCATTTTCAGGGTTGCCACTAGCAACAGTTCTGTTGTTAATTTCAGCCTACATTCCCCTCCCGAAACAACCACTTCATTGAATGAAAACCCTGTGGGACAGATAATGCAGCAAGTTGTTAATGTGAAGTGAATCAGTGCTTTTGGGAGATATACCAAGAGTAACAATGAACATTTTTGCATCCCATCCTCGTAATTTGAAACAAACCCAGGGATTACAATTTGCTTTTAAAAGCTTTTTGTAAACAAGCCATGTCAGCTAGCATCTGTGCAGTCACCATCCTGAAGCTGCAGCTTTAACACTTCTTTCCATATTGGCTGGAAAACGTGGACAAAATCCACAGTTTTGGAAACTTCTCATCCTGATTGTTTAATAGAGTTTTTTCTTTGTGAAAGTAAATAGAAAATTGCTAAGTATCCAATTCAGGAAAGCCTGAATGGTTAAACTGGGACTGTCTGAAGTCCTGGGTTCTTTGATCCCTTCTGAAATGGAGCCTGTTCTGGTTGGATTTAGATGCTCATCTCTGCTTCCATTTTTCTTCAGTTACACCTCAACAGTATTTTTTAATGCAAATTATGCTTTTGTAATTGAGTAGATATTATTAAAAGCCTGGGAATTCCCCCAAACCTTCAAATTTAGTGAACTGAAAATACCAGACTTTATGTTCCCTGAAATGTCATTACCTATTTTTGAAGAGCAGAAATAAAGGCTTTTTAATTAAAGAAACAGCTATTTGTAAAGGGAAGTATTGAATTTGCATGTACTGTGATCAAATAATCAATTCCATTCAGGCATGTTTATTTATCTTGTAATATACGTGGGTTGTGCAGCTGCCACAAAATCTCTATCATAAACATAGAGAAGTCAAAACAAAATAGGCAAACACAATCCTGGTATAATTCCACTGACTGAAATGTTTTTTGCTGTTGCTTAAAGTAACCTCAAGTCTGTGCTACTAGTTGTAAGTATAAGCTACCTGAATCTGAGTCAATCATAAAGTTAAATAGGATTTAGTTGTCATCAAATGGTAGAAATAAGTCTTTGTCTTTAATTATGGGTGCTTTTTGCTTTTCCTTCCAAAGGAAGTAATTTGTGACTAAAAGCTTAACCTTTTCCAAAATGTTCTTTTAATGAACTGCTGAAAAACAACCTCTGCACGTTCTTCTATTTAAAAATATCTGTGTTAAAAACAACTGCATCTCAGCACTGAGGCTCAGGGCCACTTCAGCCACCTCCCTGCATGCACCTGCAGGAAAACAGATGAAGTTGCATGATGTATTACCAGCTCACTATAGTAGCCTTGAAAGTAAGATGTTCTAATGACCATTACCAATAGCTATGGGAAACTTCTGACATGTTCCACATGAACAGGAAATCCTCAGAAGCCTGGGTGGACTCTAAGCAGAGCAGTTGCTTATGAAGTTAATAAACACAGCCATCCACAGTGCACTACACATCACACACACAGTTACTACGCAGCAAATGGTGGATATTAGATTTAAAAAAAAAACATAGTCCAGAGCTCAGAAGTCTTCCTTCTCCAGGAAGTCGCCTGGCCGTGACTCTTGCACTTTGGCTTTAAAACTGAAGCCTTTTTTTCAGGCTGTGGTAGTTTCATCAGTACTTGATAGCAATGTCATCTAGATAGGCTTGCTGTGGGCATGGTGGCAAAAGAGTTGCAAACATAAATAGAAGGCATCTGAAGGTATAAACACTAGTAGAGCATTATATCAAGCACTAGCACCATTCCTAGTTTAAAAGGTGTCTGCTTTCAGGAGGGATCTTGATGCTGGGAGTCCTAAATAAGCATACCCTTTTAGCAGGGAGTGAGATACCTGAGCCCACAAGAAGAGTAGCTATAGCATCATTGTCTCTTCGTTGCTGAGTCTTCAGGCTTCCTTGCAGACTACCTAGCTGCTCAGAACATGCAAGCAGATGTTTGTATAATCTCTGAAATGTTTCCTCCAAACAAGACATCTAACTGTACAGTGTATGTAGCAGTAAGGAGCCAAAATCAGAGGTTTTGAAGACTTCTATTAGCTTGAAACTACTTTCATGAACTGCAGAAGTCTTAAGGATGCTAAACAGATACTTTTCACATCTTAAAGTGAATTCTATGTGACTGTATAGGGCAGAGGTGGAATGAGGTCTATTTATACTAACCATAGAAGATTGATTGGCTTGTAAGAGCACCCAGCTAATGCCTTCAGAGCACTATATCATTCTCATTTTCATAGTATTTGATTCCCCACAGAAGACATGCTCTGCATCATACCTTTCCATTCTCACTTTATCTTTTTTTTCTTCAATAACACGTCGTTTTCTTGAGGAAAATGATGATCCTGCAGGGAAGACTCTGTCCTAAAACTCAGAGAGGTAGTTTTGTTTCCAGAAGACTTTCAATTCATCACCCATGAATTGAGGATAATATTGCTTTTTTCTGCTTTCTAAGAATCTTGTCAAAATGAGTCCACTGTGCATAGGGAGGCATTCAGTTATTATGAGGATGAGTGTTGTGGAAGGAACTAAGTGTTCTCTGTTACAAAGCAATCGAATGAATGCCAAGCAGAGGCAGTGTGAAATGGGTGAAATTAAGTTCTGGCTCAAAACAGGTGTTTTTCATTCCCACAGTTCACTGAATCTGACTCTTGATTCTGCTGTCGGATAATAGACTGTCATTTGTTTAGCTGAACCGGATCAAATCATTATTACCAAGTGCTAAGTGATCCAAACTGTAAAGTTTTCTAATGCTTTTTTGGCACACGTGAAATGAAAAGAGTAATAAAAACTACTCATCAAAATAAATTTCAGTACAGAAAGGATACTAATTGCAGCAGATACCAAAAAGCAGCTGGAGCATGTGAAATAGTTCACATGGCTTTCCAGATCCTCCCAACATCTCTTTCATTCTAAAGGTCTTCATATGATGCTTTAAACTTTTGCTGAAAGCTTTCACTACATTTTAATGGACATTACCCTTTAAACAAGTTGGTTTAAGTCCCCTTGGCTAGGAAAGGCTTCAAATCAAACTCTATCTTCAACTGGGCTTCTTTGAGCTATGTCCCACTTTCTGTTCTTGAAGATGAAGCAATGTTTTTCATCTTTTGTAGCGCGCAGCGGAACGATCTAATTTAGCAGTGGTTTACTGTCACGGGTTCTATTTGTTGCCATGTAATGACTTTATTCTGTGTGTGCTTTCATTTGTACATTGCAAAGTCAATGATTAATTTTGGCCAACTTCAGAATGTCAGCATGTGGTAAGATAATGTGATCAATGCTATTGGGACTTTTTGGAGGACAGTACTTTCATAGGGAACCACTACTGAGTCAGCCACCCACCTCTGGCTTGAAACACTAATGTGGAAAAGTGGATGTGGAGAAAAAGCCAATAGTTTGCTATTTTTATGTGGTTTAATTTAGACCATCATTTAAAAAAAATAAATTAAGTCAATCTAGAAACTGCTTTGGCTCCACTGCCTTTCTGGAGCAAGCTTTAAGCTGTCTTAGCTCAAGCTGTTTAATGTAGTACAGGATCTGGCCAAGCATCTATTTCTAAAAAGGATTTTCAAGAAATGGTTAATCCATCTGCTGGAGTTGAAGGAGAGCTCCTGGCACGTGTGCATTCATGAGACTGAAAGCCTGGGGTGTTAGAGAGAAGGCCTAACAGTGCCCTAATTACCTTGCTTTGATGAAAAGAGAAAATAGTGAGAGGCTAGAGGAAAATGGTGACAATTGTTTTCTTTAAAGAGGGGTGCTAGTCCGGGGTGGCAGGACCATTGCTATCAAGCAGGAAACGGTACCATTATCACTAAACTGAAAGGTCAGCGCTGCTGGAAGTGCCAATTACTGGTAATGTATGTGGTGGGCTCTCAGTCTAATTGGGAAATATTTTTAAAAGACAGTAGAAATCATGCCAGTGAGTCATGACCTCTGTGTTCCTCTAGGCAAATTACTGGGGTGGATTCCTAAGGGAGATGAGGAAAACGCTTCTAAAACATGTGATTGATGTCTTTTGGGCATCAGAGCCTTGTTAACAGTCTCCTGCCTTTGTCCTGGGTTTACTGTACCAATAGAAAGTTAAAAACTGTTGATGAAGGAATTCCTACAGACTTACTTTAGGAAATAGTCTTTCCACAAGTGGCTGCTGTATTTCACCCTCTAACTTCCTCGTGTGCCAATGGAGAGCAAAGAGCAAGTGCTATGAGTAGCTTTACTTGGAGGAGATGACAGTGTATCATGGATTCCTTACACAAACAATAGAATAGAATCAGCCAGGTTGGAAGAGACCTCCAAGATCATCCAGTCCAACCTATCACCCAGCCCTATCCAGTCATCTAGATCACGACACTAAATGCCTTATCCAGTGTTTTCTTCAACACCACCAGGGACAGCGACTCCACCACCTCCCTGGGCAGCCCATTCCAATGGGAAATCACTCTCTCTGGGAAGAACTTCCTCCTAACAACATATAGAGATAATAAATAGTACCTCATACATACTCACAGGGTGTTAGATTGCCTAGAGCAACAGCCTGTAGGATTTTTCTGCTTGTAGATCTTTAACATATTAAGGGAACTTTTCTGTCCTTTTTTTCTTAAGCCTGGTAAATTCCTCTGGCCACAAGTATAGTCACAGAGTCACAAACTCAACAGCAAAGATACCCTTTTTACCATGAGCTACTATACGTGGACTACAGGATACAGCACAATTTTCTTGTTGTGATACTGCCATCAGAACAAAGTCACTTTGGTTATAGTATTTTGGAGTATTTCACCAATGCAAAGGTCTTATTTATACCTGTCATCACTCTGCACTACTCTGAAAGAATCATAGAATCATAGAATCAACCAGGTTGGAAGAGACCTCCAAGATCATCCAGTCCAACCTAGCACCCAGCCCTAACCAATCAAGTAGACCATGGCACTAAGTGCCTCATCCAGTCTTTTCTTGAAGACCCCCAGGGACGGTGCCTCCACCACCTCCCTGGGCAGCCCATTCCAATGGGAAATCACTCTCTCTGTGAAGAACTTCCTCCTAATATCCAGCCTATTCCTACCCTGGCACAACTGGAGACTGTGTCCCCTTGTTCTATTGCTGGTTGCCTGGGAGAAGAGGCCACCCCCCACCTGGCTACAATGCCCCTTCAGGTAGTTGTAGACAGTAATAAGATCACCCCTGAGCCTCCTCTTCTCCAGGCTAAACAGCTTTTCTATCAGCTTTTTTATCGGCTCATGGTGCAAAAATAACACGGTCTGTGCACTGTTGTTCATTTTTCAAGCTCACTTCAATTCCTGCGGAAGAGAAAGAGACTCTGACCAAGGTCTGACTGCCTTTGCTTGCTGCTTTTGCCTCCTGCATTCACAGAGGCTGTTTGTGCAGCCGAGGACACGAGGTGCCCAGATAACAAAAAAGGACGAAGTACATTTCTCACAGTCAGAATTTGGAGGCACAGTTTGATTTAGTGCTTCTTAATGTGTTTTTTGTTTGTTTGTTTGTTTTTGCTGTAATTCATATTACTCTCATTGTGAAATTGTCCAAATCACTTTCTTGTTTGTCTCTTTTCACAGAGCGATGAGGTTTTAACAGTCATCAAGGCAAAAGCACAGTGGCCTGCCTGGCAACCTCTAAATGTGTAAGTAAGTAGGGAACAGCCTTGTGTTGAGTATTGGTTAATGGGCCACTGTAAACTCATTGTGCATTATAATCACTCCCTCTTTGAAGAAATAATCTGAAAATATTTTGATAGATGAGTTTGGGCTTTTGCCAGCAGCTGCTTCTCTCTTTCTTCCCTTTGGCATCTCTTCATTTTTTGGTATGCTTTGGTTCAGTATTATGTCAGAAGTGTTGTCCTGTGGAGTTTCTGCCCTCATTGAACAATGATGTTTCTTTAGTGCTTGCTCAAACATATGTTGTACTATTTTACATGTATTTTTTTAAACATCCTGTGTCACACTGTGGCAGCAGTGAACTGTTGGTCCAGCAGATCTTCAACCCACCACCAAAAACACCTCTTAAATGACTAATTCCTTAAAATTACTGTCTGAAACACTCTATGATACCATCTCCATCCTGATAGCAGTATAGCCATGCTTGTTTTACCAAGCAAGACAGCAAACTAGCTTCTTAGGATCCTAACTCTGGAGTCAGTGGCACTCAGCAGAAAAGAGGATAAAAGGCTGCATAACTTACCTCTGCTTGGCCCAAAGTTCATACAGATAATACAAGCCCAAATAGGTGAGACTTACAAGAAATGACTAAAGATGAGAACCTACTCTAAAGGGTCACCCCACTTACAGGGAGTTAAATGAAGCCCTTGGAGAAGAAGGGCAATTATTCTACTGCAAGTCTTGTTTCCTCTGTAATATATATGGGAAGCAGTGAGTGGAACACTGTGCCTAATTTTGTTTTCTGTGTTTCAGAAAGTATATGAAAATGTGGAAGTTAGTAAAGAAAAAGCAGCAAAAGAGTTTAGTTTTCAGAAAACATCCCCTACCGTAAGAGGCTTAGAAACTCTTAAGCAGCTTAGAATTTAAGTTATTTGGTTTATCCCTTCTCCCCCCAACCCTGAAAAAAAAAAGGTTAGAAGGTGAGCACAGCTTAAATAGTGAAAAGATTTCTGATAGCTGATCCTTCTTTAATCTAGGGGGGAAAAAAACCCAGCACTATGAAATCCCTTGTAGTATGGAAGCTAAGGAAATTGGTGACAAGGAAATTCTCCCTGAAGGAACGGGAAAAGACTTTAAGAGTGTGACTAACCTTCAGAGCAGCTGAAGGATTTTCCAGCACTGAAATAGATTTTAACCCTGAGACAGAGTTGTAGGCTCTGCACAGGAATTGTGGGCTAGGCTTTTTTTGGCTGATATTATGCAAGTGGTCAGTCAAGGTGACAGTAGTGGCATTCTTTAGTTATGGTCTTACTCCTCAGAAATGTTCAGTATTTGGGTTTGGTAGCCTTTGGCGTGTAGTACTTGTGGACTGCCTTTTTTTTTTTCCTTGCTGCCTTCTTTCTATTTACTACAAATTAACACTTCTAAATGGAAACTTTTGTCCACTTCTCCATCTGCTACAGTGAGGTTTCTGACTGAAACAAGCCATTTATTTTTTCCTTCCAATTTCATTTACTTTCCTAACACAACATTTCTGTACGATGTTTCTGTATCGAAGTGAACAATACTGCTAGGAACAGAGTGCTTGGAAGGCATGGCATCGACAGGAGAGCAGGCTTGTGCTTTGTTCATAGAAGGATGGTGAGAGGCTCTCTTGCTCCAGAGTCTCAAGCCATCATTTGTCAAATACACCAAACATGTCACATAACAAAAATCAAAGGTAAAGTAGGTTGCCCCTGGTCATAATAGCTCATTTCATACAGTACTGAGAAACTTCACCAAAAAGTTGAGAGTGAACAACTTCAGACATTTTCCAGGCATATTTTTTCACAAACTTGTCTGCAAATGCCTTTGCAGCATCCTCCACAAGTTACTCCAGTCAATTCTTACCTGTTCTCACCTTTCAGTGGTACCTGTGCTTTCACATGCTGCACAAGGGTTCCTCTAAATGCCTGTCCCCTCATTTTACATGTAGTGTTAGAATCATTATAGGAATTGGTATTAGAAATATATTATTAGTAAGTATTATAAGAATTCTAAGTATTATAATTTCTTATAATACTTTGCCCTAATATTCTTCTTTATGTTTCCATTGAAAAATGTGATCTAAGCTTCAAAAGAAGGCAAAATTTTCATTGGCCATTGACTTCTGGTGTTAATTTCCCATTTGCTGTTATGGATGGTCCTTGGGCCCTATCCAAGTTACACTACCAAGTAACAGTGATTATAATTCAAGAGAGAAGAGGAGACCAATTGCCTGCCAAAACCTGGGAGAGGGCTGTAGAGAATTAATGTTTGCATGTGTTGTTGAGGCAACAGGGACACCAGGCTGCTGCACCAAGTGTGTATGTCCCACAGCTCAGGGGCTGAAATGCACAGAGCCACAGCCAGACACTGTTATGGAGAGGAACCTTGTGTGTTGGGCATTTACCCATGCCTTCCTCAGAGGCACTAGCTCAGGCAAACCCCTTCAGGGGAAACCCGACAGAAAAGAAAGCAGAGAGGAGTATGCACCGAGGTTCAGCAGAGCCCTGGGCACCTGCCCCACTGCCCGTGCAGGGTAATCCCCAGCCAGCCAGGACAGGCACTGTGTTCTGCCCTGTGCCTCCCCTGGGGCTGCCAGGGCCTTCTCCTCTTTCCAAAACAGCCAAGGGGACTGCAGCATCTCTCCTCCTCACAGAGGCTGTAGCAAGGCAAGCCACTAACTCTTGCCCACATCTTGAGCAGTTGATGAGCACTCCCTTTTCCACTCTGGCCATCCACAATAATGTGTGAGAGGATGGTCCTGGCTGGGCACGTCTCACAGATTCATCATAGAGTTAAATGACTTTTCTTCTATGCTGTCAATGGTGGTCAATGAGGCTGTGACTCCTGAGGCCAGTCCTACCTCATTAAGTAATGTTTCAAGTTCTGTCTAGACCGAGGGCATGAAGTCTGTGTCTAAATCTGACAGTGATGTTGAAAGCCTTTGGTTCATGACACCAGACATAAGAAGGGAACTGTAACTGGGATCTTTTCTTCTGCTTAGGTAGAAGTCAATAGAGACTTCTCAATGCTGATCCAGTGGAAACAAAGTGCCACCCAAGGGAGAATTCTTTGGCTTTCAGACTTGAATTCAGATCTAAGAACTTACAGTAAGGGCTGAGACAAGTTGCCAGCCCTAAGCAGTGACACTAATTCTTAAATGCTTCTTGTTAATCACAACTAAGGCTAATATACATTTAACATACTGTCATCTTCCAGTACAGTATAACGTCATGGAAACCATATCCTGCTGCTTCACTGTCTGGTTTTCTTCATTCCTCTCTTCACACCCTGCATGCTCTTTGTCACTGTATTTTGTTGTTGGGTTTTTTTTTCCTGTCACTCTCCTCCTTTATTCTCCATTCGCTGTCTTGTCTGAGGCATCCGGATGCACAAAACTCCTCTGAGTTGTTGCATGCATGAGACAGTTTTACGATTGCCCAGCTGAGAGCACAGCACTGGTAACATGAGGAGTACCAGCCCAAGTAATGCATTTTGCTGTTGCTCATGTTTGTATTACCAAGGTGTACGTCTGAAATTCTGCCTTTAAAGTACTTGCAGGGAATGCATACTGGGTGTAACACTATCAGTGTGTAGCATGCTGTCAAATGAAACCAGATTTTCTTATCTCACTTGTGTTAACAAGAGCACAGCTCATTGCTCCCTTCCTCTCAGCTGCGTTTTAGGCAGACTCAAGTTTTACTTTCATTCTCGGTTGCAAATCATTAGACTTTGACAGTGTGGAAGGTAAAATACAGCAAATACAGATAGTGCAACTGGTATCCAGATCTGTATATCCAACACCTGTATAATAATTAAGCCATGACAGAAGAATTTGGGGATAAAGGCAAGACACTTAAAAATAGTTTGTATCAAAACCCACAGGAGCTAATACCTTTGAAAGTCCTGACTTTCATTTTTGGGGAGTTGTACTCATTATACCTTTATTTCAAATCCAGACATTTCTATTGTGACATATTTTTTCATCCATCATGCACTTACATCTAAACAACAGATTTTCAGGGTAATCTACCGGAAGAAAATAAGCATAAATCCTGATCAATTAGTCCCACTCTATAATGTGAGCTGGAGTCAGTTGCAGGTAGAAAAATAGGACCCTTTGGGGAAGTATGAGGGTGAGGCAGTTGTTTGGCACAAAAGCCGTCAATTCCACACCTTGGTATGAGCTGGATTGTCTTTAATGTGGTGAAATACAGCCACATAGTATTGTCAGGGCACTTACGTTTAAATCTGTCTGACTTTTCACAGTCACTGTGTCCTGTGATTCCTCACTATCAGAGAATGGCATTGTCATGTGAATATCATTCTTTATAACAGATGAGTAGGGAATTTAATCTATTGGGAGGGGGTTCCTTGTTTGCTTCTCATTTTACTTTTTTTTTTCCCTAACATTTTTTACTTGTTGCCTTTTTTAACTTCACTGTAATCTTCTGCTCTTCTTGTGCCCACAGTACTTCTCTTCCTTAAAGTAGCCACCATATTTAGATCATTGAATGATTACTGATGTTGTTAGATGGAGAACCACTTAAGTCAGAGATGGAACTCTTTACTGTCTTCTGAAAAGTAATAAACTAACTCCCTCTCCTCATCTTATGCTTCATAGTTAAAGACCTAAATTTATTGTGCCTGATAATCTACTTGTTACTACTGAAACAGCCTTAATGTGGTGCTGTCTCACTGATAAATATCCTTGTGTGAAAGCACCCAAGGTTATGTACACAGTTGCATACATGAAAGAGGTCTTCAGCAGTGAAAACAGCTTTAATAACGATTTGTGACTACATTAATGTTACCAATATTATCTAATCAGTTCCATCAGATGCCAGAGAGCTGAACCATAAACGTTAGTCATGTAAACATGTGTTGCTGAGCCACTCGACCTTCTCAATGGTGCAACTTTCATGAACTTCACAGAGAGGCTGAGTTACAAAAGGACATTAGAAGGCATGTGGGCAACCATTTGCTGTAAACACCTAATTCTCAAACTTGCAGTGCCTGAAGTGTTTACATACTTAAGTAGTTATTAATAGCATTGCTGTATCCATAAAAGTATAGCCTAACTTCAGCATTTTCAAATCTCACTACGTTTTCCCAAGGGTGAGGGGACTTCTGTTAGGCAACAGTCAAAACCATATTTACTTTCGTAAGTTAGTTGCTGCTTGCCTGTTTAATGAGTGAGGGACTGATCTTCCAGTATAACCCTTTAGACACACATCTGTAAGGCTAGGTAAATAAAAGATATCCCCCAACAGGGAGAAAATGCTTCAGGTCCTTGAAAAGTCTAGGTTTAGTTCTCCTGTCCTCCTGACAAGATTTGAATGGTAATGCATGCCTCTGAATGGATAATTCAAACCAGCAACCTAGCTCTTCACTGTCACATATCATATTCTTCTAGCTTAAGCTGAATTCAACTGAAGAAACATGTTTCTGTTCTGAGCCAGCTAAGGCAGGCAGAACAAAAAGAGCAGAGTCGGTGTAGTTGTGCAGCCTCCAGACTGGGTTACCTGCTAATGTGTGTTCAGAGTCCCCACCAACCTTACACCAGCACCTTTGCTTCAAGTCTTGCATCAGCTGCTGCTTGAATGCACCAAATAAAACCACCTCAAGCACATTTAAGCTATAGTTTCACCTTAGATGACCTTCCTCCAGAAATGCTTTCACTTTCTAATAGAAAATGCTGCACCTTTTGTAGGGCCAAAAAGTACAAAACTTTGTTCAGTACCAACAGTGTTTGTTTAACCATTTAGGAAACCCACATAACCAAAATATGGTCTACTTAGCTGTGTCAGTATGAAATGAGCCCCCCCTTGTTTGCACAGCCATTATCCAGGGATGCTCTGTGCCAGCCAGAGGATGTGCTGCAGAGCCCATTAACCTGCTGCCAGCACCTGGAGGCACCTCTGCACCAACCCCTAACAGAAATCCTCTCTGTTTTCCTCTGGAGCCAGGCATTTGCTGTGCAGAATCTCAATGGCAGTGCCAAATGCTGTTCTCTGCTAAATCTGTATTAATCGGCATGGAGACAGGAAGATTCAAATCAATGCACCTTTCAGCTTTGATAACAGAGAGGCTTTAGATAAAAAATAATGAAATGCTCAGAGCCCTTGAGACCAGAGACCTGACAACCTCTGTAAGTTAATTCTGCGAATTAGTCTTCCCAGAGCATCTTATTAAGGGTTGATGGAATTATTCACAAGCACTATACCAAACTCCTCATAGTATACAAACTAATACACATTGAAAGTACCTACTCCCTGACTTCTTTCAATAGGATCTTGCAGTCATCCTCGTGTCTATCCACTTAAAATATTTCATATTAAATAAATTGTCTCTTTAGTTCTTTTAAAACATTACCCAACCACAAAAGCTTTCTTTTGTGTGACATCTAGGTGAGTAAATTTTGAAATTAGTTGCCTATTTTCAGTGGCTGAAACTCCTTTGCTGGCCCGTTAAGAATGCTGATGTGATTTCCTGTCCTGCTATGCAATACACTGCCCATAAATAGTTGATATTGGTCTCAGAAGGTGATTTATAAAAATGCACATTAGAAATTATTATTTGGTTGCTTAATTAATCATGTCCTCAGACTACTCAGCTGAGAATTAAAAAGAAAAAAGACATGTTTGAACAGAGATATTTGGACCTAACTGGCATTGTGAAAGGCCAAACACAGACTGAACTGCAATTAGCAGCTGTAATGGGCATACTTTAAATTTTGTTGTTTTCTCCAAAGTGATAAGAAGAGCTCATATCATAGTCCTTTAATCATCTATCCGCTGTATATCATTAACATTTGATTACACAAATTGCTTATAAACACTGCTCTACCTAATGATTTGAAAAATAAATCATGCAAGTGTAACTTCACCTTGTGACTAAGAGTCAGCAGAGGCTTATCTAGGAATAAGGATGCTTATTATTTATTGCTACTTCTGATATTCCTTCCAATGCTCATTTTTCTTGCAGACTTGTTAGACATTTTCTCCTAATTGGCTGAATGCTGCATTTATCTTCCACTTCCTCTGTACTTTTAAGAAAGTAAAGTTGAGAAATGTTCTTTCTTTACAAGTTTACATATCCTTCCATAGCTGCATCTAACCTACTGAGCACCTTTTGACATGCCTGTGGTTGCATTACCCTGCAGTTTCTTTTAACAGAGAAAAGTGAGTGTATTAAATTCTCTTGTTAGAAGAGAAAAGTGTGCTACCAGGCCAAAGGAAATCTTCTGGTGTGGACATATGAAGGAGTGAGACGTTATTTTAGTTAAAAGAAAGAAGTGTAGGTCATATGGGCAGCTGTTTGTGACGATGCGAGTGCAACCTGGTGACTTCAGAGCATTTGTGATACAGCAAACCTTGGTGGCTCTGCCTTTAGGCAGCTGGGGTGTGAAAGGCAAAAAAAAACTGGTTCAGACATCAATCATGTTTGGAAGTTACAAGAGATTTTTGAAAGACATTTTCTTTCCTTTAATGCAGTAGCAGAACTGAGAATAGTATGGCTCTTGAAGGATAAATTATGTGTTGAATCATCATATGGAATGCATTAGACAATTAATAGCAGTACTACTGCAGAAGCAGCAAACCATTAGTGCAAGGCCCCGTGGGGACATAATCTCTACTGACAAAGTTCAGTATTCCCTCAATTTCAGGTTGTTTTCTTTTAAATAAATCAAAATCTATGCTACAGAGAAACGTTTCTCTCAGTGTGCATGGTAATATTATTGTTGTTGAGTAATGTCCTCAATTTGATTTACTCCAATAATTGCATTGCTATGTAACTATTCTTTTAGCATAAGGGACAATTTCAAACGTTTGCCTTTCCCCAGGTGAGTAGCTACAGAACTTGTGAGACTACAGTAGAATGAATAGCAGAAACAGTTAAAAAGAGAGTAACTGATTAAACCCCAAATTTAAATCATGCAAGATACAGTTAAACTGTTGCCTAAAGCAACCCTAAATGACCATTTCAGGGATTCTTGGGTGGGAAAAAAATACTTTCTGTTGTTAACTGCACCTATAAGCTTCCAATACCAACAGATCTTTGACCACAGTAGTGTGAACATGACTTGGCTAACACAGGCTTGGAAGCTGGCCACGAAAACCAGTCACTGCCTTTTCAACAGCAGTGTTACTGTACCCAAAGTACACTGAACTCACAGTAACATGATTTCAAACAGTAACAGCTGCATCCAGGAAAAGAAAACTTCTGGCAAAGAAATAATTAGATTTGTACAAGCCTGTCTCATTGATAACAAGGGACAGGGACAGCTGAAAAGGACACAAAATTGCTAGTAGGTAAAGCATGAAGAATTGAAACAAAAATAGGCTGATGAACTGAGTTACAGATTTATTCTTTTACTTGCCTTTGTAATGAAGTGGGATGAGAGAAATGTGGTTATCTTTGACATCTAGCTGGATGTGTGTTATCCTAAAAGAAAATAGATGAGATTTTTGGTGAAAGAATTATGATGTGCTTTTCTCCTGACAGATGAGTTGATGTAAATTTTTAGATGCTTGAAAGTATTTTCTACATCCCCAAGGGGCTCTTTCCAAGTATAGATATGCTTTTATAAGACTAAAAATTGTAATGTTGTATTCTATGGCACATATTTTGCCTTCAATAGGAACTCTGGGAATATTCTAAAGAGATTTTGTGTGAGGTATGTCTTGTCTAAACTTAAAATTCTGCTTTAATTCTGTAGTGAAAGCATTGCAGTCTTTACGGTGCATGTATTTATAACCAGTCTGCATAACAAATTGCTACCTAAGGCATATATACAGCTTTAAGAAATAAGCTGCAACAGGAGCAGATCTGAAGAGTGAACAACTACCTGAAGGGGCATTGTAGCCAGGTGGGGGGTGGCCTCTTCTCCCAGGCAACCAGCAATAGAACAAGGGGACACAGTCTCAAGTTGTGCCAGGGTAGGTATAGGCTGGATATTAGGAAGAAGTTCTTCACAGAGAGAGTGATTTCCCATTAGAATGGGCTGCCCAGGGAGGTGGTGGAGGCACCGTCCCTGGGGGTCTTCAAGAAAAGACTGGATGAGGCACTTAGTGCCATGGTCTAGTTGACTGGATAGGGCTGGGTGATAGGTTGGACTGGGTGATCTTGGAGGTCTCTTCCACCCTGGTTGATTCTATGATTCTATGATTCTAAGTGACACATTTTAGGGACAGGAGACTGCTTTGAGTGGCTGCCACGTTGTTCACATGGAGCGTGGCCGCCCATGGGCAGCAAGAGCACAAGGCAGAAGCTCTAGGCTAGACTGATCAGGAAGAAATCACATCTGCACTTGGAGATTGCTCTAGGCTATGAACCAAAGCACAATGGGAAATTCACCTCAGCGGTGCTCCTCTCCTCCCACCTCCAAACACAGTATCCTATGAAGTATATAGTTTTATTATGGCATAAATGCAGTGTCCCATAAAGTACATCTGTTTATTCTTGCATGGTAACATTTTATTTCAGTAGTGCCACTACAGCACTAACAGCTTTTTGTGTCTGTAAATCTCTCAAGGTTTCTCTCCCCGCAAATCTTTACCCCTCCTGTTATCTCCAAGTGTCAGGTTGTGCTGTCTATCCAAAATTGGGGTAAAAGCCAGTATCTGTCAATCCAGATGTAAATGGAGTCTCCTTTCACAAACTGACAGTATGGTACTGGGAAACGTTTTCAGAGTTTGGAGATTTTGTGTGCAAAGTGAGAGGAATCAGAAGGCCAGACAGAGTCATTTGTTTCCATGGCAACTCGATGGTGTGTCTTGCTCACATATTTTCTTCTCTTATGATTTTTATCAGTACCTGCATTTAATCCAGTGAAGTTTAATATTGTCAAAAAATAGAAGAATTCTGACCCCTGGTCCTAATCAGAAATTGTTCCATTAAGGACAATCTGATATATGGTGGGGGGGAGGGAGAAAAGTCAATGGTGACTTTTGATAACATGAAGACAAATACAGAAATCTCTCTGGAGCTGTGAAGCAATTCCGAGTGCTCCAGCTTTACGTTTGGCTAATGCTTAAACTACATTTTAGGTCAGAAATCTCTCTGTGGTGATTTTCCATCCTCCAGTGTATCATTCCTTAATGATATAGTGGTTCATCTTAAGGACCACTGTTTTCCCTACGCTGTGAGGTCATCCCCATTTGTATGACTTAAGGGACTTTAGAAGCTCCATAGAACTGTCAGTAAACTCCTGGCAGCTGTATGCAGGAGTAATTTATGTTGAATGAGCAGTTTATGCATCAGTAGAGCTAATCAAAACACTTTTGTTAGAAGGCTTTGACTTCAGAATCAAAGTTTTCACACAAGAATTGGATCTAAATGGCAAATTTCTGGTTTCACACTGGAAGCAGAAAATCTTCACAGTGCTTTTAGTTTGGTTTTGTTTTGTTGTTGTGTGTGGTTGGTTTTTTAACATGGAAACTTCATCCCAAGCACAGAAATATTTGTTCCACGCAAAGCAAGAGAACTCACTGAAGTCAACAGCCATATAAAATAACCAGTATTTTGACCAGTTTTATAAACTGTCTAAATTTGAGATTGAATGTGACTTGAGCTCAAAATGCAGGTCTGTGTTCAAATAATTAAGATCTGTAATAATACTAATTACCATTTTATTAATATTTTAGGAACGTGACAAGAATGAGTAAACCCAACACCTCACAACTTGGTTGCTCTTTTAATGTCTCTACAGAGTTTCATTTAAATCTGAAAAGATCAGTCTCCTGTTTTTCACATAAACCTGATCTAGTTGAGAATGCCCCTGCTGACTGCAGAGGGGGTTGGATTAGATGACCAAGGAGGTCCCTTCCAGTGCTGGATTGTCTACCAGCAGCACAAGGACCCAGAAGTCCACCTCTCCCAGCATGAAGCCCCATGTTACTGTGTTGTGTTTACCTGGATGTGCATTTATAGTTATATAAATAGTTACTGCTGACGTAGGAAAAGCTCATTACAAAAACTACCTCATGCTTAGAAAAAGGATTAATGTCTTTAAGTATTACGTGTGTTATCAAGACTTAGGGAAACTTCATTGTTTGACAGATGGTCTGACACCCACATTAAGAAATTCATAATTCAGCCTTTGAAAAAAAAGTAAGGCAGAACATATGTGTTTGTTGGAAAAGAAAGAATTGCAACGATCATTTTTTTGTCAGAGCAAGCACATATGGCAGTTCCATTTTCTATTGCTCACCATTTACTTTCCATTTAAAATTCAAATGTCACTAGGCAAGGAAAAAAGTTGGATATTAAAACATAGAGAAGATTTAACTAAGAACTTTATACTAATTGTTCATGGAAATTAATGGCCATCCAATTAAATCAAACTTACTCATCCCATTCTAGCCTTGCTTTTGTTTTCTTTACATGTTCCTCCCATTGGTAGTTACTGTTTGTGATTATTTCCCAACCATCTGTTGTCTTTCCTTGAGCCAAAATAATTTCCCTTTATAATTTAGTGAGTAATCACGTATGCATTATTTCCATGCAATGATATGTTTGCTTACTAATCCCAACTCCTCATTCTTGTGTAAATACCGAGTAACTGGGATGATTTACCATTTACATTTCTAGGGAACAGGATCTATGTGCAAAATTTCAAACTTCCAATTGTTCTGTCTTTGCATTGTTATGGATGTAATGAACATTTACTGTAATTCACATCTCCAGGCACCAAAAGGCATAGGTAAGTGAGGTGGCTATAGAAGCTGAACAGAATGTGGGTTGTATTAATGAGGTGGTGAGATGTTGGACAGATTACACTGGCACCAGAGAAATGTAAAATGCACTTCCAGGCATTTGTCACTTGCAAAAACAAAGTACTTTTGAAATGCATGATAATCTTATATTGAAATCTTTGAAAGGAATTTGTGGGATTAGATCATCCTGCCATTAGACAACACCTTTTGTAGATATTCCAATAAATAGCCTCACAGTAATTTTTGTTGCAAGGAGGTATTTGATTGTTACAAGGAGGTATTTGCTATAATCTAATATTCAGCATGAGTTCAAATGGTACCAAACCACAGTTCACTACTAGAACGGTCTCATAAATAAGTCTGTGCTGAGTATCTGATGTTGTTAATGGGAGAGAGAAGAATTGGAAATCTAGTTGTAATTGCTGGGTTGAAGAACTGATTGCTCAGGACAAAAAGGCATGGTCAGGGCTTTGTAGATTATCCAGGTGAAAAGGAGATGGAAGCCACAGTATTCTTACAACATCCCAGAGGACTTCCTTTGTAAATACAGCTGTAATTACTCTGGGCAGGCAATTTGTAGCCCCAAAGCTCCTAGGAAATGAAGAAGAGAGGTTTCCTGAAATTGTACAGTTAGAGTCCTTCTGGCTTAGTAGTCAGCCTGGCCTGGATAAAAACACTGCAGTAATGCTGTGTATTGCAGAAGGACTCCTGAAAAATAGCTTGATTGTAAATGTGCAGTAAGTGATTGGAGAAGTGACATGAAGCTTTTCTAAGCAGGATCAAATGCTGCCAGCAGCATGTGGGATAACTACACCTAAGTGATTTGTGACAACCTGCAAAGAACACACACAAAACCCAGCAGTTTTCAGAAGCTGCAATTCTATCTCGAGAGATCAGAGAATTTTTTTCAGTGAGGAAAACCTGTTCATATTTGTAACTCATGTCATGATAGCATGCCCATTCCAAAGGTATTAAATCATTATCTAAAGTAGCAACTATGTATGTTTAGATGACAAAAGCTGCACTGCACAAAGGCTCCTCCTTTTCTAATGCTTTTTAAAGAAATACTCCTATCAATGATATTTTAGAACAGCATTTGCTGTAATCAGTGGGTTTAATGTCACTGGAAGTGATGTAATCCTTTACTTGTGTATGCCATTTCATATCCATCGCTTTTAGCTGCTTATAGGAAACATTCTCATTTTAAGAGCTTACATACAGCAAAGTAAGAGGTTGTAACGCAGCCCTTTTTGTAGTCTGGAAGGTAAACATTGAAGAGTTTCTTTTTTTGGTGGCTTTATTCTTTCATTATGTAATAGCATAGCCGACCTCTTGCTGTCGTCACCTCTGATTAGGTGCTCAGAGACCAAAAGAGCTTAACACTGAAGTGCTTTTTAACTTTTTATATGGATGTCAGTCAAATTTCATTGACTCTGTTCATTTTATTGTAGCTTTCTTTTCCCTGGCTCTTTTGGGACATGCACATGTTTAAATTATTCATTAGGTTGAACATTTACCTGCCCTGCATTTAAGCAGAACGTTAGAAGGATTCTTAACGTAATGTCCCTAACTCTTTTATGTCTCTTCCTAAGTGTTTTTTTCTTAAAGATACATCTTCTAAATATGCCCTTTGATTTGTTCTGCTAGTTGCAGGGGTGTAGTCAAATAGTATTTCCATTCAATTTTAGATCTTACCTTTCTTTTAAGATAGTGCACTTTTCAGGATGGTAAGAATTTAAAGGCTTCTTCAATAAAACAGATGTCGTGTAGGTGCTGCTGGTAGGCAGGAGGTGCAGAGTTAGAAGTTCAAGGGTGTGAAATATGTTTCTATGCTCATAATGTTATTTGTATCAATAGCAAAAAAAAAAGCTTTGAAGATGAATAAATAAGAGCATTCATCCTAGAATATCTAGATGTGATGTAGCATAAGTCTTTGGAAATGAAGGATGACCACCTGAATGTAAATTTCATTTCAGACAGCTGTCATCACAGTAAGTATTTTACACTCTCCTGTGCTCTCTAATATGCCCACTTAATCACAGCATTGTTTTTTTTTTTACCCACAACCTTAGTCAGAACTTGGCTGTGAAGCACTTCACAGATTCAGTATTTTTGAAGATGCTTCAGGTTGTTGACTTTTCCACCAGTGCTGCAAACCACGTGTCTAATACATTGGTTTAATTTATATGAAGAAATAATTTGCCTTTGTGCTGCCATAGCCAGAATCACTTCTGGTAGCCAGCCTGGAGAGTTTAACAGCTAGCAAGAGATTCTCTGCACTGCACTGCACTTTGCCATGGAAATACCAATGCTCTTCATGTTCAAATCTCTCCCTACATAATAGGATTTTGTCTTGCTGGAAAATTCTTTATGCACGGGTGAGGCAAATGGCTTTGCTGTACGAATATAGTACATGTAGCATCCAGTAGTAACATTCAATTGATGCCAATCATAGAAGCTCAATAAATGGTCTTACTTGTTGAGCTAGTTAGAGACAGAAAGTACACATTTGAGCTGCCCTTTTCTGTTTCTTTTACTTGTATACTAACCAAATATCAAGCCAAAAGTAACCTCAGCATTTTATTCTGCAAAATATTAATTTCACTATTTCTGTCAAGTAAGTCTCTACAACCACCTTCCTTACAGGAATATCAGCAGAACACAACAGCATGGATCCAAGACTCAAAAAAATGCATCTGGCAGCAAGCTGACTTTTCTGTTGGTTTGTTAAAGTCATCCTTAAACACCCCCCCCCCCAGTAGTGACCACAAGTATAGTGCCATTTAGAGGAAACCTTTGAAAGCAAAATCTCATTTGTGCTCATTTCGCCTTAAAAACCCCAGCAAACCCAAAAAGCCTCCCCAATAAGCAAACAAAAAAACCCCAAACCCATTCCCCTCCTCCCCTACCAAAACAAAAGAAGGAAAAACAAATTAAAAAAGAGAGAGAGATGTGGAAAAACTGGAGCATTTTCATCTGCTGCTCAGTATATGGCATCCCTGTAGCTAGCGATACAAATCGTGCCATCTAAATGAAAATAGCATTAGAACAAAAAAGGCAAATGGAAAAAATTAGGATGCAGGACACTACCCAGTACTTTGCTTCACTCTGTACTATGTGACAGGAATTGGCAGCAGGCTGATCAGGCTCACAGTGGAAAAGTACTGTCTGCTTCTGCCACAACAGCAGGGAGGATTCCCAGCCCTGTGGGGCTCTCCGGGTTGTCACCTAGAACTTAGCTCAATGTTTAGGGTGTGCTTCGCAATTGGTATTTGCCACCGGTTTTATGCACATAAGTGTGTAAGGGAAGGAAAAGAGACAACACTTGTCTCTTTCAGCAGTCACACCACTTACAGCCTTTAGGGGTTTCCTGCAGCCATTAACAAACACAATCTGTCACAGAAGAACACATCCTTAAGATCTAGAAGCTTTACAATGGCAATAGTTCCCTGTATTGGAAGCAGAGGTCAAGAAGATGATCTACATGCCTATTTTATCAGGTGTTGACAACAGAGAATTAAAAAGGTCAGGTTTAGGGTGCACTTGAGCATGTTTTTACACTAGTTTCCCTCAGGATGATCCACAGACCAGTCTTAGGACATCTGGGCGAGATTTGTTGTTGATGTTTGAGTGGAGGAAGGAAGAGGAGAAAACTGGCTTCCAGTTCATCCTCTAGTAATCATTTCCATGTTAACCTCTTAGGGGATGAAATCCAGTAAAATGGCCATAAGACTAGCTCTCTGTCTTTAGGAAGGAGCAGAAGCTAGCTAATTTTTTTGCTCTGAAATTGGAAGTCTTGGAAGCTTGAGTTTATTGCTGTAATTTAACATAAGTGAAGGCTTGCAGGTAAAGAGTATCTCCTACTGAAGCATTCTTTTACCTAGCTGCAATACTGATGTAGCTTAGTTATAAGTTAAACAGGCAATTGCATTTGGTCTATATTAACAATGTGATTACTGCTAATTTACTTTTCCCAACAAAGCGTTCAGAACACATGCATATCACGAGAATAACCAGTGACAAAAGTTTCCCACTACTATGTGTCTAAAGAAGTCAAGTGACAGCGTGGCTGGGTCTGCCTCTTCTATGTTTGCTGAGAGCACGGGTGTGAGGAGCAGCACAGTGCGGTGTCACCCACACACCAGCTACCTGGAGACTGACCCAGGTGCGGTTCAGTAGCGGCTCCACACTGACTCATGTCTCTATTCTGCAGTATCTATATTAGACACAGTCTAAAGATCAGGTACCCAAACACATGTGGCTTTGTTATTTTTTGCTGTCTCCTGTTTAGACTTCTGTGTGTACTATAGGGAATTCTCTTCTATTGCAGTAAATCCTTTAGTTAATTGGAGTCAGTTAGCAGACTTTTGAAGACTAATCACTGCTATATACTTGACAAATATCTCCGGATCCTGTGTTCACAGAGTGAAGCTGATACCAGCATGCATTATGTTATTACTTTTCAGTAAATAAATGGTGCCATTGAAATCACAGTTCTATCTGTGGTGAAAAAAAGAAAAATCATTCACCTCTCCTTCTGGGAAAGGCAGGATTAATGTCAGCAAGCACTTAAAGACTCTGAGCAGAAGAGTTTCTAATTCAATATGAGATAATTTACACAGTAAGAAACAACTTCTAAAGACTCTGAAACAGATGCGGCCGGAACATTTTACCCATTAGGAGATGCTTATTTATGCAAGTTGTCTCTTGAAGAGGAACTAGATACACTAACTTTTAGGCAGCTTACACTAGAAACTCAGTGATAACTACTGAAATTCATTGTCTTTGGGCTGTTCTCTTTTTTTCTAAAATGCTGAGTGCTTTGAGCCAGAAAAATACACAAATTAAATGCCATGTTGTTACAGGGATGACAGCATTTATAGGGAGAGTAAACATTTTATGACTGGAGAAGAATGGTGTATGCACATTACATATACACAGCTACCTGACTCAAAAGGAGAAGATTAATAACACTGTAAAAGCCAAACAAAATACCTTACACTAAAAATAAACACAGTCTTTAGATGCTCTTAAATCTATGGGCTTCGGCATAACAGTGAAAAGATGACCCAGCTTGACACTGTGTTGCCTCAAGTCCTGCGACTGAAGAAAACTTGGATTGATATCAGACTAGTTTGTGGTAAAGCCAAATTGCCAAAACCATATTTTAAATAACTAACTCCCCATTTTTTGGTTGCTCAGGAGAAAGCCACCATGAAGAGATCCTGATTTTCATTAGTGAACAGAAACCTCCAGTCCAGACCTAATTTCATCTTCCATTTGCACAGGAACATGCTAGTTGCTCGTCAGCATCGCGGAGCACTGCATGATTCAGCAGGATTTCTTCCTGAGGGAACAGCTGACAAAGGCTGGATGAATAGAGGCATTCTCAAACACACTGGCAGAAACCTGAAAAAGTCTTGGCTGAACTCTCTAGGGCTGGCAATGGCCATTAATCTCTCACACTAGCACTAAAACTCTATTAACGAGTGCATTTTCTTCACACACACACACAGACACAGTAGCACTTCCAAGCATTCTTGGCATTGTAATTTGTATTATCTTTTAGGGGATAAAAAAAGTATCCCAGCAATCAAAACCTCAGGGTATTTCTCTGCTATTTTACTTCACAGTTTTCTAAGTGTAATGATAGAACAACAACAATAATAATATTAACAATAACGACAACTTATTGTTATTACTATTATTATCGTTATTATTAGCCAACAACTAAGACATCAGCATGTTGGTACTGCTCTGTCACCCACGAAGCCATAAATCTCCCTGAACAATGTCAAAGCTGTTTCTCCCATGGTAGATGGAGGTCAAGACTGGAGGTTGCCCCCTCTCCCCGCCCCACTTCTCTAAGGAGCGGTGTCGTGCCAGTGTTCGGCATTTCCCAGCTTGAAGCACCAGCTCCGCTGCCCTCTAGCAGCGCACTCGGGTTCAGCTGCTAACAAGCTTCCTCTGGCAATTTGCAGGAGAGCTGCTCCCTCTGCTGAGTTTTCTGTTGATCGGCACCGGCACCTGATGTCCTTCCTCACCATGCTGGGCCCCAGCCCCGACTGGAACGTGGGGCTGTCTGCTGAAGACCTCTGTACCAAGGACTGCGGCTGGGTTCAGAGAGTCGTTCAGGATTTAATCCCCTGGGATGCCGGCACGGACAGTGGTGTTAGCTATGAGGTACGTGGGCTATTTGTAATGCGTTGAAACCATTACGTTTCCCTTAAAGCAGTGAAGAATTAAAGCTGTTTTATCCATGGCAATAGCATATTTCCTTTATATTACTCTAGTAAAAGTTTGCTTATAACAAATTACAAGTCATTTAACTAGCTGCTAGCTGCAGTTCCTGTCAGCCACTCTGCTCAATTCCCTCAGCATTATTATTAATGGGATAATCACAGAAACATCCAGGTTGGAAAAGACCCTCAGCATCACCAAGTCCAACCTATAACTCTACAAGATTCACCTTAAACCATAGTCCTAAACACCACTTCCAAACGAGCCTTAAACACATCCAGGGTGGGTGACTCCACCACCTCCCTGGGTAGCTCACTCCAGTGCCTGGCCACACTCTCAGTGAAAAACTTTTTTCCTAATATCCAATCTAAACCTACCCAGTCTCAGCTTGAGGCCATTCCCCCTTGTTCTGTCTGTGAGAGGAGACCAGCACCAGCCTCTCCACAACTTCCCTTCAGGTAGTTACAGACATAATATTATGCTCACCTGGGGTATTATTATTACAGAATGTAGGGGTTAGAAGGGACCTGTAGAGAGTATCTAATCCAACTCCCAATAATCTGTTTCAACATTTTCTTTTCTCTTGGACTGCAGTCTCCTAACAAACCTACAGTGCCTCAAGAGAAGATCAGACCACTTACCAGCCTAGATCATCCTCAAAGTCCATTTTATGATCCAGAAGGAGGATCTATCAAGCTGGTAGCCAGAGTTGTCATTGAGAGAATTGCACGGAAGGTACAGCATATGTGTAAAACTCTTAAGCAAGCAAAACACTGTATAAACAAAAAGCCCCAGTCCTTTCTCTCCTCCTCTTCTGTCATCACCCCTGTCCCCTGCCATACATACACTCCTTAAGCTACCCACAACAAAGTAGT
The DNA here is from genome assembly GCF_015220805.1 of Pogoniulus pusillus. NCBI lineage: Eukaryota > Metazoa > Chordata > Aves > Piciformes > Lybiidae > Pogoniulus > Pogoniulus pusillus. The sequence goes on along the minus strand of NC_087287.1, from coordinate 16,079,244 downwards.
ATTTCTTGTACTTCTGTAATCTGCTTAATTGTGGATTTTAAAGTATTTCTAAGAATGAGAAAAAATGCCTGAGATGCACTAGTGCCTCACAATGTACTGTTGTGGCCCTCTCACTGTGTACATGTATGAGTTTGCAGTATCCAATCTCCACAATAATTTCTTTGCAGGGGGAGCAGTGCAATATTGTACCTGATAACATAGACGATATTGTGGCAGATCTAGCACCAGAGGAAAAAGAAGAAGGTACATTTTAAATTACTTTGTGCTGCACTGAGTTGTATTTTGTCCCACCCTCCACTGTCACTTCTAGATAAAATACAAAACTAACTTAGGAGCAGAAGTCCTATTCGGTGTCAAAGACAGGTTTAGGTTTTCATCTTTTTCAGTATCTACTCTAAGCCTTTCCTTACACAGCAAAGAAACTGCATGTACACCTGGAAAGTGACAATAACAATAGAAGTGATAACAGAGAGAAGCCTTTTTGGGTTCACACATTTTGAATTTTAAAAAACGAAAGTTGTCATTTTTATGTTTTTTTTTTTTCTCTGGGCTAAACCAGAGAAAACTCTCTAGAGCTGGCAATGGCCATTAATCACTTACACTAGCACTAAAACTCTATTAACGAGTGCATTTTCTTCACACACACACAGAAGCATTTCCAAGCATTCTTGGCATTGTAATTTTGTATTATCTTTTAGGGGATAAAAAAAGTATCCCAGCAATCAAAACCTCAGGGTATTTCTCTGCTATTTTACTTTACATTTTTCTAAGTGTAATGATAGAACAACAACAATAATAATAATAATATTAACAATAACAACAACTTATTGTTATTATTGTTATCGTTATTATTAGCCAACAACTAAGACATCAGCATGTTGCTGCAGCCCTTCATTGGTACTGCTCTGTCACCCACGAAGCCATAAATCTCCCTGAACAATGTCAAAGCTGTTTCTCCGATGGTAGATGGAGGTCAAGACTGGAGGTTGCCCCCTCTCCCCGCCCCACTTCTCTAAGGACCGGGGGTTATTTCCCAGTTTGAAGCACCAGCTCCACTGCCCTCTAGCAGCGAACTTGCGTTCAGCTGTTAACAAGCTTCCTTCTTTCCTTATACAACAAAGAAACTGCACGTACAGCTGGAAAGTGACAATAACAATAGAAGTGGTAACAGAGAGAAGCCTTTTTGGGTTCACACATTTTGAATTTTAAAAAATGAAATTTGCCGGTTTTGTGTTATTTTTTTCTCTGGGCTAAACCAGAGAAGATAGAATACAGGAGGAAAGGATGTATTCTTTTAGCACCTATAGTAATCACCAGTCAAGTAAAGAGAAAGAGTGGAGGACCATTTCTAACATTCACTGCCGTTTCTTACTTTTTAGATGATACCCCTGAGACCTGCATATATTCAAACTGGTCCCCATGGTCAGCCTGCAGCTCTTCTACCTGTGAAAAGGGCAAGAGGATGAGGCAGAGAATGCTTAAAGCTCAGCTGGACCTCAGTGTGCCCTGTCCAGATACTCAAGATTTTCAGCCATGCATGGGTCCAGGCTGCAGTGATGAAGGTAATCAAGGGGAAAGGGCAGAGGAAGAAGACAGCTTGTAGGGCTTACTCTTCCTCTAAAATTCTTGAAGCTGTTGCTGTTGTATGACTTATGGCAAACAGAGAAATAATTGCTGAAGGATGCAAAATTGAAGATGTTTCTAGTCAGTTCTGCAGCTCATCTGAGTTGATGCATGAAGTACACAGAAGTATAAAGCAAAGGAGTGAAGCAAGTGATAGAGCAGAGGACAAAATGCGAGAGGCAGCATAAGAGTGCTACTGCACACACATAGGCTGATACAGATTGATCAGTAACTTAATATTAGCAATTGAAATCATTCTCTGTATTTTAGATGGTTCCACTTGCATGATGTCTGACTGGATTACATGGTCCCCCTGTAGTGTTTCCTGTGGAATGGGAACGCGATCTAGAGAGAGATATGTAAAACAGTTCCCTGAAGATGGCTCTATGTGCAAAGTGCCTACTGAGGAGACTGAGAAGTGTATTGTAAATGAGGAGTGTTGTAAGTATTTTATTGAGTTTGTAACCTCCTGTCAACAGCAGAGCACTGCCCAAACCATTTTTTGTGTGAGCTCTACTAGTGAACAGATGTCTCTCTCCATTTTATAGCCCCTAGCAGCTGCCTTGTCACTGAATGGGGAGAGTGGGATGAATGCAGTGCCAGCTGTGGTACAGGGATGAAGAGACGACACAGAATGATCAAGATGACTCCAGCTGATGGATCCATGTGCAAGGCAGAAACCACAGAGGCAGAGAAATGCATGATGCCTGAATGTCGTAAGCATCCTTGAGCTTATCTCCTCTGCTATAAAGAGAGGCATCGTTTCTGACGTGCTGCTTCATCACACAGGGAACATAGCTGAACCATAACTGATACTTCTTGTTCTCCTTAAAATTACATCCTTAGGGAATGCACATTAAGTGCCACATTCACCATCGGGATGAAAGGACCAGTAAAACATATTCAGTATACTACCCATACAGCGATGTGTATATTAGCAGCTTTAAGGAAGTATGAGATATGTTTCATCATGAGGCTAGAATAAAACAGTGCCTTCTCCTTTTAGTCTATGAACAGTTCAGAAATTGAGGTGCTCCTTGTGTGCAGTCAGCTAGTCTCACCCTTACTGTGACTATTAAAATTTGCTTTCATTACTTAAGAAATGTTAAGATTTTCATCAAAGACAGGAAAAAAAAAAAGGTTTAAAAAGATTTTTGGTAGATGGAATGCAGAAGTATCACATTTTACACTAAATCAGCTTGATTTCCAGTTCTGCCCACTGCAACAGTCCAGGTTTTTGTACAGGAGTTATGATTGAAGCATACTTTCCTAAACTATTCCCTAGAAGTGCTGGGATTCTACAGGTATGAAGAAGCTGTAGAAAAGGAGGGCAAAGGTATTAAACCCAAGCAAGCTTTCTAATACAGTGTTCTCAGAGCTTCTTCAGCAACATCATTCTCCTTGGGATTAATTTTATCTAACATGGCAGCAAAGCATAACTGGTCAGCGACAGCTAAAACATAGCACGTTTTCCACCTGTATCCTTTCCAAAATGCAGTTTATGCATAACAAGAACTGATTACCTTTGACTTTTTGTATTAGATACCATCCCCTGCCTACTCTCTCCTTGGTCCGAGTGGAGTGACTGCAGCGTAACATGTGGGAAGGGAATGCGAACCCGGCAGCGGATGCTGAAATCTGCTGCTGAGCTCGGTGACTGCAATGAGGAACTGGAGCAAGCGGAAAAGTGCATGCTGCCCGAGTGCCGTGAGTGTGGGGAGCTCTCTGGGAAGCAGCCTGACTCTCTGGGTCACAGTCTGTAGGGCAAAACTCTACCACTGGCTTTTTAGCATTGCTTCTTAATTAGTTCACAGCAGTTCTTCTTTCTATGAAAGGTTATTGTATGGACATTTATTTCCTCCCTTATCAAACATAGCCTTGCCTCCTTAAGCTCTGTAAACAAAGGATCCACTACTCTCTTGCTTTCCACCCTAAGGGTACCCACAGGAGAATTAGTAATATGGGAGTATTATCATCTGGGGATTTTTTTTGTTAATTAAAAAAAGTTCTTATGGGGCACTTTTGGCTGTTGAGAGCTGGAGTACAATCCTGTTCTCATTTCAGCTTGCCTTACTTAACTCTGCACTGATGACAGATACTGCTTTGGGTTTATCACATTTAACACATACTGTAGCTTTAGGCCACAGTTAGTGCATGGTAAAGGAGTCAGAATTAAGGAGTCTATTCTTTAGTCAAATACAGGACAGGTGCTTGTGAGAAAGAAAGGATTAAAATCACTGGTGTGATTCTTGTAGCTCACAGAAAGAGCCCAAAAGAGACTTCACCTTTGATACATCTCTGAACTTAGCCTTTTTACTCAGCTACGCTCCTTTGCATCCTGCAATGTTACGAGCCAGTGGATGGTGTGGAGATGTCTGAATTCACTTATTTACCTGACTCCACTAAAATCCCCCACCTCTTGGGTGGTGGAAATTTCTAGCTGCTTTGCAGCTTTTCTGAAGTATGGTAGCCTAAGGCACTGCTGGATGAATAAGATTCAATTGCTTTCAGTGTCCTGTTGCCAGATGGTTTATGAGGCTTTATAACTAACTGCATTATTTTTCCACAGTAAGTATTGGCTAGAAAAAGCTTTTAAACTGTAATTTGCTAATTCAGCTTTTCTTAAATAATGTGAAATATCATTTTGATATCATTATTATTCACTGGGGCTGTGGGTTTTAAGCAGTGCTGAAAAGATGGAAACTTTTAAGACATAATGCTATTAGTAAATCTTGCTTTTTATATGACGCTACCAGTAAAGCAAGGCTTAGATCTCAAAGGTGTCCAACTCTTTGTAAATACAAGTCAATTTTTAACAGCTTTTTGTGGTACAACAGACATATGGGTTTGCAGAATGGAAAATCAAAGGCAGCACAGCAGAATTATTTATGTTTTTTGTAATTTTAGTGATCTGCCAGCACCACTCTGGGAAAAAAAAAACCACACCAGGAAACTGAGAAAAGTATCAAATAATAGTTCTAGAAATGGACTCAGAACATTTTGAAGCATAGCCTCACAAAATTTGCTGCAAAGACTGGAGGCTTAAGGTGCATTCATGTATTTAGGATGTAAAAAGTCACTAGGCACATGTGTGTGTGTTTGTACCCTCATGTTTTGATCTCTGGCTCTCGTGAAATATTCCCTGTTCTTTGCAGCCATCGACTGTGAACTAACAGAGTGGTCCCAGTGGTCCGAGTGCAATACCTCATGTGGAAAGGGCCATATGATCAGGACAAGAATGATAAAAATAGAACCACAGTTTGGAGGAACAGCATGCCCAGAAACTGTCCAACGTACCAAATGTCGAGTAAGGAAATGCCTGCGAGGCCCAGGTATGGAAAAAAGGCGCTGGAAAGAGGCCCGGGAAAAGAGGAGAAGTGAACAAGCGAAAAAAGCGATAGATAGTGAGCAATACCCAGGTGAGTGTCAGGTCCTGTTTTAGCCTGCTCCTGTCTCTCTGCTTGTTCTGCATAACAGGAGTTTTTGAGCAGCTCCCATTCATGCTGCGAGAACATTTGCAGCCTGTCAGTACAGGGAAAGTTTCTGCAATAAAGCAATGGTGTTTGTCTGTCCCCAAAAACTTGGGACATAAGTTTAGGGCAGAGTGGAGAAAGGCTCGCTTCCATCTGTGTCCCATCACTGAGGTTACTTCAGCTTCTTCAGTACACAATGTGGGCTGTGAAAAATCTACAATTCTAGACCTGGCAAAAGAGACATTCCAGGTTCTGCAGAAACGGGGAGGGGGTAATCTTTGCATCCAGCTACCTTTGTTCCTGGATCCAGTGCTGAATTTCAAAACCGAATTGATTTTTGCCTCAGTCATCCGATTCAGATTCCAACAGCTCTGGGATCTGTTTGGGCTGTTTTTTTTCAATAAGGGACAGCAGGATCAAGCACTGATGTCTCAAGTCAATAAAAGGTAGTACACTGTCATACATTACCCAGATATTACTTACCGCTCATTAGTGGTTCATGCTTGTGTCACATTTAACAGTCCCTTATTTTTATCTGTCTTTCATAATGTAGACAGTAAATTTCTTTCTGCATACAATTTTTTTTCCAGTGTTTGGCAAATGCACCTTGATCATACTTAACTGAGGTTTCTTAATTCCTACACTCAAGGGCTAGGCAATAAGCTATCTGAGATTCAAATACCTAAGTGTGCACAGTGGTGCACATGTTGAGACACAAAGGTCAGACTGAAATAGTAAAAACTTAACCAAGTCTTTTTTTTTTTTCAGTTTGTAGACTGAAACCATGGACTGCTTGGACAGAATGTTCTACACTCTGTGGAGGTGGAATTCAAGAACGCTACATGATGGTAAAGAAGAGGTCCAAAAGTACTCAGTTTACCAGTTGCAGAGACAAGAAGGAGCTAAGAGCATGTAATGTTCACCCTTGTTAACAAAACACAAGGCCTCCAAGTGATGCACTCCAAGCTAAATGGAAAGTCAACCTTGGTTTGGTTTTTAAAACAAACAAAATACAAAGTGTATATTAATTTTCATTTTTGCAGTGTGATTTGCTTTTTAGTCTTGCTGGTGCAAGAAATATATTTTATAAATATTTCCTCACAGATTTATGCTGAGAGTAAATCTTTGGTACTCCAGCCAGCCCTTAATGCATAAAAATAGTAAGTCATCATGAGTCATTTAACTGAAATACAGACATATCCGTGGACATGGAATAGCCATATAGAAACACTACTTGTAAAGACATGGGATGCATGCATATTAACAGAACTGAGTTGAAGTGACATGTTTCATATGTGGGAGGATTTCTCTCTCAGTTTCATCTTGAAAATCCAAAGCAGTGCCTATGTGATTACACAACTATGCCAAGGAGTACTTTCAGTAATGCTGGTTCAATAAATACTAAAGGTGCATGTTTCTCTTTTTACACTATTGGGTTAAGCTGAAACTTATGATAATTATCCTATATCCCTTTCTTCACATGGATGCTGTGGACCATACAAAATGGTCTTTGTTTCTTTGAAATTTAAAAAGGAGATGATTTGTGCAGCTCAGTAGTGAGGGCTGCTCACTGTATAAGTCACAGCCAGAACAGGACACAGAGAAAACACGTGCATGTCATCATGTATTTCAGTGCCATGTTCTTACGTTGAGTCTATTCACTGCCTCTTGCAATGAATACAGAACTAATACAGATTGGCCCAAATACAGAGTCACAACAGTTATGCCACAGAAAGGCTTCCACATGAGACACCGAAATATTAGATTCAGTTTTGTGAGGACGTTAATCACAGTGTCACTTATGGGTTCTCAGTCAGCAGAGAGGAGGAGCTAAACATTACTAAATCTGTGAGAATTGCAGATCTGTAGACATGCTCACCAGGATAAATCTCTTCCCAAACTACCTGAGTGATCAGCAAACTACCCCAGATTAGAAATAGCTCCTTACCATTTTACACTGTTTCCTGAAGAGTTGAGCTCTCTTCCCCACCCATGATCAGGTATAGGACCAGCAGGACCTTGGGTTTCACTTGCTATTGGAATGTAAATATTATCCTGTAAGTTTAACAGCACATCATTAAAGCTGAGAGGTGAAGATGCTGGGTTATCTTTGGGTTCAGGAAAGGCAGCACACACTTATGTGTCTACATCAGTAATAACAATGCGCTGAAAATAAGAGTGTTGATACTGACTCTTAAAACATGCTTGAGAGAAATGAATGGAGGAAAAAAAAAATCATTTTAGAGTCTTTTTAAGCCAGCCTTTAGTAATCTACTCACTTCTATCTCACTGTCCCAAGAACCTGACACACAGGTTTTTAACTACGTGTCCACATTTGATGTAAGCCACAATGCATTGAGGCTGTTCAGCTTCACCCTCACTGCCCTGGGAGTCCTTCTCATTACCTCTCTGTACTTGAACGGGCTAGGAGGGCTGGCTCATTGCTGCATAGGGCTTTTCATCAGCACTTCTCCACTGAACACTGGAGGGGCTGCTCAGGACTTCCACAGCTGCCACATCCCACCTCCTCAAGGTGGGTACTGATTTTTTTTTTTCAGCTCTGAAGCAAAGGGAGGGCCAAGGAAATAACATAACCGACACAGTGTTAAGCCTCTCCCACTGCTGCTAAATGAAATGCGCCCAAGCCCATCACAAACCAAACCAGCAAGAAGAAAGAAAACAACAAGGTTTAGTGCTAAACCCAAACAGTCTACATTTTGCACAGCTTGGCTCATTGATTAATATTAATTCTGAGAGTTTACCTCCTTCTGCCTGGTGAAAATATATGCAGTTTGTGTCTCTATAGCACTGTCATTACAGAAGCAAGTAATGTATTAATGACCTTAGCCTTATGAGTACAAAAAACACCCCAACCACAAAAAGAAAAGCAGGGAATGCTGTAGATACAGGAGGAGTGACCAGCTGAGCAGATTTCAGGTGAAGCAACAAACAGATGGCTGCAAAGAAGGGCTACAGGGATGAGTGCCAGGGCAGAGCTACATACGCAATCAAGACCCACACACCACCTACCTTGGTGAGCTGCTTTTTTCTGAGCCTGACAGAGGATATCCTAGCTGAGGCTAATCATTTGGAAAACTAATCTCTGACTAAGAAATGTGTGATAGAGTGGTTTTGTAGGCTTGAATCTATGAGGGCTTGGGGTAGAAGGAGCAGAAGAAGAAAGTTCCACCTAACTGGGAAAAAAAGCTCTTATTGTGATGGTTTGGGTGTTGCCTGCCCCCTCACACTTTGGAAAAATCACCCAGATTAGGCTCAGTCTATCTGGGAATTGAATAAAGCTTTATATTTACAGCTTAGCACACTATTTAAGCAGATATTTACAGTATATACAGCTACAGACAGATATATACAAGTTAAAAAGTAATACAGAAACACAACAGCCCTCCCAGAAACCTGAGTCCCCAGGAGGGGCTCCTAACCACCCTTTCACCTTCCTCCCACCCCTCTCTACCTTACCCCAGACTTTGCCTTATGCTCAAGGTCAGCCGGGGGTTATGAAGCAGATGGGTTAGTCACACAGACAGCAGGCTATGGTAGGGAGAGAAGTCCAGACCCAGAGAGACAGAGAGAGCCTCTGTTATCTATGTTTGTGTCCTTGTTCTTACACATCTCAGCCAGCCTATGAGTGAAGTAGACATCACCATTGCTTCCTTTTCAGAGCCTGTAACCTAATTCTTCTCACAGTCTAGCTAGGCTCAAACTAGCACAGTTATCTGAACACTTAGCACTTGTTTGAACTTGCATGCCTGTGCCTGCTCCTGCAAATAAACCACTAAGACCAATGTTGTATTTTCATGGGCTTTTTTTCCAGTTCAAGAAACTATTTTCTCTTTTAATTACTCCCTTTGCCAAAGGCTACACAGTCCAAATAGACCTTTAGGTACGTAGGAAATACACAACATCTTTCTGAACATGGTGACAAAGTTGTCCATTAACCCAATCTGTCATTTGGTGATGTGATTCACCCTATACTTTATTTTCTCTCAGGAGGCTGTCTCAGTGCGACTTCAGTCATTTCTCTCAGGCTTATTAAAGTTATGAATGTTGGATTTATATTTCCCCCACCTTGTTAATACATGCAATGACACAGTTGATTGCACTGAGTCAGAAACGTGTGATTGTTCCTGCTTGGGTTCAGCTTCTCACACTTTTTCTGTTGAAACATTTTACAAGTCACTTGTCTTTCTTCTAACTTGATACAGGATAAATATTTAAGCTTCTTGCATTTTGTAAAGACAAACCAACAACCACAAACAAAAGCAAATGAAGAAATAAATAAGAGGTTGATTTTCTATTCAGGAAGAAACAAAAAGCAAGCTCTGCTATACAATCTGTAAAGTATTGCATTGTTACTGTAAACTTTCTAGTAGCGTACTAGCCGCTGGCTATCAGTCAATACAACAGAGAAGTGCTCTCTCATCTCCTGCATAGTACTGCTGAACTGAAAGCACAGATGTCACTCCAGTTTTGTAGACCTCAACTCTCAGATCCTAGCATTGTGTGTATGTTTTTTTCCTAACATACAAACTGTAGAAGCTTTACACATAATAAAAAAAGAAAAGTTAGGGGCTTAACAAATGTACAGTAGGACCTTGTGTGTGCAGCAGACGATTTAAACAAACCTTTGTTTGAGGCATTTCTAGATTTCCTTCATTGGTTTTGTTTGCTGTGGAATTATGAGAAAAAAAGCTACCACGAATATTTCTTACCAAAGTCTTGTGTAGATGTTTTGTAGCTGTCTGGCTAACACATTATTATTATTATTTTGGAATAAAGACATCTTTACTACGAATTTTACAGTTGTGTGAGATTCTGTTCAACTAATATGATTACGTACACCATAACGCCCCCTGCTCTTGTCAATATTATCAGTCAAGCCACATTCTCATTTCCATTTTAATCCTGTTCTAGCTAACAGGATATCTGGAGTAAGCAGGGTTTTACTAGAGTCAGTAATTTCTTCCCACTTGGAAGTCATTTGCACCAAGGTTCTTCTCAAATATGTTTGCTGTTCTTCAGGAGCCTCAGGGTTTGGATCATTACCCCAGCTACCCAGTATTACACTCCTGCAGGGGTCTGTTGCTGCTGTTAATTTTTAACTATTTAAAATAACATATTTTAAAGAATCATAGAATCAACCAGGTTGGAAGAGTCCTCCAAGATCATCCAGTCCAACCTCGCACCCAGTCCTAGCCAGTCAACTAGACCATGACCATGGCACTAAGGGCCTCATCCAGGCTTTTCTTGAACACCTTCAGGGACGGTGACTCCACCACCTCCCTGGGCAGCCCATTCCAATGCCAATCACTCTCTCTGGGAAGAACTTCCTCCTAACATCCAGCCTATACTTCCCCTGGCACAACTTGAGACTGTGTCCCCTTGTTCTGTTGCTGGTTGTCTGGGAGAAGAGACCAACCCCCACCTGGCTACAACCTCCCTTCAGGTAGATGTAGACAGCAATGAGGTCCCCCCTGAGCCTCCTCTTCTCCAGGCTAAACAACCCCAGCTCCACCATCCTCTCCTCATAGGGTTTGTGTTCCAGGCCTTTCACCAGAGCCTTGTTGCCCTTCTCTGGACACATTCCAGTAGAAGAGTGCTACATGAATGGCAAAAAATTGTAAAACATGAGCTTCCCAAAATCCAAGATTTTGTGAACCCCTACACTGGTATCTTGTGCTACTAGCTGCTGTTTAGGTACACTGCAAGCGAGGGTCCATCACTGATAGCCACACAGCATCTGCTGTAGAAATGCAAGCAACAGCAGCCTGGCCTAGCAGGATGACTCTGCCCAGCACCTTCACATCCCATGTAACCAATGGACAGAGACAGACTTTTCCAAAGGACACCTCACAGCATCCAAGTGAACACCTAAGTTCTCCACTGCCACTGTGAAGCTAAGTGGATTTATGGAGCAATTTAATGTTCTGGCATTCCAAATGGTGAGACATCTGGAACAGTAATCTTATGGTCCAGGAAGCTGTACTGGACCAGCTTTTCCTCAGAAGGGATCAGAGAGCACCTAAGTCAGCACGCTGAACACAAGTCTCTTTAAATGCTAGCCAGCCAGGTATGTATGCCTGCCCAAGCTTTGGATGGCCTTTGCATGGCCAGCACAGCGGAGACATAATGGGAGAGCAGGTCCTCAAATGTGATTTGCAGTATCAGTAAATCAATTAACTTTCCCTCTAGAGATACCAGGGCCATAGTTACTGAGTTTCAGGGGTGAGAAGGGGGGAAAAATAATATATGAAATTATGCATATCAGCTAAAATCTGAAGGCTGTAAGCACTGAATCAAAGGAGTTGAGCCAACAGCTGAAATAAAAAACAACAGATCCCACACCTCACCTATAGACCTCGAGGTAGTACATATTATTTTCCCACCATCTTTTAGCAACATGTCAGGAGTTAAAAACAAGAAAAGACAAAATAGTCTTACTTACAGAATCCTTAAATCCACTTGAGAAGCAAGGGAACAAACCCAACATCTACAAAAGAAAAGAAGGGGTCTAGATTATTATGTGAAGATGTAAAGGTCACCTATATCACGAGGTCAAAATGCATAAAAGGTTCTGAATGCGACAATACATTTTTTATACCACTTAATTACATAAAGTAGGCAAAGAGAAATGTATACAAGAACAGGCACAGTGCTTCCAAGTGCAGACAAGCAGCCATCACCTAGAAAAGTTACAACATTCACACTTCAGCCCAGAAGTCTCCACAAAAGGAGAAGAGGAGCATTTGTCATACTGTCTGTTTGCAAACATGGCTCTCTTTTCTATGACATGTTTCAACTTTTATTTTATAGCTACCTTAAATATCAGGAGCGAGCATAAATATTTGTAAATGAACCGTCTTGCCCCTGCCTACTAGAGAAATGAACTCGCATCTCACTAGATGGCACTGGAAGCCAGCGCAGGGAGCTGACTTTAAAACCCAGAAAGATAAAGGCGCGGCTGAGCGCTGGGGTGCGCAGGGCATCCCTGAGCGCAAGGCGCTGCGCAAGGGGAGCGGCAGCTGCCAGCTCATCACTGCCGACACCCAGAGCCTCACCGCTGTGGCCATGCCAACTGCCTTGCAGAGAGGCATGAATCTTGTCCCAGCCTTCTTTAATTAGCTACAGACCTGCTAGTGGATGCAAATTGGCTGGGAAGAGGATGAGAGGGCGGGAGTGAAATGAGCTAACAATCTATTTTCTGCCACTGAAGTCACAGACCCCTGTGGACTGCCTTTGCAGCAAGGCATCCATACCTTCCCCTAGAGAAGTGCCGTTGGGAATCTTCAGAAGCAGCTACTCTGCAGAAAGCCCACAGCCCAGCAAGAAAGAGGTCGGCCAGGAGGCACAGCCAAACAGATACAGCTCAGAGCCAGCCTCCCCGAGGGCTCACGCACTGGGCACAGGGACTGGTGACCGAGCTGAAGGCTACAGCCAGTCCCAAGCCACCCACAGGGCTGGCACAGAGGGAAATGCATTGGCCAAAGCCAGAGTCAGAGCCAGACATAGGGGTTTTAGGTTGATGTGACTTAGAAGTAATTTTGGTGCCTAGTTTGTTCGTGGGCCACATTCTCTACACCCAGACACCTGCTACAGTTGTGGTGGCATTATTTTATTGACTATTACACGAAGCTTAGAGCTTTTCGTGTGAAAATGGTTTAGAACTGCTAGGAAACTTGAATGACTTACTACAGGCTGTGCACAGAAAAGCCTTCACAGAATCACATGAGCTATTTCCAAACAGCTTTCTCCATTCTCACATGAAAGCACACTGCAGAATTAAAACAGTCTTACAAGCCATGAAAAGAGTGGCCCTGCCTATTCTGATGTAATATGGAAAACATTTTTATTGAGTTGCCTAACAAAGCACAACCTCTTAAAATCCTTTACACAAAAAGAGATATTGTTCTTTTTTTTGCCCCCTATTTTTGCCAACTAGAAAAAAAAAAGGACCAAAAGTTCAATTATCAAACAAAACAGATTTTACATGGCCACAAAAATACAACTAATTTTTATCAACTATTGAAAGAGCTTATTTGCACAAAGTAAAATATAACTGCCAGCCAACTTAATATTCCTTTAAAATAACAAATTTCTCACTGAGGATTTTCTTTTCAGTTGATACTAAGACCATTAGGTGAAAACGTATGGTATGCACTGGCTTACAGAGCACCCTGCCTGCAGCATTTCAATGAGGGAAAAGGCTGTTGTTGGAGTAACTCCAGAGCAGAGCTGTACTTCCACGCACTTTGACCACAGGGCTAGCAGGACACACGGGGACTAGGTTTACTATTTTTAGCATTGCTAGAAGTTGAAGTGTGGCATTTATCCTAAAGCAGTGTTAAAAGACCATCTCTGGAGCTTGATATGTCTTCCTTCTATGTATGTTTAATGTGTTTAAACATGTTCATGATTAACAGTTTGCTTTCCTGAAAGAGCTTTCAGAGCTTCTTATTCCTATGGTGCTCAAAACCTGCCTAGCTTCTCTAACTGGGAACAACTCTGTTTTTTCTGCCCTTCTGTAGAAATCGTTTCTGGTTTCTACTTATAATTTAAAAGAAAAGTTGCAGAAAAAGAAGAGAGCTGATTGTATGGAACAGCTCTCTAACTGAGGCAGAGGGTGTTTATTTCTGCTTCATTAATTCCAGGCAAATGGATTTCAATTTCTGGAGTTCTTTCAATTAATTGCTTGCAACTCTTTCCAAAGGAAAGGAAAGGGCAGGAGGAAAACCTGCAACCTCTGTACCCAGGGTGGATGCAGGCATCAGTGTGAGCATAGGACTTTCCAGCTCAGGAGCTGTCTCTGCCCAGGCCACCTGAGGCTCCTCGGTGGAGGAGGGAGCAGGAGCAAGCAGATCTCCCTGTAAACAGCCATAGGACTTTGGACTTAAAGAAAGCTATGAAGCTAGACCTGCTGTGAAACACCATCAGGCTCATTTGCACAAATCCAAACCTGCCAAGCACCAGCAGACAACAGAAAGTGGGTCAGACAGTGCCCGTGAAAGACTACGGCAACCTCGCAGGAATTCAGGTCAACTCTTCAGGCACCAGATTTTGATCCAAAAAACAACTGTTAAAACCAGCAGTACTGAAATTCTTAAGGCATGTGGCCCACAGAACGTAACTGCATCTACAATTTAAGCATCTGAATGTTTTGGAAGAGCCAGGCTTTTCAGAATTGATCCCATAAATAACAGCAGGGAACTGATTGCTCAACCTCCAATTTCCAAACTGCTCCTTTAGGTCTCTTGTCTTCCCTGAGATACTGCTGGCACGGAGTGATTCTGTCACAGTAAGTGGGTACTAGGTGATAGACTACAGAAAGGCTAGAACAAAACACAACCTCAGCAGAGCAAACTTTTGTTTGTGAAAAAACAAAACCTGTCCCCTTTTCCCTCTGCTCAAATCCCAAAAGACTGGAATGTTACAAAAGCAAGAACTAGGTTGCTATGGCTACTGTAAATTAACATCAACATCTTCTCTTTTAACACTTCCCTTCTTAAAAATCTAGTTTTTAACAACCTAAATGTACAACCTCAAGTTTCTGATCTGGCATATGTTAAACTGTTCAGATATTTCAATAACCCATCTAAGAGAACATGCACTCTGCTTTGCCCACCATTAGTTTGGTAGCATGTAAGCTCAGCCCTGGTCCCGGATCTTTGCCTGGTGCACGGACGACGAGCCAGCAGAGAAGCACGATGCCACCGCATGTCATTGCCTGCATGGTGTGTCCCACAGGGCCACTTACTTCAAAACTACAGCACTCCGATGCCCTGCTGTCCCAGCACGTTCTGGGAGGACAGCAAGGGACAAGTTTGGCTGCAGATCTGAAATTATTTTGTGGAACCAGCTCTGTGTGCCTCCACACTTCATTTGTAAGGGAGGATTGATAACAGATTCTCCTCCCACTTTTATTTCCTATTTAGATTGGATCAGGCATCATCCTACAGTGTGTTGCTTAGGTTAAGGAGGCTTTATACCTTTTTCATTCACTATTCTTTTCTAGCATAAAACACAAACAATGCCTGAAAACCTCTTCTCTGTAGAGCAACTCTTCCTGCAGGAAAGGGAACTGATCATACTTTCTTCCCAAAACAGGGTTAAAGTCACGCCTGTTTTGAATCCCATTAGTAAATTACATTACACAAGCCAACATCTCTATTTGCTACAGCGAAATTGCAAATTAACCCCCTTTAAAAGTAGGTCAATTCACATCACCTAAAAGATCAGTACCCTGTGATCAATCTTAATATCGTTATCAAGTAATCCGTAGAAAACTGTTTGGCAGACAATGCACTTTGACTCCACGCCCGGGGCTTCTGCTCCATGATTAATGGCTGTGCTACTCCCCATTCGTCCCTGATAAGTTACACCTGTCCACCACCTTAAGCAGACTTCATCTGATATTCATGGAAACATTAAAAACCATCAAGAGAGATAGAGGAACAACAGAGAGAAAATGTCCTTAGTATTTAAGGGAAAAGTTGCTTCGAGTTCACATTTCAGCGCTGCTCTTTGGACGACTACATACTTTGTGTGCTTCTGATTTAATGCTTTCCAAATACATACAAAACTGAATCTGTGTTTACTACTAAAGGAAAGGTCTCCCATTATATTAGTGTCCAACACATCAGAATAACAGAATCTATTGTCAGACCCAATTTGGCTGCAGTCCTCTGAATACCTGTGTAATGTATGGATAGTGGATATTTCTGTGCTGACATTTACTGAAACTATATATTTTTGTCCTATAATATTTTCTCTAAAGGTCATTGACTGAATCATTGTTGATTTACTGCTGTATGTAAACCAACTCTTTTGGCTGCTGCCACTGCTGCAGCTCCTCTAGACAGAGGAGGCCAGCAGAAGGCTCTTAGCTGCTAAAGATCAGCATGGCATGGACTAAGGGCAACTGTGGATATCATTAACGACCAATATAATGATGAGACAATTCCCTCAGCTTGTTGTTTCACAACATGATATGCTGGATAGCAAGAAAGTTTTAAAGGCTTAAAAAGTTGAGAAGTACCCTTCACCACTATTTGGTTTTGTCTCAGCACTGGCCCACACCCCTATCTGTGCTGGTGCAACTATCTGCAGGATCAGACTGTGCCCAGGGTACCACTCTGGCTTAAATGAGAGCAAACTGAGATGCTGTATGCTGTGCATTGGACAGAAACAAGCTGCTGGTGGTACAAATAGTCCAATGGTCCTAAGCTAAGACTGTGGCATGATGCTTTATGTCTTCAAGAGGCATATGGTAGAGAGCATCCAATATGAAGAATAAGGGTTACAGAAAGCCTGGTTAGAACACAGTAATAAACCCCCATAGCTGCTTGCTTCACTTATTCCAGCAAGTATGTAACTGTGACTAGTTAAGCTGCACAGTGAGCACAAGAGCCCACACCTGCTCTGCCCTCTGAAAAACCCTTTTAAAAGAATTCAGCTACTCAGAACTGAAAAAAAAAAAAAAAATCTTTCCCAAAAATGTTGCCATCAAAAAATAATGGAAGAGCGCATTCAAGCCAAATTTGGAGTCTTCTCAGGCAAAACTTGGGAATATGCTCAGAACCTAGATGTGGGACACAAACAGCCTGGTGTTTTTACAGAGATTTCAGTGTGTTAAAAATACTTTCAACTACTTTTCTTGGAGCTTCTTTGCTCTTACAGAAACTCCTCAGTATCCTCTTGCGTTAATTGACTTAATATTTACAGAAATTGTAATCAATCTCTTGGGGAGCCCTATAAAACTGAGTGCATCTCTAGCTAGAACAAAGCAATCAGGAAATTGTATAAACCCACAACATTTGCATGGCTGATGCTTAACTCCAACAAGTTCTTAATTCTTTATCTCTCCTAGTTACATATTCCCTGCAGCCAAGAGATGACTAAAGTGATTTAACTGAATTTCACACCTTTGCAGATAATAACTGAGCACAGCAAGCAAAATTGCAGCAAGGAAGCAAACGTTTTTCCTCCCCTCCCCAACAGGACTTGCTTCACAAAATAAACAACCTTCCCAGGATGAAAAGCAATATAAATCCTGTGATTATAAATGAAAGCATTCAAGGGTTGGTCTGTCAGTTTGGTTGGTGTGGGGGTTTTTGCCATGTATTTTTGTTTGTTGTTGGCTGTGTGGGGTTTCTGTTTGGTTTGTTCTTTGTATTTTTTTAATTCATGTCATAAAACATTATTTTCTTTCCACATAACAAGTGCCTGCTGCCTCTCCACAGCTTTTGGTGGACCTTGCCTTACATGTGCTAGAAAAAGTAGTGTCTAAATGCATGGGTACCCTTCTCTGTCACAGGTCTGAAGCTGCAAGCATTTGACAGTAAACCATACAGAAACAGAGTCCCCACTCCTTCCCCTGACATTAAACGGTTCAGAATAGAGGAAGTTCCCTTGTAGAAGGGTGGGAAAGACATTGCTCATTGTACTGGCATAAGCAAAGAGGCAGCATATCCAAGAAGGGAAAATCAGAGCCAAGGCAGCTCAGCTTCTTGTCCTGCTCCCTCTAGGACTGAGGAAAAGGGCTGGTGAGACTACGTAAGGCCAGATGGAGAAAGAAGCTTTCACAGAGCTTAGCAAATGCTCTGTCACCAGAGAGTGAGACTTCCTCATCTCAGCCCTCTCTACATGCCTTCCAGCCATGTGCTGAGCCTAGGATTTGAACCATCTGTGCTAGATCTCCACAGGAATAGTATAATGTCTTAGTTTACCAAAGAGTTGGAAAGAAACAATAAAAGAGATAAAATGTAACAAAAGCCAAAGAAGTGACAAACCCAATTAAACAGCTGGAGAAAACAGTGGAGTGCATAATAATCATTAGCACCCTCCATGGGCTGGTAACTTGACAGGCAAGACTCAGATATTTTCCACAGTTTTTAAAACCTGAGCTGTTATTCACAAATGTGACTTGATTTTATTTTTCTAGAGATCCTGTGTTTTGTTATGTTGGGTACACACATCCTACAGTGATGAGTTTATTCTACACAAAACCAGAAGTGCCAAGTCACAGAGACAAATGGTATTAAAAGCAACAACGTGACTTACTCTAAGCTGCTTTTGCACCATGAGTTGTTTCAGTGGCTAGAAGAGAAGAAATGAAGGTGGCAGAATTAGGTGCCATTCCAGGGACCTACATGAGGAGAGGCTGAGGGAGTTGGGGGTGTGGAGCCTGGAGAAGAGGAGACTCGGGGGGACCTCATTGCTGTCTACAACTACCTAAAGGGAGGTTGTAGCCAGGTGGGGTTGGTCTCTTCTGCCAGGCAACCAGCAACAGAACAAGGGGACACAGTCTCAAGTTGTGCCAGGGGAAGCATAGGCTGGATGTTAGGAGGAAGTTCTTCCCAGAGAGAGTGATTGGCATTGGAATGGGCTGCCCAGGGAGGTGGTGGAGTCACCATCCCTGGAGGTGTTGAAGAAAAGCCTGGATGAGGCCCTTAGTGCCATGGTTTAGTTGACTGGCTAGGATTGGGTGCTAGGTTGGCCTGGATGATCTTGGAGGTCTCTTCCAACATGGTTGATTCTATGATTAATATGCATTTAACAAGTCCATCAACAAATGGTGGTGAGAACATGAAAGCCAGTAATGCTCCATGCAGATACAAAAGGAGGCAGTTTATTCCTCCTCCTATCCCATGAGGTCAGTACTATTTTTGTACCTATTATTAATGCTCCTTGTCTTTCCCAGGCTTGTTATTCTATGTAACAGCTGAAAAAGCAGCAGCCCTATGATGCTTAGCACTAGCTCTATGCTCCTCCAGCCAGCAAGTTCACAGGAAAACTCTCAGATTGAGAAGCATCTATTGAATCTGGACCTCTGCTATTTTCTGCTGGAGAGATGGATCCAGCTGCATCTATACAATATTCCACCATTATAATATCAGTGCCCTCAGCAATGATGAATACCTTGAAATGGTAAAAGATTAGACAAGCTTCCACCTCTGAAGTGTCTACTTTTAGGATCTGTTAACAATGCCTTTTGAATGCATTTATCTCCCATGTAGGCTATCCACTTTAAGAAGTCAGTCATACAAACTAAGATGAGTGGACCCATGGGGTCCTGGTAGAAACTGATTTTGTTCACTTCAATTGTTTGGATTTTTTTGGTGAACTGGATTTGTGTGCCTCCACTACTGTTCATTTAACCAGATCATGCCAAAAATCCCAGCCTATTGCTCTTTGCCTCTTCAGACCTGTTTGCCCCTGGATACTGAAGAGATTTCCAGAATTAAACCCTGCCCTAGCAGGATTAAAGTTGATGAGGTTTGCACTTAAGTCTTTAAACGGATACTCAGATTCTAATCCAATTAACTGAATAAACAGATAGTATTAAGAAGACTTTTCATAATACACCCTTAAATTTGCAGTCACTGGGGCCTGGTGATTTTTATTTGGGGGAAAGAGTTACTTCTTTGAATTTGACCATATTGCATCTTGTTTTAAACTGGACAGCACATTTCATTGTCAGTGTTTCACACTTCATTTTTTGTTTCTTTCTTTCATAGTTTAAAGGCTCTAAAGCATTCCAGTGAAAAAATTGGCCTCAGTTTATTTGTAGCAGTACTCCACTGACTCCATGGGCTAGTTTGAAGCTGGCTAGAATGTTTTGGTGAGAAGAACTAGATTGCAGGCTGTAAAAAGAAAACAATGGTGATGTCTACTTCACTCATAGGCTTGCTGAGATGTATGGGAACAAGAAATAAAAACACAGATAACCACTCTCGCTTGGGCTGCTGGCTGAGCTGCATCTTACTCTCTAACCTCACCCTGCATTTTGGACTAATCCACTTTGCTTCCTAACCCCCTGGCTGAACCTCCATTCTTCCTTGGGACTGGGGTAAGGTTGAGAGGGGTAGGGGGAAGGTGAAGGGGTGGTTGAGAGCTCCTCCTGGGGACTCAGGTTTCTGGGAGGGGAGTTGTGTTTCTGTATTACCTTTTACCTTGTATATTTCTGTCTATAACTGTATATACTGTAAATATCTGCTCATATACTGTGATAGCTGTAAATAATAAGCTTCATTCATATTTCCAGAGCCAGCTGAGTTTAGTCTGGGTGATTTCTAAAGGGGGGGGGGGGGGGGGGGGGGGGCAGGGAACACCCAAACCATCACACTCTAGTGGAAAACCAGCAAGGATCAATCACATAACTTTGTCATGAGCTGTACAATTAAATTATTGCTGACACACAAAAAAACAACCCAAAGAAACCCATGTAACCAAATGATGGATTCTGATGCAGGCTCTACTTCATAGGCAAAATAAGCTGTCATTGAGCCATGCAGGATTTCAGAAATCTCAATTTCATTTGGATCAATGCAAGGCAAGAGAAATTTCTTCTTCTTCTCTGGTTAAACAGTTTGTCCTTGCTTCATTTCCCACAGCCATAAAATGCAGGGCAAACTGCATCTTCTTCTTTAAACAGGAAATCTCTGCAACAACATTCTGCTTTCCCCTCAGAATAAAACCAGAATAGGGTCACTATTTCATGTTAATGGAGGCAAAGAATTATGGAATTGATGCACCCCATCCAGTTCTGTCTTTTGCCAGCTCTGTTGAGTCCATACTTTAGCCCTGCCTCCATTGCAATCATGTTAAACTGTGAGCAAACATGAATAATTTAATGGTAAAATACCACAAAATCAATCACTGCAAAAGCAATGTGAGGTGGAAAGAAGAAACTCTTCTACTATAGGAAGTACTGGAGAGGTGAGTCTGTGGAAGGAGATGGTGGTGGCTGCTATCAGACAAGCAAACCACAACAAAAGTGGCAGCATTTCAGGTATGTCCCTTGCTCATCAGATCCAACTTGCCATGTCTACCATCAGCCTACATCTATGCTCAACCAAGTTTTCAAGTTCCCCTACCAACCATTGTAAATATGGTGCTTGTTGTCATCACTGAACCAAAATTTGTTTTTACAGAAGACAAGAGTTTTTACCCCACCCAGTGATGTGATCAGAGAGGAAAGGGCTTTAAACAGGGAGAAAATAATCATGAACCCTTCAAATTCAACAGAGCTTTAAATGAAAAACTTAAGTATCTCAAAATCTGAACCACAATCTATGCTCCTCTAGAAAAAGTTGGCAGAAGGTAGAACTGTTTTCACAGAACAGTATCAGTGAGGAGATAGTGTGAATCTAAAAAAGTTAGTGGGGAAGAACTGAAGGAAAAGCTCACAGTGCTCTCCCATAAGAGGCCACGGTTGGCTGTGGTAGGTAAGATATGCTTCTAGATAAAATCTGGTTCTATTCATATGACTCATGGCATTCAGGTACAAGTGAGTCCATCTATTTTGTTTTCCATTGCTCACACTAAAACTGCCTGTCTGCAGATACTGTAAAGGCAGAAGAAGAGAAAGGAAGGCTTATACTAAAATATATGAACCTATAAAGGTTTTCATATCAATGTAAAAGCATACAAAAAACCACTGGAAAATAGCACAAAATGAATCGCAGCTTCTTTGTATACATTCTGTTGTTGCTGCTCCTGTAAGAGTGGTCCTGATGTATTCCTCATCCTGTTCCACAGATAATTTCCATCTATCAAAGCATTAATAGGTTTCAGACTGTCAAAGCCATAGTGTCTATATACAGCCTCTGCCAAAGTACATGTCTTCACATACACTCCCATATGTTTTGTTCAAGCTGTTATTAAATTAATCAAACATGGCAGCTACAGCTAATGGCTTGCTTTAATAAGCCACATCCATCACCACGCAGACAGGGTTTGTGCACGCTGCCACAGCTACATATGCTGAGCTCAGCTGCGGGCAGGTTGGCGCTGCCCTCCCATCCAGCTCGCATTTATCCCCTTGCCACTAGTCAACATCTCGTATTTATCACCGCCGGGAGACGCAGCAGCAGGCAGCGCTAGACTGACACGCTGACTTGCCAGATTTGGTGCAAAAGTAATAGCAGACATTTCACAATGCTGAATCAAAAAAACCCCAACTTGATTCTGTAGCTTTCAAAAGCAAAAAGCCCAAGCACTCTGTCATGTTTCCCCAACTGTTCAAAGGCAGCTATCTTTGCTCTCTAACACTGAAACAGCTCTCAGTGCTACAGAAAACCATGCTTACAGGATTATTTTCATATGCTCAAGCACACAGCAATTCTCACATTCTACACATTTCTCCTGTTCCCATTGGAATTTGATTTTGATAGGCAAGCTTAACCCTTCTGAGCACCTCCATCACTCTGGGCAGGATCACAAGCAACAGTGTCCCCTCAAAAACTAAATAATACACTTGACTGAAATACTCATCTGTTATGTATGCATTTTCCTCTCAAATAGCTTCACCTAATAACTCATGAAAGCCTTTAGTACATGAAAGTGATGAGATTAAACGTGATGCCTTTTGATATACTTGTTCCCTTCCATCTCAGGAGATCAGCATTAGCTAAAGCCACTCATTTTATCTAAAGGGATCTCCATAATGCTTCATCTGCTAAACAATTTCATTAAATTCTCCATCTCCAGGAGAAATAAGGTATCATTTGAAACAGTCAGGGATTTTAGCTGCCTTTATCACTAGTGAGCTGTAGCAAATCTATATTTATTCAGCCTAGCATAAATCAGGTGATCTGCATGTCAAAAGACTTCCTGTCTGCTCATGAGGTTGTACTCATGAAGAGCAAAACGGCCTTCTCTCACCATGGCTGTTTCTCACAGCCCAGGTGAAGTGCTGGGTGCCAGATACAGACCAGTATAACAAAAACTACGTTTATAGAAATAGGAAATCATTTCAAAGCGAATGGCCTCAAGCCCCATGGCATGCCTGGCTCTTTTTCAGTCTTCTGAAACCAATGTCTGCTAAAGAGAGGAGGCAGCTTTCATTGCACCAAGCAAATATGGGAATGCTTCTCCTGCCAAACTGAGAAGCGGAGGTGGAAATCTCTCTGCTGTGGTATGAACATCCATAATTCTGGCATTACCTAGACTTTTCAGAGGCTGATTTGTTTCAGAAACATATACTGTGATGTTGTATAAGGGAGGCTCAAGGATGCACTAGCTGATGGTTCTGGGAATAGACAGGGCTAAACAGCATCACTCCTAAGGAAAACACAGAAGGTAGAAAAAAACTGTCTACTCTCACAGAATCAACCAGGTTGGAAGAGACCTCCAAGATCATCCAGTCCAACCTATCACCCAACCCTGTCCAACCAACTAGGCCATGGCACTAAGTGCCTCACACAGGCTTTTTTGAACACCTTCAGGGATGGCAACTCCACCACCTCCCTGGGCAGTCCATCCCAATGGCAAATCACTCTCTCTGTGAAGGACTTCTCCAACATTTAAAAATCATTATATGCTGTGTGTTCAACAGAAGCAAAAATTTACTTGACTGTGAAGATACTGCATCCTTCAGCTCATAAAGCAGCAGGAAAACAAAGTATTTGCTGGCAAAAAGCTGTTCATTTTTCATAAACCAGGTTCAGCATAGATACATATTAGCCTTTGTGTCTCACAGCAGCACTACACACAATAGGGATACTTTTACAAACAACAAAGATGGTTCACACTCTATAGCCCCTTGCAGCACACAATCACTTGTCCAACCCTTTTATCCAGCTTACTCTGCTGGTGCTTCATGTGCATGACCTTGGGAGACAGACAGGGGCCAAAGAGCAAGCTCCAGCTTCCCACAGAGGAGGTTATGTGACAAGGAGACACACATAAAGCAGCTATGCCCTCTACTTATAATCCTCATGTGAGGTCTAAGGCTGTTAAAATATTCTCCTATCATTGCCTCAGGGCCTGGGTTTTGGTTTCTGTTTACTTTGGGGCTGTTGTTTTTTTCTTTTTCTGCAATTCATACATGTGATTTTGTTTCTGTTACCAGTCTGACGCATACAGAAAGTTTGCATGCTGCCCACACAAGTGTTTTCATGCTGAATATTTAAATGCACTGCCTGCATGAGGATGCACAACACTTTCTAGGATTTAGCAAATGAAACTTTAGTCAAATGAAGCCTTATGAAGACTGCAAATGTCACCCTCAGAACAAGTTGTAGTTTTATTCTAATGAGAGCCCTTCGCAGTAGGATTTAACCTACTTTTGTATCTGTCAGACCCTTCTAGTCGTAGGCACTAAAGGTTACCTACCTTAGAATCATAGAACCAACCAGGTTGGAAGAGACCTCCAAGATCATCCAGTCCAACCTAGCACCCAGCCCTAGCCAGTCAACCAGACCATGGCACCAAGTGCCTCATCCAGGCTTTTCTTGAACACCTCCAGGGATGGCAACTCCACCACCTCCCTGGGCAGCCCATTCCAATGCCAATCACTCTCTCTGCCAAGAACTTCCTTCTAACATCCAGCCTATACTTCCCCCAGCACAACTTGAGACTGCGTCCCCTTGTTCTGTTGCTGGTTGTCTGGGAGAAGAGAACAACACCCACCTGGCTACAATGTCTCTTCAGGTAGTTGTAGACAGCAACGAGGTCACCCCGACCTTAGAAGTCATGGCCTATATAAACAGTCAACCAGGACAGACAGGACCTGCCAGGGCGCAATTCAGATTTTCCACAGGGCTCTGTAACAGGCATCTAAGTTACCTTTTCTCAACTGAGTGTGCAGTGTTAACTGGGGCAAATCAAGGCCTCAGTCTTGAGATACCAGGGAAGGAACAGACTTGCACTGCAGTAGTTAATGCATGTTCTGAAATCCCCATCTGTAGCTGAAGCTGCCCGGGATAGAGAAATGATCTGCCAGAGATGCTCTTTGCTGGAGCTTGTTGGCCAGCCTGCATTCCTCTGTCCAGCACCTTGCTGAATCTCTTCTGCTCCTCTTACATTTAACCTGCTCTTGCTTGCAACTGTTTGCTATTTTATTCTCTTAGTATCCTTTTTCCACTCCCCATAGTTTTTGTATCTCACTGGATTCAGCTGAAGTGTAAAAGTACCTCAGAAAGATGATGATCTTACACCAAATCAGTACACCTGTGCCAGATTTAATTACACACCCAATACTATATTGTTCCATACGTATAATGGAATGCAGTAAGGGAACTTCTGTCTCAGGCATTACCCCCATGTCTCCTTTACTAATATCCCTTTTCACCCATGGTTCCTGCTGTTTCATACTCAGCATTCCCTTCTAGATGGAGGAAGAAAAGTTTTGGGCTGTGTTTATTTGGTTGGTTGTTTTCCCCCATGTTAGGAAACGTAGATTCTACCTTCATAATGTTACCTGCCATGTTTTGACAGATATTTAAGAGAGCAGAATTTAACTTTATCAAAACTTCACTGTAATTCAAACTGTTGTGCATGAAAGAACGCCTTAAACAGTAACCTATCACATAAACATTTGGTGCAGTAGGATTCCTACATTTTATACCCTAAATATTTTCTGAAGGGGAGGAAGTTTTCCCTCTTCATGATCAGAGGTCAGCGGGAACTGCTGAGCCTACACCAACGAAGCACAGAGCCACTAAAACACTTAATTATGCCTTCTGAGCACTGCTCAAGTAGCAGTATTGACCTCTGAGGCTGCAACGAAATCACATGTTTCTGGTCTGGCAGAAAGAGCTTTCCAGAGTAAACATTCACATTTCTGTGGGGAAGCACATCTAATCTCTACATAATCTCTGTATAATTTTTATTATTATTATTTATAAGACAACATAGTGGGTAAATAACAGCAACTAGATCTGCATACAGCATTAACAAGAAGCTGGTTTCAGAGAGCAGCAAATTGTAAATCAGCCTCTTAAAAATAAGAGAACAAAACCAACAGCTTCCCATTACACTAAGCAGAGCAAGATCACTCTTGGAACATTTTCTCTAGGCTAAAGACACACCTGTGGGCTCAGCACCAAGATGTTCCCTCTCTCCAGGTCATACACATTATTTTTTGCTGGATACAATATTACCCTCAAGCAAAATGAGGTGGTGCTTTACTTTAGGCACTGCACAAGCACAGAGCTGGAAGGAAATTACACTCCTCCCAAAGTTTAATATCCAGACTAAGCAGCTAGGAAAAAGAATTGGAGGCAATAACTGTGCAAGGCAATATATTTGCACAAGTGTATGGATGCAAAGTATGTTAATAGCCTTAAACAGGCTTCCTAACTCTTAACAGAAAACAAGAACTAATGTTTCTGTAGCTTCAGTAACATTAAAAAACAAGAGTGATTTTTCACTAAAAAAAAAAAATTGATCCTGAACATGTGCACCTGTCGTGGAGGGCCTGCAGGCCTGAACAGAGGCTTATTTATGCCTATACATGCCTGGACATGTTTTTCTGCCAGGACCCCTGACTGTAAACAGGTTGTGTAAGCCACACACACCCAGCCCGTGTCTCCCTGGGGCAAATCCATGTGATCCCCATATTTGGGAAGAGTCCAGGCAAGAGCCTCCTGCCTATTATGGTAAGGTTTGGCTAACTGCCAACCTGATTGGTCACTTTAGTGGCCAAAGTGGCCATTAATCTCAGCCCACATTCAATAAAGAGGGATGCACAGGAGAACCACACGCTCACCTCTCTGCTCAGCTTCTCTCCTTCATGTCAGAACTATTGGCTTATAATTTTACACTACTTACATGCATGGAGACACTTTGAAAGTCACAATTAACACCCTCGTATCTAAGGCCACATGAAATTCTTCTTTTCTTTTAACCTCTTACCCAAAAATGTCTTTGACTCTTAATCTAAGAGTATAAAATTAAGGCAAATAATGTAATTTTGAGTA
This sequence comes from Pogoniulus pusillus, assembly GCF_015220805.1. Taxonomy (NCBI): domain Eukaryota; kingdom Metazoa; phylum Chordata; class Aves; order Piciformes; family Lybiidae; genus Pogoniulus; species Pogoniulus pusillus. The sequence continues at coordinate 16,052,429 of NC_087287.1, read as the reverse complement.
AATAAGAGTTATTGGTAAACAGTGTAAGACATAAATATTGCCAAATGTGGCTTGATCCTACAGGTCACTAGTAAAATTCCATTAAAAACCAAACTCCTAAAACCACATGGTCCTGGACAATCTGCCATTGGTGCTGTCCTTGCTCCTGCGTGTCCCAGAAGCCTCTCTTAATGCTGAGTCTTGCTCAGTCATCACACCCTGCCTGCAGCACAGCTCAGCTCTCTGATCCACACCGCAGCGCCCTGCTGCCCTGACTCACCTGCAAGGCCCAGACACAGGGTCTGGCCCCCACTTGCAGCCCTCCGAGGCTCAGACCTCATGCTTTGATTCAATTTGCAGCTTATTTGCCTGTGTACCTTAGATGCAGAGCTCATTTAAGCCTGCACATTTATGTATAGAAGGGGCCTATAGCCTCCTAAACCAGCTGTGCATAGCTGCAAGCTGTCTTGCTTTATCTACGGAGCTCAGTCTCCCAGCAGCCCAGCACACTTCGCATGCTCGCCGCTTCTTATTGCCTGGTAAAAGCCATTGCAGCTGAGAGAACGAGGAAGCAGACTTCTGGATTGTCTGCACACACACACACACACGGCCTGAACCTGTGAAGCCAGCACGGACATTCTTCTCCTGTTCCTGTAACCCTGCCAAGCTGATAATCCCTGGACACGGCATCCAGACAAAGACACCAGCATCACAGGCAGAGACTGTCCATCGCCAGGAGACAAGGTTAGAAAAAACCTAAGACCCCAGAGACTGGGAAGATTCACCTATCTCCCCTCAAGCCAGGAAGATTCCAGCATCCAAGCCCACAGGCAGAGCCCCTGAAGTCCAGACACTGGGCACAGGCTGTGACACCTACCTAGGAGGGTGATTAATAATTAATAGCAACATTTATAAGTAAAGCTTTAATTCTTCTGTAATATAAGTAACCTCTGCCTTAGAGCAGAAAGAGTTTCAGCCCCCCTGCTGGGCTAATAGCATAAGCTCCCAAGTGGCATTAAGCCAAAGGGGAAATTCCTCTCTCTCTTTATAGTTTGAATGTTTTGCTAGTTAAATAACCAAATCTCTGTATATATTCTATCCTAAATTGTTTTCATAACTTTGCACCGGACTAAATATTAATATACAGTGGTTGGAGGTGGTGAGAGTTCATAAATATTAATTTTAATAAATTATATGTTTATATAAAATTTATATCACCTCAAATTAATTTCTCACCTCCGCCAAATAGGCATAGGTACAGAAATCCCCCTCTGCAACAGCACCAAGCTAGGTAGGTAACACAGTATCTGTAGAAGTATTTATGATATTTTAAGTCCAGGTTTATCAAGATCAGAAACATGTTCTAGCAATTAATCTAAAACAACCTTAAGGAGTTGCATCAGATCCAGTGAGAACCACAATGACATGGAGATAGCTTTGGCAAACATACTGGCCCCTGACAAAACTAACCAATCAATGCCATTTCAGCTACTGAGTTGTTTTGGGGTTTGTATTTTAGGATGAGGTGACCAACATGTAAGGACTTTGATTGCCCTGTGAGCATCAGCAGAACAAAGCTCACACCCTAACTAAGGACAGTGAAAGGTAAAATGAAGTTTTCCTGCTTTGCTGATGAGGGTCCCGAGAAAGAAATGTGAAGGTTATAACCCCCTGGAAATTTAATTCTGCTGTAGTGACCTATCAGGTTTTAGTTGGGTTTTAGGCCTTTTTATTTTGGAGACTGTTCTTTCTTTCTTAGATGTGTCAAAAAAGATAGAAAAACCCCACAGCTTCAACACAGATTCCAAGTCTACCAGATGGGATAATAAACTAAACTATCAGTCCCTGTAGTCTTTCCTGTTCCTGGATCTTTATACAACAGCTGCAACAGAAATATACCCAGTCCAGATATTCCACAGCTTTATTCTCTACAGATATACTGAAGGAACAGGAAACACACTTGCAAATTCCAGTTTACCTACCAAGCACAGTGAGTTGTTTTGGAATGACTTCTTGCAAAACAGTAAGATACTTTCTTACAGTTAAAACAGAAGAAATCTGAAACCAGCAACCATTTCCCCACATATACAAGGGATTTCAAAGAGCTGAAAGAGTAGGTGCTCTGAGAAAAAGCCAATGACTGGATGTGGAAGATTGACAGAAATTGGTACTCTCGTTATCAACTCAGCCATATCTAAATGTTACAGGGACTGTAAGCAGTTGTCTGCTGCACACAAAAATTCATTTCTCTAGCAGTAGAGAAGCAGATCACTCTAATTCAGCCACAGCAACCCCAAGCAGCGCTACAGGCTGGGCACAGAGTGGCTGGAGAGCAGCCAGGAAGAAAGGGACCTGGGGGTACTGATAGATAGTAGGCTGAAGATGAGGCAGCAGTGTGCCCAGGTGGCCAAGACAGCCAATGGCATCCTGGCCTGCATCAGGAACAGTGTGGCCAGTAGGACAAGGGAGGTTATTCTGCCCCTGTACTCAGCACTGCTCAGGCCACACCTTGAGTACTGTGTCCAGTTCTGGGCCCCTCAATTCGAGAGAGATGTTGAGGTGCTGGAACATGTCCAGAGAAGGGCAACAAGGCTGGTGAGGGGCCTGGAACACAAAACCTATGAGGAGAGGCTGAGGGAGCTGGGGTTGATAAGCCTGGAGAAGAGGAGGCTCAGGGGTGACCTCACTGCTGTCTACAACTACCTGAAGGGACATTGTAGCCAGGTGGGGTTGGTCTCTTCTGCCAGGCAACCAGCAACAGAACAAGGGGACACAGTCTCAAGCTGTGCCAGGGAAGTATAGGCTGGATGTTAGAAGTTCTTGCCAGAGAGAGTGATTGGCATTGGAATGGGCTGCCCAGGGAGGTGGTGGAGTCACCATCCCTGGAGGTGTTCAAGAAAAGCCTGGATGAGGCATTTAGTGCCATGGTCTGGTTGACTGGATAGGGCTGAGTGCTAGGTTGGACTGGATGATCTTGGAGTCTCTTCCAACCTGGTTGATTCTATGAACTCATTGTCTCTTTCCAATGCCATAGTCTAGGCCACAGAAAACATGCACTACGAGGACATTAGATCACACATTTTTATAACAATATAATTTCCAATATAATATTTTTTACACCCATGATAACCTTACCCTAGCTATCATTTCTAACAAAACCAAGCATAAAGAGAAGATACACTTATGACCATTTAAGATTACCATTGTCTGCTTCTTTTCTTATGGAATAGGGAAATATTTGCCATTTCTAAAATGAGGTTAACTTCAAGGAAAAATACTTCATGCCCAAAGAGTTGAACTACTGAATTCTTGGCTCTTAATTAAACCCACAGGGAAAGAGGAGAAAGAGAGAGTCCCTCTGGTAAAATGGCAATAATACTATAAAGTAGCAGACATCTTATTTGTGTTGATACTTCTCTATTAATAAATACAGCATAAGTGGTCTTTTAATTGAAAAACTTCTAATTGAATAAAAAGTATTTGGATCATAACTCCAGACTGCTGCCAAATGATAAAGGAACTGGTTTCCTCAGGCTGGAACAAGCAGAAGGAAACATATATGCTGAATGATCACCGAGGAAATGGAAACTAAACTTGCATTGCTTCAAACAATTTTCTGAAAGGTTTCGGCAAAGGTTATATAGGATTTCAAACACAGAAGGTAAACAGGCCCAGAACTGGCATTATTGCTGGCATTTCCAGCAATTACTAATTTGAGTGCCTAAATACAGCAAAACGGCCACATAATTTCACTATTTAAATCCATTGACGGAAGGTGTATTGACATTTTAGGTCAGTCAATTTGCTTTCAGCCCAGAAATAACTTTTCATCAAATTCTGCTAAGAGAGCTGAGAGGAAAAAAAAAATATTTCAAGAACAGATGATTTGTGATTTTGCCTTCTGTTCAGGCAGAGGTGTGGGGTTTTTTCCATACTCCCTCGAGGAAAAGGAGGAGATAATGGTTAGAGCACACAGCAGTGAGTGTGCCTTAGCTTCTTTTTTTATTTCATCTTGAGTAGGTCACCATTGCAGTATGACTCTGATTCCCTTCCTTCCCATTTGAGGTTTGGGAGGACTTAAGGAGGGCTCTCAAGTAAGAGAACCCTTAAAACGAGTGCTCCGAAACCCAGAAGAAATGTCCCAATTATTTATAAAGGTGATAGCTCACAATGCATGAAGACAAAGCTAAAGTGAACTCTGCTTGATGATCAGGAGAAAAAGAGAGGCATTATTTTACTCATTTATTAAAAACCAAACACCACCACCACAAAAAAACAACCCAAAAAAAACCCCAAACAACCAAACAAATGAAATCAACCCCCAAAAAAGTACTCATACAGCATGAGACAGACTTTGAAGATCAGCTCTGACAGCAATGCAAAGCTTATGCTCTTTCCAGCAGACAGTTTTAAAAGGCCATTTATATGATGTCCTTTGGTCTGTGTAGATTGTCAGTCTTTTTATCAAAGCCTATTGGAATTTTGCTGATGAGATAATTGCAAAGTTAATAGATACAACGTGAAACTTGATTAAGAACAGCCCACTTGATTTCAAGAACGGAAACAATCAGTATTCAGTTGTCTTGCTGGGATTAATGCAATTATGGAGGAAATACTTTGTATAAACAGACTATAAACTGGACCTAGGAAATTAGCTTAGGTTCAAGCAAGAAATTTCCCTTTCACAGATTCATGAGGGACTGGGCTTAGGGAAAAGTATCAAGGAGACTGGGAAAATATAATTGACAGGATTCTTGTTACCACCCAGACCATTGTGCATATGTGCATGTAAGAAGCACAGAACACACAGTGCAGTTAAAAAAAAGAAGTTAAAAAACCTCTAAAAATGGAAGTACCTTTGAACACTTTCAGTTCTAATTTATCTTGGCTCACAGCAGATAAGAAGACACAGCCCAAACGTTTTTCTTCCACTTAAGCTCTCTCTTCTAAAGGGATCTTTTCTTCCAACTAAAGACTTGAATTGTCCTGATTACAAACTGCCAAACAACTTACAGAACCCAACCAAAGCACATTGAAGAACTTCATACAGCTCAAACAGAAACCCTACAGCAGGCTGGAAAATATGACAAGTGCATGGGGACAGGGGAGGCTCCGGTAAAATAGGCATTCAGGTGGAGATAGTGTCTATTTATCCTGCTGATAGCCACATCTTCAGCTAAGAGAACGTTTGTAGCCACAGGGCGAGTTCAGTCTAGCTTTAAATCACACAACTTTTTCTCTTCTGAGGTGAACTCATCCCTATGCCATTGCCAGTGCACACTGGGCAAGTTGTATGTTGTGAGATAGGTGTCTGGCACTGCCATCAGTGAAGACAAGAAATCCATCCTTCTTGAAACACCACTTTAAAAGAAATGAAGACAGGCTGTTTCTGCTGGCTGAAGTCTCCTCTCCTAACTCACTGTCTGGGCTTTTGCCTTCTGCTGGCCAATTAACAGAAGGCATCCAAAAGGCAAGTGGGAATCGCACTGGCAACAAACAGTTTGACCACTGCAGGTCTGCTTTAAATACTTGTGTAACAAAACAAAAATCAGTGTGCAATTCTTCTATAGAGACTAGAAGCCAACTGCTTGGAAGAAATCCTGCAACCACCCACTTCACAATTTACTTAAGGCAAATACCTATTCCCAGTCAGAAACAGCACACTATTGCACAAGGGCAACTGGGAAGCTGCTTAAGTCTGTACAAGGAAAGGTTATTCTGCTGGGTGCCAATGAAAATTGTATTTGCAGAAGGGACTCTGGTGCCTGAGGTGTATTTTGCTGCTGTATAAATTAGGGCATTTCAGCACCTGGGGTTTAGCTGTTACAATGCTAGCTAACCCTTGAAAACACTCTTCTAGTGAAAAAAAAAAACCAAAACAAACCCAAAATTTCAGTTCTTGAAGCAACCAGAATTTAAATCTGATCCCAAGCTTAGATTCTGCACAGTAGCAAGCAAGAGGCCAGAACCTCAAAAAAACCCATAAAAATCAGTGTGAAGCAGAAGCTTCTAAACATGCTGGGTCAACAACAGTCAATGGTACAGTCCTGCAAGAAACATGCATCCTGCGTTGTGAGAGCTTTGAAGAGAACAGAAACAATTACAGAGACTGAGAAAGGGTTTATTCATCTCTGCCTGCTGAATGAGAAAAGTCTGTCCAGGGCTGCTGCTGACAATTCTCAGCTGTAAAAGTAGCTGTTAAATCTTGAATTAGTTTGAAGTCAGGCTCATTAAATTCAGAAATGAGGTACAAAGAAGTTTTCAAAAAGAATATGTGACTTAGTCAATTTTTAATTACTTATCAAGGAGAGGTTTTCAAGTGAGGTGCTCTTCACAATTATGCAAAGTAATAAATAACATAATTACAACTGTTCTCATTTTCATGACAAACACCCAGAGTTTGAAGGGGGTAGAGAAATAAATTTAAAAAAAGGCTTGCTTTGACCAATATTTATGTAACATTCTGTCTGCCAGCATGGAGATAGAAAAAAGCAAAGCCATAACATTCTGTTCCTCTTAAAGGAAGTAATCCTTGTATTTACATTCAAGCAAAACTAATGAGACCTTCTGTTCAAGTCATCTTAAAACCCTTACTTACACTCCAGGCATACAAAGATGTGTTTTGATCAAAATCTGGTGTTTGTACAGCAAGCTCAACTGCTGGAAGATTCTGCAGGTTGTTGGTCCATTCTCTCATTAAATCTGGCTGCATCAATCCAATGAAAGTAAATCGATAGTGACAAAGTGATTTACTGCAATTATCATTCAAGCCAGTATACTTTGTGGTACGGAGTGCATTAGGTTCTGCTTCCCTTTGGGACCTGAATTTACCCTGGGAGGCTGCTGGCACTTGACTGCAGCTACTGTCACTGACCTGCTGCAGTTCCCAAGCATGAGGTATAACTGCCTGACAAGTCCATGGGAGCAGGAACAGAGCAGATGCCCACATCACCATCAGTGAATTTCAGGAGCCGACTTCTTTCCCTACCACCTCTCAATAATCCCTCCTTTCCTGTCATGGATAATCCAGAAATCCTTTACCCAGTGTCTAAAAGCTTTTTTCTCAACCCAGTGCCTAAAAGCTTTTTTCTCAATCTCTCTCTCTCTCTCTCTCTTTTTTTAAGCAGATGTCTGCCAAAAAATTGTGGCATAATCAAAGTACCACCTTGTGCCTCACCTCATCATGGGGTGTCCTCCCCCTCATCCTACCTGTCTCTGTGATCATGAGACCTTAATAGACACTGAAGTGTAAATAAGGCACATCACACAAACACTTTCACTCCAAAATTTGGCTTTGGTCATACCAAAGGACTCACTAAACCCTTTACACAGTCATAATGCCTCTCAAGCTCCACCACCACATCACCACTCAACTTACAATACCAGGAGTGGCTAGCACCAAGGTGCTCTGCACAAGGCAGCAAAATACATCACACCCACCATGGAGTAGCCCTGGGTGTTCTTTTCTACAAGGAGATTTTAATTTCCAGAACAATAGAATATAGAGGTTTTGAGCCCCAGAGAAAGCATGTTTAAAAAGAGAAAAGTTTTGCTTCAGAATGTCTTGTCTGAAGTTAGATTAGCTTCAGCAACCAGTTACTGGGGAAAAAGACTTCCAGTAAACCTTGCAGAGATGTGACATGACACTAGCATAGAGAAAGAAATAATTTGTGAGAGAATGGAGAAGGAAACATGACTCATTATTACGATACCATATCACGTATCTGATATTACACAGCTCAGCTCACCAATTACACCTATCTCAGGAGTTTAACCCTGACTGGAGCTGGACAGATTATATCCTTTGTTCACCTTCCTTCTTCTGAAGACACAAATGATTGGTACTCTTCTTCCAGAGCAAGAAATCTGGATATGTGCACTAGTACTCAGCAAAGAGATTACAGAATATGTCAGTGCATACAATGTTGGATGCCACATTCGTGAAACATCCCTGCATACTTTGAGATGCATTTTGATGACAGGCTGGCTTAGCCAGGCCAAAACCAGTTTAGTTGATTATCTTCAGTTACATATTCTCCCAGTACTGAAAATATTTCAAATTCTGACAACTTATTACTGAGAAGTAGATTCTTTCTGATAAGAAAATATAAGGCTTTGAATTTGAAACATTTTCTATGCTACTAAAAGTAAAAGCATTGTTAATGACAAGTTTCAATTAATCCAACCTCCAGTTTAAGGTTAAAAAAAACCCAAACCCAAAATCTTAATAGTCATGGAGTGATTTGTTAAGCCATATATTAATAAATAATATTTAAAGGTATCCTGGCATAAACAGAAAGTATTGACTTTACTGCCTCTCTCTACTAGAAATTACAAAGAAGCTGCCAGAGACCAAATCTTTTTAAGGGTGAGCTCTGCTACAAAAAGAAGCAATCAGTCAAGTACCAACATAGTATTTTTGTTATAAAGCCTCCAACTCACACCTCACCACAGCAGAGAGTTGAATAAACAGAATATTCCTGACCATTAAACCCTGAGGGCTCATTCACAGCAACTAGTTTCATTCATGAAAATGCTAGCTTCTCTAGGCTCCTCAGCTATGTAGGCCTCCACACATCACCTACTTCACAACTACTGCATTCCAGCTACACAGAAGTGCTTTGGATATAAAAGCATTTCTAGAACACAGAATTTATTTATTATGTTTTGCCTTGGAAGTATTACCACAGGGAAAAGCAAAGTCATGCCAGGATGTGGTTGGTTTGATAAATAATGGAAGGAGATTTCATAATATAGACCCCTATTGCCCCTTCAGCATAAAATGCAAGGGAGGAATAAAGCATCACACACATCTCCTGATGGAGAGAGAGGCAGATTCTTTCCTCAAGGGGAGCAGGACTGAGGCTTACACAAAGCAAGGCAGGACCAACAGCTATTAGTTACTCCAGGTTTATCAGTTGGTGGAAAACTCAGCACAGTTTGCCTTCCCTCCTTCCTTCACCAGGCGGTGGAAGGACTGTGCAGGAGGGGTAGCATGGGGAGCACAAAGCCAGGCAAGCTTCTTGACTGACACCAGAAACTCTCTGACCAGGCTGTTTGACAGTCCCCTGGCCAGCTCTCTACTGCTAACAAATGACGACATCACACACAACTTGTCACAACTCCATGTTAAAACCAAACGACACTATTTTCAGGGGAAGGGGGTTCAGTCCTCCACAAGATTTTGCTCATTTCAGAACACCATGCTACTAGGCAATGACTTGCTGAAAATGCAGAAATTTGAGATGAGAATTGAAGGCATTCAGGATATTTTGAAACTCTACTTGATTTAGTCTGTGTTTCTGCTTTCTTAACCCTCTAGTTAAGCCACTGTGTATTTTGTGAGTCCTGTCCCCTCAACTACATATCACTGCCATCAACTCTCCATTTCTGACTGGGAGATGCGTGTGATGTAATTGTGTGATGGAGTTGTTTGAACAATTCAGTGTTACTTGAACATCCTTTCCCCCATCTATCATCTAGAATTTTGCCCTGCTTTCCAGATCACTCAAAGAAATGAAAGCTCTTCAGGACATAACTTCTTTCCCTGGCAAAACCAGAAAGAGAAGTTCAAACTATTTTCACTGAACATCCAAAAAGCATCAGACTAAGCAATCATACTCAGACAGCTGCACAAAGGGGTGTCTGACTCCATAGATCCTAATTTTCTTTCCCTGAAGCCTAAAGCAATCGTTATGTGGACACTGTATATAAGCATGTTGAAATTAAGCCTCACCTCAGTCGAAAGAGAGATAATTTCCTTTTGATGCAATGCAACACAATCAACGTCTGTGGGAAACAAAAGCCTCACACCAGGGCTTACAGAGCGCAAACAAAAGAGCAGCCCGAGGGGCGGATAATCAGTTTACACAGAACTCACCGTACCCATGTTATCAAGATAGAAAACAGCAGCAGAAATGAGTCTGAAGTGAAATTTCGGTTTAGTATTGCTCAGTGTTATCACCGAAGAGAGCTAACTGCATTGAGAATCGCTGCCCTTAGAAGGCTGCTGGTGAACGCTGCTGACACTTCTCATCTCAGCATGGAACGGGAGGTTAACTTTGAGCATGAACCGAGCAGGTATTTTCAGGTTCAGTTTTACACTTTTTCCTGTCACTAAAGGCAATCAAAGCTTTTGAACTGTTACTGTTCTTACAAAGTCCCCCAGGAGAATGTAGTAGCAAATAAAAGGACCTAGAGGATTAAGCACGTCGGAAACAGTCTATGTACTGTAATTTGAAACAGTCAAACTGCCATCTCCTGCCATCACCTCTGCGGCAGCGGCTGCTCATGCTGCTGTCACCGCTGTGCCTGGATCCGTCCCCATCCTCTCTAGCTGTGGCACGGCGTCAGCAGCAGCGGAAACCGCAGCGGCTGCGGAGCAGAGCAGAGTAGCAGTGGGAAAACGCTGGGTATGCTTGGGGCAGCAGTAGGTTGTGGGTACAGGCAGTCGGGTGACCACAGGTAGGAAGGCTTCTTCACGTCAGCCAAAAATCAAGAGGTGAGGAATTACTACAGCCTGGCCCAGGGTCATGATTTTACACAGACACACTGCTTTGCAGTTCTTTGATCAAAGGAAAAATATGGACTAATGTCCATCCAGACCAAAAATACTCCTGTTTTCTCCAAAAAGAAAGCACTTCTCCACCTGAAATAGAGTATTTGAATACCAAATTACCTTCCATTTATTAAAGCCCTCTTTTCTCATTCAAAACTTAATTGAGATGTGCTTATATATTTGCCCTACATCTGTGAATCATTTTGGTTTAATAAAAATGGCCTTTGGTTAGTGACCAAAGCATCCTCACGTTAAGTATTTGTCCAGAATAATTTCCCTGGGTCAAACCTTGGTACCAGGGGATACCCACTTCTGTGCTATGAAAAGCTCTGAAGTGCTTATCCTTCTACCTGTCACTGCAGCATCACATTACATAGCATTGTTATTATAAAATACAAAACCTCCTGCTGCATTTTCTGACCTGTCTGGGATCCACTCTGCTGGGTTTTGAATGTTACTGTACGACGACACGAAGCATCTACTGCTACTCTTGTCGTAAAAGAGATCAGATATCTGTAACAGACTGAATGTTACCAATCTAGTCCAGCATCAGAGGACCGAGGTCGAAAATGTCTTCTCACATGAAGTCTGCAATTAACTGTATTGTGTTAAAAGGTCTGAGAAGGGCCCTTTTATCACTGTGACCTCTCCAGTGCCTGCCTTGGAAGCACTCCCCTATAAAGAGGCTTCAACAGTACTTTCTTAATTCAAGAGTTAGTTTGGAAAGAATTTTTTATCCCACAGCAACTTCTGCCTGGAGACATTTGCTTGGGATACATGTAAGTTTCCTAGAACAGAATCAACCAGGTTGGAAGAGACTTCCAAAATCATCCAGTTCAACCTAGCACCCAGCCCCAGTCAGTCAACCAGACCATGGCACCAAGTGCCTCATCCAGGCTTTTCTTGAACACCTCCAGGGACGGTGACTCCACCACCTCCCTGGGCAGCCCATTCCAATGCCAATCACTCTCTCTGGCAAGAACTTCCTCCTAGCATCCAGCCTATACCTCCCCTGGCACAACTTGAGACTGTGTCCCCTTGTTCTGTCGCTGGTTGTCTGGGAGAAGAGACCAACCCCCACCTGGCTACAGCCTCCCTTCAGGTAGTTGTAGACAGCAATGAGGTCACCCCTGAGCCTCCTCTTCGCCAGGCTAAACACCCCCAGCTCCCTCAGCCTCTCCTCATAGGGTTTGTGTTCCAGGCCCCTCACCAGTTTTGTTGTCCTTCTCTGGACTCCTTCCAGCACCTCAACATCTCTCTTGAATTGAGGGGCCCAGAACTGGGCACAGTACTCAAGGTGTGGCCTGACCAGTGCTGAGTAAAAAGAGCTGTAATTTGGTTGGCTGTTCTTTTAGGGAAAAAATCCTTTAAAGAAATATCCCCATTTTATTAAAAAAAAAAATCAATTACTTCAAGCATGCTGATCCTTTATGATGTGTATTCTGTTACTCTTTCATTAATACAGAAATTGGGCATCCAGTTCATTCACAAGGTGTCATGGGCCAGCAGCTATTACTCTGAGCAGGGGCTGATAAACCAGACATTGCCATCTCACCGCTACAGCATCGGCACTCCCCACGCTCTGTATTCTCTATTGCTATCACCAAAGTAATGAAGAATCTGAGATGAAAGGTGGTAAAAAATTCAACATCGATGCTATGAATTTTTCTGTTCCATCTGCTTGCTCCTCACTTTAAATTACAATCTTCTGCACGGCCACAACATTGTAAGCGATTGCATCAGAAGTGATTAAGATGTTAAACAAAAATGAAGGATTATCAAACTGATGGAATCCTGGCTGGAGTACAGAGATGAACAGATGAGTAGCACTGATCCTGTATGTAAAATAAAGAACTAAAACACAAAAACTACCAGCTGTCACAAACAAGCATTCCTCCCTTGACTTTTCTGATTTACATGAGGTGAGAGTTTGCTTCAAGGCTTAGCCTTATCATGCATCATCAGTGATTTCTTTGCAAATTATTAATTGTGCTGAGATATTCTTTTCTATGTTACAAAGGTCTCTTCACCACAGTAACGAGCACCACTCTTCAAAATACATGCAGCCTCCTCTCTGAAGCGTTCAAATTCAGCCCTACAAATTCAGCCCTACACTACAGATGCTCATTCATAAGACAGTCCTCCTTGAAAAGTGAAGCACTTCTAAATCAAAAGGTATTTAGAGCTCTACCAGTTACTCACCAAGGATCTGACATACTTGTTTCACAAAACCATTCTTCCTCTACTAAACAGTTCTATTGTTTATCATATTTACCAAGCAACACATTTTCCAAATTCTTAGACTCCAGCTGCAGCATTTTCTTTCCCATGTCTACTGTGTAATGCTTCCATACAGAAAGGCTAAGAAACTTTTCTCCCAGGCAATGCTCTAAACAACAAACAAGAGCTTCCCAGCTCTCCCATATGGCTAGCAGCCTTCAGTTTGCTAGCAAAAAATGACTGCACATCTCCTTTACCACAAGCATTGAACCTACAGCTTCAGGTTGATGAGATAAACTGCAAGCCAGGCAGAGACAGGCACAAGAAACTGCACATGCTCATGAAGCCTTCTTTAGTGCAACAGAACTACACTGGCATCACACACATTTATGAAGTGAATTCTCCATGATTCAGCAAACATGGAGGCTTCCACTATGAAGTTTTAGACAAATATCCTGTAACAAAGTCCAAAATCTCAATATTAAGTCAATATTCTCCAGGAAGTGCCCATTCCTTAGTTTAAACCAGAGGTGTTCAAACAACACAATCCCTGAAAGGAAACTGTCAGGCAAAAAGAAATGACTGAAGTAAAAACTTATATTGGTTACAAGGTCCTTTTTGCCAGCAGAAAGTGACAGTGGGTGGGTATTTCTTATATACTTAGAGCATCATAACTTGAACAGAGACAACAATTGGGTCATCGAGTCCAACTCACTGCTATCTCAGGCAATCATATTCTGTAAACCAGTTCATAAAGCCTCCTAGTATGCTTTTTATCTCCACTAATAACCTCTAGATAATATCTTGCTTTATGTAACTCTTGAGTACAAAAAACATGCTTCAGTAAGTTGCTATTGGTATTTGTGATGCTGCCATACATGTGTAGCACTACAACACACTAACAGAGATGCTGTAAGGTAACAAACCAGAAGGATTTAGTTACGCCTTGGACACCAGTGTCACCCTGTTTAATTAATATGGTCAATGTTCAAATTTCCCAAGTAGCTACTTGCATACATGACCTTCTCAGGAGATCACACTGCTAACATTTAGGTAGCTTAACTGCATGCTAACAATACCCAGCCTGCCTTGCCAGCTGTATATGCAATTGCTATAAAAGGCACAAACCAAACAATTATGGTCACCTACCAGCTAGAATTACTCCCTGTAGATCTCTGAAAACACACGTCCTTTCCTACAGATCTTAGGCCAAACTGGTGCCAGAATCACACAAGTGAAAGAAACTCCCTTCTTCCCTATTACAAACCTCTACAGGAAAAGTACACAACAGGATGAGAAAGGCATACAAAGGAGTGTCTCTATAACTATCAGGGCTCAATTCCAGAAGAGCCAGTATGAGACAGCACTCGCATTGTTTTTCCCCTGCTTTACAACACACTGACATATGCTGAGCTTTATTGCTTCTGAAAACATCCTTGCAGTCATTCACTGAGGTTTAAAAATCTTGCAGTGACACAACCCTTATTGCACATTAGATATTATTGAGGTCTTTCATGCATACTTAGGCCTAGCTTGAGCAATGTTAAATGTGTCTCAAAACCACTGTTATGCTGAGGGCAATATTATTCACATTAAAACTCTACTAAGAGACAACCCCTTAAAGGTTGCTAGACACTGTGCTGAAAGCAAGAATTTATGCCTGGCCCTAGGAGCATACCATACTAATCAACAGTGCAGAAGAAATGGAACAGAAAACTTCAGCTACAAAGACTCAAGGCTCATAGCTAAGCCCAGATGAGAAATCACATCTTTTAAATCATGGACCAGTACCCTTTCCAAAGCCTGGTCCTTCAGCTGTCATGTGAGCCGAGTAAGGAAACAAAACACAAACTGTAACACTAACATAAAGAACATCTCAAAGATTTCTCTACTGCCTGATGAATCTCAGAGCCATAATCTTCATGCTGCATCTGTTACTGTTGGTCCTTCAGATGGGAACAACCTTAGCTCTAATTCATCTTCTGGTCCCTTCCTGAACAGAATCGTGGAGCCTGCTGAACTTTCCCCACTCCCACTTGCTGGCAGTCTTGCTTCACAAGATGGGAAAGAGGGGAAACAGAACGTCTACTCTTGCTTTCTTTTTTACAAAGCTATGGCATGAGGAAGCAAAAACATTTCCAATGGAGTAAAGTCGTTCACTTAATTGAATCATGTGACATTTCATTCACTTTCCTGTTTATAAGGGCAGGAAAATGCCATAAAGGAAAGAAAAAACCAACAAACAAACCTATTCTGTCCACCCCCCTAGACACGGGGAATGAATGAAACCAAAGCAAAGTAAATTGCTTAGGCAACATCAGAGAAAGCTGATTCCCACAGCAAACTAGCATTAAATCTGCTTCCTCACTACCTAAACCCCAGAACCTCCTAGAAAGAAGTAATAAAAAAATATCTAAAGGCATGTTGAATTACAGTCTCTTTTGTAACCTGCTGTGCAAATGACTACCACACAAATAAACATGATGAATGCTACTCTGAAAATGCTTTTTTTCCTCTTTTCAGGATGGATTGAGGTAAATAAGGCTATTTTAACTTGTTTAGAGCTAAAAGGGCCCATCTCAACAAAAATATCTTTGTGTTCTTTATTATTATTGCCTGTAGCATAGCTGCCCTCTTACCCATGCATGTCTGCAAGGGAAATTAGGCATGTTACTGTGCTTAGAAAATTACACCATTCTACAGCAATTCCATACCCTCTGCTTTGACCCACACTTTGAGGAATTACTAGTTTCTTCACCATTTAACACACTGCTCATATCATGTGCAGCACGTATATTTCAGTGCTCCCACCTCAGACTCTGAATATTTGCCTTTATTTCCCATTTTTAAACGTATCTTTAATCCCCTACTCATTCATTTCTCAGCATCTGAACAGGCAAACACACTCCAGTTCATCTGGACCACCACTTAAGTCTTCAATTTCCTAACTAGCTCCTCCTGCTGATTCACAGGCTTAAACCTCAATAGCCACCACTGGCTTTATAGTTTCTAAAGCAATCTGATATCAAAGGGAGTCACTACATGGAAAAAAAATTGTACTTCCTACAAAAAACAAAGGTACATAAACACAAACTCACACCTGGAAAAGGCAGAACATTCATTTCTGGTATATGCATAGCTGACCCAGGCTGCAGGACAATTCACCCATTATTTCTGTTGCTTCCACTGTCTGACAATTCCCTCTGCAGCCCATGCTGCTGGTATCCATGGCAGCTGTGCATCCCATCGGGGGCCTGCGGAAAACATCCTCCAAGTGGGGACACAAAGAAAGTACAGCAGATAAAGGAAAAAAAACCCAAACCCACAACGACACAACAGTTTACAAGGTCCTGAAGTCCAAAAGGTTGCATTTCAATATTTAATTAGAAAAGGCACATTAATTAGAGATCATAAAAAATGAAACAGGTCAGAAAACAAAGGTATGTGATAATTAATAAATGCTAAAAGCCAAAACAAAGCCAACCTCTGAACAGTAATTCAGTAATGAGTAAATCATGTGTATTTTTAATGCCTTTTCCCCCTATATCCACCTCACATATGGGCAAATGACATTTTTAAGGAGCCAGCAGAGGACATTTCAGCATGGGTACCCATGGGGCAGGGGAGAAGGGAACAACTCCAAGGGCCTGTTCCCCAGGGACTCCTTCCTTAATTCCAGCCTCTATCAGCTCCCCCTGAACGTAACTCAGTCAGCCATGCAAAGGGAATGAACAATTCTGCAGTAATGTCACATTAAGATTCTCCCAATGAAGGAAAGATTTTAAACTCCAGTGTTTCAGCCAGCAGCACCAAAGCTACGCAGGGGTCTGAGGTGGCTGGTAGCCCAGACTGCCTCCACACAAAACTGGGCCAGAGTTTCAGGACTAACAGCTTGAGGACTTGCATGAGCTGGGAGACTGATAGCATGTGAACTCAAAACACAACTACCAGATCTCCTCCCTGAACAGGGAATACACCACTACATGCTCAGACTATGAATCTCTCTGGGGCATTTCTGGTACAAACTGGAGCAAAAGAATCCATCCCTCATTACACCCCCAACTCCATACCCACACAATTTCTGCCAAATAATAACATTTCTCCGAGGCTTGGTCACTAAACTCAAATCCTTTTCTCCTGAAATGCCTGCTGCAGTAAAACCTAATGGAAGATGTGAAAATAAATGCATGACAGAGGAGCCATTGACCATTTTAAACCCTGACTAGTCAACAGAGACCTATTGATTATAACCTACCATAGATCAAGGCCTAAACCAATGCCTTACAGAGCTAGTTCTGTCAGATAGGAGACTGAGAGAAAAATACACCCTCAGAATGATCTTGAGCATCTAGCTACTTGTAAGATGTGAAGGAAAACACTGTTGCAGTGCTTCCCATCAACATTAATTAATTTTCTGCAGCAAATCTCAATGGATCTGCAAGAGTCAGGAGCAATTTGAACCCTGCAAGCTGAGGCAGACTGTTAAACCCTGCTCAAATAATTTTTTTCTACAGAAAGGAGACTTGGTACCTGTATATCCTACAGTCTCACATCACTGCAGCTACCCAAAAATGAGATCCAATGCAGTCCCAAGGACCACAAGTCCTTGAGCCATAAGCTTCCTTTCAAGGTGCTCATTAGAAAAAGATAATCCTTTCTATGGGTATGTGGCAAAGTAAAAGTGGAACCATTACTCTGCACAAAAATCTCACTTGCCTAAGTGAGTTACAGAGGGGGAACAAAAGCCAACAAACAAAACAACCACCGACAATGAAACCCCCACAAACCCAACAAATTCCTTGCCAGAGATGAAACAATACAGAACCTCTAACTTCCACTGGTAACTCATGGAAGACAGTACTCATTAGCCATTCATTCTCAAATAGTAGCAGAAATTTATCATCTTGAATGGGCTGTGTGCTTAGACTTAAACTTAAAAAAATCACACCTATCAGAGCTGAATGTGCAAGCTAAACAATACCATTTTGAATGAGCTTTCCTGACACTAAAATATTCAATAAACCTGGAACTTCAATTGATCAGCATTTAGTTGAAATCAATTGAGTCCAATTTCAAATGTGTGAACATTTGGATACTCTGTGTGGATATTCTCCTACCTGCACTTGCACCACAAACAGCTCAAGTGTCCTAGGTAATTTTTATATCACATATTTAATCCACACAACACCAAGGTTTGAACTCATAACTCCTTCTTTCAAATAGAAAAAAATGAGAGTGTTACATTTCAAATCTCTTAGCATTCCTCTTGAAAATAGAGGACAGATGAGGTCACCTTCAAAGTCTTAATAGGAGGAAAAATCACTTCGGGCTACGAGTTTGTTTAGGAAGCTGCTTGTAACACCTTCTTGAGCTGTTCCCCCACTCCTTTCCATCACATGCTTGTGGTGCATGAACTCTCTCCTAACCCTTTCTTAACTGCATTGCTAGGCTAATAACAGATCCTTCCCAACGGTCTTCCTTCTCCTTACAACAAAACATCAGGTCCTCGAGATGTTCTCAGTGGTCTTGCTCATGTCCTGAAAAATGTTGAAAATTCAAGGTCTGTGGCTGTAACAAACCTGAATGTGAACTGCTGTGTTGGAATTTGAGAATTCCAGTTTCATTTTCTAATCCTCAGCTTCTAATCAAGCTTTTTTCCTGCCTGCATAAAGAACATAGTACTTACTACATCTGTGAGAAGCTTCATCAATTAAGCTTGAGTAACTCATGCCTTAGAGCATCTTGAGATTACACAACAAACAGTACAAAGCTTTATCGGTAGGTTATTTGAATTAAATTTGCCTAAGACTAGAGATCAAGGATTTGAATGGAAAACGTGTGACAGTATTAAATAAACAAGCCTGCATTTAAGTACTAAAAGGGAGCACAGTTAGTGTAATTATAGCCTTAGGTAAGTGACAAAGGAACAGTATTTCACCTGAAATTTGTGTTAGAATTACTTAAATTACAATAGCCAGTATTATGCTTTAGAGAGAAGTTCGAGGGAAAGCTCTCTTTTACATAAGCACTGTTTTGTCTATGAAGTTAGCACAAATGTCCTGCTCAGATACATAACCAATCATTTCAATCAGATACTCAAGAAAACCCCCACAGCCATGTACATTGTGTCCAGTGACAGCACTGCTAAGTGCTCATCACAAAATGTTAATTGAGTTCCATCAAAAACACTCAAGCAGCCTATATGTTTTCATATGTTGAGTGCTCTTTCTCTCTAATTTATCCTAAAATATATTTTCCTTCACCTTTCATTTCATCTGAAGTTCAAAACTGTTCTGAAACTTGATGAAGACAAACACTTTGATGTTCCTTTGCATTTGGAAAATCTTTACCCAATAAATTACAATTATGTAAATATTACCCCCCCTTGGGTATAAGTGCCTCTTTGAGGCATAAGATGATTAGAGCAGAAAAATTATTAGATTTGTCCATGACCATGCTATACTTTCCTTCCTCGGGAAATTCTGTTATCAAAGAGTTTAATCCTATTGCCTCTGAAGCAAGTAAATTTGGCCACTGAGTTAAATGGAAAGAGAATTCATTTCATCCATTTAGGCAGCACCCTAAAAGCCCAGACGACAGTAACATTCCCGGTATGAATATTTAGTTACAGTTCTTAACACTGTTCTTTCACAACTGTGAACAGTTTGACTACTAACATTGCCTTTTTTACTGACACAAATCTCAAGCTTCTTCTGGAAAAACTGCACAATGTTACCAAAGCCAGGGAACAGCTGGACAGCAAAGCACACGTCCCCATAACCACACATCGTGGCTAGTGTAGTGGGATTGCTTGGTGATGGGGCAGCATGTAGTTACATTGCTTTTGACATTAATGCTCAGCAGATGATGGCCTGATCTGCTGTTTGCAAGGCTATGGCAATGATTGCAGGATTTGTGCCACGCAGGCAACTGTGGTGTGCAAGAAGAATGCATAAGAAGACAAGCGTGCTAGGTTTTCTACCCTGGATTACATCACCAAGTCATTGCTGCACAAGGCAGCTCTCGTTCTGCTCCCGGAGGCTTTCTATTAGCCTTTGGAATCTGTCTGAGGGAGCAGAGCCTCCTCTGTTCCATCCACTGCTTGTATGATTATAAAAGACTCCAGCAGAGCTTAACCTTTCCTTAGGAGCAGACCAGCTGTTTTGTGATTTGGTGTAGCTGTTTCCTTATGGTTTTATTCATCGTCAATGACCACAAGAGAGACTGTGTTCCCAAGGAATGCAAAGGCTACCAGTGTCCCTTGTCAGCAAGCAACACAGCAATGGCACAGTGGATTTGATGCTTGTTTGTAGGCATACAAGCTTTTCATGGGGAAAGGATGAAAACAAACACTAACTGAAGATTAAGGCTTTATCCTTAAAGACCGAGGTCAAAGCAAGTATTGCTTGCTGAATAATTTACACATGCATGTCCTGAAACACGTGGGCCAGTCTCTTTTCAGTGGTGCCCAGTGACAGGATGAGAGGAAACAGATATGCTTCAACAGGAGAACAAACCTTCCTGGGAAGGGGATAGAGCAAGCTACCCAAAGAAGTTGTGGAGTCTCCTCTGGAAATGTTTTAAACCCACCTGGAATTGTAACTATCTTAATTAACATTTCTCACTCTTCTAAAGAGTTGATATTGCACCATGGTACCAATCTGCAAATGTTGTGGTGACTGACTGGGCTGTTACAAGGAAGGAAAAATGCATTTAACCAGCACACTCAGCAGTCTCAAAGAAGTATGTTAGCATAAAACCAAAATAAAAGTAAATCCAAGATCTCCTTTATGACTATTCTTGAGAAGCTACCTCCTTATATATCACTTGCAATGTTTGGGACCTACTTTCCAAATGCCAAGGCAGTTCCTCTGTAACTTTCCTCTCAGCAGTGCAGTGTTTCCCCTGATGGTGACTTTTAGCTAAAGCAAAAATTTCAAAACTGCAAAAATTAGAGGAGATGGCTCAGAATCCTTTCTCTTTTCCTCTTTACAGGCAGCAGAAGTTAGATTTAGTGAGGATTTTCCCTGTGCTCATATACCTGGTAGGGGTATTCAAATAAACAGGTATTATGCAGTCTTTATTAGCATAATTATCACCTACAGAAAACTGAAAAGACAACAGATCAGTGCAGGGTAGTGGAAGAAATATTACAATATTCTGCTGTGAGCAGACTAAATTAGATTCCAGTGTAGGTATATGTTCCTTAAAATTGGAAGAGAATGGACCAAAACCAGCACTAAGAGGGTTGTTGTGATGCATGTGTTGAATGGAGAAATAACTACGTTAGAAATGTTTCAGATCCCTTTCAGCAGTGGAAAGCCTGAAACACTTAACATAATGTACTTGGAATTTGCATGATGGATGGTTTATGTAATTTCTAAACAAAGGTCAGCACAAGCAAATTGGTTTCTTCAACTTCTATAACTATGTTCCTCACAAAGGTAAGGTAAGCAACTATTGTATCTACACAATAACAACAGCTGGGCATTTCCTCCTGCATTTAAGCTTTCGAACTTTGTCTGGAAGTGAAGCCCTTACTGAAAAGTTAAAAGGAACTACATAAGCCTGCGTGCAGTAGTCACACCCAGCAATTTCACAGCAGTCAATGAGACTTCTCATGAGCTTTGAGTTGGTTCTTGGTAGACAAGGAATGGAGAAAATTCCCCTTGTTAAAAAAGCCAAACATTTTCTTACAAAACTGCAGCAAAACACACTTAGCAGTACTTCTCCAGGACTAAAGATTAATTTGTGTAATGACATCAGTGACTTGCAAGTTTACAAATAACATCTTGTGATCTACATATAAACATCTCAAATAGCAGAGGGTTATTTTTTCAGTTGAGACACAAAGAACTTTACCAAAACCCTAAGTCACTGTACCACTTTTAGACTACTATCACTGTATTCCCCTGATGTCAATTCAGCCATCTGCCAAATTCCTTACAGATCAAAAAGTCAAACACATAATACAGTTTAAAAGCATAAAATATTCAGCAATAGCCAAGACCTCCCTCTGGTTACTCATTAATAAGCCACAGACCAGCACAGTAAAGTAGTTGTCTTCACATTGTCACTATTTACTTTAGCAAAAGATGGAATTATAACAAATTATGTCCTTTCACTTCAAAACTCAGCTTTTTCTCTGACCCAAACTCCATCAAAGCCTCTAGCAAATCCTTTGTCAGGTAAAACTTCCCATCCAAAACAAATTCTTTGCTATTTGTCACCTGTAGGGCTCCTCCCTTCTTCATGAAATTAACATTATTAAACATAAAAGGAAAGCTGTGAAGTTTCTTTATTGTAGATCTGTTCACTCATTAGATCACAACATTCACCAAAAACATCCTTTGGCCCAGAAAATATTAGAAAACCTTGAAGGCATAGATGGTACTTACACTGCAGTCCAAGATGTTTAAAATCATCCTCCTTCTTGTTTTCACTACCTTGACCCTGCTTTCCCCACAACAAAGATCTTTCTGTAGTGATCTCATGTCTGCCCAGCACTGCAGTGGAGACCACTACATAAAGAGACAACAAGAAGAGAGGATGGAAATAGTCCAATCAACGTGTAAAGGCAAGAGATAAGAACAACCTGAGCCTCAGACAGAGAGAGCATGTGGGATAAATTGCCAAGAGAAGTGACGAGACTGCAGGAGCTTCAGGTGGAGAGAAGGTGGTCACCTGAGGTATACTTTGCCAAGAACTCTGTAATGGTGTGGAAGGAGGAGCTGGTGGAAAGAAGGTAAACACTGAGCTTGTATTTGAAGCTAGGTATATTTGAAGCAGTAAAATAAAAAGTGATTACTTAGTTATCTGTATGTAATTAAAACAAAAATAATTTCATTTTCCAGTAGGGAAGTTCAGAATTATAAATTACTCTGGAAAGGAGTTCTGCTTACTTAGATATTGAGAACTGTTTAAAGTCAGTACCAAGGGTATGGTTGCTGAAAAACTTTAAAAGAAAGTAAAAGTCACTCTCTAGCAAACATTCCTAAAGTGCTCCCTTCAGATGAGCTTGAAGATGATGAAATTACTATTTTCTTAGCTACAGTTTTGAATTTCATATTTAATAGTGGCATTTATTAAATATTAATTTGAAAATGCATCATTTATACCCATGGTTAGCATAGGTGAAGAGTTGTGTCACTCGTGACCTCTGGCTTGCTCACTTAGCATCATTCATACTTGGTCAAATGAAGGTTTAATTTTATAACTCCTCATTACACCCAAGTTGGCCAAATGCTTTGGCATCCATCTGCATTAGTAATCAATAGAATGTCTTGCTGACAGTGCCTGGAAGCCTCCAGAAGCCCAGGGCTGAGGGAAGCCAGCTTCCTACATGCTCCAAAACCCTTCCATTTACATCTTTGGTGACTCAGTAGAGCAATAGGAAGACCTGCAGCCTGCAGAAATTCAAGGCTGAAAGGCAAGTGAAACAGTTTCTGTAACTGCATTAACCAGAACTGATTTCATGGCCCCTGGTCCATTTTTATGCTGAGGCAGGATAGGCTGAGCCACCTTTGGCAGTGATTTATATTAATCTATTTGACACTGCATTGAAATGGACTGTCAGTGAGCACTCAGACAGTAACCAGAGCTCAAAGGAGACAGTAAATAACAGTTGAGTTGAAAGAATACTTTCAGTCAAGGCAATTTTTTCTTGCAAATTCACAGTAACCGAGGTGTAGAAGACAATATGGGACAAGGATTTTAACAAAGAAATTGCCAGTAGGTGAATACAAAAGAACTGACTGATGTAAAGGCACTTATTGAGCTGCAGACATGCATCAGAGAACCTCCAGTATTAACTGAACAAAGCAAGAACATAGGCTCCCTGATTGGTGGCCCTGCATCAAACCTACCTGGCCAAGATGCATTTCAATACACTGTTGCAACATGGAGATTATTTCTCCCTTATGTTATCTGGTGACACAGGACACTCTCACTGGATTAAACATTGAAGCCACTATATATTTCATAGGGTTATGTACTCTAAACAAAACAAATAGGTATTAAAAACTCACCTTTAGTCTTGGATATACATAAGCATATATAACAAAAGTAACATTGCTGGTCACTTGCTTTTAACTGCTGTCTCCTGCTCATACAGCTCAAATATCAGAGACAGGAAACTATAAAATGAACAGACTGAAATTGTAGAATAACCTCATTTAGTCCCTTTCCTACAAGAACCAAGGGAAACACCACGAAAAAAATGCAACTGCAGTTTCATTTACAATTCCCAGCCTTTGACCTGTGATACTCTAGGCACATACACCTCAAAACAGGCATGCCTAGAAACAAGTTATTTAGTATTAGCATTTCAAAAACTGCCATCTCCCAATGGTATGGCAGTTATAAAAGGCAACTGGGAGTATCTCTGAAAACATGTGTTAGAATTTGTGAGCAGTTACATCGACATAAGATTAACACAGCACCTCTGAAATCAATTAAGTTGGACTGGCACAAAAGTTGGGGCAGAATCACAACATCAATGGGCAGAAGTTGGCAAGAGGGAGTGTCTTATTCAGCAAAGATCAAATATTACCTTAAGTATTACAAAAAATTTAAAAGACTAGGCTTACAATTACTCTGTGATGAGTAGCAAAGGGCCAGACACACATACCTCATGCCCAGATTCAATTTCGTAACCTGCTTGCTTCAAAATTTGATGCTCTGAGCTAAAGTCCATGCAATATCTCAGTATCTTACTCAGCAGGGAGCACAATGGAAAAGGAGAGTAAAATCAATCCCCAATGCTAAACTATCCTAACCTAAACAGTCAGCAATCTTTCATTGGTTTCAGTAGTGCTTTTCCCACCACTGTAAGAGAACACAGTGCTATGTATGTGTTAAAAGCTGTAAGAATAGAATACTACAGGAAGGATTTAATGAATACAGGACATTTCCCCACTATTACACCTACGAAGTGCAGACAACTTTATCACCACACTCTGCTGGTTCAACTCCTCCTGAACAAGAAGCTAACCCAAACTCAAACTGTTGCTTTGAACTGGTGTGTTTTTCACACTTGCTTTGTTTCCCTAAAGAGTCATTACAACTTCAAATTGAGCAAAGGCAGGAGTAAAACTTCAAACTCTCATTTATTTTGATTAAATGTGCTAGGAAACTCTCTCGTGGCACTTTGAATGGGAGAGCAGTGACTGGATTAGAAGGGAGTAAATTCTTGCAGCTAAATGGGGCATTTGATAGATACTAAAATGGCATTTGTGAGGTAAGACTGTCAGAACAAAAAGCACACAAAGGAAAAAATGTAGGAACTACATTAGGCTGTACACACAGAGTAACTCAATGTGTTCTCTTCTCCATCTGCTTTATTACAGCAATGAGTAGCTGAATAGACAGAGCTGTGCTTTGTTGCTTTTACCCTATTGTATTGTATATTTTATTTATTTTGCTATGTTTTATAGTTCAGAGTTTGTGAATACCAATTACAGCAATCCCTATGTAGGCTTCAGTCCTGTCAAACATGCACAATTTTTTGTTGTGGTCCAGACTTCTAAAGCATTGTTAAATGACATTGACTGCACACAAGAGTGTCTTTCCTTCCATCCTCCATCCCCTCCCTCAGGGGCTTTTCCCTATCAATTGATTTACTTTACTTTTTCTAACACAAATGCTGTAACCACCCTTACTCCCACTGCAGATACCTCAGTGGCCTAGAAGACATGACTGGGAATCTCCAAGGTTCTCTCTTGCCGAAGCTGGCAGCTGGCGATGTGGTACTAATCTAAAATTGCCTACTGTTCCTCCCCTTTCTGACTTCATTTAACAGGTATTGTCAAGGATGATGCCAAAGATGAAGAAATAATTTAAAGCATTTTCAACTCAAAGGAACCTCTGCAGTGTTGAAAGAAATTTCACTTTCTAAAATTAGCTTAGTTCTCAAAGTTGAAATGATGTAATGAAAGCACAAATAAACCCTTTGACAGAGTCAAAGGGCTCCTCATTAGCTTTTGCTGTTGTGTTCTCTGGGACTGTTTACTAAAACCAAATTAAATACTAGAAAAACAAAGATTGGTGGATCCATTCTGTACAGCAAAGTGTACTACAGAGAGAGAAATAAGGAAACTGATATCATATACCAGATTAGAATAAACCAGTAATCTTTGATCTATTAACAAGTCTCCAGGAATAAAACAAACCCAGAAAGTAGAAAAATCCTGTCCATCCAACAAATATGTCAAACATTTTGGTGTCTGCTTTAATTTAGAACATCTTTTGACTAATTTCTAATTCACATCTGGAGTAAAAAGGCTCATTTTCATGATGTGTGCTAACAGCAGTCCCCATTAACGTAGTCTTTGACAAGCAAAATACAACTATCTGCTGCCATTCAGTATTACTTATTCATTTTATCTCTATGAATAATGAATACAGCTTACCAAATATTGAAGAACTGTAAAGCACTTTATTATTCTTTAGAGCTTTGCAATGCACTTAGGAAAAAATCAGGGGGGGTTGCTGCTGTTGTTGTTGTGAGGTCCACATTGCTCTTTAACAACAGTAATATTGGTCCTGAATTCTTTCCTCTTGCAACAGAAGCCCATGATTAATTACTAATAACTCAGAAAATCAAAGCATAGTTATATGACAATATATACCTACATTATCCTGAAAAGATGGCTAAGTAATGCTGCATCTGCCTTGCCATAATGGTTTCCATTGGCTATTCAAGTCATACCTGCATTTACTGTACTTATTTACTTACAGAATATGTCAGTACTTAGTGGATATTACAAAATACTTCTATGGATGCTGCAAAAGAAAGAACAAAAGAACAGCTCCTGCTATAAATACCACAGAATGTATCTGGTTGGAAGAGACCTCGAAGATCATCCGGTCCAACTTTTGACCCATTACTGAAGGGTCAACAATAAACCATGCTCCTTAAGCATCAGGCTCACACACTGCTTGAACACACGTGTGGATGGTGACACCATCACCACTCTGGGCAGACCATTCCAATGTCTGATAACCATTTCAAGGCAAGGCATAAATAGTATGTTGGAAGTCTGCAAATATCTGAGATATAGCTATACTGAAATATATCAGCATCAGTAAGTTTGCAGATGACACCAAGCTAGGAGCAGGTGTTGATCTGTTGGAAGGTAGGAGAGCCCTGCAGAGGGACCTGGACAGGCTGCATGGGTGGGCAGAGGCCAATGGGATGACATTTAATAAGGCCAAGTGCAAACTTCTGCACTTTGGCCACAACAACCCCAAGCAGTGGACAGAGTGGCTGGAAAGCAGTCGGGAAGAAAGGGACCTAGGGGTACTGGTAGATAGTAGGCTGAAGATGAGGCAGCAGTGTGCCCAGGTGGCCAAGAGAGCCAATGGCATCCTGGCCTGCATCAGGAACAGTGTGGCCAGTAGGACAAGGGAGGTTATTCTTGCCCTGTACTCAGCACTGGTCAGGCCACACCTTGAGTACTGTGTCCAGTTCTGGGCTCCTCAATTCAAGAGAGATGTTGAGGTGCTGGAACGTGTTCAGAGAAGGACAACAAAGCTGGTGAGGGGCCTGGAGCACAAACCCTATGAGGAGAGGCTGAGGGAGCTGGGGGTGTTTAGCCTGGAGAAGAGGAGGCTCAGGGGTGATCTTATTACAGTCTACAACTACCTGAAGGGACACTGTAGCCAGGTAGGGGGTAGCCTCTTCTCCCAGGCAACCAGCAATAGAACAAGGGGACACAGTCTCAAGTTGTGCCAGGGGAGGTATAGGCTGGATGTTAGGAGGAAGTTGTTGCCAGAGAGAGTGATTGGCATTGGAATGGGCTGCCCAGGGAGGTGGTGGAGGCACCGTCCCTGGGGGTCTTCAAGCAAAGCCTGGATGAGGCACTTAGTGCCATGGTCTGGTTGACTGGCTAGGGCTGGGTGCTAGGTTGGACTGGATGATGTTGGAGGTCTCTTCCAACCTGGCTGATTCTATGATTCTATCTGCTTCAAGTTAATAAAATTGAAGCAACCAGTTGTCTTTGAGATTATTACAGATATTCACTGCCAGTAACAATTAAACCGCAGCAGGGATCTTAGGAGGAAGAAGAAAACTGTATAATTAAATTTCAAATGCATACAAATTAATCATAGATTTAAAGTATTTTCTACCAATATCTACCAATGACTATACATTATAGTCATTGCTCTGCCACATTATTAAAGAAATACATGTACCCAAAGAAGAGAGCTTCAATCAAAAAAAATCTTAAGACCTTAAGGCTTAGTCTTGCAAAATAATACTTTTTAAAGCTTAATCACAGGCCCAAAGTGTCACACAGAATCACAGAATCAACCAGGTTGGAAGAGACCTCCAAGATCATCCAGTCCAACCTAGCACCCAGCCCCATCCAGTCAACTAGACCATGGCACTAAGTGCCTCATCCAGGCTTTGCTTGAAGACCTCCAGGGACGGTGCCTCCACCACCTCCCTGGGCAGCCCAGCTCTCAGTACTTAGGGAGGTTCTGATACCGCACAAAACTAAGGGAATTTTTATAAGGACATGTTGTTTATAAAAAGCAGCAGTCAGCAGTTTTCAGATTCAGAGCCCATTCAACTATTCTAAGTTTAGAGACTGGTCTCTGATTCGTAAATCAATGCAAACAGCCAGAGCTTCAGTAAACTAACGACAGAGAAAGCATCTGTCCTGGAGCAAAATCACACTGGCACTTCCCACTTGGCATGGGTCCTGCTCTGCTTCCACAGCCTGACATGTGGAGTTCAAAGCAGCATTGCCAGTGGTCCCTTACATTTCTGTTATGAAGGGGCTAGTTGAAATCTGAGTTTGGGGTCAAATGCAATGAGGCCGATTCAAAAGTTATTGAATAATTTACTAATACACACAAAATAATTCCCCCAGACTTATTTCCAACTCCCCACACAGGTTCTTGGATGCAGTTAGCAGAACTATGTTACAGAATGTCTCTGTACAAGGGAATTTTAAAGGTTTTAGAGATGTCTTTGATAGAGACTCTGGCAGCTTCATTCAGCGCTTGTGAGGCTGATTCAAATCCTTTAGCAACTTGAGCAAAGAGTTAAGGATACTCACTGGTCCTGATGTCTGTGCCCCAAAACATAGGCAGGAAAATATTCAACAGAAGTCCTGTGGCGAGTTCCCCCTGGGCTGCAAGGTGCAGTCAGCTGCTGGCTGAGGCGGCTGGAGGCGGTTTGAGGCGGCTGAGGCGAGGGGCGGGCGAGCACCCAAGCTCCTTCTGCACCTGTTCACCCCAGTTATAGGGTAATGGCCGAGGCTGATGGTCTCATTGGCCACACAATCACCCAACCACCTCTGGCAATCACCCAAGGAGACCCAAACATGGCAGAACTCACAGGTGCTGCCTTCCAAAAATGGGGGCACATAGGCCTTGTGCGCGACAGGGGCGTGGGCCTCATGAAACCCCCCTCAGGCGACCGGATTGAACCGGACTGGGCTGCCTGGGTTCCTTTGTCCTGCTTTCCTGCCTCTGGCTGCAGTGCAGACAGGCAGGTACATAGGACAGGACATGCTCAAGCCCATTTAGTGCCCTTTGGGACTATTCACCACAACGCCAGGCCATTACCTGAGGACATTGGATTACCACATATTGATTAGGTTGTACAGAGAATCATATTCACCAACTGTTCCAGATCCCTGTCCTCAGTTACCAGTTCACTTAGCACAAGCACACTGTCCTAGGATGGCTTTATCTGCTTTGTCAGAGGCTGAGACCTTCTTACAAGACAAATTTCTTCTATTACAATGGTCTTTGAACAGGATATCTTTATTGATGATCTGGACGAGGGGATTGAGTCCAGCATCAGTGAGTTTGCAGATGACACCAAGCTAGGAGCAGGTGTTGATCTGTTGGAAGGTAGGAGAGCCCTGCAGAGGGACCTGGAAAGGCTGCATGGGTGGGCAGAGGCCAATGGGATGAGATTGAACAAGGCCAAGTGCAAACTTCTGCACTTTGGCCACAACAACCCCAAGCAGCACTACAGGCTGGGGACAGAGTGGCTGGAGAGCAGCCAGGAGGAAAGGGACCTGGGGGTACTGGTGGATAGTAGGCTGAAGATGAGGCAGCAGTGTGCCCAGGTGGTCAAGAGAGCCAAAGGCATCCTGGCCTGCATCAGGAACAGTGTGGCCAGTAGGACAAGGGAGGTTCTTCTGCCTCTGTACTCAGCACTGGTCAGGCCACACCTTAAGTACTGAGTCCAGTTCTGTGATCTTCAATTCAAGAGAGATGTTGAGGTGCTGGAAGGTGTCCAGAGAAGGGCGACAAAGCTGGTGAGGGGCCTGGAGCACAAACCCTATGAGGAGAGGCTGAGGGAGCTGGGGATGTTTAGCCTGGAGAAGAGGAGGCTCAGGGGGGACCTCATTGCTGTCTACAACTACCTGAAGGGAGGTTGTAGTCAAGTCGGGGTTGGTCTCTTCTCCCAGACAACCAGCGACAGAACAAGGGGACACAGTCTCAAGTTGTGCTGGGGGAAGTATAGGCTGGATGTTAGGAGGAAGTTGTTGGCAGAGAGAGTGATTGGCATTGGAATGGGCTGCCCAGGGGGGTGGTGGAGTTACCATCCCTGGAGGTGCTCAAGAAAAGCCTGGATGAGGCACTTAGTGCCATGGTTTAGTTGACTGGCTAGGGCTGGGTGCTAGGTTGGGCTGGATGATCTTGGAGGTCTCTTCCAACCTGGTTGATTCTATGATTCTATGATTCTTTGATACATAGAATGATGCTGCCTGATACCATTAAAAAAAAACGTGTGAAAGGTCACAACAGCCTTCTACAAAGCCAGCATTGGAAGGATCACAAAGCCATAGAGCATTTCCACCAGAGATCTGCAGGAGTTCTTTTTAAAAGAGAGCCAAGCAGTATTTAATTAATTAACAACAGCTAGGGTTTTCTCTCTAAAACAGCAAAGTGCAAATATTTACTTGGTTACCATCTAATATCAATTTATTACATTCAAATAAATTTTGTTATTTGTACAAAGATGGCTTATTTAATAACACAGAAATGTTCATCAGCAGTGAAGCACTGGCTTAGTACAGACAAATGAAAGACTACTGCTCCTGAAGGCAAGAACGTTTGCTGCAGGGTTATCCAGGACACACAATGAAAACAGATTCCTAACCACATTCTTTTAGACTAGCCACTCTATTTTGCTCACTCTCTCACACACACAATTAACCTAGGATACATTAGTAGTTTTCTAAGTCTTGATGGTTTCCTTATCTACCGAGATATATCTTATCACTGACAGTATGTCAGGACAGTAATGTATGTTCAAGGGGATAAATGCTATATTTAGAAGATAAACCCAACAAACTGACAAGGGGAAAACCTGCAGCTACACAGGGCTTGTAAGAATATATGCAACTTGTAACAAAAGAAATCACCCTTGTTGGAATGAATTGTAAACTTGATAGCACTAAGCAGAGAGCTTACAGGAAAGTACAAAAAGTGAGGTCATCAGTTCAAGAAAACATGCAGGCTGAATCAGAATGTTAGGCACAACCCAGTATCTTTTTAAACAGTTTTACCTCCTTTCATTTAAAAGGGTAGATTTATGCACCCAGGTTCCTACAGCTCATTTTGATTCCAAACACAGTACCACCTTCCTTTAGTTTCCTTCTCCCAGTTTTCAGCTCATTTCATTAGAGATTATTCATTTAATTTTATTTCATTTGTTTTATATTCTCTTCATTTTCAGCCTAATATCACATCTCTCTATTTACTCTTCTCCCAGATGCCTACATTATCTGCTTTATCATGGAATTTAGCTTTTCATCCTTAAATCTACTGATTTGCTCTCTACACTAATTCCTTTTTGCTTTCTCTGATGCAGCCTGACCCCTTTATCAGCTATCCCATCACTTTTCTGTCTTTCTCCTCTCTCTAAAATGACTCCTGAGAGACTCTGTAGGCCTGCAGAGCTGAAGTGGAGATCCCCTGAAGATCATCAGTGTCTGGAGGAGAAGAATTACAG
Source organism: Pogoniulus pusillus (assembly GCF_015220805.1). Taxonomy (NCBI): domain Eukaryota; kingdom Metazoa; phylum Chordata; class Aves; order Piciformes; family Lybiidae; genus Pogoniulus; species Pogoniulus pusillus. The sequence goes on along the minus strand of NC_087287.1, from coordinate 16,020,687 downwards.
TTCTTGACATCTAAAAAGATCCTATTTCAGGGATCCTCACGTTTACCGAGCCAGAAATCTTACAGTACCACTGGTAGTTGTAGCTTCATTCAATAATCTTCCAGGGAATCTCAAAACTTTAAAACTCCTTTGTTAACTTGAAAAATCTAAGTAACTGAATGATGAAGGTGCATTATTAGCCTCCTTCAGCACAAAAGAGAATCTCAAAAGGCTGGAAGAACAAGGAAAAACTAAGAGAAACAATGCTTGTCTACCAGTTCTCCAAAACCAGGCTGTCTGGACATATGAAAGCCTGCCAGACACCAGCTCTGAAGATTTTAATACATTAACCACAACATGGAATTTCAGTCTACAGTTATGTGCAATGTATTCCCAGGTATAATTAAGCCAAAGTTCAACAGTAAGCCTCAGAAATATCTTTAAATATACTATACATTTGAGACTGCAGTGAGTAATGGCTATATTGCAGGCATAAAGAGAGTCTCCTGACTTAAGATACACACTGAATTAGAAATTTATGGATGTCAATGAATATTTTCAGAAAACTCATTTTATATCCATCAAATCACTGCTGCACTTGTAAAGAAACATTGTTTTCCAATCACTGAGAACAAAATCACCTTTAATCCTTGCCCTAGCTTCAATAACTCAGCTGTTAATCACTGTGTTGTGACATATTTTCTCTGTAGTGAAGGCTGAAGTAACAAAAGAAACAAGTAAAACTCATGGTTAAACAGCTGATCTGAGATTTGATGGTTTTAAATACCCCCACCAGAGGTCTAACCATGATTGCACTTGTCAGATAGCTCCCATACATCATGTCACATAACTACCATAGCTAAGAATCAAATCCTTTCCTATCATCTGGCCATTCAGCGTGTACACAACAGTAAGCTTTTTCATACTATACTACAGGTAGCAGGATAACATTTATTACAGGATTCAAAATGCCATTTAGCTATTTCCTACTTAAAAAAGTGAAAAGCAGAGAATCTTTGGCATTGTGAACCCTTGCCAAAAAAAAAACAACAAACCAAGTGACTGTTGTTGCCCTTTTTTAAGCTAAGTAATCTAAAAATAGTAAGATGTTCACCCTGCTACTACCAGTGCACACAAGGTCTGAAATGTAGTTCCTGTTATGAGCTGTTTAGGGTGCCAGCTGTTCCACTGCCAGCACTTAGAATCATAGAATCATAAAATCAACCAGGTTGGAAGAGACCTCCAAGACCTCCTAGCACCCAGCCCTATCCAGTCAACCAGACCATGGCACTAAGGGCCTCAGCCAGGCTTTTCTTCAACACCTCCAGGGACGGTGACTCCACCACCTCTCTGGGCAGCTCATTCCAATGCCAATCACTCTCTCTGCCAACAACTTCCTCCTAACATCCAGCCTATACTTCCCCCAGCACAACTTGAGACTGTGTCCCCTTGTTCTGTCGCTGGTTGTCTGGGAGAAGAGACCAATCCCCACCTGGCTACAACCTCCCTTCAGGTAGTTGTAGACAGCAATGAGGTCCCCTCTGAGCCTCCTCTTCTCCAGGCTAAACAACCCCAGCTCCCTCAGCCTCTCCTCACTTCACTCCCTCCTGCACTGAGGGCAAGTACCCCTGTTGTTCATGGAAGATACTTAAGGACAGATCTCCTTTCTGGAAGAGCATGTCCTAACATAACATTGTGGTGGCTATTATAAACAGTTAATAACAAGTAATTTAGGAAGAAGCATTTAAAAAATAGCAGTAAAAACCCAAACATTTTTCTAGTGCAGCAAGTATCAAAGTGGAAAAATCTGTTGTGGAGGGCCTGTAGGCCCGAAAATAGGCTTAAATATGCCTTGCCCTGCCTGGACATGTTTTTCTGCCTGCACCAGAGGTAAGCACATAACGAGCACAAAGGGACACAACAGACCTGGTGCCATAAAGTCTGCCCTGCCCAGGACCCCTGATTGTGTAAGGTGGTTGTGTAAGCCCCCACATGCCCAGCTCATGCCTGTCGAGTGTAAGGCCCGTGTAATTCCCATATTTGGAAGGTCCAGGCCTGTGGTTTTTCCCTATTATGGTGAGGTTTGGCTGGCTGCCAACCTGAGTGGTCATTCTGGTGGCCAAGGGGCCATTATCTCGGCCCACATTTGATAAATGGGGGTACACAGGCAAACAGCATGCTCAGGCTCCCCTGCATTGCCTGTGTTCATCACTATGTTAAGCCTGCCTATGCGGAGCTCAGTCTCCTGTGCAGCTGTGCACTCTGTTGCATGTCTGCTGCCTTATCATTGCCTGGTAAGCACCACTGCCGCTGAGTTAACCAGGAGCAGACTCCACTTGTCTGCACGCGACCAGCCTCTCTAGCCAGAGTGAGACCGTGCTGACACTGCACGGCATCGTACTCCTGCACCTGAGGTCCTGCCTAAGAATCCCTGGACAGAACGTCCAGGGGAAGCCAGGAGACAAGGGCAGAGATTGCATCCACCGCCAGGAGAACAAGGTCAGAGACTGTCCTCTCCCCTGAAGCCGGGAGAATTCCAGCCTTGAAGTCCATGGGCAAAGACTCCCCTGAAGTTTGGACACTGGCACAGGCTGTGACGTAGCCCTGGAGGGTGATTGATAATTAATAAGACTTTGGAAGTGAATGCTCTAATGTCTCTGTAATTGCTATTGCCTCCTGCCACAGAGCAGAAAGAGCTTCAGCCCACCTTGCTGAGCAAGCAGCATATTGACCCCAAGCAGCATTATGGTGCGGGAAAAGTCCTCTCTCTGTTTAATAGTTTGAATGTATGCTAGTTGTTAACAAGTTACTGTTTGATATATTCCTATCATGTCATCCATGACCATGTAAGAACAAATATTAACATTAAAATACAGTGGTTGGGGGTGGCAAGAGTTCAGAATACTGAAGTTAATAAGTATATCTGTTCATAGAATATAATCTCGCACCAATTAATTTCTCCCCTCCGCCACACCTGGCGTAGGTAGCAGAATACCCCTCCGTGACAAAATCAAGGGTAGATATTATTAATCAATACAGAAATGATCAACAGTTTGTTCATTCATACCAAACTGCCTCCATGAGTGAAGAGAGGTGGCAGAGGGGAGACTTGGGACTCTGTGTGCCAGCAAGGGAAGTGAGATTTTTCCCAACTGCCAGTTGGAGAAAATAAAGCTTTCTCCTTATTACAACTTGTTCTTTGTCACCCGTAACATTTTAGTTTACCCTGTCTTTTTTTTTTCCCCATGTAAAGTATACATGATCTGTAACTTAACACTGTAACCTGTATGATTTACAGGTAACGGAGTAGCACCTGGGGCCTTCAAACCCAAGCAATCTCAAGCAATCTTAACTCAGCAGTATTTTCAGCCCAGCTCTATCTCTTGCAGGAAAGAAAATAATGACTTACATAAGTTGTGTCTCAAACGTGAATTGAAATTCATGAGATTTTTAAAGCCAAAACCTGGTTTGGTTTATGTGACAGTGGTCACAGCAGTTCTAGCCCTTACAATAACTGACAAACAGCACATGGAAAACAACTGGTGTTTTGCTGACACAGAATATAGCATTTCAGAGTTCTAACATACTGTTAATTTGAAATGGCTCAGCAGTGCCTCATGGCAGCAAGGGTTCAGCTCCCCCAGGCTTCACTTCTCCTCACCACCTCTGAGGGGTGACTTCTCCTGCAGGCCATTCTCCCTTGAGGAGCACATGGTGCGTGACGGGAGCTGCATGGTTGTGCATCAGTTGATAGGCTCTGACCCAGAAAGAAAGAACTGGCTGATATGATAAACTCTATCTGTCCTGAGTTAAATACCAAGCCAGCTACAGTGAACTTTAAGTATATCCACCAAAACCATTCTATTTTTATGATTATTATTACTTTAGTAAAGGATTTTCAAGGTAACCAAACACTCTTGATGCACACTGTCAACACAAGAGTTGAAAAGTGTCAGGCCAGACACCCTGTTCACATATTCAAACTTTCAAAATGTAGTTTGTTGGGTTTATTTTTCAGTTTGGTTTGGGGGTTTTTGTGTTGTGGGTTTGGCGGGGTTTGTTTGGTTGGGTTTTGTTTTGGTTTTTTGGTTGTTTTGGTTTTTTAGTTGTTGTTTATCTCCCTTGTTTTGGTTTTCTAATTTTTTTCTATTTTTTTTTTTAGAAAAGCTGACAAGATTTATTGTTTTTTGCTTATTATCATAGCTATAAAGCCTTTATTGGAACCTATTCTGCGCAAAAAACATTGTCCTTTGAAAAATTATATTTATGAGGCAGTGTATAACAATCATACTTCTTCTAACATTTATCTTTCCAAGCCACTCATAAGCAGGCTTTACTTGAATTGGAATATTCATGGGGTATAAATAATTAAAAGAACACGAAAGCCACTAGAGCATAGGTAGAAAATTTCCTCTCCTTGCTACTCTCAACTTTCAGTCAACTTTCTTAAGACTGTTCAATAACTTGAAGCAAAATCTGTCCTTTGAGAGGAACTGCTAAGCAACATTTCCAGTTAACAATGTACTCCATCTTTTAAATATATATATTGTCATGGATATTAATGTAATGGTCACGGTCTCTGATGACATCAGACTGCTGACTATTAAGAGCTGGGGTAGCTGAAGAAATTCTTCAAAATTAAGTACCAAAATTTTCCTTAAGTAGATGCTATCTGCAGGAAATTATAGAACAAATTTATTTCCAGTCTCTCCCGTGTCAGTTCTGTATCAAACACAGCCCATCTTCCAAAACACTGTTGTCATTTAGCTCTCATTTAACAAGGCCAAGTGCAGGGTTCTGCATTTTGACCACAACAACCCCAAGCAGCGCTACAGGCTGGGGACAGAGTGGCTGGAGAGCAGCCAGGAGGAAAGGGACCTGGGGGTACTGGTAGATAGTAGGCTGAAGATGAGGCAGCAGTGTGCCCAGGTGGCCAAGAGAGCCAATGGCATCCTGGCCTTGATCAGGAACAGTGTGGCCAGTAGGACAAGGGAGGTTATTCTGCCCCTGTACTCAACACTGATCAGGCCACACCTTGAGTGCTGTGTCCAGTTCTGGGCCCCTCAATTCAAGAGAGATGTTGAGGTGCTGGAAGGTGTCCAGAGAAGAGCGACAAAGCTGGTGAGGGGCCTGGAACACAAACCCTATGAGGAGAGGCTGAGGGAGCTGGGGGTGTTTAGCCTGGAGAAGAGGAGGCTCAGGAGCGACCTCATTGCTGTCTGCAACTACCTGAAGGGAGGTTGTAGCCAGGTGGGGTTGGTCTCTTCTGCCAGGCAACCAGCAACAGAACAAGGGGACACAGTCTCAAGTTGTGCTGGGGAAAGTATAGGCTGGATGTTAGGAGGAAGTTCTTGCCAGAGAGAGTGATTGGCATTGGAATGAGCTGCCCAGAGAGGTTGTGGAGGCACCATCCCTGGAGGTGTTCAAGAAAAGCCTGGATGAGGCACTTAGTGCTATGGTCTGGTTGAGTGGCTAGGGCTGGGTGCTAGGTTGGGCTGGATGATCTTGGAGGTCTCTTCCAATCTGGTTGATTCTATGATCCTATGATTCATCATTCTAGGCAGTTTTCCACAGCCTTATAACTTTCCTTTGAGCCTCTACAGATATCAGTGTAGAGTTTAAAAAATGAACACACAACAGCAAGAAATGAGTCATTTTGCTCTAAAAGTTCTGCCTCCTCATTAGGCAGTATTTTGCCCAAAACTCCTAGGTTTTCTTAGGAACTGATCAGTAAACATACTGCCATAGAAACCATCACTATTGTAACTGCATAATTAATATTATATATAGGAGTCTTGAAAAAGTAGAACTTAAGGTAAATTCACTAATATTTAATGAGTGAAGTACTAATCCTTTCAGCACAGTGTAGCATGTGTATCCTATTTATAGAAACATGGACTGAAATAACACAGGTTTGTTCTTAGCTTAATGGCTATGTCTCCTTTGCTAACACCAGAATTTACAAGGAAGCCAGCAAACACTTAAGAGAATGTTTGGAAGAATTAAGGATTTTAAAACCCTTCCTTTATGTTCTCATTTTGCTTTACGAAACTTTGATATGGCACTGCAGTTTTATTTTGATTTCTTTTGGTTGTCTTTCTAAGCCACCTACCAAAATACCCTGGACCCCCTTCAAAATCCCAAAGCCTGTCTTCAGAAGCAGATGTTAGCAACGTAGTGAGATCAGGTTTATTCTGGATAAACATTCTGGGAGACTTTAGATGTTGAGTACACATCTACTTCATAAAACTTCTCTTGCAAGAGTGCTGGTGAGCTTTTTGCTATGTTTGCCTCTTGCCTGGCAGAGCTAGCATGACGACACATGCTATTAAATAAGTTTGTCATCTTGAACATCTCTGCCTTTTAGAACACAGAACATTAAGCTAAACTAAGCTTGCATTGAAAAAGCCATCAGAGTTTCACCAAGACAAGTTTACAAGATGTAGTCAACATTTTACTTTATCTGTCCTTTCTTCAGCTAATACGTTTTGATGTTACACTGCTACAGTAGAATCAGCCATCCACATCTATTTTTAAGCTATCCAGGCCTAGAGTCAGATGAACCTCCTGTTACTATAATTCAGATTCCTTTAATCATAGCAACAAACAACTTGATTATTAATTCATTCTAATAAGACAAATCTGCTTTCAATGCAGTTCCCTCAGTGACTTGGGTAAATGGAAGAGGTTAAAAAAAGCCAACAAAGCTACAGCAAAAACAAACAAGAAAAAAAGAAAAACCAACAAAGATAAACAATACCCCCAAAAGTGACCACAGGCAAAAATCCAAGCCCCTCCTCTGCCCTGAACTACACACAGCACTCCACATGTCTTATAAGCACTGACCAGAGGGGAGAGGTGGGCAGAGTTTCAGCTCCACTCTCATTAACACAGCTGCAAACCAGAAAGAAACTACAACATGTATTTAGGATCCTACAGATGTACTACATTACAAACAAACTGTTACAGTACTTTCAAAAATGCACTATGTGAAATATAGCTACAGGTTGTAATTAATGTTAGCAATTAATATTAATAAAAATATATAGCAGGAAATTAATAAAGTCCAACAGACAAAAGATTGAGCAGCATTTTCCCCTTGGGTATAGTCTTTAGTAACAGATTCAGTCCATCATTCTCTGAAATTCTGCCATCAGGACAAACAGAATGTGCACAGGAAACTTAGGATGATGACTTAGGATGTCTTGAAAACAAAGAAAAGAGCATTTCCAAAGCGTTCATCTCTCTATCCAGCATTTAACAGATGCTTTTAGTAGTTCTGAGAGATCCAGAATCAAGGAGTGGAACAAGATGCTCTGTGCATTATTCTCTCATCTCCCCTGTTGAAATTCCTGCCTGTGCTAATGTTGGTATCAGTTTTTATGTTCTTACTAACATCAATGATTCTAAGTGGTTTGAAATACAATTATAGTTTTCCTAACAGCCATCCAGCCTACATGAGAACTCATGCACACCTCAGAAGATGTTTTATGACCTTAAGGCAGAAACAGCTTAGAGCACAGTTTAACACTGCTCAATTTTTGCTGACCAGAACTTCTTACCCTGCAAACTGACATTTTAAAGACACAGGGGCCCAGAGCCTTCATCAGATCCAGTGCTAAAAGTAGGCTGCATACAAGCCATGGAAAGAACCCACCGATTACTACATTATTCCCAGTCAGATGACAATAGCATTGCTCACCTGGAAGCACATTTTGATGGCTTTTGATAGTCTCACAGTATCTCTGAACTCTAAAGACAGACACAGAAGATTCTTGTGCACATCAGCCTGAAAGGCAAAGATTTAAGAAATCTTTCTTGCACATGCAGCACAGAAGAGAAAGTAGCTTCAGAAGTGTGAGGTAAGAAGAGAAAGAGCAGCAGGGTTTCTTCCTAACAAGACTCCATTACATACTTCTAATTATATTTGCTCAGATACGGTAAAGGTATTTCTATTCAGGTTGATAATGAAATCACAAAGGCAGTACACATTGCAAGAAGTGTTTCCATAGCTATTTCAGTGTTCTTTTATGAGATGAATTATTAACATTAGTATTATCACATTTTTGAAGGCAGGGGGTGCAGAACCATGAGTTAACTGCTGACAATAAGGAACTGCTGTGCGTATTTGCAAAGCTGGTAGCAATAAAGCAACACTACTTCATGTCTGCAATTGTTAAGAGTTACTCATGATCCTATCAAGGAGGAACCATACATGCCTTTGCCTCTTTCTATCCCAGGTAGTCCAAATATTCAAAGGCAAATACTGCCATGAGTTATTTACAAGTGGATCATACAGAACTTCCCTTGCCAAATTATTCAGCAAATATTATGCAAATAAATTTGAAAAGCATCTGGCTCAGAACTACGAAGTTTTGTACATGGATGTCATCTTATGTAAATTATCTCATAAACACATCAGTATGTTTCAAAATAAGAAATATCAGTGGACAAACTGTACCAACTTTACCAGCTGCAGCAGATGGCAGGATGCAGAATGTCTGGAGCCTGCCAGATAGATGGCTTCATCTAGAGAGGACAGCATTGGAAGGCATAACATAAGGGATGCTGATGACCATTATTTCCACCCACCATCACTATTATTTTCTGTTTATATCCTGCACATCTAAACAGAACAGATTCAGATCTCAAACTTGCTGCTGGAAAGTGGGTGTTCAGTTCTACCCTGGCAGCCCAGCAAAGACTGGACACAGGAACAGATAAATGCCTCAGCACAGGGGCATAGCTACTTTCATCAGCTACTCTCTGACACAGACCAGGAGCATCTTTGGAGTGTTGGGGAAGGAAATAGCACTAGAGGCTTAAGTTCAGTCAAACCTGCCATGAGAATAAAAATTCCCCAGTTAAAAGCCTTCAGTTCAATTTCTACTAGCATCAACTCTTTCATACTGTAACTTAGGCTTGTGCTGGACCTCACTATTAGACAAAGCATGAAGAGATCTTTTTTCACACATCTTAGGATAAGCATTTTGAGAACTATGTACTGACTGTTCTCACTCAGGACTTGCTTGAGTGTACATATGGAGAGCAGAGGCTACATGGCTAAGTTTGCTGAGGTGGTGGTGAGGAATGGGAGAAAACATGGCCAAGCATGCAGAATAAATTTTGCAGCCCTTTGGAAGTTATCCTTTTCACAGTATCACAGTATCACAGTATTATCAGGGTTGGAAGAGACCTCACAGATCATCAAGTCCAACCCTTTACCACAGAGCTCAAGGCTAGACCATGGCACCAAGTGCCACGTCCAATCTTGCCTTGAGCAGCAAGAAGACACTCTTAATGTAGGAGCTCTGGAGGACAAAGAGGAAAGATGAATTTGTGTCCTGGAGTAACAACCTCCTCTCAGACCTCTTGGAGGGCAAAACCACTTCAAACTACAATGAAGTCAACAGGCTCCAAACAGCCCTTAAAAATGAGTTTATACTGTGTCAGAAAATGTATACCTAGGGCCTGAAAGTTCTGCTCTTTTTATTTTTCATGTCAGTGCAATTTCATGCTCACATGCACTCCGATTATGTATGGACTCGGAATATGAGCAGTGTCCAGCACAGCATTGCTATGTCCAAAAAAGCTGACAGACTTAGAAACTGACTGCAAGGATGCTCATCTTTCTTCTCATTGCAACTCAATATGTTGCAGTACTGACTGCAAAGGATAGAGTTGATAATAGAAAGACATAGAAATCTCAGTTGGCAAAAAGCTCCAGCATCTGAGTACTTCCCTTCCAATAGAGTTTTACAACTTATATCCCACACAGATGCTGCCAACAGCTCCGAAGGGGATTAGGTAAGAAGGAATTTTTACAAGGATTTCCTGTACTTTGAAGCCACCAAAACTATCATATGCTATTTCTTAAATCCTGCTGTCTGAGTGCCTGGGCATAGCTATTTCTGGTTTCACTCAGAAATTGCCTTAAAAAAAAAAAAGAAGAAAGAAAAAAGAGAGAGAGAGAGAGAGAGAGAATGAGAGAGAGGAATTGCCTTGTCTGGACAACAACACTTCAGTCTGATCACTCGCAGCTTTTGCTACGAATTTATTGCATATTGCATCCAACTGACTGCAGAGGAAGGTTTCATTCTACTACACAGCACCCCTTAAAGTAATGAAGGTGGGCTCTTGTGGCTTTTATTCTTTTTAAAATAAATAAATAAATAACCACAGGAAATTATCCAAGCCATTAAGATCTTTTCCTGGACTCTTTAGCAGGAGCTCTACATCTGATTACTTTTCATATTTATCTTTATCATATGTTGGTTTATATGCATCTAAGAGCACTACTAAACAGCTTCTATCACATTTCAGAAATGCACTACTTAGATTTGATATAAGTAAAATCTAAATAACATTGCTTATGTAATGATAGAAAGTCACAAACATAGTAGCTCTAGGAGACTAGAGTTACATGGCACAAATAATAGCAATTGTTCACCCATTTATTTCCATGTGGCATGGCAGAAGAAGCAGCTGGACAGTATGTTAACACGCTGGCTGTCTCCCAATATCCTCCTGAACACATCTGTTCTATCTCTTCCCTGCAAAAACACTTACACAAGTAGAATCAGCACTTCCATTGCTTCTTACATTGCACTTTAGCACTTTTGTTATGACCTGGATTCTACCAACAGCCTCAATATCCCAACGCAGCAAACATACCATCCTTCCTTTCCTCTTTGAACCAAGGAGCAAGGTCAATCTAATGTTTCTAGGAAACTGCAAAACTTCATCATTCTTCTCTAGCCTTAGTGTGGTGCACTGAGTAGACTGGACAAACTGTCTCTGCTTCAATTTCTGCAGAACCAAGACAGGTCAATAACAGCTGGCAAATCACCTTTCCCTGGCACTAGAGCAGCAACAACAAACCAACTGCAAGAATTGCAATTAGTTGCTTTCTTTGAAAAAGCATCCTGATAGAATTCTGCTTTCCCAGTTAAGTAATAGTTGGGGGGTTTTAAACAATATATTCATATAAATTATAAAAGCTTCAGAACTGGTCACTTCAATCTTTAACAGATAGCACAGCATCAAGTGATGCAAGCAAAATAACAAGTGATGGCTGAAATAACCCAAATGTATCTCTTTCAGTCACTATTAAAACTTCATAAATGTCCCTCAAGATCAGATTAAAACTACCAATATACTCATCTGCAGTGAGCTTTTTTGAGACAGTATTTGCAAATGCTCTCAAAACCCAAGTGCAAGGCTAATCTAATAAGATATCCATCAAATAAATATAAATGAAACTATTTTAAGTCAAGCTGCAGTTAGTTACTATTAGAACTCTGCATAAACATGCACAATCAGATGTATCCATCTGTAGAGATCGCCCAAGAAACAAAGATCTATCACAAGTGATAAAATGTTGACTCAAAATCCTTACCTTAATGAAAGCAGAAAGGCATCACACAATCTTTACCTTCAACTGCAATTCAAACTGTCACTTGAAGACATTTCTGTTATGTAACATTTTTTTAATTCTATTACTATTTCTGTTTTCTTTCTGCTGTTAAGTACTCATATAAGCACCACAGACACAAACTGAAAGAGGGTAAATAAAATCAAATGAAATAAAATATCTTAGATGCATACAGATAAATTAAGAGTTTATTTGGAAATGAAAGAACATCAGGCCACCCATAGCCAGTAAAGCTTTGTTGAACAACTTCAGCCCCCTTTTAGTACACCCATTTGGCTTTGATGATTACTCCCAATAAGTCAAAAAACCTGACAGTATTAGTCAGAAAAAATAAATTAGTTATTAGTTATTCAAAAGAGGGCTCATTAGGTCAATCCCAAACCATTAAAATACTTTAGTTGTAACTGTGAAAAAGTGAGACAATTCACAACTGATTTGTGTGGAAACCAAATTGAAATACAAGGGGACACAGTCTCAAGTTGTGCCGGGGGAAGTATAGGCTGGATGCTAGGAGGAAGTTCTTCCCAGAGAGAGTGATTGGCATTGGAATGGGCTGCCCAGGGAGGTGGTGGAGTCACCGTCCCTGGAGGTGTTCAAGAAAAGCCTGGATGAGGCACTTAGTGCCATGGTCTGGTTGATTGGCTAGGGCTGGGTGCTAGGTTGGAGTGGATGATCTTGGAGGTCTCTTCCAACCTGGTTGATTCTATGATTCTATGATTCAGAAAGCACAGCAAGTCAGTGCTTCATACTTTAAAAAGAAAAAATAATGTCCACTTCCTACAAAAGTTTTCTCCAATCTCCACAAAAAAAAAAACCACTAACTAATTAAGTGATAAAGGCAAGGAACTGTCTTTATAGTAGTTCATAGAGAAATTCTTATTTTTCACAAAACACTTGGCCTTTTTTTTCAAGATGTTTTGGGCCCCAGACAGTGCTCATCAGGACATACAAACATGAAAGTAACCAAAAATCAAGTCTTAGGCTGGAAAGTCACAGAAACAGTACGTACGCAAACTATTCCAATGCCATCACAACTTCTTGCTGCCTAACATCTGCCATACAACTCTCTCAGTGCCACTTTCAGATCTGTAGACTGTTTTCAGTCATTGACTTCTGCTCAAAGCAGAACTCAACAATGCAAAACATGAACCCCCAGAATCATCATTCAGTGGGCACAGTCACAAGATCTTTAATGATGAACTGCAGTTGGTTGGCATGGTGATAGGAGAAAGCCTCCTGACCAGGAGAAAATGGGAGTCAAAACCTTGCTGGAAGCGCTGTGCTTTGACTCCATCATCACCAACAGCCTCCAAGAGCCCAATAAAAACCACCACACATGACAAGGCACAGAAAGGAAATGCATGTTTTACTGGCATGGCAATACTTCTTAATCTTTCAGTAGCTATTTTTTTCAGAATAAAGCAGCCTTGGAGATTGCATTTTCCACAAGAAGGAATGTACATTGCCATGGTATATGAAATACAAAATCATTAATGGTACTAAAGAAATGACAGGCCACTCGGGCAGCCTTAGCCCACAGTGATATGGAATGTGTGAAATAAGCCAGGTCCAGAGGCACAGAGGACAGCATAAAGACAGCCACTGTTCTAGAACAGTGCAATGCACTGAGGCCCATGAAACTAGCTATTTCTGTAGAAAATGTTCAGCAGTTTGTTTGAAGGAAAGCCAAAACATATCCTGCTCTACAGATCTACATTTGTTGGGTGCTAGCTTTTTCAACCAAAGGACTTGTAGACTGTCTTAGCACGCGACTCCTCTGATTAGCTTCAACTGATCCAATCACAATGTCCAAGTCCCAGAGGGCAAAAGGACTGGGAGAAGGAAGATCTGCCCACTATAATTGAAGACTGTGTTCATGAGCACCTAAGGAATCTGAATATGCACAAGTCCATGGGGCCTGATGAGATCCACCCACCAGCCCAGAGGAAACTGTTGGATGAAGTTGCTAAACCACTGTCCATCGTATTTGAAAGGTCAAGGCAGACTGGTGAAGTTCCTGCTGACTGAAAAAGGACAAACATAACACCCATGTTCAAGAAGGGAAACAAAGATGACCTTGGTAACTATAGACCAATCAGTCTCACCTCTGTGCCTAGCAAGATCATGGAGCAGATCCTCCTGAAGGCACTGCTAAGGCAAATGAAAAACAAAGCAGAGGTGATTGGTGGTAACCAGCATGGCTTCACCAAGGGCAAATCATGCCTGACAAATTTAGTGCCTTTTTGTGATGAAGTCACAGCAACAGTGGATAAGGGAAGGGCAACTGACATCATCTACCTGGACCTCAGTAAAGCATTTGACTCTGTCCCATGTGACATCCTGGTCACCAAACTGGGAAAACATGGACTTGATGCGTGGAGCACTGCTGGATAAGGGGTTGGTTGAATGACCACACACAGAGAGTGGTGAACAGTGGCACAATGTCCACCTGGAGACCAGTGCCAAGTGGCATCCCTCAGGGGTCAGTGCTGGGACCAGTGCTGTTTAACATCTTTGTCAGTGATATGGACAGAGGAATGGAGTGCTCCCTCAGCAAGTTGCAGGTGACACCAAGCTGTGTGGCACAGTTGACTTGCTAGAGCGCAGGGATCCATCCAGAGGGACCTGCACAGGCTGCAGAGGTGGACCCAGGCCAAGCTCATGACATTCAACAAGGCCAAATGTAGGGTCCTGCACCTGGGTCGGTGCAATCCCAAGCACAGATACAGGCTGGGTGGCAAATGGCTGGAGAGCAGCCCTGAGAAAAAGGATCTGGGGGTCTGGGTTGACGAAAAGCTCAACATTAGCTGGCAGTGTGCGTGCAGCCCAGACAGCAACTGTGTGCTGGGCTGCAGCAAGAGAAGTGTGGCCAGCAGGGCAAGGGAGGGGATTCTGACCCTTTGCTCTGCTCTTGTGAGACCCCACCTGGAGTCCTGTCTACACTTCTGGAGACTCCAGCAGAAGAAGGACATTGAACTATTAAAGTGAGTCCAGAGGGGGGCCACAAAGATGATCAGAGAGCTGGAGCAGCTCTGATATGAGGACAGGCTTAAAGAGCTGGGGCTTTTCAGCCTGGAGAAGAGAAGGCTTCAAGGAGACCTTTTAGTATCCTTTCAGTATCTGAAGGGGGCTACAGGAAGGCTGGGGAGGGACTATTGACAAGGTCTTGTAATGACAGGACAAGGGGTAATGAGTTTAAACTGGCAGAGAGGAGATTCAAACTAGGTGTTAGGAAAGGGTTCTTTCCAGTGAGGGTGGTGAAACACTGGAATAGGTTGCCCAGGGAGGTTGTGGATGCTCCCTCCCTGGAGGTGTTCAAGGCCAGGCTGAATAAGGCCTTCAGCAACCTGTTCTAGTGGGAGGTGTCCCTGCCTATGGCAAGGGGTTGGAACTGGATGAGCTTTGAGGTCCCTTCCAACCTAAACCATTCTATGAATCTATGATATCAGACTGTTGTTCACCTGCAATTTTCACAAGTTGAAACTCATACCAATACACCGTTCTGTTCAGTCTTCAATATGGTTTTGTTCTAGTCCTCCTTTAAAGTCTAACACTAAAGCAAATCTTGTGGTTATCCTTCACATGCAAAGAATGGCATAAAGCAAATTAGGAGTTAAGAGCTTGAGTCCTTGCTATTACCTATGTGGCATCTGGAGAGGAATCAAAGACTGACCAAAGAGTGAAACTTTCCTGCATTGCAGGAACAATTTTAGTGTCTTAAAGTACATGGATTACACTGTATGTATAAAAACAAGTCATATGGTTGATAACTGTGATACAGATTAAAGCCAAATCAACTCACTGCAGGCAGTCATTTTTCCTTGTGTTAAACACTTAAGTGCACAGGAAACGTTCTAGTAAATAAAGATGCTTAGAGACAAGCTAAAGTGTTTCTGACCTACAGTTATCATTTTCAGCACCTTCCCAATGTTCACTGTCCTTGCAGTGCAGCATTAGCACCTCCATGGGAATAACAACTACATGTATTATAAATGAGCTCTTTACCATTAGCAGTCTAAATTTTATGGAGAGAACACGTTCTACAGGGCTTTTATTCAAAACATTTGCATAGAAACAACCTTGCAGTGAAGAGAAGGCTGGACAAAATGCAGAGAAATTCCACCAACTGTCAGGTGTATGAGGCCAAAGGAACACTTTGTAATGCTTTGGTTTCTAATTAGAATGCAAGATGCTTGAGGCAAATTGCATATCCAAGCTGGTCAATTAAGAGTGCTGCTATTGTTCCTCCACTACAAGACACCCTTGCCTCAGCAGAAGGCAGAAAGTCATTATAAAATGGATAATGTCTCAATGTCTAGGTAGCTATCCTTAGGGAAACAAAAAATTATTTATATAAAAATACAGGCAACAGATACAGCTTCAGTAATTTTATATTCTGGTTTCCAAGGAGACAATTGACCTCCTATGCTTCTCCTAACATGTATATCAAAGTCATATCATAGCAAGTAAAGCCATAAAAAATCATAAGAAAGTAGCTCAGTGCTACAGAGACAATCAGCTCCTCAAAACTGAAGTTAGCCTGAAGCATAACAGCTTGGGTAGTTTGTCTACCAATACAGCTTCATTACTGTTGTGAGTTTACAAGCTTCCTTTTAACAGAGCATTCACTGTTATAGATACTCCCAGTCTATTTCAAAGAACAAAAAAATCCAGGAAAGAAAGACTCCAATATGGAAGCACAAATGGTATACTGCAACTAACAAACAATCAAGGCAGCAATCTAATGTTAGCATACAGCAGGCAAAACTTCCTGTGATCTGAAATCCATCCTTTCACAGCCCATCAGCAATTCTTTGATTTGACATTCATGTAGTATCAGCAATTCTCTACTCCAGTCTTCCAGAATCTCTGGAGGATTCTGCTTTCTTCCTCAGCCAAGCTTAGGAAATCTACTGGAGCTCACAGTACATATAATCACATTTTCAATGCCCCCCTAATCTACAAAACCCAGATTTGTTTTGGCAAAGCATACAGCGAATGAGATTCTCTGCCTTCTCCCACTTCCCTATCACCACTCAAACATTTACAGCATGCTAGGTGAAAATTGAATTAGCTTCTTCTTGAAGAAGCTACTTCGAGTTTCTTCAGTTAAAATTGACTGGCCATTCCCAGGTGCCTGCACACATTTTGGTTTCCTGTGCCCCTGAGCACCCTCATTTTCCTGTTGTCTCTTCCAAACATTCATTTCAGACAGAATGCTACAGTAATGTGGGGATGGTGAATTGAAGGACTCTTATGTGCTGCTGCGAGAAAGCAGAAAGCAAATAGCAAACCTGGGGTAATGTCACAACCTGACCTCAGAGGAAGGGTTTATGGGAGGTTCTTTAGGGATACCTAACGAGTGAAGAAAACTGACACTGAATGATTGGCAATTTATTGATTACAAGTTAGTGCAGATCATTTTGGTCACACAGTGGTTCTTAAGTTAGGCAGGGTTGATTACCTAGTACATGCCAGAGAGAGCAAACGTGAGAGTGATGGAGAAGAGGGAAAAGTGAGATAAGATCAGAGGTAAGAAAAGTATCAACACTCTAGGTTCCAGTGGTGTCCAACGTGGTCAATGTCTTTTTGGTGGTGGGTGCACTCTGACAGTTCCTGGTGCTGCCTTTTATTCCTGAATACTAAGAAGGGAGAGCAGAGCAGTCTGAGGCAAACTTCTGTGATAGGAGAGAAATAGTTTATGCAGAACAAACTTCTACGGAGACGTAGCTTTCACAAGCAAATTAGGACTAATTTAAGCCTGACCTCATCTATCTTAGCTGACAGCAACAAAAGGAAATCAGGAGATCAAAATAAATGAAAATCCCAGATACCAGTTCTACTTTATGTAGTAGTAGATGGAACAGGTTCTTTGTGGTGTTTCCAAGATCATCTTTAGAGCCCTGTCTATTTGTGTGTTAAGTCTTTAAGGGATTCACAGCTGTGGATGGACAGTTCCTGCATCCCAAACATATCTTTGGGCATAGGCTAAGCAAAAAAATGCATTAAATGTGCTGAGACAAAGTTTTGTTTCAGGAAATAGGAAAAAAAAAAAGCTCAAAGTGACAGTTATTTTGGACCTGAGTAATAAAACATTTGAGAATACAAATGTGTGAAGGTGTATTGAACAAGATCCTGAGAGATGAGCCCAAGAAAATACAAAGTGAGAGAAGCTGAACAGCAACAAGAGAGCTATAGGTCAAACTCACAGATGCATTAAATGAAATGCAATGCTAATAAAGACTAAACATCAGCATGTAATGCCAGAACCAGGACCTGCAGTGTAAAATGGATTAGCAAAAAGACACAAACAGCAGTAAGAAACATAAAATACAGTACCTAGAAAAATGCAAGTCCAGGATTTTCCCAAGAAGGCAAATAAATGCAACACACCACCACCACCACCACCTTCAACAGCTGTTTTACTCAATCTTAAAAGATGTTCACATATTAAGCACAATTGGTAATAAAACAGAAGAAGTTTAAAAGATACTGGGGAAAAACAAGCAAACAAACAAAACAAAAAACCAAGACTATACAGAAACCCAACATACACAACCATAAAGATATTTTACTGAAAAAGATATCTAGTTGTTCTATTCCCCTTGATCCTGCAGCTGACAAAACCATATACAAGACAAAGAAACAGAAATCCCCTCACAGAAGTGGCCCCATAGTGCCTTTGCCATCAAGCAGGGCTTTGATCCACTACCAGCTCTACAGCAGAACTGTCATTTGGGTTGTTTTGCTCACCACCTTCTTGGATCATGTACTTTTCACTATTACATGCTGAGTTTTGCAGACAGACAGCTGTAATCAAACTTCTTTCCACTGCAGAATTTCAGAGGTTTTGTGCCCTTTTGTTGACATACACATCCTGCTGTATCCTATTGTACCTCTTGACTAGTTAGGTACGTCTTACACTTTTATTTGGTTTGTAATTCTCTCCTTTCCAACTGTTTGCATAAAGCATGGTCTTTCCACTTGGTGTAGGGCAGACAAATAGTGCCACTACTCACAGAAATGTTTTTATAGAGTAATTGTTATGAACATTGCTGTATTTCCCTGTCCTTGAAACTGGGAAATGCATAGAGCTCATTGATACAGCATCTCTCTGCTCCTCTGAACTGAGCTCTCTCATTATACAGATAGAAATGAGAACAAAGCAAATCAGAAATCCAATGTTTGCTCACGGTCTTGTGTTCTTTAATTCTCCTTGGAGGCACAGCCTCACCTAATTACAAGACCTTCAGCAGTCACAGCTGTATGGTACAACCGGACACATGTATGTGCATCCTGACAGAAACTAGGTGAAAAAGGGTTTTTGCACTGGTATCTCTGTGACAGGGAATTTTTCAGAATGCCTGTGCTGATAAGTGTTTGGTGATACAGAAGGTTACATAAATAAGCAGAAAAACCAAGTAAGACCAGAAGGGATGTGACACATACTGACAAACACATTTGGGGGTACAGGACTTAGAGCACTGTCAGCAGAAAGCCCAAGGCAAAACGGTATTTCACTGAGGTAAATCACATAGCATGGAGTAAGGCTAAGCAAGGCTATCAATCCTTTTAATCTCATAAAAAAAAGGTTTAAAAGACTGCTGCATATAGCTTACAGAAAGGTCAAACTGGTACAAACCTTAGCTGTGGAATTCTCACTAAAATTGCTGCTTTCACAAAAGGCTCTTCTCGTTCCTACTGGCAAACAACAAAGCATCTGTCTGTGTTCAAAAGTCCTCCAACTAAAAGAGTAGTAACAGATTCAAGATCAAAAAGCTGCCATATAATTTGGCAAAGAATGAGAGGTTTTCTTGGCTACAATCAAAGCTCTTCAGGTCCAAATCAAAGCTCTTTAGGTCCATGCCCTTTATGATTTACCAGTATATTTGTAACTGTATGTCAACCTCAATCCAAGGGAAGCAAAGGGCCTTTACTTGCACTAAAGCACACATCATCAATTTGCTATGCTATCTCTCACTCATTCCAGGGTAGCACAGGATTCCTGTAGCAAAGTCTTCCAGAGATTCACATCTCCTAGGTGCAACTCCTTTGCTTAACATCACTGAACATCATTGTCTTCAGTCAGCACCCTTGTCATCTCTTAAGGCAGCATGTCCTTAACACTCAGAGCCCCTGTAGCACTGCAGTTACTGCCAGTCTTTTCCTGTGTTTCTCCTCATCTGCTTTCACAAGAGTCTGAAGTTGTCCACTATTATCTGTATGCAGTTAGTGTATGCCTGCTTGTTAAAGAGCATTTACTGAAATCTCCCCACAAAACTCCTCTGACCTAACAGAAGGTCACTGAAGTATGCTAAGTTCTCTCAGTTTGAAGACTCGAGATTTGAAAACTGACTTCCCATTGCATAAGTTGTTTTAAAAAACTGTTTAGAGATTAATCCACATTTTCTGCTCTTAATCTACTCTGAAAACAACATTCCCAGCCAAATTCTACAGCCAGGATTTCACAGCAAGTCATTTGCAAAAACAGTAATCTTAGTTCTTGCAAGACAGAATATTTTGTTATAAATACACTTCATCATCACAAGAGTTAAACATCTGAAAATTCCACTATTCAGCTGGTCGAAGAAACATACTTCAGCAGCTGCTTAGAAACATCCCTTCATGAGAAGCATTTTTGAATGCACCTGTGAGAATGTGCTAAGACTGAATTTACTCTATATGAGAAATCATGCTAAGTATACAGCTTTTTTAATAACCTTATCATGTGTCCACTGAGGAAGGCTGTACTGCTCATAAATATACTTGTTCTCTTGGATGAAAGCCAGATTTTCAAAGCAGTCAGCTGCCATGTAGAGATCATAGCAGGCTGACTTATTTTTCAAGACAGCACAGCACACAAATTACTCCCTGTGTTCCTCCTGAAGAGAGGAGCCTCTTGGAAAAAGCTAGCCTTAAGGAAAGGGAGGAGGTGGAGGGTTTGAGCCTTTTGCTTTATGCTCTGAAAATGTAATATAGGCTACCTACAAAAAAAAATGTATTTTCATTAGTCCTATTAGTATACATGATGTGTTTCAAAACAGAGATAGTCAGCTCTAAGTGTAAAAATATGTTTAAGTATATTGAGTTGTTTATGTAAATACATTATTTCTGCATGCTTTTCCATTACCATTTTAGCTGTGATTTGTGCTACTTAGTTATAAACTCTATTCATTTATCAGAGTAAACACAGTAAAGTAATAGTTATATATTACTAGGCTAGATAGTTTAGGAGAGGGTCTGGGTTCTAGAAAACACAATAAAGAACTAAATTTAGTACTCCACACACAACTGCCTCAAGGTTAGGAAGAGGATCAGGGCAAATGGACTAATTAGTACTAAGGTTATGGAAGAGCACAAGAGGGGCTGTAAACCTAGAATTATTATTGGATTAGTCCTCTATTTTGGAAAAAAAATTACAAATCAACTGGCTATTTAGAGAATCAAGTTGGTATCATCAGACTAGGCTTATTGCTTGAGATAAGGCTCAGTCTCAACTATGAACAGCAATCGGGAAAGCAAAGGCTAAAGACATAAAATGGTAATTGATGCTAGCAATGCTAACTGAGAAAAAAGCTACCTTTGTATGGGAATTTGGAGTATGTTTAATCTAGTCTCATTGCTGCAGTTGGGCAGCTTACAGAGAACAAGATTCCAAAATATAACTCTAACTCCAGTTGTAACCTGAGTAAGAGATGCAGATTTTTCCATCTGATATATTTATGTTGAAAGCACAAGTTCATGATTTATACTTTCAATTGGAAGTGCAAGTCATATGGTATGGGATATATGCAGGGTTAAGGGGGGAAAGCTTCTAGCACTAGATCTTTTAAAGAGTTTCTAGCACAGAAAGACAAGTAACAGTCATGGCTTAAACATGGAGATAGGGGCTACTCAAGAAAGGATCACTGAAATCAAGCAGGACCACATGTAAAAGGATTGTAAAAATAGATTAACAAGATTGGAAACTATACCAGACATATGATTTACACCTGCCCCAGTTTAGCCCCATAAGGTCTACAAAAATCCAGTGTGCATTTTGCCCTTTCACAAATCCTGCAGACTGGACTGTACCTTCCTCTCCTTTCCATAGCACTCATCTTAGCAACACAAGCCCTTCAAGATCCAGCACTGCCTCCAGTCCTACAGATGCTCCCATAATGAGAGTTGGAGGAAGTTGGGCTAAATAAACCACTGCTCCAGTTAAGGCAGATACAAATTAGCCCTGTGACTACAATTAGACTTAGTGTTTAGGAACACAGAGACGCAGGAGTGAGATGAATGCTGCAGGTTAAGAGCCTTCAGGGTGGTGTGAGGACTATGGAACAGAGGTGTAAATGTGCTGGTTCTGGCTGTAAGGTCCCACTGTATGGCTGAAAAAGAGGATTTAGAAAGCTAGAGCTTGAAAAAGAAGAGCATATGCAGTTGAGATACAGGTTTGGACATGCTCATGTGGCTAAAATAAGAGCATGAAGAAACAAAAAAAATGCAATGCTTCTCCTAAAGCAGGTATGAGACTCACAGGTACAGCTTAGGCTGTATCCAGTTAGGAAAAGAGTAGCTCTAGAGGTGAAGTTAGTCATGGATCGTGAAAGATTTAAAATGAAGACACATGGAAGAAAACTGTAAAAGAGTTACCACTCCTAAAGTAGTTACAGAGCCTCTGGTAACAATCCAGAGAAGAGGCTAGGCAGGTTTAAAGTTGGGAATGGACAGCTAGAAAGCTGAAATTAATGATGACTCTTTAAAACCAACCTCACAGGAATAAAATGAGGGCCGGAGGAAGCCGAAGGAATTAAGCTACCACTCTTTTTAAGATGGATACCAGTTTATGCTGGAGATAAAGCTGGATTTACTGCAGGATTAAATAAGGGAAATAAGAGCCTGTAGAGGGTTGATGTTGCTCCTTAAGTGCTAAGCAAGGCATAGGGCCAGGTTGATTAGCATTTGTCCAACAGCACAGGCTCTGTCTCCTCAAAGATCAAATATATAGGGAAAAGTCTAAGGGCCTGGCAGATGCATCTGCCACAAAAGATGGAAACTTTAGACTCAAGTAATGTTGTATATCACCAGAAAAAGTCAGTGCTTCAGAAAAGCAACTAATCATCAATCGCCTTCAACAAAGTGCTCTTGTTTTTACCAGTTAACAGATGTTAACACATTGGCTTCAGATTTCAGGTGCTACCTGTCTATTATTTCATAAGCATCTCCTGAAAGGCAGACTTTGTGAGGTTGAAATAGTTAGAGACTTGCTCTAAAAAAGAAGGGTACTCATGAAGGTGACTGATGTGTGCTTTTGTTCAGGTAAAGACTAAAGAGTAGGCTAGCCTAAACCAGGCAAAGATCAGGATAGTGGTTACCATTACATCTCTCATAATTATAATGAAGAACTAAGAAAATGTACTCTGAAGACCCAGATGTTCTCTGAAAATGCACTAGAGACTGTTTTTTAGTCTTCTCCTTTTCCTAATGAGAAAAAAACCCATAATCACAGATTTATAGCACCTGACAACTCAGCAAATGGCGAAAACCCAGGAGTTTAAGAATCTACTTAAAAGGTGCACATTAAGAAGCTTTTCAGAATCCACTAGATTTCCACACAGAGAAGCAGACATACAGATGACAATTCTCATCCTAAAGTTTCACTCTTTCATCTGGTTTAGTCTTTTGTCTTGGCATTTACAGTTCTTCTGACAATCCACCCACCCCCCAAGCATCTAAGTATGGGGTCTATAACCCTGTCTACTGGTGTGTAGTTATACACATCCCTGGTTTTAATTTCATAACAGTTTCTTTCATAATTCCAATGCTCTTAGACTTACAGTACCTCCTCTGTATTACTTTGTGTTGCCCTGTACACTCTATGTTCTTACTGATATTATTCAATGAGTTTACGTTCAGCATCTTTCAGAATATGATCCTAATGTCTATAAAATTACAGACATAGGCTATAACACTTTCTAAGGGCTTGTCTGGTTATGTGTATGGTCCTTGGCTGAGGTGAACATATAGTGCTCAAAAAGTCAATGATGTGGCACCACTGAGTCTCACTCCTGCAGCAGCTGTATTCAGTAGCTCCGATGCATGTAGCTGTGATAAGTGAAGGAGAAGCAACTTTTCACCCTGTTCATCCCGTGATACAGAACACCTGCTGATTCTGCTGAATGGACATTAATGGTGCTAAGACCTTCAGCATCTCCTGAAGGAGACATCTCCAGTCTTACAGCTTAAATATACTTCTGATTATCTTAGCTGTACCCAAAGTAAAACTATTCTATCCTACAGTTCAGGCTACCCTGAGTTTAGGAACCTCACTCACTTCTGCAAATACAAACTTTTCCAAAAGAGCTAAGGTACCATTTTTCCTAACCTCTGCTCATTAGGCTGCTTTGGACCACTCTGGGAGCTATCAGAACAAACTCCAGACGGAGAAGCACATTCTTAGAAACAAGAATTATATTGCATAACCTTGCTATGAGTATTCTTTTAGATCAACCATCTGGGAAAAGAAGTCTGTACTCTTTGCAAAGAAAGTGAGATGTGGTGGCATTGTTATGCTCACAATGTAACTGTAAGTAAACCCTTTTATGTCCATAGGCAAGCATAAAATGCATGAGTAAGCCTGGAAATGTTGCAAAATGCGATCAATGAAA
Source organism: Pogoniulus pusillus (assembly GCF_015220805.1). NCBI lineage: Eukaryota > Metazoa > Chordata > Aves > Piciformes > Lybiidae > Pogoniulus > Pogoniulus pusillus. The sequence continues at coordinate 15,996,621 of NC_087287.1, read as the reverse complement.
CACAAAAACTGTATCTAAATTCAACTCCTTAAAAGCCACCCATTTCCTGAGGCCATGCAAAGATATTATAAACAATACAAAGAATATTTAAAAACTATTAACAAGAAAAAAAAAAAGAAAAACAAAAACATATTGGAAACTGCTCTGTGTGCAATCACACACCCTTATTATTTTTTCCCCCATGACAGAAACAAATACTATCACACTTAAGGTCTTCAGTTTAAAACAAAGAAATAAACAACAAAGTGCAAATGGCACAGTATTTATTATGTTGCCTTAGACCTACAAGGTCTTTTTAAAAGCCACAAATTCCACAAGGAAATTAAAGTTTAAGTTAACACGGAGAGCTGAGAGGAACAATAAGAGTGATGTGTACTGAGAAGAAATCTCACTACTAAAGTAAAACAAGGTGCATTGGAAGAGGCTTCTCTGTTATGTTTTACTTCTCCCCTGACAAAAATAACAGAAGTGTTATTCTGTGTGCTTATGGAATTATAAAGAATTGGTCTGGCTGGTGTTTTAGAATATTTAATCCCTTTACATCAGCAAAGGGATTCATCAGCAAAGAAAGCAGGCAGCAGAGTGAATGCTGTAATCTTTTTCTTTAAAAACACACTTGGCACAGAAATTGTCCATTTTACTCAGGAGGATGCAATTACATTTCAGCTTTCATGTAAAGCTGGCTTTGTGAAATTGAAAAGCCTGTGTATGAACAGAAACATAACAGCAGGGAAAAAACAAAGACTATAGCTGGCTATGGATCATTTCTCCTTCTCCACATGGTTTGAGGCAAAAATAGCTGGATGCACTGGGAGAAGCCAATCTGCAGTAAGCAACCTTGTATCAGTCCTGCTGACCTAAAGGCAACAAGGAGTCTGATACTGAGGAGTTCAGCCTCCTGGGGAAAGCATATAATCAGCCCCTCATGTCTTTAAGTAAAGATTTCATGAGCTGCACAAGAGGGAAAAAAATCACAAAACCCCCACAAACAAAGCCCCCCCCCCCCAAAAAAAACCAAACCCAAACCCCCAAACCCCAAACTCCCCACAACCACACCTGCAAACAACAAAGCAAAAATAAAGAAACAAAACCAACAACCAAAACCCTCAAGAAGCCCAAAACTAAAAAAAGACAGAGAAGCAGGAAGTCATCTTGGGTCTCAAGGGAGGAAGAAATATCTTGCTAGTCAACCCAAATCCAGCAGCTTGTACTGCAGTAGAGAGCCTTTTACCCTGCCAAAGCCTTAGAGAGACAGCGACATAAATTGCCAGGAATGCTTTAACTGAACAAGTTCCCGTAAAGAAATGCCACTCTTTATTTAGGAGTGTTACAAGGAAAAAGAAAGGAAAAACAAAACACAACAAACAAATCAACCAAACAAAAAACCAGAAACACTGTGAGAGTGGGAAAGAAAACCATTTAAAAGATAGGTCTTACTCTGCTGGATGTAGCAAAACCAGCTTCTACATAAGCAAAACTTACATAGAAGGATGCTTCATGGTGCTCCTTTCCTAAGATGTGTTCCAACTGCCCAAGTCTTTGGCTAAATGAAGACAGTCCCATTTTTACTAGCAAAGCCAAACAAAAAAGGGCCAAAAGACTCTGGAAAAACACAAGTTTCCCACACAGACTGGTACAGAAGTTATGATGGAATTCCTCCATCCAAGTTTGGATTCAAGATGCAAACTGCAAGTACAACTTTCAGGTCAAAACTAGTCAGCTTAAGAAGTTGCACTCCAATTATGTAAGACTACAGTAAGATCTTCAGCATTTATTAATGTTAGTTCTCAACATGAGAAGCAGCAAACTGAGACAGAAGACTCTTTCAACACTCACACATTATGTTCTGGGATGTAACTGAATATAGATCTTGACCTGTCAGTTATTGAATTCTCTATGTTTTTAGATACTTTGATTAAATATATTAAAGAACTCCCGTGACACACACAGGCATTTGGAAAAATACAACGCTCATATTTTATCAGAACTTCTCTTTGTTTTATGAGTGTCAAGTTGTTGGACAGAAGAAAAAGTTCAAAGATCCTTTTGATGAATATCTTAAAAATATCTAGTTGCCATCAGTATGAAATCTGTCACTTTTGGCAGCTCAGTGAGAACTACCAATAAAGATAAATTAAAAAATCCTATCATACATTGTTTAGTTTGCTTTCACAGTATCACAGTATCATCAGGGTTGGAAGACACCTCACAGATCATCAAGTCCAACCCTTTACCACAGAGCTCAAGGCTAGACCATGGCACCAAGTGCCACGTCCAATCCTGCCTTGAACAGCTCCAGGGACGGCGACTCCACCACCTCCCCGGGCAGCCCATTCCAGTGTCCAATGACTCTCTCAGGGAAGAACTTTCTTCTCACCTCAAGCCTAAATTTCCCCTGGCACAGCTTGAGGCTGTGTCCTCTCGTTCTGGTGCTGGCCACCTGAGAGAAGAGAGCAACCTCCTCCTGGCCACAACCACCCCTCAGGTAGTTGTAGACAGCAATAAGGTCACCCCTGAGCCTCCTCCTCTCCAGGCTAAACAATCCCAGCTCCCTCAGCCTCTCCTCGTAGGGCTGTGCTCAAGGCCTCTCCCCAGCCTCGTCGCCCTTCTCTGGACACGCTCAAGCATCTCAATGTTCCTCCTAAACTGGGGGGCCCAGAACTGAACACAGTCCTCAAGGTGTGGTCTAACCAGTGCAGAGTACAGGGGCAGAATGACCTCCCTGATCCTGCTGACCACACCATTCCTGGTGCAGGCCAGGATGCCACTGGCTCTCTTGGCCACCTGGGCACACTGCTGGCTCATGTTCAGGCGGGTATCAATCAGCACCCCCAGATGCCTCTCTGTCTGGCTGCTCTCAGCCACTCCGACCCCAGCTTGTATCTCTGCATGGGGTTGTTGTGGCCAAAGTGCAGCACCCTGCACTTGGAGCTATTGAAGCCATCCCCTTGGACTCTGCCCATCTGTGCAGGCAGTCAAGGTCCCACTGCAGAGCCCTTCTGCCTTCCAACTCAGTCACATCTGCCCTTTTCACTTGTACCATGATAAAACATACACTACAAAGTAGGTATATCTTCTGGATTAATAATTTTGTATTTTTAAAGTTAAAAACAAAAGAGAAAGTATGTTAAATTTAGAATACCCACTGCGTTGTTCAGATGGAACTGTAAAGGGTTTCATCTCCTAATCCTTTGGTTCAATGCAGCAGTGTAGTACTGAAGTGAATCCTCTTTTCATCCATGCTTACTGTACACCAGGACTGTTCAAAGTTGATGTAAATGAAAGGAATTTGTTTCTGAGGGAAGTGAAAGAAGTTCTGGCTACCCACTAAATTCTCTGCAAACCCAATGGGAGCTTAAAACTGTTGAGTGGTTCACTAGTTAGCTTTGAACTGCATTTACAGATGCAAACTATGGACCAGAGGACTAGACGAGATCCATCTTGAGTGAAAAACCCTCAGACCACACACAAAATTCAGAACCAACTGCTGCAATCTACTGGAAATGTTCCTACTGCACCAAAAAACATCAAGTATAGACACCCAGACAGATTACTTTGCCTTTACCCCATTGCAAAGGCTTTTCTGCAAAGTAAAGATAGTCACCATAACCTTCACAATGAATTTGGTAGGAATTGCACTGGATGTTAAATGTCTGAGATGAGATGTTTTTGAAACAATCACAACAAGCTTTTATGCTTTGTCTAAGCTTAGCATATATCCAACAGTAGCTGCAAAGGTATGTTTATTCACTCAAGAAAAAATACTTTACACCAAAATATTTTTTTCTGAACTAAACAACTTCTAAGACATCAAGAAAAAAATGTTTTCCCTTGATTTGCATTAAAGACAAGAATGTGTTGTCCACTTGAATCTCTTCCTTATCCAGTTGCACAGCCCCCTGTTGTATAGAAAACTACATTTTCTTCACTATTTGTTGATTATATTTTGTCTCACTTTCCTATGAAACCATACTTTTAAACAATCTGGAAACAAACTTCTCTACAGTCAAAAATTTATTCTCTTTCTTTAGCAAAGCTTATAAAGCCTCCTGTTTCTGTTAGCATTTGTTCAGAGGTCATGTTTACAAAGCTTCATTTTCTAAGACCTTTTGTTTGTTTGTTTCTCTTTTCTGCAGACTCTTCAGCTTGTCTCTATCTGAAATTGCAGTACCCAAAACTTGCAGCAGAGGAAGCCTCAGTAATTTCAAATCAGGACAGTTATGTCCTTTGTCTTCCATGTAATACTCCTGATCATAAGATGCAGACTCATATTTACCTCTTTTCACAACAGCATCACATTGTCAGCTCATTGTTTTTTCCCTATGACCTTGCTTGTTTTCCAGCTCCTGCTCTACTCAGTTATTCCAAACAGCACAAGTCTAGAGTGGATAATGCATTCTTCACTTTCCACTTTCTGATATGGGGGAAAGGAGCTGTCTACTTTCACACATAATCCATGGGGACAGACACATACCTCAAACAAATTCAAAATAGCTCAGTCACTGGCCAAGATGCTTGCTGAAGTCAGCCCATTCCAAACACCACTGCAAAGACAGCCCAAGGGAATGTTGGAACCAGCTCAGTATTTTACATTTTCCCCCTGTTTCCTCCAGACCAAAAGGTGGACCTCATCATCTACCTGAAATATCATATAGAGTCCTTTCCAAAAGACAGACAGTATTTCAGGTTGTTAAATCAAAAGACACAGCAGACAAAATGACAGGACCTCAGCATTACAACATTTGATTTAGATCTCATTACAAAGAGGCAATGCCAGAAGTCAGTTTCTTGCAGAAAAGATTTTTGCCCAGAGATTGTGGCTCACAGACCAACTTAACTTACAGACCCACTTACAGATACCTTGTGCCCTCCACCTTGCTAAAGCAACCTCACCCCTTCAGGCTGAAAAGATATTACTTTGTTGGAAAGAACTGAAAAATCACAGTGCCTAAAGAATGAGCAAGGCTCTTAAAGCTAAAGTAGCTGACATAGGATGAGGCATATTTATGTGACAGTTTCACTATTTAACAAGAAAAGTATGGGACAATGAATCTCCATTTCCTATATAGTGCTCTGCTGTGCATATTTCTTTCTGGGGTAAATAACAGCAAGTGAAAACCCTCCTCACACAGAAACCTAGGTGCTTGCCACTCTTTATTTCTTAGCAAACAACCCATATGCTTTCCAGGCACTGATCATTTGTAAGAGATTATTTTTAACAGAAACTCTGGTATAACATGGAAGTTCAACTGCTGCCAATTGCCAGTTTTCCCTAGATTTAGGCAACAATATATTTTGAGAGTATGACTCAAGAAATCATTCACATGAGCAAGTAAAGCAGGTGGCCAGAACCTACCACATGGTATCAGCTTTATCAGAATACCCTCAGAGAAAGAAAAGTAACTCTTAACTGTTTGTAGAGATGATCTGAGAGGGGGATAACAACAGTTTTAAGGTACAGGCTGCAGTTATTAGAACCAACAAAGCAAACTGCAGAGTCGATTGCCCTAGCATAAAAAAGGTAGATAAATATATATATACACATACATGCATATATACACATACATGCATGCATACACACACCACACACATATATATAAAACCAAAACACAACAATCCACTATTCTCCTGACCAAGGTGTTTAGCATTGTGCTGCCTGTTAGACTCAAAGAAACTCATTTGCCCATGAGGTCTCAGCCATAAGTTTCAGTTATGGCCATGACAAAACTGTCTTATTCAGCAGCACAGCTTGCTTCTTCACTGGATGTTTCAGTTGCAAGAGAATAAGACCTTTCACCCATCCAGAAGGGCACACATAGATTTATTTGACTTGAAAGCAGATCCCATCTGATCTATCATTTACTTTTAAAAGTTTTCTACACCTATCTTTCAAAGAAGACCATGACTGCAGCACCACTAACACTACCTGTAATTTACAAAGCATTAAAATAGCAGAAGTCAAAAAGGTGGGGTTTTTTTCAGCTGTTTGGCTCTTTTTCTTCTTGTTCAGTTGAAGGGTCTGTAACCTTTTAAGTTTCCAGGCTAATGGACTATACCCTCCCTGCTGAAAGCTATTTTCTTAGCATTCTCTTATAAATTCATCAAGCTATAAGCCATAAAACAATTTTATTCTTTCTTTTGGTTAGGAAATAGTAACATGGAGCTGCAAGCTGCTGAGTAGAAATACATTAGCAGAGCTTTCCTGCAGTCCACATTTATGATTGAGCTCTTATATATTTACTCCTATGAATTGTATCACTGAGTGAAACCATCAATAAGAGTTAATTATATAAAGGTTCTGCTAGACAGTATGATACCAATTTTCAGGCTCATTTTTATTGCAGATGATTCTGCTTCTTGAACTAGGAAGAAAAATGCTTTATAGATAATAACATTTACTTCATTCAGTGGCTTTAAGGTTTGCTAAACCTGGTTTAGGTTTTATATACAGTCCTGAATATTAGATAGACTAATTTTTTTCTGGACAAGCTACTTTCAGTGACTATCACATAATCATTTCATCTTGTGGAAAATGGGCTCTATTTTCTATGCATTTACAAGTACTCCAATGATATAAACGTTTGGGTTTGTTATTGACTGTAGATACATAAAGGAAAGAACTAATTCCTACCTTGTTACCTGATTCCCATTAGCACATTAACATAAATAACAAGCTTCATCAATGTATTTGGAATGAGTAAGACACCTCTATGATATCAAGCTTTCATCTTCCTTAAGGATTTGGATGCTGGGTGATAGGTTGGACTGGATGATCTTGGAGGTATCTTCCAACCTGGTTGACTCTATGATTCTATGAGGGGAGGATACTAGGGACAGTGCCTCAGAAAGGAATAGTGTGATGGTGGTCAGGTTAATGTAGGAGCATCCTTTTCAGCATGTACCCTTTTTTACTAAACAGTAGTTCAGAAAGCAATGTGAAGAGCAACACTTTTGCTCTTTACCCAAGAATAACTCCAGCTATTAGAAAGCAAGTTGGTGTTATGTCTCCAATCCAGCTACAGTTAGAGCACAGTTGAGGGAACACATTTTATCAGTAAAAGGAAGACATCAAAGGTGATGCTTTGGTTATTGGACTATCCTTTACTTGTAAGGTAAAACTAAAGTGTTTGTTTGGTTGCTTATATCTGGGGTATAAACTTCTTTCTTTCACACCATGCCTTCTTGTATGTTTGCAGGGTTAAAACTTCAGTAACAAAAGCAGCAGCAACTGACAGGCAAACATAAGAGAAAGTATCATAAAAAACAACCCTCAGAACAGGAAAAAAAAAGCACCAGGTGTTAGATGTCCAAAAAGATGGCTTCATGCTCACCATGTTGACTTCATCAACTTTAACTGGACTCTCTTTAACTTTCAGGTTCAGTGTCAAATTCTGACTCATAGCTGCATGTAAGTATGTAGAACTTCATCTAGAGAGGGGCTCAGACAAAACTGCAGCACCCAAAGGAGACATAAAACCCACTGACTGTAGAGACAGGACTTCAAATCTGTATGAGCAGTCAATAATAAAAACCACCAACCACAGAGTTGGGAATTCAACAGTTCTCCTCAAGCTCAATTCACTCTCAGGACTGAATTATTCAGTAAACTTTTTCCCTAGTAGTGTTTGCAAAAGCTGTCAAGGAACAAGTTGGCAAATTAGAATTAAAGTCAAATCACAAAAGAAGATGTGTTTTCCTCCCCCGTTCTCTGTGTTTGAGGGAGTTTTCTTAGGATAGATTAAAATTGCAGATGACAACTACAGAACCCAGATTCCTCTCTATTAACAAAGTGCAGGTTATGAAGATCAAGAAAAAATGTTTTCACTGCTATAGAGAGGTCATGAAAGTGATCAACCATCTGAGCTATCTTGTAATCATGTCACACTGTTTACAGTCCCTTCTACTTTGAGCTTGCATCTTTTTCACTTCCCAAGGCAATAAAGCTTTGTCCAATGGCAACAGTGGTTAAAAAACAACCAAACAAAATCCCTCCACAAAAATCCTGCTGATGAGTAGACTGAAAATAGCTGTCTTTCTGTTTTGCACAACCACCATTCAAGCAACTCTTCCATTACCTATGCCACTTCAACTCACTGGAAGGTAGCTTCAACTGGGTCTCAGTTGTATCAGGACATCAGCTGTCAGATGTGTGTATTCCTAATCCTCTAAGACAGCACATCTTCTGGTAGTGCTTGACAGTTTCTAAGACATTTGACATTTTGTCTGTTCAGTGCAGGACAGGCACTTTGCTCTTCCTTCAGGACCTGATGTGAGAAAGCACCTACCTACCATCATCCAGAAAACTCCATAGTGGCATTTTGCTCTTTCTGATATAGAAACAGCTTACAAGCATCCTGCAGAGGAAAGCTCAAACCTTTGTACTGTCTAGTGTTTAACACTGGGGTTATGCATTATGTTTAAAAAGTCTGAACATGGCATGTGATTCTATGGATAAAGCCTTCAGACTTTATAAATACACAACCATCCCTCCTTGTGTTCCTTCAGCACAGTATTTAATATTGATCTCAGTATCTTTAAATGGCTCCATATTAGTAGCTGCACTCAAGCACAGCTACAGAAGTTTAGTAAGACATTCTTAGAATCATACAGAAGCAGAGAACGATAGAGGTTGGAGTGATAACATAATCTTCCTTTTAGTTAACTCTGACCTTTTTCAATGCGGCCTCTAACAGTCAACGATGAGTAAAAAGCCCAGTGGGGGCACACCTGTTTTCTAACTAATGCCTCTCAAGGGCAAAGCTGTCCAGAGAAGCAGTCTCATGAAAATTCAGTAGTAGTTACATTCCTATTTCTTATATGGTCACCACAGCATTTTTACTATTCAGTAGCATAAAAGAAACATCCATTAAGAACAGGAGACAGAGAGTATATGCACCTACGAGAGACAGTGAAGCAGAAAGTCTGGCACAGCCAATAGCAGAAAGATTTGATAGATGTATCAATCTTTAATTCTACAATGGCATTTCCCTTCTGTAGACTGGACTTGAGTGGCTACATTTAGTGCAATAGCATCCTTTAACCACAGCAATGTCCCCCTTGATTGCTGCATTTTTGTTCTACTCTTTAGTCACAGAGTTCACCTACTTTGACCTTCTTTTGGGGGAAAAAAAAACCCAACACAAAGAAACACAACAAACCAAAACAACCAAACCTTGTTTGTCATGTTGCATTTAGCTATATCCCCCTATTTGTCACTCAAGCAATCAGAAATATTTGACACAAATATTTGTTAAGTTCCAGTTGCAGCACACCTATAATAAAAACCCTGATGAAAGTTGCCTTAGTTTCTTCCAGAAAGGCATTCATTTCACAAATGCTTTAACTTTGAAGATGATTTCATTGCCAAGCAACCCTTGTGTTACTGCCAAAACACTGGGGAAAAGCTTTATTTCAAGAAGAGAAAGAAGAATGTGTCAAATGATGATGACAGAACTGTTGTAGGTCAAACAGTTAAACTGCATGTGTAGCAGGCTTAGGGATTCTTTTTCTAACGTCTGAATATGCTGTATTGTGTGAGGGCAGCTCTGAGCTAGACAGAAAAACCAGACTTACTGTCTGCACAAGTTCTAACTCTCATGATAAGGTGAACAAGAATGTCCCACTGCACTATGCAATGCATTTCTAGGACCAAAGTTGCTTGGCATAGCATTCACTGGAGATCTCGAACACAACACAGTACAACTAAGGGTGTCCGGAAGAAGAGAATCAGGCAATCGATGCCAATAGAATGAGAGATATAATTCAGTTTTCACAAACAACCACAGGAGGAAAAAGTTGCATGTGCTTTGAGACACAGAGATTACATTTAGTCCTGTTATCTCCAGAAAGACACATGGAGGTTTGCCTAGGCAGTGCACTTAGTACCTGTTCAAAACTTTTGGGATTAGATGTCTTTGTTCACTAATAGTGTTGTCCAACCAATTTCATCATCCACCAGACTAAAACATTTCCAGCCCTCACTATCTGCATTACAAACACCTCAGCACCTTTTAAATGCTGTTATTTTAAAGTGAAGCAATATTTTTTAGTTATAGGACAAAGACAAAGACATTATCTCTTCAGTAGCAGGCTGTCCAGAGCTCAGACTGGACAGCAAGGATCCCAGGCTAGTGGTGGATAGGCTTGTGGCCCCATGGGATAAAAAATACACTCTAGTAAAATGCATTAATATTACTTTGTCTGGGACAGCGAACAAGCTATAGAACAGCAGAGACACCTAGGTCACCAAAATATAGGCAAATAATCTGCTTAAATAAGTCACAATGCACAAATTGTACAGTAATTCAAAACATGCTCACAAATGACCTCTGGACAGCTTGGACCATACTTCACTAATGTCTCTGTCAGTGCTCTTTGATAACTGTTCTGTTTCTCCTCTTTATTACACATTGCCAGCATTGCTCAGGACTTGATTTTGTATAATTTAGAAGTTCATAGTCTATAGAGTTCCTGCCCCTAAACAGCTTACATACCTACATACCCACGAATAATTAACTTGATCTTTTGAAGCTCTTTTTCCCCAAAACTGCTTCTACCAATTTCTTTAAATTTTACCTCTTCTTCACTAAAGTAGGATGAGCAGAGAAAGAGCTGTGAGTGACAGGCCCTCTTCAGAACTGTCTCTCTACACCCTACACCCAAGCTTGGAGAAATAAGCCAGTCATATTGGCATTTCCATCCCAAAGATAAATATTTGTGCAGCATTTATTGAAAGTAATGGGACATTTCCCTGTGCTTACGTGTGAAAACACACATCATTAAAATCTCTAGACTTCAAAGGCATCACCTCAACAACAGCAGTCATATACCATTTTATTACCAATTATTAATTCCTAATAACAACAAGCTAATGTGAAGAGCTCCATATCTACTGATGGAATTATACTTGGTTTATACAGTCATGTTTACAAGGAAAAAACTGTAATACCTTTGAAACACAAGCAATGCTGCCAAAGCACTAGGACACAAGAAATTTTAACAGTAAACAAGTTTTGGTGTTAACATCCACTCCATTTACAGAATGCATCTAAAGCTTTTTCAATGACATACTCTTCTTAAAGAGAAAAGCTTCTACGGGAAGATGTTGCTGTCTACATTATGTCTAGAACTGTTACGAGCAGTCTTTAAACAGCAGGCTGAACATCCACAGCAGTCTGAACTTTCCAAGCTCATTATGGCCTCTGACATTTGCTTAAACTATTATAAAAGGGAGAGAGACAAAAAAAAACCCCAACAAAACCAACCAAAAACAATCACACCAAACCCCAAACAAACAAGTTAAATGGAGCAGCCAGTTCTCAGTTTTTTGTCTCCTGACACCCAGCAGCCTCCCTGCCCACAAATGCAGACAGGGAAGCAGCACCTCACAAACCGCTACTTGTCAGGATAAACACGCTTAATGACAGACGCTCCTCAGCCTGCACCTCCTCCAGGGAGGCTTTCCTATATTCCTGTCAAGCTAGGGCCGGTTCTCAGGCCAGGGTTTCTCATAGGTGCTTTAACTCTGTCTGACCCATCGCCCAAGCCACGGCAGGTACCTGCTGCAGAACACCACTCTGTCCTGAGCAAGTTTCAAACACTTTCTCCCTGTGCCAGGTTACCGGCAGGGAGGGCATGCCCTACAGAGAGTCATTTCCAGACAATTAGCTGGGTGAACGGAATGACATCTTAACAGGGACAGGTAGGAGACATGAAAAATGTGGTATTTAACAAACTGGTAAGTGTAAAAGCGGGCCAGTGAAGCGCAGGTTTGGACCCGGCCAGAGATGGAGAGGAGGAAGACGAGGAGCTGTCCATCAGGACCCGCATGCAGGACCGTCCTTCACCAGACCCTGCGGCGTCTCCGAAGTTTCTCCCTCCCTCGTTTCCAGACTCGCCTAGGATCTTGGCGCCTGTGCCCAAAGGTGCCCCGAGCAGAGCCCGCCGCCGAGCGGGGCCCCTAGGACGCGGGTAGGGGTGCAGGGCAGAAAGGGGCGCGGCGACCAACCCACTCGGGAGGAGGCACCGACGCCCCCCCCGCCCGCTCCCGCCGCGGGAGAGAGCTGCGACAGCGAGTCTGGGCGGTCGCGGCGCCGGCCCTCCCCGCCCTCGCATTCAACTGGTGGGACCCTCCCGCTCTCGGCCCCCAGCAGCGGCGCGCAGGCGGCGGGACGAAGTCGGCAGCGGGGCGGCTCGGCCCGGCCCGGCGGGGCGGGCGCCGCTGTCTGAGGGAGGATGCGGGCGGCGGCCCCGCGGCGCGGGCGGCTGCAGGCGGGCGGCGGGCAGCGGCGCGGCGCCTGAGCGCAGGGCTCCGCTCCGCTCCCGAGGATGCTGCGGGGCAATGCCCGGCGACAGGGAGGACGAGATCTGCCAGAAAGCTCTGCAGCTGCTGGCCGAACTGTGCTCCGTCGGGGCGGTGGAAAACGAGAACTGCAGGGATTTCATCTACTACCTGCGGGACAGAGCCCGGCCCCGCCTCACCGACTCAGGTACGGCCGCCGTCGTTCGGGTTGCAGGCTGAGCGCGGGCACCGGCGGCCTCCCCCGTGCCCTGGCCACAGGAGGAACGCGAACACCTCCGAGCATCCCTCGGAGACCGGGTGCCGCGGGGCGAGGCCTGCCGACACGGCGGGAACTAGCCCCAGGGTGCGAGCGGCCGGGGAGAGAAGGCGGCGGAAAGGATAAGGGGAAGGTACCCCCAGGAGCCAGGGGTTGGGGCGATTTGCTCCAGTCTGGCCGGGGTAGGACTCTCCCGGGCTCGGCTGCCCGCCGCTGTGCCCGGTGTTGCCGGGTCTCCGTTACAGGCGCCCAGCGCCCAGCTGCTGGGTTTGCAAGCCCCTCGTGCGGCAGCTTCCCCGCCGGAGCGGGTGCGAGCAGCGCGGCGGGCGGGCAGGGATGGCAGCTCCGTCCGCCGGCTCGGCTGGGCTCAGCCCGGCCGCGGGGCGGGTCGGAGCCTCCCTGCCCGCCGCTGCCTCCACCGTAGCTTGCTGCAGTGTCACGAGCCGAGGGACAGCTGCTGCGCTCCGGGGGCCCTCCCCAGCCCTCCAGGTTTAGTTGTAAGAGGGGGGGTTCGTAGCTCGGCTGAAATGCAACAGAATCCAACCTAACTTTCCAGTCTGTATTTCACCAGTTAAACCGCCTGTTTCTTGGATTTCTGTAGCAGATGCAGGGGTTGTAGGTCTGACAAGACGTACACGGAGTGTTTGTGTGTGTGCCTGTGCCTGTGTCTGGGTTATGGTTGCTGTTTGCTATGTTGGCATAGCACTCTGACGGAAAAACTTTAACTCGAGGAAGCTTTTTAATCAGGAAGCTGAGCTCCAGCTGCACAAAAATGTTGAAAGATTGACGATGTACTGTACATCCCTGTCCATAGGGGAGAGGCACACTGCAATTTGTAGCAGGAGTTTATTATATATATTATTTTTACATCCTGAGGTCGATTTTGCTCAGTATAAAGAGAGTTAAAAGAAAAGTTGATAAACGTTTGCAGTACTGAACAGCTTTGCTGTTAGATCAGCTGATCAGCACAGCACAGTATTAATTTCTTTAGTGTTCTCCAAAATATATCCGTTAATTTTGTGTAGGGCAGCCTAATGACACTCTATTCTTCAATGTTTTCTGTAATCCAGTGAGTACTACTTAGTGACAAATACTTGGGTTTGTGCTAAAAGGCCTGGAGGAAACAAAACAAAGTATTATTTTAGGGGGAAAAGATCTGCAACCACAATAAATGAGTAAGGAATTTTCTGACATTCAGCTGACTTGTATTCAACCTTTTTGCAGCCATTCTGGCATTTCACTCACTTCAGAATTTTCAAATGAAAGTGATTTGTGTAATGTTTAGTAAGGATTCTTTAAAATTAGGCAAGTTTAACTGGTTTGTGCATATAAGCAGATTTAATTGCTTTGTTCACATAAGCAGTCATTTTGGTGACAGACACCTGTGATTTTCAGTTATTTTCATTTAGCAGGGGATCAACCACGTATCTGTATATCAGGTGATGATCCCAAAAGCATCTGCTTAAATCAGGGCTCACTCTGAATATTAAATTACTTGAAATGCATATGGAGACTTTAACCTCAGCTAGTTGGATAATAGGTTTTCAGATTTCCTTCAGAAGCTACCTTTTTTTTTCTATCAGCCTTGGGCAAAAAGAGTACCTGGCATCTGTTTGGGAGCATTTTTAAAACATGGTGTGTTCAGTAAAAAAATTATCACCTCCACCTAAGGATAAAACAAAACCTGTACCTATTTCAACCTGCTTTGCTTAAACCATTATTATACAACAGTCTGCCAGTATTGTTGCAAACCTGCTCAGTTACACAGAGCAGCGGTCCCTGACCTCTGCCAGCCATGTGCAGCAGCAGGGAGCAGTTACACTGCAGGCAGCATCTTCCTATTGGTCTGAATTTTAACATTTTTATTTTTTGCAGCTGCAGCCAGTCTCAGAGGGTCTAGCAGGCAACATGTTATCTATGAACTTGGACAACACTTCTGTAGGGTAGCAATGTCAGGATTTATTCATTTGCCTCATCTTGTATTTCTTTGTTTAAAATGCATCTTTTGTCCCAGTAAACTGGCAGCCCATGTACCTCATCTAGTTGGTCCTTGAGTATGATAGCACAGGCTGTAAGAAAACTGCATACATAGCTTCCAAAAGAAGTAATACAATTCATAGTCAAAGGATAGTATACTGACTAAACCCAGCTTGATTTACCCAGTGAGTTTCATTGACTTAACAATGGTGAGTTGACACTAAGAAGCCCTGACAGCTGATCCATTCACTTTCCAGCCACTAGTGGTCTAAACATGTGAACATAGTCTGAACAAGGGTGTGAAGAAACCCTGTGCTGAAAGACAGCATCTTCTTGACAGAATTGGGCAAAAGAGGCAATCTTTGTTGAGAATTGCCCCTCCATCCCATGTGAAGGTCATGTGCATTAGCCAAACTGAGCAACTTCCACCTGGGCCAGCCAAACACTGATGTGAAAATGTGTGCAATTTTGTAAGAGTTGAGAAAAATGCAGCCAGAAAACAAACATCATTAGCTTTTGTGCAGAAATTAAAGCATTTCCCTGTGCTTGTAGAAGCTTTTCTGCAATAAAGTGGCTACTTGCCTAAGTCCAACTATATGATGGATACAGCTGATTTTACAGCACATTTGATATAAGCCATTCATGGATGATACTTTGTTATGGGAGTGGTAGGGGATTATACAGGTGCAGCAGTTAGTGAAAAAAATTAAACCTAACCGAGGGAGTGAGCAAGCTGAGGGGTTGCTGAGCCTCGTATCAGGGTTTGTTTACAAGCTTAACCTCCTGGCGCCCCTCAGTCCCAGCACTGAGCAGCCAGATCCCTGGAGATCCACCCGTTTCTTCCCGGCATCTGATGCAGTTGGCTGTGTGGCTCCCTGCCGTCTGAGTGGTGTGTGACTCAGACTGGGAGGGCAGGAGGGAAAGGGGACAGGAGGGGACTGGATGCTTGTGGCATGCACAGCATCTTTATTTTTCATGTAATTTTCCCTATTATGGCAAGCACTGCAGAATGCTTAGAGCATAGTTTTAAGGGCCAGTGAGTTCCAGGTTTGATGCACCCATCTGCTGGATTTAAAGGGTGACATGGGTGAGTCAGATTTGAAAGGTTTTCAGAAAGCTAGAAGTGAAAATTAGGTATTTAGTGAAAAATCTTCAATTAGTTCAAGAAGATTTATGTCAGAGCACCCTTGAAAATCCCAATAAGTATCCTTAAGCATTTGGATACCTTAATAAGGTAATTTCTTCTTCTGTTCCATTCCTCTGTTCCCTATTTGCAGAATGTTGATAATAGTCTATACCATAGAAGGATTTTAGAAGGGTAAATTGCTAAGTCTGAGTACACCAAGTATATAATGCATTTATAAGGGAAACTCATTTGGATCTTTCAGAGATATTCTAGTGAAAGCCATGTAAGGCATTTGAAAACAATCACTGAAGACCATTTAATATCATCCCATGATACCAGATACAGGAAGTACAGCAGATGAGGAAGTTGCTTGACTAGAATAATTACACCAATGTGTAAAAAAGCCCCAAACCCCAACCCAAATCAAAAGCCAAACAAACATGAAGGCACAAAATCTTAATAGAGATCATTAAAAGAGGATGTAAGACCAAAAAAAAATCATTTTCTTGTGGACTATTTTTTGGATCTTCATTTCAACTTCTTAACTGAGAAACTTGGTGTTGCAATAATTAAGCCTTCCAGAAAGGGTATGTAAGTTTTTGTGCATGGGACTTTGTAGAGATGGATACTTTGGTGAGGCAAGAAAACAACAGAAAGCAGAGTTACTTGGTTTTCATTTAGGATAGTTTAGGATAGAAGAGAGGAAGAAAGGTATTCAGTGGTCGGATGAAGTGCCCTGGTTTTGGTCTACCTAGTACTCTACTATGAATTGCACATCCATGGTAGCTGCTCTAGAGTTGCATTCAGGCACTTTAGAAATGCTCTTAAAGCTTTTGCTGCTATTTTATGTTGTAGTTGTTTCTGGGTCTTTTGGGAATTTTTCTGCTGCTCTGTAGTGAATCCTTCTTTTCAGAAAGCCAGCTTCACAGAGATGGCAGTGGTAGGTTTTCATTGCTCTTTTAGACCTGAGGCATTTCTGCACTACCTTGGGTTGTAGTGTTTGGTTTCTACTTGTTGCTGCCTGTGCTAGTTTGAAACTAGCTAGAATGTTTTGGCAAGAAGAGTTAGATTACAGGCTATGAAAAAGAAAACAATGGTGATGTCTACTTCACTTATAGGCTTGCTGAGAGGTATAAGAACAAGAATATAAATATAGATACCACAGTCACTTTCTGGGCTTTGGCTGACCTTCTCTCTCCCTATCCTAACCTGCCATATTTGTGACTAATCCACCTGCTTCCTAATCCCCCTGGCCAACCCTCCAGTCTTCCTTGGGCATAAGACAATGTCTGGGGTAAGGTAGAGAGGGGTGGGAGAAGGTAGAAGGGTGGTTGAGAGTCCCTCCTGGGGACTTAGGTTTCTGGGAGGGCTGTTGTGTTTCTGTATTACCTTTTACCTTGTATATTTCTGTCTATAACTGTATATACTGTAACTATCTGCTTGTATATTCTGCTAAGCTGTAAATACAAGCTTCATTCATATTTCCAGAGCTGGCTGAGTCTAGTCTGGGTGATTTCCAAAGTGTGGGGGGGTGGGGGGGGGGGGGGAAACACCCAAACCATCACACTGCCAACTGGAAGGTGTCCAGAGAAGGGCAACAAAGCTGTTGAGAGGCCTGGAACACAACACCTGTGTGGAGAGGCTGAGGGAGCTGGGGTTGTTTAGCCTGGAAAAGAGGAGGCTCAGAGGGGACTTCATTGCAACTACCTGAGGGGAGGCTGTAGCCAGGTGGGGGTTGGTCTCTTCTCCCAGACAAGCAGCAACAGAAAAAGGGGACACAATCTCAAGTTGTGCCAGGGGAAAGTATAGGCTGGATGTTAGGAGGAAGTTGTTGGCAGAGAGAGTGATTGGCATTGGAATGGGCTGCCCAGGGAGGTGGTGGAGTCACTGTCCCTGGAGGTGTTCAAGCAAAGACTGGCTGAGGCACTCAGTGCCATGGTCTAGTTGACTGGATAGGGCTGGGAGATAGGTTGGACTGGATGATCTTGGAGGTCTCTGCCAACATGGTTGGTTCTACGATTCTATGAACTTTGGAGCAACTTGTGCTGCTTGCATACCTTCCAGTGACTGCCAGATAGAACAAAGAAGTGCTTAATGCATTGTCATATGTTTGCTGGTATTTGCTAAATATCAGTAAAAGTAAGTTGCATAAAGGAAAAGTAGTTGCACACCAAGACAACTTTACGCAAGAGCTAATCTCTTCAGCACATACTGCAGACTGACTTTTTCTTCCTTTAGTTAAAAAATATGCAACCCTTGAAAATGTGGAATAAAAAATTTGAAAAGGTCAGAAGAAACTGTTCCGAACTTAAGGACTGGACAAAAAAAGATGCTTGCAAAGATACGAGACATAAAAACAGGATAGGCCATTAAAATTCAAGTTTGCACTCCTTTTCTGTTGCACTGCCTTGCACACCTTGAGGATAAGCCAGTGAGGTCTTACAATATTCTTAATTATGTGCTTTAAAATTGACTAATAGATGCTAAAATAGAATATGTGGTGACTATTGTAGGTATAGTGATGGCCATTAGGCATAAATAATGCAGCCAGGAAGAAAGGGACCTGAGGGTTCTGGGGGATAATAGGCTGAAGATGAGCCAGCAGTATGCCCAGGTGGCCAAGAGAGCCAATGGCATCCTGGCCTGTATCAGGAACAGTGTGGCCAGCAGGACAAGGGAGGTTATTCTGCCCCTGTACTCAGCACTGGTCAGGCCACACCTTGAGTCCTGTGTCCAGTTCTGGGCTCCTCGATTCAAGAGAGATGTTGAGGTGCTGGAACATGTCCAGAGAAGGGCAACAAGGCTGGTGAGGGGCCTGGAGCACAAACCCTATGAGGAGAGGCTGAGGGAGCTGGGGGTGTTTAGCCTGGAGAAGAGGAGGCTCAGAGGGGACCTCATTGCTGTCTGCAACAGGGAGGTTGTAGCCAGGTGGGGGTTGGTCTCTTCTCCCAGGCAACCAGCAACAGAAGAAGAGGGGACAGTCTCAAGTTGTGCTGGGGAAGTATAGGCTGGATGTTAGGAGGAAGTCCTTGCCAGAGAGAGTGATTGGCATTGGAATGGGCTGCCCAGGGAGGTGGTGGAGTCACCATCCCTGGAGGTGTTGAAGAAAAGCCTGGATGAGGCACTTGGTGCCATGGTCTGGTTGACTGGCTAGGGCTGGGTGCTAGGTTGGACTGGATGATCTTGGAGGTCTCTTCCAACCTGGTTGATTCTATGATTCTATAAATGTCAGATCAATATTGTACCATGACAGAAAGTCAGATTTTAGTACTTCACAAAGTAGCTTAATTTCTTGAGAGGGCGTTTTTAAGTTTTTGTATCTCAGGTTATTTAGTAGTTTATTCCCCCCACACACTTCCCAACATCTCAAAGATCTCACGAAGCCGCAGAGTTTCACCAAGATGCCAAGTGCATATAGATTTCTCTAGATAAATACTGAAAGTGTTTATGATTTGTAAAGACATGAAAAAGATTTGACTGGGTGAAATAACTTTCAGTCTGTGTTTCATTTTACTCATTATGAGAAATAGCTTTCTCTATTTTTAACTTTATTTTCCTCCTGCAAAACAAATGTGAGATGCTACCACTGCGAGCTGATAGTATTCTGCATGTTGTGCTACTGCAAAACTCTTTGCCACCTAGAGGGCACATGGGAATCATGTTCACTGACATGATGTCAAATCAATGAAGTGTGAGGCCCAAGTTCCTTTGGGTTTCAAGAACCAAAGTGCTACTTCAAGAGTTTTAAAAAAGGCAGTGCTGTGGTATAGACTAAAAGTGTGTTTTCTGTTTCTCTTCTGAAAAGTCAGGAACAAATTTGCAGAAGGTGAAAGGATGATTGGGGAACTTGAACATCTCCCCTATGGAGAGACACTGAAAGACCTGTGGCTGTTTAGTCTGGAGATTGGAACAGGCTGCCCAAAGAGGTTGTGGAATTTCCTTCTTTGGACACTTTTCACACCCACTTGGATGCATTCCTGATAGGACCTGATTGCATCAGGAATGGTGTGGTCAGCAGGAGCAGGGAGGTCATTCTGCCCCTGTACTCTGCACTGGTTAGACCACACCTTGAGTACTGTGTTCAGTTCTGGGCCCCCCAGTTTAGGAGGGACATTGAGATGCTTGAGCGTGTCCAGAGTAGGGCGACGAGGCTGGGGAGAGGCCTTGAGCACAGCCCTACGAGGAGAGGCTGAGGGAGCTGGGATTGGTTAGCCTGGAGAAGAGGAGGCTCAGGGGAGACCTTATTGCTGTCTACAACTACCTGAGGGGTGGTTGTGGCCAGGGGGATGTTGCTCTCTTCTCTCAGGTGGCCAGCACCAGAACAAGAGGACACAGCCTTAAGCTACGCCAGGGGAGATTTAGGCTGGAGGTGAGGAGAAAGTTCTTCACTGAGAGAGTCATTGGACACTGGAATGGGCTGCCCAGGGAGGTGGTGGAGTCGCCGTCCCTGGAGCTGTGCAAGGCAGGATTGGACGTGGCACTTGGTGCCATGGTCTAGCCTTGAGCTCTGTGGTAAAGGGTTGGACTTGATGATCTGTGAGGTCTCTTCCAACCCTGATGATACTATGATACTATGACTACCCTGGGTGATACTGCTTTGGATTCAATGATCTCTGGAGGTCCCTTCCAACCTCTAATATTCTGTGGGATTCTAGCCCTTCTCTGCCTCTACACCCATATTCAGTGTACGTGTGGAAAGCAAGAGCATTCTGTGCCTTCCATTGCCATTTTAGATTTACTCCTCACTTATTTGGAAATTACACTAGATGTGTGTTCTTTACAATATGCTCTTAGGCACTGAAACTATAGCATAATGTTGTGTTACGCTTCTGTTAGGCTGCTGACAACTACATCCATTTGTATTTAATGAAGTATGTTTACTTGTGTGTTTACTATAGTCACTGAGTATATACAAATAATATCTATTTACTTGCAAGCAGATTTGTGAAGTAATCCTAAAAGTTACAATAAAGTACTGATTGAACCAGAAGTCACTTATCTCTACAGTCATCCCACAGTTTATGCCAGTGTGTTTCAAATGTGCAGTGAACAACAAAGAAAATAGTTATTTTGAACTGTGAGTAACAAAAACATATGCAACTGAAGAGTAATGACAAAAAGAATCAACCTTTTAAAAACCAGGAAGGCTAAGCAGCACACAGTCTGCCTTACACCTGATTCCTCATCTAAAACGCTGGGTTTGCTGATGAAAAAGAGTAGGCTAAATTTAGCCCCTGCACGTATGACTGTACTTGTCACTAAAACGTTAGCATTGCATTTGCCATAACTTATTTCAATGGGATTTGCACATTCCTCCTAGAGAGGGGGAAGAGGGAAAAGAGTTTTCTAACTATAGTTTCCCAAGAAATATCCACGCGCCTTCCGCAGGCAACAGCTTACATTTAGAGGCGCAAAGCGCTGCTCACCAAAGTAGAGGTGTTACTGTAATGGATTTATGGGTCATTAATTCCTCAAAAACCCATGAACCTGTGTTACAATAATGCTGTTTATTTCAGTACTGGAAGAGTTGTGAATTGTTACATTTTTGTGTGAGCCACGCATTTAGTGACCCAAGTATGAATGACAGGCCACATGTCACCCCAGATAGCTTTCTGGAAATTTCCTTCCCAGACTAATTGGTGAGAATTTAATTAGACTGGCAATTCAGAGCCCTAGAAATGTAAGTCCAAAATTACTGCTGTCATAACAGGGATCTAGCTAAATTCAGTCTTGAGGCCATGCATTTATAGCATCTTAGTATGTAATAGATAGATACTGAAAATAAACCGCAGTTTATGTATTTATGTTTAAACCCACATCTGTAGGAGTGTTAACCCTATACAAGGGTTTAGCTCTCCTCCACTAAAACTAATGATCATTGTTGGTTTAGTGCAAAATTACTTCAGAACATTGTACTGTACATGTTTTGCTGTATTTTGTCATTAATTGAAGCTCTTTTGTGGCATTATTTAGATCGAAGAAAGATTATTTTGGTCTCAAGCTTTAAGTCCTGTTCATATTGTTAACAAAATTTTAGTTCAAGGGATAAGAATTTAGAATAATTAATTACAGATGGAAGGATTTTTCATAAAAATGCCATCAGTTGCAGCTTAATTGCTAAAGTTCATCTTACAAGATAAACTGTTGTTTGTTTTTTTTTTTCATTTTCTGTAGTACTGTTAAGCACTCCATTTATTTGAAGAATAGAGAAATAATTCTGTCACTTAAAGAAAATGCTAGGTACGACAGCTGGTGGTTTGCACATTTGTTACATTAGCTACTGTAACCACGCTGAGTCTTCTGTGGTTTTAAGTTGCTCAGTATGTTCACCTCCACTTATTTTCTTTTTTTTTCTTTTGGACATTCATTAGCCAAGCAAAATCAGTTTGGCTTCCTTTGGCAGAAGTGTGCTACAGGATACTATCATGTAAACTTCCTATGGTTACTTGGAATTCAGAAATACAGTAGATCATAGAATCACAGAATCAGCCAGGTTGGAAGAGACTTCCAAGATCATCCAGTCCAACCTAGCACCCAGCCCTAGCCAGTCAACTAGACCATGGCACCAAGTGCCTCATCCAGGCTTTTCTTCAACACCTCCAGGGACAGTGACTCCACCACCTCCCTGGGCAGCCCATTCCAATGCCAATCACTCTCTCTGCCAACAACTTCCTCCTAACATCCAGCCTATACTGCCCCCGGCACAACTTGAGACTGTGTCCCCTTGTTCTGTTGCTGGTTGTCTGGGAGAAGAGACCAACCCCCACCTGGCTACAACCTCCCTTTAGGTAGTTGTAGACAGCAATGAGGTCCCCTCTGAGCCTCCTCTTCTCCAGGCTAAACAATCCCAGCTCCCTCAGCCTCTCCTCATAGGGCTTGTGCTCACTAGGCATCTGGCCACAGTCAGATCAAGTTCTCTTCAGACATCTTTTTCAAAACTTTCTACTTATTTTGTAACAGAATGAATAGTTTCATTATTACTTATTAAGATATTCCAAAAGATATAATTACAACTTGTAACTCACTAATAATTTTCCCACTAATTGTATATAAAGGAGTGTTCAATGCTAATCAGAAAACTACCTGTAATAGTAATAACAACAATAATACCTGTACGTATTACAAATTTATGTTTGCATTTGTATGAGGAATTTAACCCATCTAAAAGAGCAGTTTCTTTGTTTTTTTTCCCAGAGAAGGGTAATGGATAAAATTAATGTCTAGTTATTCTATAAAGGGTTTTTTGGAAGCATGATCTCAAGTATTCATTATGCTAATGTCTCTCTGCACAGCATAAAGGAAGAGACTTTTTCCTGAGTCTGACTACAGGGAAATAAAGCAGGTACTGAGTTGGTTATATTCTATTCCCCATAGCAGGACTGATGTAGGATATGTAGAAGTGGCATTATGGAAGTTCTTACCAGCTCAAAAATTTGCAACCAAAATGGAAAGCTCTGGACAGAAAATTCTCTTAGCAGCACTAATTTTTAAGCTTTACCAATTTGCTTTGAGTAGTACAAGACAGAAACCTAATAATTCAGTAGCTCAAGTTCTGTTTAACTCTATGATTGTCACCTCTTCTGAAGTAGATTGTACCATCAGGAAAGGTGCCTGTTTCTGCAGATGCTGCCAGTGCATGCATGGTAACAAAAGTCTAACTTAAACTTTCTATTTTTTTCTAGTTTTTTAAATTCATAAATGTTAATGGTGATTGAGGAGTCAGAAAATAAAAGCAGAGGTGATTGGTGGTAACCACATGGCTTCACCAAGGGCAAATCATGCCTGACAAATTTAGTGCCTTTTTATGATGAAGTCACAGCAACAGTGGATAAGGGAAGGGCAACTGACATCATCTACCTGGACCTGACTAAGGCATTTGACTCTGTCCCATGTGACATCCTGGTCACCAAACTGGGAAAACATGGACTTGATGTGTGGAGCACTGCTGGATAAGGGGTTGGTTGAATGACCACACACAGAGAGTGGTGATCAGTGGCACAATGTCCACCTGGAGACCAGTGCCAAGTGGCATCCCTCAGGGGTCAGTGCTGGGACCAGTGCTGTTTAACATCTTTGTCAGTGATATGGACAGAGGAATGGAGTGCCCCCTCAGCAAGTTGCAGGTGACACCAAGCTGTGTGGCACAGTTGACTTGCTAGAGGGCAGGGATCCATCCAGAGGGACCTGGACAGACTGCAGAGGTGGACCCAGGCCAACCTCATGACATTCAAGAAGGCTAAATGTAGGGTCCTGCACCTGGGTCGGTGCAATCCCAAGCACAGATACAGGCTGGGTGGCAAATGGCTGGAGAGCAGCCCTGAGAAAAAGGATCTGGGGGTCTGGGTTGACGAAAAGCTCAACATTAGCTGGCAGTGTGAGTGCAGCCCAGACAGCAACTGTGTGCTGGGCTGCAGCAAGAGAAGTGTGGCCAGTAGGGCAAGGGAGGGGATTCTGACCCTTTGCTCTGCTCTTGTGAGACCCCACCTGGAGTACTGTGTGCAGTTCTGGAGCCCTCAGCACAAGAAGGACATCAAACTGTTAGACTAAGTCCAGAGAAGGGACATGAAGATGATCAGAAGGCTGGAGCAGCTCTGCTGTGAGGACAGACTACAAGATCTGGGGCTTTTCAGCCTGGATTCAAAAGCTTTTTGAGTTTGTTTGGGGAGTTTGCTGTAGAAAAAGGTAATAGCAGATCTGTCGAAATGCACCGGCTTGCTTGGGGTCTCATCAGATGCTCACTGTTGTTTGTTATGGGGTTGGTTTTTGAGGATTCATAGTTTGGAAAGTCTGTCTGAGAAAGCTTGATCTGACACTGAGAGAAGGGCTGTGGCTAGCCAGAGGAAAGCTTGGCCGTTGTGGTTTCACTTAATAAAGAAAACCTGTCATCTTGTCTCTTTCCTGTGCAGCAGCATCACTGTGCCTGCCAGCTTCTGTTAACTGCAGAAGGTGTAACTTTTTTATACCTCCTCTCATTCTAAAGTTACTGTCCTCTTCCTGCCTGCCTTTTTCATTCTCCACCTGTCTCTTCTTCTGTTGTTATTACATTATAAAGAATAATTTGACTAGTCAAGGTGAATTCTTTCCTACTGCTGCTATGAGCCAGTGATGATAAAATAGCTAAAAGCAGTGCCCCAAATAGCAGTGCACAGGTACAAGTTTGCCAGAGAGATTTGATAGTAATTACTACGTCTGTCCTTCTGTGATGTAGTGTTACAAGTGCAACCCAGCACTGCCATTTCTTCCTTTGATGTATTTTGGCTCCTCTTTTTCTGCTTTTCTTGGGCACTGGAAACATAATCAGAACAGACCTTAATAGCAACAGAATCAGCAAACACCTCCAGCCATCTCAACTTTTTTCCTTCCAGAATTGGGAGTGGAACAATTTTTCACCTTCAGGAGCCATCTAAAATCCAGTCTCAGAATGTACTTCTCATTCTAAAGGCCCTGTGCACCATGAAAAAGAAGGGAATTTTTGTTAAAATGGAAGTTCTGAGGTTTGACATTTTCAGTGGTTTGGCTGGTTTACCTCATTTTCTCGGTACCCCTTGTCACAGGGAGGATTTCCAGTGGTAGTTGTTGCCATGGTACTAGGCAGGATGAGGTGTCTACTCCAATCTCAAAACTAAAAATCTTACATTTGTATGGTGAAAAATTATCTCTTCTGACAAGCGGGGCTTGTTTATGCAGAGTGAATACTTCTCCTACTCCAAACTGAAGAGAGGCTCTTCAGGTCATTCCCTATGTGTCAAGGCAAATGTGAGCTTCAGCCGTGCTGGAAAAGCCTCAGAATTAGGTCTGTCCTTCCACTCCCTCGTTAGCTGTTCAAATGAACAACCGCTTCACGCCCTGCCGAGCAGCTGATTGGCCTTGGAGGGAAGAAGCTTCTGAAGCAGTATTAATGTTTCATTCAAAATCCTGAGAGCCAGAGAGGAGGGGAAGGGAATTAGGGAATTCAAAACTCCAAATCAGGACTGCCTTTTATTTCACCAGGCCCTTTTCTCTTGAGCAGTATCCCTAATTGTTTCCCACACTGGATACACGCTCAGGGTGGTCTTGCTGACTGTGAGATGTTTTTGCTAAGGGTAATTTTAACATTGTATAGAGATGAGTTCACAGACCTCTTCCTTTTGCTTTTCTCTTTCCATTCTCCATTCCTCTTCCCCAGCCTTAACTGGCTAGAATGATGTATGCTGTACAGGAGATGGAGAAGCAAAGAAGCTGTGCAGTCTCTCTATCCCCTGATATTTTCATTGCTGTATCAAGACCTACTACATTTACCATGTAAAAATCCTTTTTTTTTTTTTTATCCCTATGTAAGCAAAACAGATGAGAAAGCTGTAAAATTAGTGCCTTAAAATGCTACCTCAATCAGGGAAAAAAATGATAAAGCAATTAAGTTAAGGAGTTGTAGTGCAGTGCAGGATAGCAAGAACAGCTGGCTGCATCTGGGAAATACAGAAGTCCTTGGACTCCAACATCCAGAGCTGCAAAGTAGGAGCAGTTCTTCATTTTCTGTGGTAATCCCAGCAGTTTGAAATATGGTTGGCAGCCACTGCAGTGTACTTATTGCAATCATAACATCAATGATGTTAAAAGAAGTATCACCTCAAAGAAGGTATTCACATAAGAACTCGGATTCATGTAAACAGTATAGCATATGCCAGGGTCATTAGAACTGGAAATGTTGCTAATAAGTAAAAATCATTTCCTTAGGACAGGAGTGCAAAAAAACGTTAATTAAAGGAGTGTTGCATAACTAGTTCTTGATTAAGGATTGCTTTTATGTTTCAAACAGAACTGTTCCTGGTAAATAACAGCAAACAGATGCTAAGTCCTTAAGTATTATATATGTTGCTTATTCTTTTACCTTTAGGCTTTGGAAAAAAGAAGGAGAGATAAGGGGGAAAAAGGCAAGCTTTTACAGAGTATTTCCTGACTCAGCAACTGAATGAAATGAGTGATGCTGACAGGCTTGGTTCAAGGTAATATGAGGGCTTAGTCCCAGCCAAGGAGGACTGTGAACATATAAAATAGCACAGGAGATGTCTGGCTGCAAATCCTGCAAAGCAAATATTAGTCCACAATATGTTAATGCCAACTTAAAATATGTTAATACGAACTTGTTTGATCCAAGGATGTTCTTCAGAGATGGTAGCATGGTTTAGTTGACTGGAACAGATTAGCAGCTGGGGCTGTGAAAGCTAAGGCTCTTTTCTTAACTGTGCCAGTCACTTGGTGTGTGATCTTGGAGAAATCTCTCAGTGCTGCTTTTCCCCTGCCCTTTCAGTTGCCTTGCAGTACTGATACACGGTTAAAATTCCAGCTAATTCCCTGTCTGTAATCAGCAGAGGAAAGCAGGGCATGTCTCAAGTGTGATGTCAGTAAAGCACTGAGCAGAAAACTGCCTAAAAAGCAGCCAAGAGAAAACAGCAGGCCTGAGGACTTAGGTGGAAAAGTAGCTTCCTGAATATGGTGTGCTCTATTTTCACAGTGAAGAGGCAACTAGAGCCTCTGCTTTGTTGAGGCCTCTCAGCACTTTACCCTTATAAATAATAAACAGAATATATTTTTCCTCCTGTGTAGGTTAGCAAACAGAAATGTGCCTCTGTTGTCAGCAAGGAAGCCATAATTGAAAGGCAGAGATTTGACAGAGTACACATCCAAGTGGGTAAAAATAAAAGCATAAGGAGGATTTCAAAACCTCTGTTTCTGTGCTAGGCTTAATCCCAATGTTTAGCTATGGAACTGATTCATGATATTTGTTCATAAGCTTGGATTTATGTTTTCAGACCTAAATCTCACCCCACGCTGTAGCCTGCATCTGACTGGAAGAGGACTAACAAGGTAACTTGTAGCATCTTCTGAACAGCCTAGCATTTTGCTGTTTACTGCCCCTTTTGTGGCAAAAGAGCTTCAAATGTTTACTTTTATGGCCTGGGCTGGATTGCAAATGCACAGAGGGCTACGCAGTGGCAATCCTGTTTACATTACTGTAGCAGAAACACACAGTACAAAGTACCTTTGTCCTACAGGAGAGGAGTTTCTAATGCACCCCCAGTCTCCAGTCTGCCTCATCCTGACGATTAAACAGCGCATTTTTACTGAATTTATTCATTTCAGTATAACTCAGCATGCATTTTTTTGCTCATATTTAGGAAATATAAAATGAACCACCTGCCCCTTACATGAAAGTCCTCCAGAGATAACTTTGTGACACTGAGGTAACTGTACTCAGGCAACCTGCTAACAACTCAACTTCCAGTAGTCTGGAAGTTTGGAACATAAAGCTTTTTGAAGCGCGTGGTCCTTCTCCCTCCTCCTTCCTTTCCCTCTTCTGTTTTTCTTCCTCTTTGCAGTTTTTTTTCTTAAGCCAATTTACTCTTATCCTTACAAGTGAAATGTTTTCTGTTTTCTTAGGAGTCACATTTTAGTCACTCCAAAAACTTCTCTTTTTTCCCCACATTCATCTGAGTTTCTATGATTTGGGGACAAAACTTAATCCACCTGACAAAGAGATTTAAAAGATGTTTAACCAAATCTGACCTTATAACTTCTGTGGTACAGCCCTCACTCAGAATAATTTCTGAGACTAGAATTTTCAAAAAGACTGACATGAGGGAAATTGCTTAGTATCCTACTGAAGCCAGGTGAGGATTTCACAGTATCACAGTATCACCAAAGTTGGAAGAGACTGCACAGATCATCAAGTCCAACCCTTTACCACAGAGCTCAAGGCCAGACCATGGCACCAAGTGCCACGTCCAGTCCTGCCTTGAACAGCTCCAGGGACGGCGACTCCACCACCTCCCCGGGCAGCCCATTCCAGTGGCCAATGACTCTCTCAGGGAAGAACTTTCTCCTCACCTCCAGCCTAAATCTCCCCTGGCATAGCTTGAGGCTGTGTCCTCTTGTTCTGGTGCTGGCCACCTGAGAGAAGAGAGCAACCTCCTCCTGGCCACAACCACCCCTCAGGTAGTTGTAGACAGCAATAAGGTCACCCCTGAGCCTCCTCTTCTCCAGGCTAACCAATCCCAGCTCCCTCAGCCTCTCCTCGTAGGGCTGTGCTCAAGGCCTCTCCCCAGCCTCGTCTCCCTTCTCTGGACACGCTCAAGCATCTCAATGTCCCTCCTAAACTGGGGGGCCCAGAACTGAACACAGTAGTCAAGGTGTGGTCTAACCAGTGCAGAGTACAGGGGCAGAATGACCTCCCTGCTCCTGCTGACCACACCATTCCTGATGCAGGCCAGGATGCCACTGGCTCTCTTGGCCACCTGGGCACACTGTTGGCTCATGTTCAGGTGGGTATCAATCAGCACCCTCAGATCCCTTTCTGTTTGGATGCTCTCCAATACAGAAGATACAGAAGATCTTCATGGTTTGGGATCTGTTTTATATCTAAGCCTTATAGTTTGTGTTTGCATAAGATATGAAATGACTGCATCTGTTCAGAATAGTTACCCCAGTGTTATAGTGATACATTTTGAGTGATCTCATTTATTTAATTTTGTATTACTTGAACAATAATTATGTGCTGTAAGAAACATAATTACAAGAATTGCCAAATTCTTCCTTAACAATATGAGAGTATGATATATTTTCCCTTCAATGCTATGCACTGTCAGCGAAAGTCAGAGATCTACAGTGTGAAAGTTAATTTTTGCTAACTTAGTGAGTCAAATATAGGTTGTTAAATGTCAACCCAATGGTGGGAATAGTGTGGGAAAGGTGGGAAAGGCAGTAGAATCACAGACACTTCCTTAGAAGGGATGTATACAAGCACCTGACTCTAAAGAAATTAAAAATAATGTTCATGTAACATAGTTTTAGTTTTTCCATAACACAGTCAAACTATCAGAAATGTGGGGTTAGGGTTTTTTTCTAACTTAATTATTTAGATTTGTGTGAGACCAGGATAAGCAATAGAAATTGGTGGGTCTTACCTATATAGGGATATTGGATGACAAAGAGAAAAATAATGTGTTTAAAAAAATTACCCTAACATCATTCATCTGAAGTAGCTGAAAAATTAGCAAACCCCATCAGTGCATTCCAGTTAGCCAGGAAAGTGGGTTGTAGCAGTCTCTGGGGAGCTGAGAAGAAACCCCATTACTATTTTTAGTTGCATTTTTTTCCTGGGCAAGAATAAAAACTTTAGCTACCAGATGGAAAAACAGTGGCTAGAAATCTACCATCAGTTTACTTTGTTATGTGTGTTTGTTTTGCCTTCAGAAGTAGTGAATTCTTGGAGTTCTTCAAAACCCAAGGAATTTCCCAGATCTGAGAGCCATCCAGCTGAGCAGTTTCGGGGGGAAGAAGGAAGACATGAAAGCTGTGGCTCAGTGTTTCCACACCGTTCTCTTATAGTATCCAACTGCTGTGGCATTACAGTTTCTGGGAATAAGAAGCTGCTGCCAATGTTTTCTTCTTTTGAATCCCTTTATATTTCTGAGAGGGAAGTGAGGAGAGCAGTTGTTCTCCCCTTGGAACAGGCTTGAGGAGAAGCAATCACGAGTCTGCAAGAACACTGCAAGGTGGATGGTCCCTTCTCTCTATTACATTTGTTCTTGTATGTCCATCTGGAAAGACTGGTCTGTACACATGGAGGGTTTATCACTGAGTTAGGACTAAAAACCCCAAACTATGCCCTATGATTCTAATTCTTCGTTCTGTAAGGTTGTTTATCTTATTTTCCTAATTTATTGCTTGAGTGAATCTAATACATTTGAAATTATGTTTCAGAAGAAGTAAGATACTGTGCAACCAGTGGTATTTCGCTGCAGAATAACCCCTGAAGGGATTTGTAATCCCCTGGTACTAAAATCATCCAATAGTGAGCCAAACTGAATAATAAGCTCAGTGCTATGAACACAGCTTTGTATTCAGCCTCACTCTGTTTTAGTTAGTATTGCCTAGTAATTAATTATTATTATGTTTTTATACTATCAATGACATCCAGAGGTTGGCCTAAACATGCTTGAGCTGCTGGCAGCAGTGGCAGCATATATACAGGTGAATACTTTGTTCTCCCACTGTAAATGTAGACTGTCTCTTGAAAGATTTGTTAATGAGTCTTCCCTGTAGCTAAACACAAGACAGTACATGCTGGACATCAGTCAGAGATGCACATTGACACAGCTTCCTAATTACTATTAATGTTTACAGGATTTAGAATGTCCTAATTGATTTTGGCACCGAAAGAACAGTCTAGTAAATTGCTTGGCACCTTTAGTTTCATTCTAGGTCTCAATGAGAATCTCATATGCAATTAACAGTAATTGCTATACTCTATTTATTGTAAAGTGCACAATACATTACTATGTTGTTGTTTGGATCTCAGAATTGGGGAGTTAATTGCTTACAGAAATACAGTTCAGAGTAAGAGAATATGTTGAGAGATTTTTCTTACAGAGTAGAAAAACAGGAAGAGTTTAACATAGTTCATGTTTCAAACACATTGTCCATCTGTCCTTGAAATCTCACTAACTTCAGTGTAACTTGTGCATAAAGGCACAACAGGAGCTACATTACCAGTTTCAGTGGCACTACACAAGGAGTTTGATCTGCTGCACAACAATGTGCCTATAGCAGTGAATGTCCTCACTGTGCCACTGTCAACAGTGAAACTTGAACCAGCTGCCCATTCAAGGCATACATCAGGCATGCCAAGAGCACTAACTGCAGGAGGACCCTGCATCCACATTGCCAAACCCTTGAATCTAGCTTCAACCTTGGGTCCACAAGGAGGACTGACCCACTAATGCACACCCACCAATGGTGTGTCTTACTCAAGTGAGTATGGCCAGGCCCCACGTACACATGCAAGGCAAAGCTGCAGCAAAAGTAACCCTCCACTTGCCCTCCTCCAGTGCCAAATAACTACTGTGGACGCTTCTGTGTTTAGGAAGACTCTGGCTAAAGATGCTGAAACAATTTGTTACGCTCTCTGTAAGACAGGGCCATTGTTTTCAGCATATGGAACAGTGCAGTCATTTCTGAAAGCAACAACTTTCCTCCACATGTCCTGGGGTATGAGGTGGAAGAAGCACTGAACCTCTTACAGGAGTTTAGCCTGGCAATATTTTCTGTTCAAACAGCCCAAGCTCCAGAATTAACACAGACTGTCTAGAAACCTCAGGCAAAGAAAGGGCTTTGTAGGAAGCAGTCTAGGGCAGCAAAAACCTGAAGCCCTTTGTACAGTTAAAGGACATTTTCCTTCACTGGAATGGAGAGCAATGTTCTCTCCTGACATTACCCAAGGTTTGGATGTTGGAGCGCAGTTCTGTTTTTCAGGTTGCAACTGGCAGCACCTGCTCTTTTCATTTTGTAGCAAACCAGCTAATTCTGAGTTTCACTCATGTCCTCCTTGAAGCAGAGGATGCTGTTTAGTTCCTCATATTAAGAAACTTAGCTGTTCTAATTTTTCTAGTGAAAATAATTTCAAGAGATAAGATACAGATCTGGCTAAATTAACTTAATTAAAGAAAATGCAAATCCAGTAGAATGAGAGTTCTACTTGCTTCAAGCATGAAATCTCTGCAAGAGTCTGGCTATGAGCAACAATGACAATAATTGTACATTCAAAATACTGGAAATACCTTCTACCCAAATGCAGGATGAAAACAGGCACTATTTGATTTGAATTTGTGCAAGAGGAAAGACATGCTTAAATATCATAGACTAATTTCCAGTACATTCAAACTATTTTAGAGCTTACTTTTAATCCAGTTAATTATTTTGCTCTTCTGTATTCAGTTAATTGTCAGATTAAAGTTCTTACATAATATGTAAAATGGTGTCTTGATAATAAAATAGTACAAAAGAAAAACTGCAGTTTGCCTTAGAAGAAAGCACAGCAAGATTGAAATCTGAAAAACTCCAAGTTAAAAGAGGCTGTTAAATTTGATTGCAATTACAGATACATGTATACGTGCAAGGAGATTGGATGTATTGCATAGGGTATGGAAAACTACAAATCTTTGCTTTAGGAATCATTCAGGATTGTACATGAATATTATTGCTTGAATTTTGTGCTCAGACCTTCCAGCATTGTTATCTTTATCAAAACCTATGTTTCACTTTTTTATCACAGATCATAGAATTACAGAATCAACCAGGTTGGAAGAGTCCTCCAAGATCATCCAGTCCAACCGAGCACCCAGACCTAGCCAGTCAACTAGACCATGGCACTAAGTGCCTCATCCAGGCTTTTCTTCAACACCTCCAGGGATGGTGCCTCCACCACCTCCCTGGGCAGCCCATTCCAATGCCAATCACTTTCTTTGGGAAGAACTTCCTCCTAACACCCAGCCTATACCTCCCCTGGCACATCTTGAGACTGTGTCCCTGTGTTCTGTTGCTGGTTGTCTGGGAGAAGAGACCAACCCCCACCTGGCTACAACCTCCCTTTAGGTAGTTGTAGACAGCAATGAGGTCCCCTCTGAGCCTCCTCTTCTCCAGGCTAAACACCCCCAGCTCCCTCAGCCTCTCCTCATAGGCCTTGTGTTCCAGGCCCTTCACCAGCCTTGTTGCCCTTCTTTGGACACCTTCTAGCACCTCAACATCTCTCTTGAATTGATGTTGATTATAATTGATTTTTGTGGTATTTCAGACTTCCTGAGATCTACTCAGAACAAAAGATAGATTCTTTTGTTTTGCCACCCAAGAACTGATGCTTAGCAGTCCCTTTATGCTTGCAGAGTATGGTGACACAGCTTTTCAGTTGTCTGTACCACATTCTTTCTGCAAAGGTCTGTTCATTGTGTCATTTGGCAGTGTACCCAAAGTCTCACAAAAGGCAGGTGCATTCGGAGACATGACAGCTTTCTCAGAACTCAATTATTTCAGTAACTCATTTATTTGAGAAAGATTATTTGAAAAGGCCATACCATCTGTTCAGTGGTCAAAATCTTGATTGCATTCTAAGCAATGCTTATTAAACTCTCCACATACCTTCTACTCAGTTGCATGCTGTCTCACTATAAGCAACTGGAAAGTTGCTAGACTCAAAATTAGAAGTGAGAAGATCCTGGTTCCTTTTTAGCTTTTTAACCTAATTTCACCTTGAGCAACTGTGCTGCATCTTGGTTTCTGTTGCCTACTTAAGACATTTAACTAACTGTGACATTTACAGGAGGAGAGAAAAAGCTACTTAGTGATAAACAATTTAGTCATTGTGATAATTCATCAGCTCTGTTCTACAAAGCTATTTGGTGATTTGGATTGAAAAACACTACAAACAATTTTCTCAAGTAGCTGTTAGGGTTTCTAACCACATGTTTCATTCTTTCTATTCTGTTAACAGTTTTCATGTCCAGATTTACTCCCAATGGTTTTAACTCTGTATGTCCAGACACTTGGCAAGGACATATGCAAAAAAATAATGTTTTCTATCACTTTCCATGGATAAACTTGAATTTAAACAAAACAATTATTCAGCCTATCAACAGTGGCAACATTACTAATGAGTTAACTAAGGACAGAATGCTATCATTTATGTCTCAGACATAGAAGACACTAAGCTGATAGACAGCTTAGCAAGATGGAATCTGAAAAAAGACAGCTTGCAATCTTCTCTTTAAAATGGACTAAATTGTATCTTTTTTTTCTTAAAAAGTCTTAATCTGCATTTCTTTTCCCCTTCATATGATATTTGAAATTACTAGAGGAAACTAATTATTTAGACCTTCTTGTCATCTTCAAGGAGGGCAGGGGGCATACTGTTAATTAGTGAACAGGAATGATGAATGAGAGAGGTGCATAGTTGAAGAAGGAAGGTGTTAGATGACCTCTTAGCTTCATCACTCCTGCATAGTCACTCTCCTAGGCATGCACCAAGCCTGTATCTAGCTGCTAGTAAAAATGAGGATATCAGAGGTGCACAAAGGAATTACTTTTGTAATTCTGAGGTTCACTGTGTCATCAGCTGATGACTTTTTTATAGAATAGAACCATTCAGGTTGGAAAAGACATTTAAGATCATAGAGTCCAACCACTGACCTAACACTGCCAACTCCAGCGCTAAACCATGTCCCTAAGCACCGCATCTACACATCTAAATACCTCCAGGGATGGCAACGCTGCACCAGGAGCTTACATTTGGCAGTTCTCTCTCACACAACTCTGTCAAGATGGAACAAAGTCCCTACAGTAAACTGTGATTCCACCCTTACAGATCAAGAGTTGTTTTCCCCCTCAGTACCTATTTTACTTATCAGAATTCAGTGGGTGTGAAGTCACCTGCCCAAGTGTTTGAGAAATGGAGTGTATGAACTGCCCCTGTTCATTATTGTTGAGGGAAGGAGATCAGAATCTTCAGTACACTTTTAAAATGTTCAATGTTGAACATTTTTAGGTGCATTGAAGTAAGACACACACAGTGTTGGATACTGGTAAATAGGGTTAAACAGGGCAGGCATTGCTATAAATGACTTCTGGTACAAAATGTGAGAGCTTCTGACCCTTCCACTGACCTTAGAGTCTCTGGTGCTCACAAGTGGATGTTTCCATATTTGTGCAAAAAGTATTACAGTGTTCCTTAAATATCTAAAATAAAAACACATCCTGCTTTTCTTGGGTGCAAAAAGCATCATGAAGCCCACAGCAGCAGCTTTAGAAACCTCCAGACAGCTGCGAAGCTAATATAGTCAGTTAAGTTACTATCAGCCTTAAAACCCTGAAATGCTGAAGCATCACTGTCTTGACCTTTGAGTCAAGATGAACAAAAATACAAATTAACTTCTTCTAACTTAGCAGGACTTTCTGAAGCATTGTCTTTGTTAGAAAATGTCTCTGGTCTTGCAAAGGATAAGGGAAGAAAATAAGCTGTGTTCCATAAATGCTGAAACATCCTGACAGTTGCCAGAATTTCTAACCTTTGTGATCCAGTTATTGATACTGTTCTTTGGCATTTATGCTTTATTAGAATCTGATTGTTTCTACAATATTCAGCTATGGGTATTCTTGAGAGGAAGGTACAAGAGGGATTGGCTACTCTGGAAGTTAAAAGCACACAAGAGTTAGATCAAGCATCCCTTGATGCCCATCTGTCTCCTAAAGATGTTTTCCTTGTGAACTCAAGAGGTTCTCAGAAACTCCAGACCTTTCACAGTAACTGATTTGTTGAGCATGCCCTTTGCCCATGTGGTAGAGCCACATTTCTTCTCTGGCCAATTTTACTCAAGGAATTTCAGGAAATATTAATGCACAAATCTTCATCAGTCACTGCCACCACACTTGTGAACTCTGACACCTAGATTTTGGAGAGCAGCAATCCTGTGGCTACCTCACTGATGTTAAAGTGCATTGTTCTGATTTATTATCTTCTTGTTTTTTTTCCTTTTTGTTTGTTTTTTAAATCTGTTGTAAAAATGCTCATATCAGTAGCCATAGAGAGTAAAGCCCTGAATTTATTCCCACAGTCAACGAGTACAGCAAGCTGCCTGCCAGTCTGCTATCCAGTGAAAAGCTGCATATTTGAGCATCTCCTGCATGATACAGCCTAAGAATACTAACAAGCCTTAGAAAGTATCTGTTGGGTATGAAGATCATTAAAATCCTTCTCAGTAGCAAAACTTTAGCGGATTAATTTCTGTAACCCAGTGTGCACCTTGCATATGCTTCCTGGAACAGGATCAGATTCTTGCTCACTTCTCCATAACAAATATTGATCAGAGCAGGTGCATTAATCTGTGAGGGGTGGGCATCTGCCACAACTGCAGTGTTTGATATTTCCTTTGTTGGTCATAATTACAGTTTGTCAACTGCTCTCTCCACAAAACTAGTTAAAAACAAGAAGAAAAACCCCTCAGGCTGTCAGGTTTCAATTTTCTATTCACAACTAAGTACAACAGGAAATTGTGTGGTTCTTAGGAAAACTACATAGAGCCATTGGTACAAATTCCTTTTACAGATTCCATTTAATATAAGGAATGTCTTGCATGACTGTACAGTTACACTCAGGAAAGCAAGAACCCAGATGTGTTCAATTCTTACTTAAAGCATACATTATTTAGTATATGCTTTGCAGAAATAAGCAACTTGAAGTGCTGCTCTGTATTTGGATACGCCAAAATTAGGAAAGCTTCCAAGAGCATCTCAACTTCAAAAAAATTGCTTTCTAAGAAAGGAAAAGCAGAATGATAGGATGAATTATCATCTTTTATCAAATCAGCTCGACAGTTTTTTTCCTTAGCTGCCACATTTTTAAGCTGTTTCACTACAGATTTTTCTTGATTTTCAGATTAGTTTCCTTGATCTTGTACCTGTTCTACGGTTTTAGTATTTTAGCCAGACAGGATTTCCAGAATTAACTCATTTATAAGCCTGTAGATGTCTTGAACTCATTCTTTTGCTCTCTATAGGTGAAGAGGAGCATGAATTCTGTGTATTTTTTTTCTGTATATATTTTACCAACAGTAGATTTGTAGTAAATTTGATCTGATTGGAAATTACTAATTCATCATCTTTCCTAGTAGCAAATATCCCTGAGTTCCAACACTCCAACTTCCAACACTCTAATACATATGGATCAGAGCAAAAAAAGCTTCATTTTATAAAATGAGAACCTTAAGTTCACAAAGAACCACATATACATATAACATTCATTTTTTAGAAGAGAAGTCCATGGAGCATTAGAGTGCATCTGGCTACTCAGCTGAGAAAGAGAAATTATTTCCCTTTATGCCAACAGCTCTCTCCTAAAAGAAAAGTCAGGCTATTGAGTCAATTTAAGAAGCTAGTGGCTTGTGGTAGTTTGCTTTTCAGGAGGAATGTTTTACAAGACCAGGACAATCAGGTGACACAAAGAAAAATGTACATTTTCTTTGTAGAGATAGGCAGGGATAAGAATGCAGTCATTCGGGGGGGGGGGGGGGGGGGAAAGCATCAGCCAAACTTGCAAAACAGCTATAAACATCTCATTAGGTTCACGAAGGTCAAGGTAAGTAATGAAAATCCTCTTTATCCATGTCAATCCATGCAAGCAACTTCCCTGAATTCCCTTGTGAGGTCTCAACACTTGCAGCAACCTTTTTATGATCTGCCAGTATACAGAAACCAAATGAGTTTTGGCTCTCCCTTAAATGTGAAGCAAGGACTGTAAATATTGAACCTCTGTGATGTGCCAAACTCCTGTAATATAGGCTTAGAGTAGCTGATTTTGAAAAGGAAGCTAATGAAATAATTGACCTCATTTCCATGCTGAGCAATTTGACTCTAATGAGGAGCTTGCACTTTTATTCTACATGAGTTGTCCAGAAGAGGAATACTGTCTTATTATTTCTTACATATTTATTTCATTACAATGCAATTTGAAAAGAAGGATCTAAGGTTCAAAAATAGATATATTTTTTAGTTTATTCAAAATTAGAAACCTTTGCACTTGGCTTAAGAAAATTAAAGGGACAGGTAGCCAACTACTGGTTGAAATTCAGTGCTTCCAAAAGAAAGAAAAAAGCCATTTGAAAGAAAAATATGCTGCACAGATTTGTTGAAGAACTGTATGAGCAACGAAACTTCTATTAATCACTATTCCTGTTTCTGTGAAAATAGTTTTTCATCATAGAATCATAGAATCATAGAATCAACCAGGTTGGAAGAGACCTCCAAGATCATCCAGTCCAACCTAGCACCCAGCCCTATCCAGTCAACCAGACCATGGCACTAAGTGCCTCATCCAGTCTTTTCTTGAAGACCCCCAGGGACAGTGACTCCACCACCTCCCTGGGCAGCCCATTCCAATGGGAAATCACTCTCTCTGTGAAGAACTTCTTCCTAATATCCAGCCTATACCTACCCTGGCACAACTTGAGACTGTGTCCCCTTGTTCTACATCATGTGCATCTAACAGATGTATATGTTTATATTTGCTTGTATATGTCTTTAGATATGAATATGAAACTTAAATCTTGCTAAAGCTCAAATAGCCCTTTAAATGCTTTACTGTTTGGCCACATCTGCCAGGGTCCTTTTGTTTTCTCACCAAAAGAGAATTAGTCGATGAAACATGGGGATAAATACTTATTTCCCCCCACCCCGTGTGCCCTAGAGTGGATCAAAGTGAAAAGGAATGTATTAAACATTTGAAGAAAATGTTGCTACTTCATTATTCTTGTAGCATACCTCTGCAACTATTTTTGAGCACTTGTGGTGTAACATTACAGTTTTGTACAGCTGGAGACTGAAATGAAATGCTCCTCTGTCACTTAGTGCTCCTGAATGTTCCTTTACTGTGTATTGCAACCTACTGGGCTTTCAAGGACTATAATGGAAGGTAAAGCATATTGGCATGTCTCAAATAAGCTGTCTGCTCTTCAGCCATAACCTGGGGACTTTCTGCTACTGGCTGTATATTGCAGAAATAAATGGCCATTTCTCTTCATTATTATTCATAGGGTCATAACATTCAAGATTAATGTGTGCTCTGATGGCTTATTCATGAGAATGTTCACAAATCTGGGAAGTTTCATACTTTTTAACACACACCATTTACCCAAAAATTCTACTACAGAATGCCTGTCTGTGCTTTATTCATTCTTCATCCTTCATTTATCTATTAAAACCTTTCATTCTGCCAATGAGGGAACACACACAGTATTTGCCAAAAGATTTTCTATGACTAGATGAGAAGATAATTTCTCAAGAACCCTATGAACTACTACTTTCCATCCCCTAAAAAAAACAGGATAAACATTGCAAATTGTTAATTAGCAACTTGGTTCACTTTGAATTATCCTACAAGAAAGAAGGGGGAGGAAAAGTGTACTTTAATATTTATCCCATGCAAAGAATTAATGTGATTTGATTTAATATATCCCAAGAAGTAGCAGAGAAAATGGTTGGGTGGAAACGTGCATTGCAAGTCTTGTCTGCAGCCATGGGAACTGCAACTTTTAAAGCAAGCACAGCTATCCTGTCTTTGCACTGTGAAGGCCTGATGGGCATAAGAGTTTGTGGTACAAAGCTATGCCCCTAAAATTTCTTTCCTGCACAGTGTATCACCAGCCTCCCCTTTTAGCTAAGGTGCTGCAAGCATGTTTCAAATGCCAAATGGCTTTTAGAAGGTTTCATCTTCATTTGCTCCAGCTACATTTCCTGCACTGCAAATGGAGCACTCTAACTGGCTCTGCCTAAGAGGATGAAATGGAGCCATTAAGCTATCTCTGTGTCATGTTACTTATAGACAGTGTTACCTGACAATCTGGCATGGTGTCTTTAAAACCGGTATCCATTCTTAGTTAGATTATTATTTCTGTAGTTTTCCAGATTATACTATATAATATTTTTCACTGGGTACTAGAAAACCAACTGTATACAGCAATTCTGCATATTTTATCAGTTGTGTGAAGTGTGTATTCAAAGAGAATATGGTAGCACCTAAGAACAACCAAGCTTGAGGCATAGGAACCTGGATGCATCTTACTACAGCTGTGTATATGCAGTTATGACAAAACTTATTTTCTAGTGTGCTTTGTATCCAAGTTCCTTGTGAAATGGAAGATGTGGTTTTCACTGGAGGAACACCATCATTCTTTGTCAGTAGATACTACTGCAAGATGTCAGAAAGAAAAAGGCAAGCCCTCAAACATATGAATCCTCTCAACTGTGTCTTTAAGAATCACTGCTCATTCAGCCAGCTGTCTCATTAGTAAGGACATTTTTGTCACTTAGAAACTCTGGCAGACTATTCCATGTCAGCCAAGTTGTCAAAGAAATTTGCATTAATGCAGACTAAATATATTAAGAGGGAGTAAGATGTGCAAACAAGAAGAAATTGGTAGAATAAGTTTAACTTACTGAATTACAGACATTAAGCATTAAAGTCATGGAGACAGATCAGCTTTCATCAGCAAGTAATACTTTGGAGCATTTTGCTATGTTATGGATCTCTTTTTTCCCATTTGGGAATGTACATGAACAATTTGCTTTGATTCTTTTTTCTTTTCCTTCAAGCTCTGATTTTTTTGATCTTACCAATAAACTATTATGTTGGTCTTGTGTCACTTTTCAATTACATCATAGCAATTTCTGCTGGAAAAATACTTTGAGTAAACAAATCAAGGTGCATTTTTTTTTTGGTTGGGAGTATTTTTTGTGTGGTCATTTAGTAATTCTAATGGCATTCTGAAATTGTGCTGCAGAACTTATGTACATTTAAACTAACTGATAATTACCTCGATGGCACCCTAAGATTGTATTTTATTGTTCTAGTTCATTTAAGAAACAACTTTAAGCAATACTTGGAGAAAACTTTGCAGAAATTTAGAGCCTAAATAAAGCACATGAAGAGAAAGACCACTGGAATTTGTAACACTGTTTAGCAATAAAAATATATGCAGGTCACACAGAGGATGAGAACAGCATCTCAACCAACACAAGAGCTTTATATATCCTAATGCCTACCTAAGAGATGTAAACCACATAACCTGAAGGGAAAAGAAAAAGGTCACTAAAAGCTAATAACAGCCTCAGCTACTGGTAAAGCCCAAGTACAAACACATTTTAAGATCATACAAAGTGTTACCATGATGTGAAACACACTGATGTCACTTAGGCCTGTTTTATTGGTCCACATTCATAGATCTCAGGGTCAGATAGATAATAGAGTCTGTGTATAATAAAATCAGTATAATGAGGAGTTCAGTCCCCTGATTGTCAGCTGCCTGCCTTTAAAGAATTTCCCAGAAAGTTTCTAAACACAGTATTAAGCATAATTAAATGTGTTTAGGAATATTTCACAGAAGAATACATTAGATGAGAATTATTCTTTTGTCTCAGGAGTCTTTGCAAAGAGACACCTTTCATCTTGAACAAGTGCCAGCTATGTTAATTAAGTAAAAACTTGCAAAGCACAAATGAAACTACGCTGCAATATTAGCAGGTTGAAACTGCTTCAGTATGTACTTCACATACTTCATCCTGACAACAAACCTCCTCTGGAAAAAATCAGGCTCTTAGTCTTCTAGGATTAAAAAATAAAAGTTGCTCTTACAGGGCAATTACCAAGCTGATTTGTGGCTAACTCTTCATAGATGTAATTGCTCAAAAGAAAGAGGATTTTCAGAAGCACAGGTAGGATGTAAGCAATAGGCACTGATGTTTCCATTGATTTTTAAGAATTTAGATATCATATTGCTCAAAAGCTCCCCTTGAGCAACAAAAAACTTAATGAAAGGGAATAGTATTTTGCTTCTCCCTCAGGAATTAACAGCTAGAAATTACCATTGTAAATTTGGATAAAATCACATTCACAAAGACTGACTGATCTGTCCCAGTATATCCTAAGGTTTAGCAACATGGTTATTCAATTTTATCATTTCATTTGAATGCCTTCTGAAATTTGTTTGGTTTAAAATCAGGGGGAAAAAGGAAGAGCTTATATTGGACTAAAAAGATCTGTATTGCTATGATGTATTTCACTATTACAAGAACACTGGAATATTTGAATACTCAAAAAGAGAGTGAGAAAAAGTTAAATAGACAGAGAAAGCTTCTTTTATTTAAGTAAGAACTTGTTAAAAGACCTGTCCCAGTTAGTGTTTCTATAATACTGCTAAGACTTTTAGCTCTAATTTAAACCAGATTACAGCCACTTTGTTGGGAAATGAGTTCACTTGGAGCTCAGGTCATACTGTAGCCACGACTGAGAAGCTCTAGACAGGAAATTTTGACTCGGATTCTTATCAACACACCGAGACACATGGGTGGTATTGTGGCACCAGGAAAGAGATCAATGCAAGTACCTGTGGCACAAGGGCGAGCCTTTGTTGTACTCATGATGCTGTATTGCAAGAGCATCGAAGAGCTTGTTTCAGCACAGAGTAGGTGCAGAGAGTAAATTATATTAGTCAGCCAGAGATGGAACTGGCCAGATGCTAAAAATGAGCACAGGTGACGATCCAAAAGTGCACAATGTGCACACTGAATGAATATGTTGCAATGCTACTGAAAAATGTGTTCTTTATGAAGTACTCAGCACCTTTCCTTGGTGCTTCTAAAACCTGTGCCACCTGTAAACTGCTCAGCTTTGCTTCTGGTACTTGCCCACACTTCAGTTGGCAGTTGTAGTTCAGACTTACGCTAGATACTGCTCCGTAAAACACATAAATTCATGTGAAAGAAAGTGAATTGAGAAGCAGATTTCTGTAAGGACAAACAAATACAGCTTTCCTGCTCTCATTACAAAGCAGATGAAAACACTGGCATCACATGCATACTGCTGCCACATGGGAATTCAAGTAAACAAGCTTAGAAAAACAGACATCTGGAATTATGAAGTAAAAATTATACAGAAGATAGAGTATGTAGCAGCACAAATGGCTAATGGAAAAGCAACTTCAGGATGCAGCCAAAAATCTTCACTTGGGACTGCACTCACCCAAGCTGTTGACACTGAAAATGGCCAGTCAGGTGTGCAGTAGAAGAAACGACTGCTCAGAGAAAGGGAACAGCTTGAGCGCTTCCTTTCAGCCCCAGTCTCTTTCACAGAAGGAAGGATGTCCCTTTTACACCCGGGGGGTAAGGGGGGATATATCACAAAAATGGTTCCTAAGAGTCAGAAAGAGGGGAACCAAAATGCTGAAAAATAGTCCCTTACTCTGTCACTTGACAAGTAACCTGTACTGGTTACTACCCAGCTTCCCTGAAAGTGAGCTGCGAGACCAGGGGTTCTTCTGTGTTATGTTGTCAAATGAAGAGGTTTGTTATTAAAGCCTTTCAAACCTTCTAAATGAAAAGTAGTTTGTATTGCTCCTGTGTATTTTTTCTCATTATGTCAGTTCTCTACAGGACTGTGTCCTCTGTTAAAGTCATCCTTAAGGTAAGGGACTGTTCATCTACCGTTCCAGCTGTTCCTCACCTTTACATACCCTTGGCACCGGGCAGTCTCCAGTTATCACCTTGTAATCTTCTAGCTGGCTCTGACAACTCCTAGTTTCTCATTTCTTTCAATGCTGGATCATTTACTTGAATCAGTCCTTTGAAAAGTGACCTTTTTGCAGACCTCTGATGTATTTCTTCCTTCTCCTCCAGGGAATCCAAGACAAATTGCTTTATTCTGAAGGTCTTCTTTCACTACTGCATCCCAGTTTCTCTGATTTTTTAATCAGAGAGGTTGCACTCTGCCTCCACTGCCAGACTTGTTTACCAGTAAATTTTCCAAAAATATCAAGAACCACCATTCTACTTTCTCTGAAGTAGCCTTTTGTGCTTGGGAAGGAGTTCTTTAATTAATTTCAGCTCTGAAACGCTTTGCTGTATTTTCAAGCGGCTGCTGTGCTGTCCCAACTTTTAATGAGCTTTGTCTTTATACTACTGGGAGAAGGACAGAAAGGGCCATGCTGGTTAGAATTGCTTAAAATTGTTTTCCAACATGCAAAAATAAACTGGACAGCTTCTCTGTGGAACTGATCAGTGTCAGTGTCCTCCTGTCTGGCTAGGGAGACTGAGATTCACAGCAGGGGCAGAAGGTACTGACTTTTCCACTTGTTTGAAAAATACTCTTTCCCTTTTTTCCCTTTTCCAAATTGACTGAGGCAGCTTCATCTTAATTGTCATTTTTAAATAATTGTCCTAGCAGGAGCAGTACATTTCAGCCTCCTGCCATCCTTTGAAAATTTAAGCTAGCTGTTAGTTACAGAGATGCAGCCTGACATTCTGAACCTACACACAGTGTGAAAAAATGCTTTGATCAGGTTGGGTTTAGAATGTGAGACAGTAAAATAGAATTCTTACTAATTGTGTTAAAGGCATGATTTGTTGTAATCCACAGAGAAATTAATTTCAATAACAGTGAAACAATAAAAACAGTGGTTCCACTGAGTCGCTTTCCCAATGTGCAACTTAAACCAAAGCAAAGCAATGAAAAAGCTTCTCCCAGTTGTACCTTACTTGTGTTGAGATTGTTGGTGAGTAGGATAATGTTAGGAATGTAGGCCAAGCAACAAATGTCTCATCTCCACATTCCTTTTCATAACAGAATTTTGGAAACAGACAAAAGAGCCTTTAGAGTTAAAAAAAAAACAGAAACATCTTCAGTTTTCAAGACATATCAGTACCTAAACTGAATTATTAATAGCCAGCCATGTATTGCTAGTCCAAAACAATTTGCAAAGACAAGAATGAGTCAAAGATTAGAAGGAAGAGAATTAATGAAACAAGTTATTTCAGTTGTATACCTTAAAAATACATGTCCTGTGGGCAAATTTTCATTGTGTTTAAATATAACACAATCTCTGGAAGAGGAAATGCTAAGATCTGGTAAAGGAGGTGGAGGAAACTG
This sequence comes from Pogoniulus pusillus, assembly GCF_015220805.1. Taxonomy (NCBI): domain Eukaryota; kingdom Metazoa; phylum Chordata; class Aves; order Piciformes; family Lybiidae; genus Pogoniulus; species Pogoniulus pusillus. Next base: position 15,951,686 of record NC_087287.1, on the reverse strand, counting down.
CACTACATAAAATGAAAAGAAAAGCCAAAACACGGTGTAGGAATGGCTCTTTCACCAGTAGAAAGCTGAGTGGACACACGAACCATGCTTTTCATATTTTGAGTGACCCTTCATCCCATTAACTTTCGGAGGGCAAAGTTCCATCCAGATAAGCCTTATGCTGTTTTTTGTCTTGGAGAAAGAAAAAGAAGACTAGAAGGTTTAGTATGTTTCTATTATACACTATTGCAATGATTAGAATTTCATTTTTGTAGACCTGCAGTATGGAGGTGTTCGTTTCTTATGCTGTATGCTTTGGAGATGCAGAACTCCAAGGAGAACAAAGATGTGACATGCATGTGTTTCTCCTATTTGCAGATATCTCAGTAAGCTTGCTCTCCTTAGTTGTCACAGCCTGTGGCCTTGCTCTGTTTGGTGTCTCTCTGTTCGTATCCTGGAAGCTTTGTTGGATCCCTTGGCGAGAGCGTGGTTTGCCGTTTGGGAACAAAGACAACAAACAAGAATCCCTCAACTACACAGACACAGAGACCAATGACCATGACTACAGTGAGGATTATCTAGGTCAGCCTACAGCCTATCCAGAGTCCTCCATGAAGATCAGCCACACCTCTCCTGATATTCCATTAGATGCTCAGGCAGGATCGAAGGAGAACTGCGTACACAGCATGCGAATGCAGCGTCAGGTCACTGAACCAACCTCTTCTGCTCGGTCAGTAACTCCAGTTTCTCTCTGATATTAATGAATGCAGGTACAGCCAAAAGAACACAGCTTGGTTATCCAGTACACTGATCTACTAAAAATGCACCATCTACATGCCAGCCAAGAAAATACACAGAAGTTCTTTTAGAGGTGCACAAACCTCTTAGGTTAAAAGGACAGGATCACCATGCTCCTCCCCTCTTCTATCGAAAACTGCCTCATTTGCACTTCTCTCTCAGATGCCAGAGAACACAGAGCACCATGTTCCTTAAAGAACCAAGGCACCAGAACAGCCTACATTTAGCTTGTAGAGCATGTTCACTTGCACTTAGCACTGATGCTAAACACTCAGTAATATTTCCTCCAAGATTTCTAAAATAGTCAAAGAAGTAGGGCAAGCTAATGAAACATTTGCAAGAATTACAAATGAGATTAAAAATTCTACATGTTAGCCACATCATGACTGGGAGTGATACGAGGTCTTCAGTGGGACTTGAGAACCAGTACAGGAGGGAGGAGGAAAGAGGGAGGGTGTACAGGGGTAAGTGATAAAAGAATTGTATTTCACATAGTAAGAGAAAAAGATTAGCATGTGAAAAGTCAGTAAATTTTTGAGTCAGAGCAGATGTGCTTCAGCTGGAGAATGTACAGCAGTAGCCCAGTTTCTCTATGCTGTCCTCCTGAATGGCTATCTGGGAGAGTAAGGTTAGCCAAGACTCTCCTGGAGGCACACCTGAACATGGGTAAAAGGGCAGAAGCTAGCAGCAAGTTCAGTAATTGCTGGTTGTCCAAAACATCTGAGGAAGAATTTGAGAAGTCCCCAGAACATTGTAAACTCTATGCAGAAAAAGCTCCAGGGTACCCTTCATCCTTAGCATAAGAATGCTTTGGGTTTATATTGTTGTAATGGGAAGGTCGAAGCCACAATTATGGATACCAGAGGTTGCACCCTAGCGTGTCCAGTTGAATTCCAACTAAGGACTAAGAGACCAGAAGTATGGTACAGGGCTAATGCCTCTTTCTTTTCAAACTGCTGGGAAATAAGCATGTTGTGAGATTCATTGCCAATGGCAGATTCATATCCAACATCTAACATCAAGAGCTCTCATGTGTGTCTTTGGTACTGTGAGAGTTTTGAGTCAGATACAGGCTTTTTCTGCTACAGCAGAGAAGCATTCCTGATGCTTAATCAAATGGCAAAGGCACAGTATCACCAAGCCACAGTCATCTCATAAGAAACATCACCAATCACCATCTATAAAAGAACTTCCTGCAGCATCCTGAGTGTATAGACAATGTCTTCACTCCTGTAAATCTGCAGATCTTTCTTCTGGCAGCTGTTCCCTGTCTGGCTTTCTCCAGCAAGTATTGTTACGCTGGCTCTCTGTCCACAGGGAAATGACTTGTCCAGGTTCCACCCCTACCATGCACCAATTGCTGATGCAGGCATTGCTTTTTATTCTTCTCTTGCACTGCCCCCTACTTTTGTGTGGGTCCTCTCCAAAAAAATACTCTTTCACCTCCCAGGAGGGACCCTTCTTCCTTGGACTGCATCCTTCACTTCTGTGCTGCTGTTTGGCATAACTAGGCAGCCAGCTGTGGCTCTTTGTGGTCACAGAGGCCAGGCACCTGCCTTTGCTACAATCCTTGTCAAGCTGATTCTTCTGTGCTCTCCTTTTTCTTCCTCCCAGGATATTCTGCACCTCCTACTGTGATGAGGAGCTTAAGGCTGAACAATAAATATATCTTTTGGTGACATGATAGTGTTTTATCATGTAAATGATTAATGTATAGCTGTAAAATTATGCAATAAGAGGGAAAATAAGTATGTAAGAGACTGTTGCTGTTTTAAGCATGCACAAACATATTTACAAGGAACGAATGAATGATCCTAGCAGAGGAACTATTGCTGATTACATTCAACACAAATAGCTTTGGACTAATCCTCTGTCTGCTAGTTTGAGACAAATTGGGATATTTTAGCATTTTCCACATGCTCTTTCTTTGTTCAGACAAGCTTGTAACACCAATACACTGAATGTGCATATGAGTAGGACAAAAAAAGTGGAATACAACTCACATAAGATTATTTTTTCCCTAATCCAACTTTAACATCCCACTACTCCAACAGGGTTTGCAAATTTCATTTCTTTACCATCTCATGAAGTGGAAATTTCAATCACAATAACTGAGTGACTCCAGGTAAGCTAAAAGCAACTTTGTCTCCATGGAGTAACAAACTAAAGAAGCTTTTCTGCCATGGTGGCACAAAGCTTGTTACATCAGGTATGACGGAACAAAATGAAACAATTTTGGGGGTGATCTAGAGATGGTTTCAGGCCAGAACTGTAAGTGGAGCTGTAGAAATCAACAATTAAAATGCAGAGATGTCAGGAAGCTGTCCTTTGTCCACCTTTACTTCAGAACCAGAAATCAGCAAGCTCATCTGGCATAGGAAACCAGATCCTGCAGCCAGGGCTTAACATAATGTAACTCATTTCAGAGGCATTAATTCAAATAATTCAGCTGAAAATTGTAACTGATACAAACAGCTACAGTGCTTATCACATCATATCATACTTGCCAATAAGGCAGATCTTTTGGATTTGCAGTGGACATGAATTTGCATTTATCACTTTCTTCAGACAGATTTGAAGAGTGCATAGTACTAGCCCCAGACACAGAAAGAGAAAATGATGTGCTATGAGCAGTCTGATGCAGAGGGTGAGCTCTCACGGCTGTTGGGTATCATGCTTTAGCACTTTATGTGAATGAAAACCTCATTGTGAAATGCATGTCAAATAAGAACAGGATCTTTAATGTCTGTGCACACAGCTTCTTATCATCCTCAACACGATCTCATTCAGTTCTTGCATTTTCACTTAAGGCACAATTCCATCCGAAGACAGCTCAACCTCTCCAACCCTGACTTCAACATCCAGCAGGTTCAGAAACAGGAGCAACTGACAGGGATTGGCCGTATTAAGCCAGAGCTCTATAAACAAAGATCAGTGGACACAGATGATGGCCGGAGAAGTAACAGCAAGGCATGTGGAAAGCTGAACTTCATTCTGAAATATGATTGTGATTTAGAGCAGCTGATAGTGAAGATACACAAGGCCATCAACCTGCCAGCAAAGGACTTCTCTGGAACTTCAGATCCATACGTGAAGATCTATCTACTTCCTGACAGGAAAACAAAACACCAGACTAAAGTGCACAGAAAGACACTAAATCCAGTATTTGATGAAGTTTTTTTATTTACTGTGCCATACAATGATCTGAATGCAAGGAAACTCCATTTCTCTGTGTATGACTTTGACAGATTCTCCAGGCATGACTTGATTGGCCAAGTGATAGTGGATAATTTTTTAGATTTGGCAGATTTTCCCAGGGAATGTAATATTTGGAAGGATATTGAATATGTCACCAATGTAAGTATTTCAATTCTTCTTTATTATATACATTATATATCTATATTTAATTATTTGAGTTCCTTAATCTGATTATAACTGAAACTGATAAATGTATGAAGGAAAGTATTCGCTATTCTCTCTCTTTCTCAAGCTTTGACCTTAATCCAAGGGAATTGACAGTACATTTTCAATCCTCATTTCTCATCCTTTGGATGTATTAAAGAATGTCTTACGTAGGAGATAGTGGGCTTAGTCATTGCACTGCTGATAGAGTAGAAAAGATGGACAATATTTTTCTCTTACTCATATTTAATCTAAAGTTTATGTAAGGAAATACTACTGCTTGTCTTTCTGTGTTTTGCATGATTTGCAACATAAATTACAACATACTGATCAGCCAGAACTGTAGATTCAAGATTTCTTATGTAGGGATATTCTGGCCTTCAAAAGCCTATGTTCTCATAAAGTGAGATAACACCACGTCTGTAATCCAGGCAGAGTTCAGACAAGGTTGTTCCATGAAAGTAATGAAACACACTGAATTCATTTAACTCTGTTTAGCACCACCTTGTTACAAAGCAAGAGGGGAAGCTTACAAAGTAAGTCTAGATTTCTGTTATCCCAATGTTTCACATATCAAATTCTGTGCAGGAATCCAATTAGTCATTAGGTACAAAACCAGAGAAATTGCTCTTGGAAAAGAAAGCTTTCTTCTCAAAGCAAGAGCCAACCTCCTTGTAATGCTATTAGAAATTGATTACGCACACCCAGTGGGAGACAGACCTTCAATGAGAGTGATACACTGCAGAAGTCCACAGAGGTGAAAGTACAAGTGCCAAGAGTCAGTAAATACTTGATTTGCCATGTCAAACTGTCCTCAAATGGAATGTCCATTTTAGATTTAAATAAGCCAAACATCATTAACAGGAAGATCAAAGTGTAAATTTGTTAGACCTCTGTTCAGGAAGGGCTTAAGTATATGCTGAGTTGAGTGTAAGCAGCTGTAAGAAGTTTCTTCTGAGACAAATACTTCCCTGAATTCAGACCCTCACCTTATTTGTATCTCCATGTCCTGGTAGCATGCCCATATTACAGACCAAACTGATTAAATCCATTTCTTTGTTTGGAATTTGGTTTTGAGAATTGACACTGTCCTTGTTTGAAGACAGTTTCTCACTGTTCTTAGTGTTACATATTTGTGTGTGGAACATGATGTGTACTCACTGCACAATCCTCTCACACTGCGATGGAACAGCAGCAGCAGCAGCAGTAGTCTTCTCACTCAAGGTACAGGCATGGGTACATTGAGTGAGAAAACTACTGCTGCTGTGTCAGAGTAGGAGGAACTCGACCTTTCTATCAAAAATTGCTGCTCTTCAACCACAAGGGAACAGTAAGAATCTGACAGAGATGACAGTCATTCCAAGTGAAAGCTTGCCTTCATATAGCAGGAAGTGTCCCAAGCTCAACTTCTCAATTTCACAGTTCACTGGAAGTTGCATGCACATGTTTGGTGGAGTTACTGTGCTACCAACCAGACCTTCCCCTGTGCTTTCACTTAGGCAAATGATTGATTCTGGTATTTTCTTTTTAATCACTTCCCCTCCCAGATTTCAGAAGCAATGCAGCATAGTTTGTATTTGGATTGTCTGTAATTGCTGAAATTAAATCCAAGATCAAAACAAAAGTCATGTATTAATTTCTACTAATATTAATTCCTGTGTGAAGTGTAATTCTCTTAATCCAAACAGAGCACATGACCTGCCATTCCAGAGCTGTCACCAGGTTTTCAGCTAACAGAGACTTTTTCAAGGCAAGAGATTCATAGTACATTGAAGACACTATCCAATTTTGGCCAATGTGACTTCAGAGATAAAAGTATCAGACAAATGGAAGTCTGGAGTACTCAGATTACTAATTAACATTTCCAGAATGTCAAGGGCTAGGTTATGAGAAACCTCTCCAAGCATTCTTTAAAAAACCAAGTTTCAGTACATTTTCATGTCTCTGTAGCATAGATACCTCACAAGCTGACAGTAGAAGCTGAATCCTACAGGCTGCTTGCTGCAGTGACTACTCTTGTGGCCGTCATTGGTGAAACTCTGAAATACACTTTAGCAAAGTTCTGAGCACCACTGAGTAGTTTATGGTTGCAAAATGACCCCGTAGCCACTGTAGCAAGTTTTCAATACTTTTATCACTGAATGTCTTCTTATTTCAAATAATAATAATCACGAACCAGATAAATGCTTGCCAGACTTACTGAAGGAAATGCACTCAATGTAGATCAACACAGCAGCAAAGCAGGGATAAACCAAGGAAATGGACTAGAAAAAGGGAAGGTCTACACAACTCCACATGACAAGTCTGTCACACTTCTGAAGAGTACATTCATCTTAATTCCTTGTGCAGCTTATTAGACTGCATAACCAGCAATCCCAAAGGCCTTTATTTGACATTCTCCATTTTATTATGTCCTAATCCAATTTGACATAGTAATATAAAAGAATGTACCAAATCCTTCTCTGCCCAGCAAAATGGCCTACTTCTCGAGCACTGTAGATTATGTCTGAAATGTCAGCATTACTGCAAACAATGCCATTAAATTGACCTATTGTTATGCCATGTGTTTTCTTCTGTTCTCTAATAACACTGAAAGCTTATATATATATGTATCCAAATCCAGCAGTTTGGACTCTAACATCTGCTACTATCTCAGAGTTTGAAATTATTTCCCAACACAGATGCATGTCAGCATAAAAATTTTCTGCATGTTCAGAAGCTGCCTGCCTCCAAATACAAAGCTGCAGTATCAAAATGATTGTTCTAATCTCACGTCCTCTGAGCATAAAGTCTCTCTCTTCTAACACTAACACTTTCCAAACAGAAAAAAAGCAGCAGTGGACTGTTTAATGGAAGAAATATATAAATTAAGTGGATCAACTTTAGATGAGCATGAAACAAGCTACATAAGCTTTTTGTGTATCCACCAGACAGACTACCCTGGTTTCTGGCAGCAACTCTGTATTTTCAGGATGGATATCAGTAGTTGATATGTTTTGTTTAGTAGCCTCTAAAGCATATTCAGTTTTAAATTTTGGTGATATCCATAGGCTTATGGCATGTTTCAAGGACAAAAGAGTTGCTAAAATCTTGAAATTGGTTGCCATCTTGACACTCAAATGTGATCAGGCAAAAAACACATGGTTCCATCATAAAATAAACAGCTATGAAGGACAGGAAGCTGTCAGGCAGTCTATTTCATATAAAGAAGAACCTTCTTCTTCAGAAGATGTTAGGTATCCACTTGCTGTGCATCCCAAAAGAAAAATACTTCATACAATCATAGAATCATAGAATCAACCAGGTTGGAAGAGACCTCCAAGATCATCCAGTCCAACCTAGCACCCAGCCCTATCCTCACAAATTGCTTGTTAAAGATCACTGGGCAGCTGCAGGGCACAGAGGAGGACTTCTGTGAACTGGAGATCTAGATCAGGTTCATGCTATCTGTTTGGGTTTTCAAAATGCTTGGCTTTTGTCTCCTGAGGTATTTTTCTAGGCAAGAGTAGTGTTTAAAAGAGGCTTCTAAGTTAGAGTAGGAGGATAATCAAGTTAAGAAAGAACAGTGTAAATTTCCATTCTTAGCTGGGCCAACATTTTCCAAAATGACTACACATTTCAGGAGGCTAATCCTTCACTTTGGTCTTACAGGGTATGTAGCTTTTGACACTGATGCTATCCTTTCAGTTGTCAGATATGGTTATGCTTGAGGTCTCAGTATAACACAATAAACACTGTTCTTTTTCTGAGAGTCTAAGCTTATATATACATTTAAAACATAAAAAAATCTTATTCAGAGCATCCCCTTGGCACCTTTCATCTCACCCTGAGGTTGAACACCCCAGACTAACCTGTTTCCATGAATCCTTCTATAACATTCTATTCTCAAAGGATATTTACAAGACTTAAAGTGATTTTGAAGAGTCTAACATCCAGTCCACAAAGTTAAAAAATAATACATCAGGGTATAAAAAGAGAGTGAAAATATAGAAGAAAAATATTCCTGAAAGAGAGGAGGGGTTAATAAAAGAAATCTCTGGGTAATACATGCAGGATTTGAGTAGTAGCATGGCATAGACTTAGAGGATGTGTAAAGTTTGCTGAAAATCCAGAAGATAGTTATGAATTGTTCAAAGCTATAAAAAAAATCACAAGCTGTATTTCAAGTTGTTTACTGTGGCATCCAGAAAGAGCCAGCATATGCTAGAAGTTGTAAAGCCAAAAAATTGGATTGGATATATTTGGAAGAATCTTCAAGCTCTTTTGGGGTATATGCAGTGGGCAAGAACACAGGTGTGTCAGATAATGCTGATTTGCACAGAAGCAGGGAATAAAATGGCATTAAAAATTAATTTGCATGTTAGTACACATGCTAGTGTTTTGACAAAAGAAAGATTTGAGAATTCATATTTATAGGCATTTACATTGTGTAACTGAGATGCAACTGGAATTGCAACATCACCAGAAGTTCTCCATTTCAGAGATGCCAACCACAGTAAGTGTGGAAGAGAGGCAAAAAATAACCCCATTATTTCAATAGCATGCTTATGAAAAGCATAACAAAAGCCTAATATTTTGAAACCAAATCTACCTTCTCTTTTGGAGTTCAAAACTATTTTGTCCTCAAACTGGAAAAAAATTCCTCAAATATTGTATCAATCAAGACCATTGCTGCTAAGAGACTGGGAGACATTTAATGTGTGCCAAATGCACATGCATAGGTGCAGCCCGTAATCTTTAGGAATTCCTTACTTGAGGAGAATAAATTTCCTTCTTTGAAAGAAGTAGGTAATTGCTGTCCCTAATTCATGGGCAGTGGAACAGATGTGATTTGTTCAAGACATAACACTACTTAATAGCAGAAATGAGACCAGGTCCAGAATCTGCCGATTCTTGGCACCAGCCTCGATCCGCTGTATGCAGCACTGCTTATCTTCTTTGACAGTACACAGACACTGTAGCTGGCAAGAAGTCAACTAAGTCCACCTACTCCACTTTTAAGAAGTGTTTAGCTTGTCAAGATGTTTTAGCTAGTATTTCTAAAAGTCCTGTTCTAGCAAACTGCTGGGTTTAGAAGAGCAAAGGCATCGAGCAAGATTGCAGAAAGGCATTTAAAATGTGTACGATGATTAACCAAAAAATTGAGTTAACAGTTTGAGAAGGAAGAGAAACAAACCAAATCTCTCTCTATATATGAATACAAAGCCAAAGCATTAGTATTAAGTGCCATATAGAATCATAGAATCATAGAATCAGCCAGGTTGGAAGAGACCTCCAAGATCATCCAGCCCAACCTATCCCCCTGCCCTATCCAATCAACCAGACCATGGCACCAAGTGCCTCATCCAGGCTTTTCTTGAAGACCCCCAGGGACGGTGCCTCCACCACCTCCCTGGGCAGCCCATTCCAATAGGAAATCACTCTCTCTGTGAAGAACTTCTTCCTAACATCCAGCCTATACCTACCCTGGCACAACTTGAGACTGAGTCCCCTTGTTCTATTGCTGGTTGCCTGGGAGAAGAGGCCACCCCCCACCTGGCTACAATGCCCCTTCAGGTAGTTGTAGACAGTAATAAGATCACCCCTGAGCCTCCTCTTCTCCAGGCTAAACAGGCCCAGCTCCCATCTCTACTTTCTAGGACTGTAGCAGCACATGGGAAACTCTAGCTGATTTTTAATTGTAATACAGAACACAAATGCAGTATTAAGCTGATGTTCTATTTGTTGAAAATGAGGAGGCTTTGGCACCATGGAGACCAATATGGAGATGTACCTATTTAATTACGTGCAAATGCAACTCTCTAGAAGAGATGGAGTTGCAAACCCATGTGCCTTTCCCATATTAAAGCATGCAAAAAGCTGAGGGAGAAACAATTATTTCACAGCTAGACAAATTAAGGAAGAAAAGACAAGAGATGAGCTTCACCTCACTTAAATTTTAGATTTATGAAAAGAAAAAAACCTCCAAACCTGAAGCTCTACAAAACCCCAAAGCCCCACAACTAGACCCAAAAGTACTCAAAAAAAATCCCCCAAAACCAACAAACCAGAAAGTATAATTGCCTTCAAGAAGCACATCATGGTCTAGTTGACTGGATGGGGCTGGGGGATAGGTTAGACTGGATGATCTTGGAGGTCTCTTCCAACCTGGTTGATTCTATGATTCCATCAGTGGATTTCATCTTCTCCTAAGTCACAAAGGTTTCATGATCCTTTCTGACTATTGTTACTCAATCAAATTTATGGAAAAAAGAATGAAAGGCCATGTTTCCTGAGTCATTTCATAACCAAATGATGCTGAAAAGTCATGTCTCTTTAATTCTTCAGATTTCTAGGGATCATCACAGCAAATTAATTAAGCTTCAGCTTCAGCACAAAAGGTATAGTGGTGCTTGTACAGTTGAGAGCAGCTGCAGCCAGTGTTTTTCCTATGGCTGTGAGGTTTTTGAATAACTGCATATTTAAATGGCTTCATTTTCAAAACTGGGCTTTCCCTTTTGTCTTTTTGTGTTTTCTTTTTTAACCTAATGACTTTACCAGTTACTTTGTCAGAGAAGATTTATGAGAAAGTACCTAAGTACAAATGTGTGGTGGTTTGGCTGTTACCCGCCCTGCCCCACACACACTTCAGAAAGAACCCCAGCTAACTCAGCTGGACTCTGGGAATATAAATGAAGCTATTTATTTACAGCTAGCACAATATACAAGCAGATATTTACAATATATACAGAATTATACAAGTTAAAATACAGAAACACAACTCCCCTCCCAGAAACCTGAGTCCCCAGGAGGGGCTCTCAACCACCCCTGCACCTTCCCCTTGCCCCTCTCAACCTTACCCCAAATCCTAGGAAGAAAAAGAGGTTCAGCCAAGAGGTTAAGGAGCAAAGTTAGTGGCAGTGAGGTTAGGGAGCTGTGGCTCAGTCTGAAGCCAGAAGCAGAGTGAACAAAATGGTGAGAGCATTATCTAATGTTTTCCTTCTTGTTCCCATACATCTCAGCGAGACTGTGAGGGAAGGAGACATCACCAATGTTTTCCTTTCATAGCCAATTATCTACTTTTTCTTACCAAAACATTCTACCCTGCTTCAAACTAGCACAAAATGATTACAGGACATCACTCAGCAAGACTAAACAATGACAGCTACGGGTGTGTACAATTAGATAGGGTGGAGATAAAATGACCTCTGTTTTCAGAAAACAGTAGGTGCCGAATTCTTTCTGGAGCAACTGGGTAACTGAGAATAATATTCAGTAAAACTTTTCAAGGGTCTGAAGTGAAAAAGTCAAATGGCTTGAAAAGAAATGGTTTGAGACTCATCTAGGCCGATGCCAAGTCAGTGGTACAGCACTCCAAGCCCAGCTCTAAAAGTAATGGTGACTATTTATGCAAGTGATTATCTAACAGCCTTGTAGCTCCACAAGCATGATGAGAAACAAGATGAATCTTGTAATATTACTGAAGCCTCAGCTAACATTTACTGGGGTTTGGGGACCAGTTTAAGAAAATGATAATTCAGAGAATCGTGTGTATGTGCCATTTGAAGTTTATAGAACCCAGGAGCACAGCCATCAGAGATTCCAAGTGAGCTTTCTCAGTCTGGATATTCACAAAAGCCATACATACAAACAAAGGAAACAAAGTCAAAACTAAAGCAGACAACAAAACTCCAAACCGTGCAACAGGATTGAGATCATTTCGGTTAAAGAACACAAAAGAAAAACAAAAAAGTAAATTTAAAGTCAGCATTTTGAGAAGACTGAAATTTCAGAATAAGAGGGGTTTAAGGGTGACAAAGCTGGTGAGAGGCCTGGAACACAAACCCTATGAGGAGAGGTTGAGGGAGCTGGGGGTGTGCAGCCTGCAGAAGAGGAGGCTCAGGGGGGACCTCATTGCTGTCTACCTGAAGGGACATTGTAGCCAGGTGGGGGTTGGTCTCTTCTCCCAGACAACCAGCAATAGACCAAGGGGACACAGTCTCAAGTCGTGCCGGGGGAAGTATAGGCTGGATGTTAGGAGGAAGTTCTTCACAGAGAGAGTGATTGGCATTGGAATGGGCTGCCCAGGGAGGTGGTGGAGGCACCACCACTGGAGGTGTTCAAGAAAAGCCTGGATGAAGCACTTGGTGCCATGGTCTAGATGACTGGCTAGGGCAGGGTGATAGGTTGGACTGGATGATCTTGGAGGTCTCTTCCAACCTACTTGATTCTATGATTCTATGATTTGGAATTAACTTCTTACTGCAATATCTTAAAACAGTTTAAAAGCTGAAATAGGAACAGAGTACCTTGGGTCTTGTCAAAGCAAAACACCTCTAGTTAAATGAGGGGTATTCTGCTTCAAAATGGAAATAACTCAAAATTCCTTAGGAAATTAAAATCCTGGTTTCTACACTTGTTCTTCCCCAGCTCATCAAGGCTGTGTATTCTTCAGCTTTGTCTTTTGTCTTTGTGTTGTACATGTTTCCCTAGTGCCACAGCCCTAGAAGAGCAACAGTGTGAAGACCATTTTCCTCTGCACATTAGCCACATAGAAACAAAGGTTAGACCCAATCCTAAATTCCTGGTTTTCCAGATTAATGGAAGAGTCTATAACTATCTCTGTTTTACACATTCCCCTTCTCCTTTTTTCCCCATTTTCTCTGCCAATTCTTTTTTTTCCCAGAAATCTCACTCAAAACAAGGCTTGCAGAGATAACCTTCAGCGAAACAGCTCACAATAACACACACATAAAGCAAAGCCAAAATGTGATCCTGGTCAGTCAAGCCTGTCCTTCAATTATATCATCCAAAATTGTTAGTGGGAGCCACAAACACACACACCAAAAAAATCCCTCTAGTATTTTACAAGATGAGCAAAGAGCACTCAGAGTTCAGGCTAAAACAGGTGTATTAAGGGGAGATTGGCTGTAACCATTCTGCACATAATTCAAGATTAGAGTGTGCCATCACCTCCTTTCTACGGGGTTATGTAACTTTCAATTTAAGCATGTATTTAGCCAGGCAGGGCTAGGCTAGCCAGGCACTTCAAACACACCTTTAATTATTGAACAGTTTTGAGAATGCTTACTTTGCCTCTTTTTTCTAGCAGAAGTCAAAGAAAGCCTTTCAATAGCTTATGGATTCTTCACCATTTCTGAAAACTCCTCCTCTTTAAATTTAGTTTCAATATTTGGAGCCAAACTTGAAAGCATTCTTCCCTCTGAACATACTGTGCTTATGTGAAAAGCCTCAAGCCATTTTTAGTCTTTTATCCCCACAAGATATCACAGCCATCAGGCATCTTTCTCCACCAAGCAGGGTATTTCAGAGTTTTACAGCTTTCCTCTGTGTGCAGGCTGTTTACCCAGTTCTCCTGCTATGTTCCCATGGCCTTACATTTAAGCATTCAGTGGGTCCTTTTTGGTTCTCGTGTATTTTGCTCAGGGATTCAATCCACTCCAAGCTTTAACCAAGACATAATGGACATTTGTGTAGGACATACTTGAGCTACTTGGGGAGCATCCTGACAGGCTGGCATCCTTTCATTGCCTAAAATCCATGCTTGTCAGAGTACAGTCCTGACTTCGTCTTTTCTAGTACACCTGTGACCCAGGCAGAGAAGAAAGCACCGCTACAGACAGACTCTTCTCATCAAAAGATCTGCGTGTCCCTTTTCAGACTCTCAAAAGAGGATGCAACCTGTGTCACATTTTAACATTCAGGATTCCAGGACGTTTCCAGAGTCACAGTATCACAGTATCATCAGGGTTGGAATAGACCTCACAGATCATCAAGTCCAACCCTTTACCACAGAGCTCAAGGCTAGACCATGGCACCAAGTGCCACGTCCAGTCCTGCCTTGAACAGCTCCAGGGACGGCGACTCCACCACCTCCCCGGGCAGCCCATTCCAGTGTCCAATGACTCTCTCAGTGAAGAACTTTCTCCTCACCTCCAGCCTAAATCTCCCCTGGCATAGCTTGAGGCTGTGTCCTCTTGTTCTGGTGCTGGCCACCTGAGAGAAGAGAGCAACCTCCTCCTGGCCACAACCTCCCCTCAGGTAGCTGCAGACAGCAATAAGGTCTCCCCTGAGCCTCCTCTTCTCCAGGCTAACCAATCCCAGCTCCCTCAGCCTCTCCTCGTAGGGCTGTGCTCAAGGCCTCTCCCCAGTCTCGTCACCCTTCTCTGGACATGCTCAAGCATCTCAATGTCCCTCCTAAACTGGGGGGCCCAGAACTGAACACAGGACTCAAGGTGTGGTCTAACCAGTGCAGAGTACAGGGGCAGAATGACCTCCCTGCTCCTGCTGGCCACACCATTCCTGATGCAGGCCAGGACGCCACTGTTACAGAGGACTAAACATCACCTGTGCAGAAGCAAGGAGTTACTAGATCATAACCAGAGTGCTTTGGAGGCACAGCTGGAGCACAGCTTTTGTGCTAAAAGGCTATGCCTTTTGCTAAATAGTCAGATGAGGGCTTTCTTCAGACCTCCTCACTGCCTTTGTGGAGGCAAACATTAGAAGCTGCAGCTGAAGATTGAGCTGACTAGTGGAGAAGGACGTCTTGTGGGAACAATATGTCCTATTTATGTATCTATAGCTTTTCTAGCTTTCCTCCTAGTCTAGGAGACTTTTGGCAGCTAATCACGTAATTTGAAAGAAACAGAAGATGAAATGACTGAGCTGGCATGAATGAGAGTAGAAACTTTAAGACACACAAAACATTTTGATAAGAATTGGCTATGTGGTCATTAAGTATAATTCCAGCTATTACAGAGGCCCCAGATGTCCCTGGGAGGCCTGAGAGATGTACGTGGCAGTTTTTCTTTCTTCAGCCTCCAGCCCTTCAGAGCATGAGGGCCACTTCCAAGAGGGACAGTTCTCTGCAGAGAACCTTGTACAGAATATCACAAAAAGACACATTGCTATGGTCTTCCATCCTTTCACTTTGTAAAAATAGATTACTTGGCAGCCAGACTATCTGAGGGAAGAGGGACAGAAAGGCATCACTCTTCAGTGGTGAGCTGTTTTTCTGAGAACAAAGCTAAAGGAATGGTGGCAAAATTGACAACCTGACTAAAAGCTTTCTCGTTAAGATTTATCAGTCCTGAGTTTACTACTTTTTACAACAGAGATCTTCATTTTATATCACTTATATATCAGTTAATATCACTTATATATCATTTGATTTCTCCTCATGCACAGACATTTCTCTAAACTTTTGGAAAGAAATATGTGTCTAATGTCTCCTGAAGAAATCCAACAGGCCACTGCAGCATCACTTTGTGCTTGTCTGGTTAGGAACAAATGAGAAACACATACAAACCTCCAAATTCTGCACCCACCCTTGCAAATGCTGAAAGGCAATTTGCACTACACACTCAAATTCTAGAATTATAGATGTGGTGAGTTCTGCAGTTAGCCTCACTGAAATTGCTGGAAGTATTTACAGGGACAAATGAAGCATACAGTCATTTGCAGTGTCTGAGCCTTCCTGTGTCTGCCGAGGAGAGAATTATAATGAGTATTTCCCACCATGTACTCTAGTGAAGTGACAGGCTCAAATGACTAGACTGCATTAGCAATGGCTGTGGTATCATGGCATTTTACATGTTTCTGACACTTCATTGCTTGATTAAGCACCTTGCTCTAGTTACTTAAGAAAACAGTACTCAGAAGCTACAGCTTACCTTAGTGAATGCTTAATCATTCACTACTCCTTTAATCAGACAAACTCAAAATTAAAGCTACATACACCATCTGGAAGAAGATTTCTGACTAGTGATGGCATCTTGCTTGTAATGGGCAGGGAAGCAGAAAACAACTGACAGCTGGAGTTTTTCACAGTTGATTATATGAACTATTGGGATAAAATTTCCTACTCAGATTCTTGGGACAAATCTGGCATCTTAAAAATAGCAGTTTATCATAACATTAGAAAACCTAACCTCGCTTGCCAAGCAACCAATTACTAACAGGCACAGTACAAGTGGCTGAAATCCACCACTCCTCCTACTTAACATTCCCTTTTTGATTTCCTGAAGTAAAAATATTTTAAAAGGTGCAATGAACAGGAGATCATCAGTATCATGCAGTATCTAGTATTTTCTATTCATAAAGAAACTGCTGTCCAAATACTATGACAGATTAAGAGAGCAAAAGAACAATTCCCCATGCTGTATTTTATGCATCTGTTTCCAGACTTCATCGAACTCTTTATGTGTTGTCTTTTTTAAAGTATGCTGGGGTTTAATCAACCATCTAATTTATGTTATGATAACTCTTCTGAACAACCTCAACATAAAATAAATATGTATATGTATGCAGCAGAAGGAAACAAAAGTGTGCACAAAAAAGTCAGGCTTTGGTTTTGAGCCCCCTAGAGAGTTATTTATGATTTTCAGAAGAAAAGAATCACTTTAATGAAAACCTTTCAATGTCTGTACTCCAATGAGCACAGAATCTTACAGTAAATACTAATCTAACAATAAACTTCATTCTGTTGAGACCACAAGGTTTTATGCAGGCAGCAATCAGTAGTACTTGGTATGAGATCTTGACTCTACTGTAAAGTCAGAGAGAGAGCTCACACTGAATCTCAGATTTCATCCATATTCTCTTGCTATAGAATGGAAATAGTATCATATAGAAGAAACAAAAAGCCCCATGAAATAATGCAAACACATAACTTGAGATGTACAACAGGAAATCCACTGGAAGAGCAGGAAAAGCAAATTTACCATTCTTTTATTTCTGCAAAATAAATGCATGACATTGACCTGCTCAGCAAAGACATGAATCTACTCTTCTTCCCCCTCCCCTAAAACTTGCTGGCTAAAATACAAGGGAGTTATCAAATCTGACCCTGTAGAAAGCAGAAAGAAATCTCTCCATGAGAAAGTACCTTGGTTCTACATCCACATTTTTGGCTTTTGACTGGCTGCAGCCGTTCTAATAGAACGAAACCAGCACAGATTATGTTCCCTCAAGGTTTCTGCAGCAAGCATCCCCAACCCATTCCTTTCAGTAGGTCAGCAGTGATTCTCATTTGCCAGCTCCTGTCTAAATTTGTTACTTTACTCAGGAAAATGTCATCATTCTTGGGAAAGCCATGAGAAACACTTAGTTCAAAATAAAGCTTTTATTATAAAACAATCAAGCTTTTCAGCCTATCTAACCAGCAGATGCTGACTCTGTTCACCCCTATCCAGCCAGTGTCTTGTTCTTCACAAAATGCAGTTTCCTCAGGAAACCTCACAGTTCTTCTTTTCAGACAGTCTTGCTTCAGAATTTATGAGTCAAGATGGTCAGGAATTAACCACACTAAATTATTTTGAAATCATACTTCCCAAAAAATGGAAGTGGTGTCTTTTTTAGGTGTCAAATTGAGTAGCCAGAATCAGCGATCACTCTCAAAATAATGAAGAGTCCTAAAGTGAACTCATCATTTAGGACAAGTCAGCTCACAACTCTGATTCGATTTCAAAAGCATCAAATTACTCCAACTAATGAAACTGAAAATTTGAAAAGGCATCTAAGTGACTGTGAGATGTCCATTAGTAAATCACTCACAGACTTTCCAAAAATGCTCTTTTTTTTTCTATCCAGAGACTAGTATGTACTTAATAACACCTGTTATTCTGAACATAATCATAACTTTAGTGCAGGCAAAAGTCTGGGCAGCTCACTGGACTCCTCTCACACAAATGCACATGATGCCACGAGGAAGAGACTAAGACACAGAAAACAAAATTCTCTCTTGAGGTATATTTCACCTGTAGCATGTAAAACAAGTTAAAAGAAAAGTCTTCTAAGAGAAGGAATTCTTATTGACTCCCTTTTTGGACTTAATGTACCAAAGCAATTCTATATTTAGTGCTTTCTTTGTCTCACATCTTACACTACTCTCTGTACATTCTTTTAAGAGGGAAAAAAATGCTCCTTAAAGTCAGCCTAAAACTCCCTGCAGTACACATCTAAATATAATAGGGAGGCTGAAGTATTTCTGACAAAGTATCTCAGAAAAAGAGCTGTTATCACACTCTACACAATCACATATTCCTGTTCTCACCCTGTAAATACCTGGTTGATGCACTTAATTTTAGAGTCTGCACTTTCTAAAATGTATTTATGCCTTCTTCCTTCCCTCTGGCTTCCTCGGTTATCATTTCTATGTTAAAGCTGTTTTTTTCTTTACAGCCCCTAAGTAGATGTAGTACTGGATTTGTAAACAGCCTAGCAGCTTCAAGATTGAAATATTTTATTTACTTGCAAGGTAGGTGAACGAAGCACAGCAACGGCATAAATTCTCCTTCACCAGATCTACATAGCTTAAGTGTCCTAGTGGTCACAGTCCAGAACTGTCTCTGAAGAAAACAATAGCTGGATTTACACGAGCCTTTGGGCAGCACAGCAATTAAGATATGCAGAAACACTGAAATGTTCCTGGCATTGCTTAAGAGAAGTGGTAAATGTAACCCCCTGTTGATACCTCACCACATATTCCATGGCCTTGACTGAGGAAGCGAGTCAAGGAGGTTTGCCCTGCAAGCTGGATGCCAACAAGCACACTGGCATGTTACGCAGTCAGCAATACTGCATAGCAGTCTGTTACCAAACTGTCAGTAGCATCTCTGGGAGGAAGCAGAAGAGCCTACATTCTCCCCTGTGTTTCACAAACTACCCAGAAAAAACCCAAACACCAAAAATCCAGCTTCTGTCCTGACTGAAATGTGAGTTTTGCTTGTACATGGTTTGAGAAATGCAGGGTAGAAGCAGTTCTGTGTTTCATGCTTATGGAATGATATTGTTATCATTAACCTTGTTGCCATTCTCAACATAGAGTTTGGCATTAGCTTTTTATTTCTTGGTATATTTCAATATATTATTTAGACCATTCTCTTTCTCATATCAACTTCTTAAAATCATAGAGCAGAATTTTACTTAAGATTAATATTAGATTCAGATTTATAACAATGGCTTTTATTACCCTATGCTCAGCCTGAGTAGCAAGGAAGTCAGTACAGAGCAGCTGATATAAGTATAATAAATATATCCACAAAACACTCTAAGTGCTTATGCAGACTGAAAAGAGTATGTTTTTTTTTCCCCAGACATTGTGACTCTCTCCATCTTTTTTTCAGCACTACCCAGGTAGTTAGTTTTTCTCCTTTTCAGAATGTGATCAGAGTGCATGATACAAAAGGCATAACACAAAATGCCTACCCTGAGAACAACAATGCTGAGGAAAGGTGAGGAACTGTCAGTAGGGCCCAAAGCTTTAATATCCCACTTCAGCAGCATGTCTATAGTAGCCTTTTTTATACAGAAGGGTCACTCTGTGTGACTTTTAACGTTAAGACTGTGTCAGCAGGACAGCAGGACACAAGGACTGGCTTCTCCAAGGACTAGAATGCTAGAAGCAGCAGGGGATCCTGCTGCTGCTGCTGGACAGAACCTTACCAGCCAAGTCCCATCCCACTTCCCCATCAGGCAAATAGGGCAGGCTAGGGAACAGAGGGGCAGCCTCTGCTGTCAGCCAGTTCCCTGGGCATTGTTGAAGCCTGGCCAGGACATGACACCATGGATGGGTCCAGCTCCATAGGGCCTGTGGCCAGGCAGATCAGGTCTGCAGGAAGATGGAGACCAGTATCCAATAGTGTCATTGGTGCAGGGAGCAACAGTAATGGGCTGGGCTGGGCTGAAATGGTAACCTAGTCCTTAGGTGGAGTGAAGGACCCGGAGGGATGGTCAGGGCCAGCAAGGCTTGTTAATGCCCTTGGAGCCCTGACATGCTGATTGCTTTCAGTCCCTGTGCAGAAGCAGAGAATTCAGTGGAGTTGAAACAGAGCATCTTCTGATTTTTCAGTGAAGCTGTAAGTTCACAGGCAGCTATTGCAACTCAAGGTAGAGTGAAAGGTCAGTCCATTAATCTGCATACAGATTTAGTCTAAATTGACATTTTTATTTTAGTGCAGTAGGAAAAAATATTAATAAGCCAGACATTTTGGATTGAAATATTTTGATCAGTTAACATATTTTTAAAACCAGCTTCCTCTCTTGCAATTTTTCTTGGAGAGATTTTCATTATTAGTGGGATATTGGCATAACTAAACACTACTTTCCACATATGTCAGAATGGAAGCAAGAGGTAACTGGCAAATAATTCATGATGGGAATCATTTTTTGTATTAGAACGGATTTGCTGCTTCATTTTCTTCAAGCTCACATGTGCCTAGAGACAGTGAACACTTAACAAGTAATTTAGCCTTCCCTTCTTACAAGCTAGCATTTAGCCTTGAAACCATGAGGGTTCGTTTTCTCCTCTCTTTTCACCTGCATGATCCTCATCAAGAGTTTTCTTCTAAGTCAGCAAGGCTGACCCACCCAGAGTAGCTTCTGCCATCAGATACTGTGCGAGACACTGCCATTAACCTCTGGTTTTCTTTGAGGTTTTTTCAATCTTGGTATTTCAGACCAAAAAAAAACAACTGAGGTCTGATCCACATCAGTTACAGCCTGCTGAAAAACTGCTAACTTTGAGATGACAGATACTGATGGACATTCATCAAAACCTTAGTCCTCACTTTGGGAAATGACTGCCTGTTTTCCCTGATTGCACTGGCAGATTATTGTTTCTGAAACTGCCCTCTGTGTGCCTGACCTACTCATCCTTCCCTTTTTGCCCTCGCAGAACAGTAAAACTCTTTAAGTTTCCCAGCTGAAGCTCTCTCTTGCATTTCCTTTTGGGAAAACAGTTGCGCTACACCATTTATTCTTCCGTAGAGCAATTTATATTTCATTGCTGTTCCCAAGTATGTCAACATTTCTAAAGTGCCATTGTCTTCTTTTCAGAGGGAAAGGTTTCAGTCAGCTCTGTGCTGAAGTAGTCTCTTTCAAAGGCTGAGCATTGTGGAATCAAACTCACCCTCAAGAGGCTTCTCTTTCAAAAGACTTTTGAAGCACAATACCAAAGGCAGTAAGCTGTAAACAGTGACAAGGTGTGCTACACTGAAGTGAGATATACTGGTAGAAAGGGAGGAGAAATTCTGTCCACCTCACTTGTAAACTTATGCCTTACAGGTTACGACATTTTCACTTTCAAATATTAAATCAGAAAGGGGCTATTATTTTCTCTGGCTCTGGGTAGTTTTCCCTACCCTACATACAACCCAACCCTGTGCCCCCCAGTAACAATGCAAGTGATAAAAAGCAGCCTGCGATGCTTGGAAAAGAAGAGCCAGGACAGCCCTTTTTTGTATTATTAATTCTATATCTAACTTTGCAGCTTTAGAAAGCAGCAAGCCATAGAACTGCAAAAAGCAGCTAACAAATCAAGATAATTTTCAGAGGTATAGTTTAACTTGCAAAAATAAAGTTTCATTAACTTCCTTCTCTGACCAACAATGCCACCTAGCAAGCCTTCAGAAAAAACTCTGCACATTCTTTCCTCTTCTTACTCACTGTTGAGGAAACTAAAAATTACTTATATTAACTTTATACAGAAGTTCTATTTCCAGAGTGCCTCATTTCTGCTTTTTTCCTGTGAAACCAGCTTCTGATACACACACAAACAGCACAAGTGCTCCAGCTTTTCCAGTCACGTCTCTACTAATTCTCATTAGCTCAATTCAGACTATCTCCCCACTTTGTCATTTTCGTTTGGAACAAATTAAGATGATATCTCTATCTCAACAGCTAAAGGATAATGCATTAGATTCACTCTTAGGCCCAGATTCAGCAAAGCACTTTAGTTGTTGGGAATCGAAAATCTATGTAAAGGGTTTGAAGCCAGTAAAATCTACAGGACTTAAACATTTAAGTTTAAAAGCAAGTAGTGTGAAGTTTATCTTTACTGAATGGAAGCTTTTATAAAGTAAGCATCTTATTACAGAATAATTTATCAATAAAGTCTTGAAGAACTCAGTAAGAGCAAATATATACTGTAAATGCACTTAGACAACCAAGGACACTATGCAGCTAACCAATTGGGAAGGCAGTTTCAGTTAATCACTGCCGTCCTATTTATAGGGTATAAATGATGACAGTGGAAATGTTGTGTTGGGTCTTTAGAGATAAGTGCATTGGCTGCCTACAGGAAAGGGCCTCAAGTCCTTGACTTGCTAAGGACACAGTGGCAAGAGCAATTTACCTCTGTGTTCTTAAAGACAGTATCTGGATTAATTCTAATCTATACGATTCTAGCTACCTGCCTTCTAAAGATACTTGACTGACTGGCACAACACAAAGTTGTGTCTGGAGAATCCTCTTATGTGGACTGCAGTGATCTGTCTTAAAGAAAAGCAGTAATGACACAAGGATGATGGAAACAGGAGAGTTAAAAAAAAATCCATATCAAAAGATCTTCAGGCTCCGAAGTGGAGACAGAGGATATCTTATCTGCTGGATACTTTACTTTGGATGTCTTTATATAGGAGTTGTCAAGATGCTGGCCAAAACTATGAGTAAGTTAATCATAATAGCTTTCCACAATCCAGTCAAAGTTACTATAGACAAAGATGTACTACTCTGGTATAGGAATAAGAATGTATAAACTCCTCAGTACCTTGAAACCTTTTTCAACAGTTAGCAATTTTAAAAGAAATAAGGAAGGGCACCACTGCCTGCAAGTGTTCCCATTAAGTTAGGTTGATGAGATGCATAGCAATGCATCCGAGCACTGCACAATCCATAATTAGCATTGTTTTTGCAACATACTAGAAGAGTAAAAAAAGCAGTGTCTGTCTTTTTATAGATGAGGAACAGAGGAACCTGGTATAATTGAGACATATGCTTTAATTAGAGTGGCACAGGCACTGTGTGATAGCAGGCCTATCGCAGCTTGTCTACTCCCAAAATACAAAACACAAGTTTCAGAAGAAACGGGCACAGAACTTACAGCTGCCTAATTTAGGGACAGCAGAATATTCTCCTAGATCAGAGGCAAAAACAGAACTTGTAACCTCTTATTTGTATTCTTTCCTTCCATCCCTTGCTGTCTCTTTTGCATGATTTTGCATACCAGTTCTCTGCACTCAAAGATATTTGTAAGAAGGGAGAGGAGAAATCTGATCCCAAATGCCATCTCCATTTGTCAGAAACACCCAAACTACCAGGTAACTTGAAGGGTTTCACTGAGAAGGTTTGATCCAGCTTGAGCTTAAGGCAGCCTTCAAGAATCAAAGGTGAAACAGCTTAAGGGCCCATTGTCACAGCTCCCTTTAAGATGGCACATCTCCCTGTTTAACATGCTCAGTTATACTGACCTAGAGCACCAGCATGGAATTACTGGTACAGTGCTACGGAGTGATTTATCCTGCAGGCTAATGAAATTAATGATTTTTAATTCCATCAATACTGTGTGACTAAAGAAAAACAAAGTAATAACATTACTATTAGAATTCAGCATTTAAAAAGATACTCATTTTATGTTAATTTCACTAGAGGGAATCCAGAAATGTTTTCTTGGAAAGGCAAGAAAATAAACCTTTAGGTAGAAGCCACTGAAAAGTATTCAAATATTATTTTTGTGATATACCAAGTATTTCCACCAGACATGGAGCAAGAAGGAAGCCCAGAATTAGGGCTGTCCTGGTTGCACTGTCACATACACAGTATGGTACTGCCAGCACACTTAGACACAAATTTGGAATGTACAAAATGCAGGAGTTGACAACCTACAATATTATGAAATCTTTTCCTAAGCAGGAATTTCAGAATGTCTCTGGCAGTGTAATATTTATATTACCACATTTTGTTAAGCATCCATAGTAACACATAAGTATTCACCTCAAACAGAAGCATAATCCTTGCAGAAGATGCTACCCTCTGTGCTTGTTAATTCTGTTCCTTAGAGCTGTTTAACACCTTTAGTACAATCCATGGCTTAAGCCATGTAGGTCAGTGGTTTTAAATTAGCAAAGATGTGCAACAATCCTCTTTGTGTTTCATAGACCTTGGTTTTGTCAAGAAAGAGAATTTACAGTAAGGATCTGTGTTTGCTGGATGCAATGGTCATGCCTGTGACACCACTGATCTCTAGTCTGGGGATTTTGCTTGTTCCACTGTGGTTATCCAAACAGATGAACACAAGCATGCAAACTCTGTGGTACAGTCATGGTTTGTGGTACTCCCATTAAATTGGACCTTGAAGTCCCAACAGCAAGATTGACAATGTTTAGAAGAATTCAAAACGTTGCTTGTTTGATTATAGAAAATAGGGGTAAGCAGGCTGGAATAGCCAATGCACTGGGAAAAGCTCACTCTTAGAAGATCCACCCTGCCAAAACAAAAAAACCCTCACTTACAAATAACCAGTGTTATAGCTACTTGCAAAGGGTGCTGTAATTGATGATTACCTACATATCAAACTAAAAGCATGAGAAGACAGAGCTTCTTTTTGAGACTGAGAAAAGCACTTGCATGTCTCTTTCCTGCCGCTGCCTGCAAGCTTCCCTTTGAAGGGAAGTCGTAGCTGGATGACTTACTAACATTGGCTTATGAGCAGCCTGAATCTCTTATCTGTGATCCATTGCCACAACACCTACAACTTCTAGAACTGGAAATGACCAAAGAATCACACACTCTTTCCAGTTTACCAAGGCCTTTTCCTGGATAAAGCTCAGTGCAGTTCTGGAAAAAGCATAACCAAGTATCACTGTCATTGCAGCATTTGCTAAAGAATACATCATTGGACAGGGGAGGATTAGTTTTCAAACGTAAGGCAAAGGCTGTGGATCAGTATGTTATGGTATAAATCCTAACATTACATTTAACATGTGATCTGTTCCTTCCTAACAAGTTCATTTCTGCAAAGTTAACATGTTGAAATTTGTGTCTAAAACAATGGTACAGTAAATCTTACTTATGAACCTAGTGCTAAGAACTGATGAATGATTTTTAAATGTTTGTTCAACATGATCAAGTCAGGTAGTAAAATGTTTACAGTACTCACACAATGAATTGTCTAGTTGCCAGGTGAAGCACTGGCATTGAATGCAGAGTGATGTGGCTGTGGTTGATGACATACAAGAATAGCAAGATACACAGTTAAAGCAACAGGTACCTCATGGCCTTCTTTGTGGTCAGGGAAAACCTGAGTAATTCATGAGTGCTACCTTCTCCTAAAAGTTTGTGATCAGTTCATGAAAAATAACCTTTGAAACAATATCTCCCAGAGTGACACATCCCCCCAGATTGCCCAGAGGTGGCTTCACTCAATAATTTCTTGTAATGGTTATGCAATTCTGCTGTCCTCAGAGTTGTAGCACATGACAGAATTCTACAGCTAAGTACTTCAACACCTCAGAGCTGGGCAAGTACACTGATGAAGCTGTTCTTCCTCACAAGGGGAAGGATAAGGGAAATCATTGCTTCCTGTTCTGCAGGTTTTAGGTATTGAGCTCCAGATGAACATGGGAAAAAAAACAGAGATGACTTACTCCTCCTGTAGTGTTAAGTGCAGGTGTTAGCCAAGAGAAATTTCTCCTGAATGTGCTGAGATCAATTTAGCCTATAGGACCTCACCTTCTCAAACAACACTTTAATCCTCTCACTGTCAGAATGAGTCATTAAGACAGAGTTTGTTACAGAAGGTCTGCTTCCAAGTATGAGCCAGCAAGAGACACTAAACAGGCTGAGTCATACCAGCTCTATTGACACTATCATAGTCTTTATTAGCTTTTCAGCTATCATAAAACACTGATCTTCAGAATGAAAAAGACTACAGTTGATGAAGTCAAGTCAGGGTTAAAAGCTAGTTATTACTGGCAAAGGGCCCATAATAGCAGCTTTTTCCTCCTTTGACAGCATCTCTCCCCACAAGGAAAGGACGTCTGTGAGTACTAGAAACTATAAACACGTTTACATAGAGAACTTTGGTGTCTAGCAACACATGCAGCAACTTTAACCTTTTCTGCAGACAGACACCTGGGTTTTCAGTGTTGTTTCAGAATGAGGATTCTGCTTTTGCTTGCATAACTATAGATCCCCAAAGGTTTATTTTTAATTTTAGCTCCTGTAAGGAAAGTTGTTATTACTGCTTCACATTATCTCTCTTTCCTTCGAACAGGATAATGTGGATCTTGGTGACCTGATGTTTTCACTCTGCTACCTTCCTACAGCTGGTAGACTAACAATTACAATAATAAAGGCAAGAAATTTAAAGGCAATGGATATCACAGGAGCATCAGGTAGGAACTAATGTAATGCTTAATGTGTATTTCTGTCCCATTTCCCTCCTGAAACACATAATTCAACACTTTCAAGCCCAAAAGAGAGAAGAGAGTTTACTGCAGGCTCTTGAGTTACTAGGGTTTGTCAGAAATAAATAGTATATTTTAGTTTGCTCTGTCGCAGCCAACAGTTTAAAATCATTTGTTCTTAAAAAGACAGTGAGATTATTATTTCTAAAGCTGGTGTGATTCAGAATAGCACAAGTTGGCCCAACTGTGTTCATAACACTGGGAATTAGTTTGTGCAGCAGACTGTTTGTTACAGCTATGGCATAGAGGCAGGCTGATCCCCTCTGAAAGTCTCCAAAAGCTACTGAGATAGTATTGCTGTTGTTGGTGTACGGCCAAAACAGTAGTCAACCCAGACTCCTTTCAGCAACCCTTCCAAAATCTGATGATGAAACTAATTTAAATGAGTTCACAGGTGACTTTTAAATACTAGCAGGGAATTATATAGCTTATAGAAAGGAGCTACAAAGAAATAGCTTTTTTACTACATTCAGGATTCTAAAAATAACGATAAATCTCTTGCAAAGTGGAAGCCACTAACTGTTACACATGTGTAACCATACATCACTAAATCCCACTGTGCAAAATATTGTTGTCTTCTGTCTGCCCTATAAATCTGTGCAAGTAATTAGGCTGTTATAAATAGGCTATACACAGGCTGTTGTATAAAACAGTCACATATAACATGCTTCAGTGGACATTTTAATGCCCTTAGACAAGTCAGTACGCAACAAGGAGATTCTTGAACCTATGTCGTTCATTATAAGTAGTCAACCAGGTAAAGCCTTCAAAGTCCAGTGCCTCCCAAGCATTCCATGGTAATACAGAAGCTCAAATTCCAGTCAGGTCCAGATGACTAGCTCTGCACGCAGGTATGGGCTTGCTTAAAAAACAACAAAAGAAAGCCAACACTATTCTTATGATTCACACAGATCCCTACGTGAAGGTTTCTTTAATGTGTGAAGGAAGGCGACTGAAGAAAAGGAAGACTTCCACCAAGAGGAATACCCTTAATCCTGTTTACAATGAAGCCATAGTCTTTGACGTCCCTCCAGAAAACATTGACCAAATTAACTTGTCGATAGCAGTTATGGATTATGATCGGTGAGATACCTGTAGCTGTAAAGTAACACCATCTAGTGCCTTATCAAATCTTGCACAGTAAATTTGCATCCAGAAACAAAGTTAATCTTTTTCTTTTTCCCCCAGTAAATGGAAGTGAATGTTGCATTGAGTTAGGTAGAAGACTAAATTTTTTTTTTATAGTTAGGCAGAATTTTCTTTCTAAATTTTAAAATATAGATTTGCATCCTTAAGCAACATAATTAAGCTGCACATATGTCTGTCAGAACTGAACCATAAGCAGAGAGTCCACGCACTGATGTTTTGTTTGTGCACAATTATGCTCTTCCCCTTAGACACCTGCCTTCATTTCTAAAACTGTAGCTTAGAGTTTATTTGTATCTGCAACTAATTATACAACACAGACAAAGAACATTTTCCAATCCCCATGCAAAAAGAGGAAACGAGTGCACAGAGACACACAGTGTATGCTAGAGTGGGGAGATGTTAAATTGTTCTGCTTAGTGGGAAACGCAGAGAGCAAACCTATGTATTTTAGAGTTCGCTGGATTTGCCAGGCAAGAATTCATTCTAAAAACCTGTGATTAATGTTTCCAATGAAATATGTAAATAGCATGGTTCTAAAGGTAAAATGTTAAGAAAAAATTATTATGGAACATTTTCACAGTGTAGGTCACAATGAGGTCATTGGAGTATGTCAAGTAGGCAACGACGCGGAAAGTCTGGGTCGCGACCACTGGAACGAAATGCTGTCATACCCTCGGAAACCTATTGCTCACTGGCATCCTCTTGCAGAGGTAAGACTTTTACTTCTTGCTTCCTCATTACTATAATTAAACTATTCTTCCATATGCTATTAAAAGTTGGATTAAATTTTATGAACAAACCCAAGATCCACATGAATGCACTAAATCCTAGCAAAGGGCTCAGAAAGTCAAATATGTGCACATTACATCTGCTCCTTTTAATTTTAGGCAGACAGAAATTAATTAGTGCCTTTAATATATACCTGAAAACACCAAACATTATACACTGGATTAAAGGTTTGGTTTTGATTTTTGAGTAAGATCCTGGGCAACTTTCACTTATAAAGATATTCACCTTGCTTGCAGAACAACCAAGACCTATTTTTTACATATAATAACTTCATTTGACTTCTCTTGTAACAATATATCACCTGTGCTACTAGCACATCTCCAGGGATGCCTAACTGCGCTAAAAACCCACAAACATTTAATGTCTCTGCAGATCTGAGGTGCTGATAAGAAGCAACAGAGTCAGAAAAGCTTTTCGAGGTTGCTATGGGTTCTTTTGTTTTGTTTTGTTTTCTTTAGGGCCCTATTCAGCAGAAATGTTATGCAGCTCTTCTGCGCTTGGATGGCTGCCGAAGAGGCTTCCTCACACTTTTAACCTATTCAGCAGAAATTTGGCATTCCTGTTGAACTCTTTCTTAGCCATATCCTCAGGGACTATTCCACAGAGTCCAGTGGGGTAAAGATGTCCTTTCAATCCCTCTGTCTAATCCTCCCCCCAACACAAAGTACTGATCCTGATTCATGAGACACAAAAAATCCTCAAAGGTCTAACTAAATTGCTTTGTAAGAGTTACCATTACTTACTTCTACTGTTGCTATCACTGGCTAGTCAGGCAGCAAACCCAGTCCAAAGGAACTGCTATGTTTATGAACAGCCACAATGTTACCTCCACTGATGAAAGACTGGAAAGACCATAGCATTCACATCAAGCCACAAATGAGACTTGTGCTAGTGGGAGGTGTCCCTGCCTATGGCAGGGGGTTGGAAGTGGATGAGCTCTGAGGTCCCTTCCAACCATTCTATGATTCTAGGAAATCTGTGGCCGTGGCACTTGGGACATGGTTTAGTGGCCATGGTGGTGCTGGACTGGATGCTCTTAGAGGGCTTTTCCAACCCATGCAATTCTGTGAAATATATAGAGGCAGGAAGTTCTCACTCTGAGTATATTTTATGCATCAGAATGCAGCCATGTTACTAGAAAGCAAATAAGGACTTTACCTGCTTGGCTGTAAGCACTAACCCTAGGCATTTTCATAAATAAATGTTGGATGATAGGAAGATGCTACAAAATGGCAAAAAACACCATAGCCTTGCCCTGTATCCATGAGCAATTACATGTACAGGTGCCTGGAGACCACAGTGGCGCAGTTTCACCAGAGTGATGTTTCAGTGC
The DNA here is from genome assembly GCF_015220805.1 of Pogoniulus pusillus. Taxonomy (NCBI): domain Eukaryota; kingdom Metazoa; phylum Chordata; class Aves; order Piciformes; family Lybiidae; genus Pogoniulus; species Pogoniulus pusillus. The sequence goes on along the minus strand of NC_087287.1, from coordinate 15,921,992 downwards.
TCACAAGCACTGTGCCTTTTCAGAGCATGGGTGCTGCCAACATGCAAGTTAAGCTCCAAAAGAACATCCAGCAAAGTGAGTGAGCTCTGCCTATACGTTTGTGCCCTCAATGACAAGCTAGCTACTGGCTGAAATGCCACACTTGGAATGCCTACCTGTGCATTTGGGAACCAGGTTTAGAAAATACATCACCGAGCTCTCAGCTGTAGCCAAGCACTGATAGGAGTGGCTTGATAAATCATGTGAGTAGTGTTAATGGTTACTATTTCCCAGAAAATGAGAAGAGTGTCTTAGCAGAGGTTGTCTACATCTGTATATCCAACCTGTCCTCCCTCTTTGATAAATTTTATTGCAGCCAGATCCCACAATTAGGTTTTGACAGCTCTTCCCTTTTTACAGGCATCCTGTTCTTTTCATACATGCCTGGCTAACTTCTTTAGATTTCATTACTGTGGATTTCTTTTCATGTCACTGAGCTAAACAGAGACATATTTTTTTCCTTCCCAGGAATCAAGTGGGGGAGGGTGTCCAGCGCATCCAGGCTGTGCAGAGAAATATATACACAGTATATCATTTTGGCTCCTGAATCAGGATTAGACTCAGCGAGAGCTTCTGGAACCTCTGTGGCCACAGCCATAGGACCTTGAATATTTGCTGAATAGGACCCTCAGTCTTCTACTGTGTGAAGAGCTATTGGTTTCAAGTAGCTTCATGTTATCCATGTGTAGCATTTATTTGCCAGCTGATATTACTGCTACTGATAGATTATCTGTATGGTTGTGAGCATTACCCAAATTCAAGTCAGAACTTCTGTTTGTCAGAAGTAACCAAGGTTGTACAAGCAACATGATAGCAGAGAAAACTAAAAAATATGGGAAGCAACAATGAATACTTTACTTGTATCTGCAGAAAAAGGTGCAGTATTGGCTCTCTAAATATTTTTTTCAAGAATGATTGTCATTGGATATTTATTTTTTAATGACAAGTTGTATCCTCAGTCTCAGTTGGTGCCTACTTTCACCTTTCATGAAAGGATCTTTGAAAAAATCCTGCACATCTGAAAGCCTGAAAAAAAAGTTCAGTTGGGTGAGAACAAGATACATATGGTATTTGTAATAACAGTATGTTCTTTTAGAAACAAGATAACCATCTGTATAATACAGAGGCTGTTAGTCCTCGACCTTTGTAGATGATTTTCAAGTCAATGTTTCTTAGTTGTGTCCATGACCCTGTAAGAAATTGGAAGCATATCACAGGCAGCTATGCTCCATCGTGTACCCAAGCACACAGCTGTGTGCCTGTGCACACACAATGTCATTTGAAAATGCTGCTCCAAATATATACTGCCTGTGAAGACTTCATTAATTGTAGTAGAAGTAACACGTTTGTTTTACATGATGGTATATTGTAAACGCTGACAAATTCTGGCCACTAAAAACAGTCATTAAAAAAATAAAAGCATTTAATTCTTTGATGTGATGAAATCTGTATGCTAGAACAAGAGCCACTGGGATACATTTTGGCCACTTATTTAGCCATGCATGAAGTTCTCTCTTCCTTCAAAATATTCAAGACAGAATTTGGTTCAAGTTTGAGGACTTTTATTTTAAAATGCAAAGTATGGGTATTTTATACCATCTACCTGCTTACTACATACTTACAGGTAAAGAGCCCTGACTTTTATATATACTTCAGATAAGTTATGTGCACACACATCACCTCATGTCTTGAATGTGTTCAGTGCTCACCAAGCATTTTGGTTGTGTAATTTTGCTGACACAAATAAACGTGGACAGAAATATTTGAGATTTTGATCCAAAATCTGGTAAATTTGGTTTATTGCCTATCTTGGAGAAAATCTTGGATCTGTTGTAGATGTGTGCTGCAGCTATAAAGCAGAAGACAAGTACAGTGGTTTTCAAAACTCTCATGCCATGCTATGAAAAAGGCAGCTACCGCATAGAAGAGTACACCTGGCAAAATAACCCTTCAAATCCTGCCCAGGCAAAACTGCAGATGAGTAACTGGACATTTACAAAAAGTGCTGATATAAAGTTGCACTGGCAAAATGATTTCACTACACTTTCATCATCAGCAAGCCACTGATACCATGTTCATATCTGTTCTTGAGTGATGCTCATTTCAGGCACAATCCTGAGCTCTTTTTCCCAAGCTATTTTCCCAGGAGTCAACACAGGATGATTGTTCATGCCTAAGAAGGACCTCTTCCTTTGGAGTACAGTTCTTTAATTTCCTGGATAAACCACTATAAATGCATCCTTGCCTGGAACACAGAGCAGGCAGCTGCATGATTTCCCACTGCAATGTTAACAACAGTAACTGCTATAAAAAGGAAAGCACCAATGCAGTGGGCTTGTTCTGTGTCCATGGAAGAGTGCAGAAACTGTTCTAAAATATGCCTTTAGCTTCTAAAAGGGGTACCAGCTGAAAAGTAATATAATTATAATTGCTAGGGTCATTTTATTACTATACTCCCTCTAATTAACACTCAAGCATCTGGCATCAAGAGAATTATATTGAATAGATTTCTAGTCAAAATAAAAATCTCTGTTCAATAAGCATTTAAGGTGGAATTGAACACACCTCAAAAGGCTTTGGGATGAAGAAGAAAATCTATTTTTTTTATTAAATTCTCCCAATTCTGCTGGCTCATGACTTGCCAACTGCTACTCAGGCTATGGCATTACCATGGACTTACAACAAATATCTGCCTTATCCACGTTGCATATATGGAATGAGAGTTGGTTTCTATATTTGGGTACTTCACTCTTCACCTTTATACTCCATTTAATCAATATTATTCCCTAGAGCTGAAATATTTTCATGTTATAATTCTGGTGGGCCAGTAGACTGCTGCTGTCTTTGGACTAAAGTATAATAATACAACAGCACGCTGGGAAGAACGGAGTATCCACTGCTACAAGATCACCCAGGAACTCAAAGAAAACTAGAATTCCAACACTATTCTGTTGGTTTGGGTTTTTTTTTTTCCTTTCTGAACTATCATTTTCAGAGGCAAATTAGTAGAAAGTTCACAAGAATAATCTCAAAGCTGCAACCTTTGTTTTCATCTTTCCTGTGAATGCATGATTATGCTGTATAACAAGTACCCTAATTCCAAAATCAAAAAGGAAATGCCTTAGAAATGCATCTCAGCAAGATTTTAATCCCACTCCACTCATTAAAAATGTGCTATTAATCTATTAGTTTTAGTTCTCCATAACAGCCACCATTTCAGATGTTGTTTCATTAAAAAGCAGTATCAATGGGAAAGCCTTCCAAGCTACTGACACTGAGGCAAAATACAATGGGCACTTGTGTGATATTCCCATGCCAAAATACTCACAGCACTACCTTTCTGCAGCTGAGTGCTCAAATATTTCTTCATCTGTTCCAACTGAAGTCACATGACATTAAAAGCATTTTTGTTCTCTTGTGTTTCATTTTTCCCTGTAAATAACCCTGGCACTAGACAAACACACATTCATCTCAATTTGGGAAAGCAGGGACTACCCAAACAGAAAGCAAACATGTAGTACGAAAGTCCTAGTGCTCAAACTTCCTGCCAGTGCACTCTTTAGCTGCCTATGCCACTGAATCCATAAAACACCAAAAGCAGTACATATGAGGAACTTGTTATATAGAGGTCAAACTTAAGCATCAGTAGCAAAACTGGTGGTCCAATCCAAAGTGTGACAACAGCAAAAGGCGATGCAAAAACAAAAGAAAATTAAGAGGTTGTTTTAATCTCCCTTTTTTTTGGCTTGAGGTGAGAGTTGTTTGGGCTTTTTTGTTGTTGTCTTTGTGTTTGGTTTCCTTTGTTTGTACACCAAACATGACACACAAGTATACTAACATTACCACCCAAAAATCAGGGTTTCAAGAGATATATTTATATGCCTATCACTCTGTAACATTTGAGCACTGAGGGGATCTATTTGCCATTAAAACAAACAAACAAAGCAACCAACCCGAACAACAACCAAGCGGCAAATTCTCTTTCAGTTTAAAAGCAACAGACAGCAAATGAGAAAGGAGAAAGAGGAGTGGAGATTCAGATGAAAAATCTCTTTCGCCCAGTTGGAAATCTGTCTGAAATTACTGTTAAGGTGTTTTCTTTGAATAGAAAGAAGTGAAAAGATGTAGATGAGGTGAGTCAATCTGAAGTGTGATCAATTAAATGCTTTCTTCCCTTTAGAACAGTGCATTGTCAAATGATTACATCTCAGTATCAAGTGAGAAAACAATGGCTTTCCTATCTAGAAGGAAACAATCATGTAGAGATAGTAATCCACAATACTGTAAAATTTAATAGAAGTTGTCTGTGCTGGAGAAAATGGCATCAGGATATGCTTTGTAACAACATCACCTTGAATCTTGCTGTAGTTAGTGCCAGACCTTGCTTACAACTCTAATTCTGTTCCAAAGTGACAGCCTTACAATACATGAACCAAGCTGTGAATTCTCTTGTAAGGCCACAGCACATTCAAAGCTGAGTAGTTTCAAGAGCTGTGTTTACAATTAACTTCTAGTATGGTGGGTTGGGCAAGGAACTACAGGTGGATGTTTTCCAGAGTCTTGCAGTTCTCTGAGAGGACCTCCATCTTCTTGAAGGTCCATAAAGTGCACTAATCCAGATGGCAGTGACATACACTATTCCAGAAAGATATCATCAGGACAAATCTCAGCTGGTGATGGAACACACACAGCATAGAGGGGAAGAATGACAGGAGGACTTGTAAGCATCTGGGCTGTTTGTTTGGCCTGGATATTTTAGTTCCCCCTTCATTTGCTCAAATGCAGACAAGGTAAACCTGGAATATTTTACTCAGATGCATGCTGGCCAGCTGTCGTTTTTAACATCCATTGCAAAGATGCGTGAAGAGAGGTGTATTGTTTTGATATACTTTTGGGTTTATTAAACACATGAACATTGTACTATAGTTTATTACTTCTTGTTCAATAAATAGTCCTGGTATCTCTATGTTTCATGTCTAATTTTGGAGAGTAGAGCCATACCTGTATCAAGGCTCTCTCAATTAGGTGGGCATTTTGTCTGTTCAGTAGAAATAATGCATGATTCCTTTCACAGTGATGGTTTGAGGGACAAAAAGATTTCTTAATTTTATAATATGTATTACAATCTTCTAAACACAAGTAAAAATGTACTGTGATTTATTTATATAAATCTATCCTGAACAAGTAAGTTTTGATCTTAATAAAAACTCTGTGAGAAATTGTGCAATTGTAATTTATTACTATTATGTATTCAATGTTAAATTCATTTATGAAAGATCAACCAACAGTCAATTTGGATATCTTTTAACTCAAATTTTCTCCATAGATGTTGTGCTTTGATAAAATAAATAAGGCCAGAAAGACAAAGCTGTTAACATAACAGTTACTTTATAGCAGTCAAACAGATTTGGAAAGTTTGGATACTGAAACTTCTTGTTTCATCCTCAGGGCACAATCATTTTTATGGGAAGATTTCAGAGATAGCAAACATTAATTTCACATAGACTGAATATTAACAATACCAAGAAGCTACAGAAGTGCTTCAACCACATGACAGTGTGGTAAATTACCCAAATGACAGATCTGACAGATCTGAGGCATATATTGCAGTCGGAAAATTATTTATCAGAGCAATCATAAAAAACAAGTCTTATGGTTACGCAGCTTCTCTGGGTAAGCTGTTGAGTGTCTCAACACCCTCATAGTAAAGAATTTCTTCTTAAAGCCTAGTCCCAGGTTTAAAACCATTGCTCCTTGTCCTAGCACCACCAAAGTGCCACTTCTGGTAAAGCAAAATGATGTCTGGATGCATTGAATCCCCTTCACTGAGGAGAGGGTGAGGGACCTGGGGCTGTTTAGTGTGGAGAAGAGAAGACTGCGAGGGGATTTAATCAATGTTTGTAAACACCTGAGGGATGGGGGTCAGGAGTGGGGGTCAGGCTCTGCTCACTTGCTCCCTGAGATAGGACAAAGAGCAATGGATGTAAGCTGCAGCAAAAGAGGTTCTGCCTCAACACAAGGGGGAACTTCTTTACTGTAAGGGTCACAGGTCACTGGCACAGGCTTCCAAGGGAGGTTGTGGAGTCTCCTTCTCCGGAGCCTTTCCAGGCCTGTCTGGATGTGTTCCTCTGTGATCTGTGTTAGATTGTATTGTCCTGCTCTGGCAGGGGGGTTGGACTGGATGATCTCCTTGGGTTCCTTTCAACCCCTAACATCTTATGATCATAAACGAGAAAGATGCCAAAGGCCTCTAGTTCAACTTGAAGGCCATATCTATTAACATCAAAGAGAAGTGAATTCTGATGACAACCAGTGACAGAACGAGGGGACAAGATGTGCCAGGGAAGTCTTAAGCTGAGTGTTAGGAAGAAATTCTTTGCAGAAAGAGTGATTTGCTTTGGAATGGGCTGCCCAGGGAGGGGGTTGCTCTCTTCTCTCAGGTGGCCAGCGCCAGAACAAGAGGACACAGCCTCAAGCTATGCCAGGGGAGATTTAGGCTGGAGGTGAGGAGAAAGTTCTTCACTGAGAGAGTCATTGGACACTGGAATGGGCTGCCCGGGGAGGTGGTGGAATCGCTGTCCTTGGAGCTGTTCAAGGCAGGACTGGACGTGGCACTTGGTGCCATGGTCTAGCCTTGAGCTCTGTGGTAAAGGGTTGGACTTGATGATCTGTGTCACTTTAGGCATAAACTCAATGTCTTCTTATTTGAAAGATCTAGTCTTCTTGTACATACCAATTTCATGCAACGAAGAAAGAATTTCACAGAACCACAGAACTTTGGAAGTTGGAAGGGACCTCCAGAGATCGAGTCGAACCTCCCTGCCAAGGCAGGATCATCTAGAGTAGTTCACTCAGGAATGCATTTAATATAGCTCTGTTCACTCCTTGGGTCTATTTGATATCAGAGATACATGGTGATGAGAACAGACCTGTTATGAAGTTGACATTATCCTTAACAATGGTATAACACCTTTTGGCCCTATGTAGACTCCTATTCCTGTAAACAGTGCTCTGGATAGGTGCTGTACTAGGATAACAAAAGCAATGAGACTAACAAAAGACACATATATAGGCATTCTGTCCCTGGCAAAGAATGTACTGCTAATTATCCCTCTGCTCCATAAGCCAAATAAACTAAATTACAACATATGAGGTGTAGGAATTTCAACATTGTTTTTAATGTCATTCAAAAATACTATTCTTCATGTTTCCACTTCATTTCCTTCACTAAGAAGCAAGCAAATGTATTTTCCTCTGTCAAAATAGATCTATGCATCTTCTCTTTCAAGACTGTTCTGGCAGAATCATCCATTAAGTCTTTATACATAGCCTACAGACTTGAAACAAAACCCCACTAATACTGGAACAGCTGGAAGAATTATTACAACAGTCTGTTACTAAATGAAAAGTAAAAAGACTGAAAAGGTCTATTCAATAGCAAATAAGACATCCCACATAGCATAAACCTGAGGAGCCTAGTGACCCTGCTAAGCCAGCATCCAGTGGGATGTAAATTAAGGACATACCTTGCTAAGAACAAGCATTACTAGAAGCTGACTGACTTTCCTCAGGAGGAATGCTTAGTGAAGACATGCAACAAAGTCTAAGAAGCATCTAAAGTGAGAGTGATGTCCTTGAGGAGCCAAGACATGAGCTGCCACAAAAAGCAGTGACTTAAGCAGAAAAACCTTTGCATCTAGACATGATCAGGTTGGCACAGTGTGTGACTCCTAAGATAACCTTTCTAGGGAAGGAAATCACATAGTGCTTTGCACTGCTAGCTAATTCCATTCCTGTCTGACAATATTGTCACTGAAATCTGCCACATTGGGCCTAACAGGTTTCTGATAACACACAAATTGTTATAAGGCTTGTGGTGTAAATTCAAAGCTAAATGTAAATACTGCCTTTCTGCCTTGAAACAGAAATTAGTAGATTGGTCAGGGCTGGATTCTTCCCCTGCATGGGCTGTGTAAATTGGAAATTCAAATTTCAGAACTGAGAACCAAAACTGTCCCTCAGTAGTGGCAAGTACAAAGTCTATTTCAAGCTACATTTTTTATCACCCTGATCAGTATTCTAATATTGCCATTTAAACAGCATCAAATAACTCATTGTCTATACTTATGCATTTATCATTTTCAGTCTGGTCCACTACACCATTTGAAAGGCCATGGCCATGAACCACTTAACTTGCAAACAGCATTCCTTGAATTTATGTTCTAATACAAGCACAAGTAGGAAATTCTGTAACTGTTCCATAGTGTAAAATGTGCCTGAAGAGAAAGGCTGGTTCAAAAAGTCTACCTAAAGAAGTTTTAATATTAAAGAATCATTTAGAAGTGTGAGAGATGTCAATAAGCTAGCCCACATATTCTGGGGAGCAGAAGTAGAGTATGACATTATCTTCCTCCTAAAATGCATTATGTCTCTTATCCAGCCTCCCCTAACACACTATTACAGAAATGGCTTTCACAGCATGTTAAGAAGTCTCAATTTTTATCAGGGAACAATTCACCTTTTCTCTCCCAAGCCCCAAATACTGACACACTGTGACTTTCAAGCTACATAGTCTGCAAATGAAACCTGAACATTTTTGAACCAGAAGATTCAACACAAAACTTAAATGACTCCACCAAAACCACTTTGATAGAGCATAACAGATTATTATAGATAATAGGATAGACAGACATTATTATCATAAAATACACAGCACTCTTATAGAAATTTATATATTTACATGATATCACCTTAAGTACTGTGTCCAGTTCTGGGCTCCTCAATTCAAGAAAGATGTTGAGGTGCTGGAACATGTCCAGAGAAGGGCAACAAAGCTGGTGAGGGGCCTGGAACACAAACCCTATGAGGAGAGGCTGAGGGAGCTGGGGTTGTTTAGCCTGGAGAAGAGGAGGCTCAGGGGTGACCTCATTGCTATCTACAACTACCTGAAGGAAGGCTGTAGCCAGGTGGGGGGTGGCCTCTTCTCCCAGACAACCAGCAATAGAACAAGGGGACACAGTCTCAAGTTGTGCCAGGGGAAGCATAGACTGGATGTTAGGAGGAAGTTCTTCACAGACTGATTGGCATTGGAATGGGCTGCCCAGGGAGGTGATGGAGTCACCATCCCTGGAGGTGTTGAAGAAAAGACTGGATGAGGCACTTAGAGCCATGCTCTAGTAGATTGGATAGGGCTGGGTGCTAGGTTGGAGTGGATGATCTTGGAGGTCTCTTCCAACCTGGTTGATTCTATGATTAAGTGACTTTAATTCATGTTTCTGCTCTTAAGTGTGATGATGATGCTTTTATGGTTGTTTTGAATTTCTAAGTACCATGGGTGTGCTGCAGACTGCGCCTAAAATAGCATCTGGTTTGTAATTACTGTCTGAGGCCTACATTAAAATAACAACAACAACAACAATCAGACAACAAAACAAAAACCACAAAACCAAAACCAAACACACACACCCCAGAAGCCATTCCATGAAAAGATACTATTACTGGAAAGATCTTGCATGCATACTTTGTCCTCATACTGAACTATCGCTTAAGTCATTATCATCTAATCCTGCTCACATGTTGAATTTCACAGACTCCTAAATTGCAAAACCTACCAAAAATTGTTTCTGATTGACAAACTAACCACATTTACTGAACTGTTAAAGAAAAACATAATTCTGTGGAGATCAATGTTACAAGCAGAGTCTTTTATCTTTTCCCTCAATAAAAGGACATGCAATTGCCAAGTTGCTGATTGTGGGATAAAATCAGCTATTATTGATCCTTTGTAGGTAGGTGACATAAAGGGCAATTCAACCTATATGCAAGGCTGAGTTTTGTAAGTACCACACATACCTCATCTGCCATCCCAACTTCAGTCTGGCAGCAGTTTTGCCCAGACTTCCCAGTTTCTACCTTCACTAATATCAATCTTTATTGCAACTGGTCACACTCATCTCACACTCAGAAAACTTCTGAGTCCAGTTCTTCATTCCGATATGCTTACAGGACAGTAGAGTGGCAGCTAGAATTCACCTAATTTTTTTGCTGCCCAGAGCTGTTTTGACAAAGTCAAAGGACTGCCATGCATCTTAAGAGCCTAAAAAATATGTTTGATCTTTTCTTAATCTACTTGCACCTACTGACACAACTTCTACACCAGACAGCTCAAAACGAGTGTAACGCCAAGGATGCTCTGCAGGGAGTTAGTGAGGAACTCAGTGTTCCTTTCTGGGGAACTTGTGAAAAGAGCCACCAGACTAGGGGAGCTGAAGGAAGCATTTATTGCTCTCTAATGGGTCTCTAAAGCCTTCACACCACTCTCAGTGCCTTATATCTGCTGGGAAAGAAGTGAGCAATGTTTTTATATCCTTTTTTTCCCCCTTGTGATGCAGTGTCATAAATACAGATAGTCTCTGACACAGAGCTCTTTTGCTCCAGTGTAAAGAATTCTTCATCTTTTCACTGATGGGCAAAGGAAAGTATGTTGACAGAGAACTACTATCCAGCTTCCCTTAGTGTCATACTAAGTCAAATCTTCCTGAAATTAGACTGTGGCCAGAAACTTGCAAAAAAACGTCAGCCATGCAGACCTTTCATTCATTCACTTAAGATAACTCTAACTACTTTGTTTACTTGAAAAACAGAGCTTGGGAAGTCAGCTGGCCAACCTGTCTGCATATTCAGCTACCTAACATATGCTGTAGAGCTAAGGAATAAGAATAAAGGATAACATTGCTGAAGTCACTAGATTTCTGTTGTCTGTCAGCTGGCAAAACTGTTTTCTTGTCACAAAGCTACTTCAACAGAAACTAGAGACTACAAATCTCTCTTTGAAGCAATGTTTTTCTGGCCCATTTTACTTTGGGGCCAGGGAATAGTCTCACATATGAGTACCCCACTTTGGGTACAGTTTCAACGCTTTATTATAGCTCAAATATTAAAACCATGAAGAGAAAGGTATATGACAAGGAATGTTGAGTACCTCTGTTGATCAAAGAGCAGGTTATACTCACCCCATCCAGCTGACCAGCTGTTTTTCTTCCCCTTTCCCCATGGATTTGAATGGGGAGAAGGAGGTGCAAAAATTGCTTCCCCTCCCTCCGCCCTGCAGGCTTGAAGGGCAAACAGCAAAAGGCACCTTTCCACACCTGTACTGGCCCATGTGGAAGCCTGCACTGGAATCAGGCTGGTGGTTGGCTGGGTTTTCACACGCAGTTTAAAATGGTAAATGGACACTTTGTCTAGAAAAGCACAAATAGAGCAAGGGAGAAGGCAAGGGGGCCCCTGCCTTGACAGACCTACTGACATGACGTTTTGGACCGTCCCTGCTTTTGGACTGCTCCTACCTTTTGCACGGCTCTCTGTTTCACACAGTTGCCTTTGGAAGGTTCTCCCCACTTTTGCACCATTCTGTGCAAACTTGCAAGCTTGGCAAACCCTGGGATCCTTTTGAGATCTGCCAGCAGCACCGGGACCTGGCTACTCTCAGATCATACAGCAGCCAATCTCCTGGTTGCCATTCCAAACTGGGGAGACCCTAGCAGTTTGGCTCTCCCCAGTTACTGCAGAGGCAGCATCGTTTCCATGAATCCCTGTCTTCTGGCAGCCGTGTCTCAGGACATTTCTGTGTTTGGTGGCTTTTCCCTTCGCCTTGCGCTTCTGTCATGTGGATCCAGGCTACTGGATATTGCTTGCAGCGTCAGAAGGCAGCTGAGCCACAGAGAAATCCAGCAAGGGATGATCAGTGAATACCTATCTCATCTCAGAGTAAAGCTTCCTGTTCCCTTCATTCTCTGCTCAGCCTGATTGATAGTTGGGTAAAGCTGTGTTTATAGCTTAGTCTGTTCCATCTCCTGACTTCCTAAATCTCTAAATTTGTCCATGATATCCTTTGAAGAACTCCCAATTGAATTAGAACCTGTAAATAAACCTAGTTTTGCATATAGTTTGGGGGTCAGGGTTTCAATGAAATAATTCTCTTTTTAAAATTCCTGACTCAGCAATATTAATTCCCTGCCTCCACGACACCAGCAACACTCCTGAGATGCACAGATCACAGGGCTGGCAGGCATTTATCTTAAGGTAGGCATCCCCACTGGGAACTGCACCATCACGGTGGTAAGACTGGTGCCACTCCAACCCAGCTAACTAGGCTCTTGGTATATACGAGTTCAGAATTCTGTGACACATAGCCAGGACATCCCAAAAGGCTGAAGGAGAATGGAGCTCCTCCTTTAGTTTGGAATCTGTTACATACCATCTTTCCCTACTGCTCATGCACATACTTACTCGCCCAGGATCTTATCTCTAGTAACTCAGTGACTACCAGCCTGTTGTAACTTCTGACCACACACATACCAACTCTTCCCTCTTACAACTACATGCATCAAACATTCTCCAGCAATCTGCATAGGTACTTGAAAAACACATCTCTCAACTACAGAAACATGAGCAGAGATTAGGCACAGACTTACTTCTAAAAGCATCAGTTAACTAACACTTGCTTACTATGTATAGCCTGGCCCATGCTAAAAAGAACTGACAATTTCATTTACAGCTATGTCCTCGCTTAGTCAGAGATGAAAAAGCTTCAGGACTACTTCAGATTTCATATGAGCACTATTATTCACTGCTTATATTCTGGTAATTCTGAGAGGCATCACAAAAATGCCTGACCTTTCCAGAGCACTTGCTGAAGGAGTCATTCACCAAACATCTAGAAGGAAAGTGATGTTTGGATAACACAAATAGACATTGGTTACTTACGTGCATGTGGATAAAGGATCTAGACTACAATTTTAACTTTTATGTTATGGTCAAGAAAAACAATGTGTAGGTCTAATTCTCCTGTCCAATGTAATCTTCATTTATCCTTTTACAAATAATTTCTTCCTTCCTTTGCCTCCCTGGAGCTCCTTTTGTTACATAGAAAGTTTTCCCTGGGTATGCACTTTCTCCATTAGAAGAATATTCCTCCTACAGACACACACAATTTATTCAAAATCTGTCCCACTAATCATGTGTTCTCTAGCAAAATGTATTTCAAAGGATCAGTAAGTTTTCTTTCATCTTTTCAGCAAGGAGTGACGTTGCCTTTGTTCCTGCTTACTGCATTAGAAAAGGTCCTCCAGAATAACACCTTTATAGGATGAATTTAGCATGGCTCATTCATACAAATTCATATGAACGTGTTTGAAGCTGTAGGTCTTAAAAGTAACCAAGTAAATGATCAATGACAGATAATTTCCAAGAGGAACAGCTGCAAGTCTGTTTCTAGTATTTCCTATCACTGAAATTGGACATTAGATATAAGTATATTATTGAGCTCCAGATCCAAACCTACCCATAACAGTTCTTAGGTATTTATACTGTGTTCAGACCCAGTGCTGCCTAACAGGTTTAAGCTTCAACTGGAATCCAAAGAGATGGCTTTGCTTCTCTCAGGACAATTAAGTAGATGAGGTTTCAGTAATGGAATAAGAGCACAGACTTTTTATTCCTTCATTTATGATGCCAGTTTCTGCAAGTCTAAGTAACCAACCCATGCCTCAGTTTCACTCTCTATAAATCAGGCATAAATACTTTCACCTGTGAAATACGTCAAGCTGTGTAAATGCCTATGGCTAAAGTAGTTGAGTTTGGGTTTATTAATCTATCTTAATTCCTGAAACTAATTCAGGGAAAATGGAGGTAGATTTTTAATAACCCACCATTATGTGTTCCAAACTGTAAATAACTCACCATTACCATTTCAGAAAATATTTTTTAAAGGCACATTTGCAAATTATAATAAATATTATTTAAGAAATTATAAGCTTCAATATTTTTCACAAGCATAATCAGCCAAATGTCAGAGGACGGTAGTAATAGAAATCACCAAGATACTCAAACTCATAACAATAACCAAAATGTTTTCCTAATTTTTGTCATTTAATATTATTTCCTATATTAGCTCTTAAGATTTGAACAAAGTCCATCATATAATCAACCAGGTTGGAAGAGACCTCCAAGATCATTCACTCCAACCTAGCACCCAGCCCTAGCCAGTCAACTAGACCATGGCACTAAGTGCCTCATCCAGGCTTTTCTTGAACACCTCCAGGGATGGTGCCTCCACCACCTCCCTGGGCAGCCCATTCCAATGCCAATCACTCTCTCTGGCAAGAACTTCCTCCTAACATCCAGCCTATACCTACCCCGGCACAACTTGAGACTGTGTCCCCTTGTTCTATTGCTGGTTGCCTGGCAGAAGAGACCAACCCCACCTGGCTACAATGTCCCTTCAGGTAGTTGTAGACAGTAATAAGATCACCCCTGAGCCTCCTCTTCTCCAGGCTAAATAACCCCAGCTCCCTCATCTTCTCCTCATAGGGTTTGTGTTCCAGGCCCTTCACCAGCATTGTTGCCCTTCTCTGGACACGTTCCAGCACCTCAACATCTTTCTTGAATTGAGGGGCCCAGAACTGGACACAGTACTCAAGGTGTGGCCTGACCAGTGCTGAGTACAGGGGAAGAATAACCTCAGTGTACAGTCAATTAAATATGACTTCAGTAATTAATGTGAAAATAGTCAAGCCAAGTCACAGTTGAAATGAAATAGTGAAACATACCCAGGCTTGTGATTTTTCTGAAGCAACAATAATTTCTTCTGCTTCAAATCTTTTAACGTATCATTGCATAACTATGGCCCTCTTTTCAGCATTATGCAGTTATTTAGCATCAAGTGACAAATACAACATTTGACAGTTATAAAGAGTGTTATGTATGATCACTTTTGATATTTCATTAAAACATCCTTCTTGAAGTGAAGATGATACAACACTTCACAACAGGATGCTAACTGGAGGTGAGTCAAGCCAGCCTGGCACAAAGTGGACTTTGTAATAATAGCAGATATTAACTCTCTATAGCCAGTATTTAGGAAGAAAATCTGAACTTCTGATCTGAATCAGTTGGCCCTACTCTTTTAGAATGTCTTTGTAATTGTGAAATGAAGTGGCCCAGTAAGTGAAAGAAGAACCAAAAATCAGTATTAAATGAAAAGACTTTGCGCATAACCTGCCAAGCTACTGCACCGACACCACTGAAGGACCAATACTTAATATTGCTAATGATTCTTCTTACTAATTGTGTCCTCTTTTTAGAAGAGCCCTGATCTCCTTGAGGTTTTTGCATCAGAAGCTCCCAGGTGAGGAAGCAGAGAAATTGGTGTCTCAGAATTCCTTTTAAAGAAAATCAGGTTTGACCAATTCAGTTTGCTTCCATTTTTTGCAGGCGCAGAGATAAATCTAACTTCCAGTAAGGGCCTAGTATGAGTCCCTTTGCAACATGAGAATGTAGACCTTCAAGATTGCTCATCGCTTCTTAAAGCTTCATCCCATCTAAGTGCAACAAAAAGGCATGATTTTAAACAGCGCCTGTTTCTCAAGACATTTTATATCTGTCTATGGAATACATCAACAGTTGTTCAAGAGATCACAAACATAAAAGCTTTGAGCCTTGCTTACTTTTACAAGGATTTGCTTTACGGGACTCTATTTTCTTTGCAGTGTACTGTCTCCTCAGATGAAACTCAGAATGGTCTCCCTGCTTATCTTTTCTACATTACTGACAGTCTTTTTAACTTTGAACACTCTTGTCAGAGCAGCAACCGATGCTTTCCTGGAACTCCATGGATTCTTAAACCACATTTCTCAAAGGCTCTTGCCCACAATTTGAAATAAATGTCTGTATTTGAAGAAAGCAAACACCACCTAAATCACACCTGTGATTCTTCATAATAGGGAGAGCATTTTTACTTCAAATAATGAATCAGAAATCAAAGCAGCAAGAGAATTTGAAAGAAAGGGGGGGGGGGGGGGGGAGACAACAGCAAGAGAGACTGAAAGGAGAGGAGAATGTGATGGAAAATAGGAGACAAGACTAGAATTGAAGGCAACGACGTAGAAAAAAATCTGACAACTTTAATGGGTTGTCAAAGATCTCCAGAGGCTCCAAAAGAAAAGAAACAAAATCCCAGAGCCATACAAATATATAGAGACATTAAAATACAGCAAAGTATCTCAACTGTTATTTTCAGATCCCAAAATCAAACTACTCTGCCTAATAAGTTTTAAATGGTGTTAATAAAATGCTGTTTCAGTTTCACATCTGCAGCCTATATTGATTCCAAAGGTAAACCTGCATCAAGATCTCTCTCATCTGTTATCCATGGAAGATTTTCTTACATCCTCTGGTCTCTGATGCTAAGAAACAACGTCACACTTCCTGTCTTTTTTTGCCTCCAATCAAGTTAATTAATTACTCCATTTATCTGCACTGCATACAGTAAATGTGCCTGTAAGTAAGAGCGTGTGCATGTACCGCTTCTGCCCATGCTGGTGAGCAGGAGGAACAGGTTTCCTTACTATTATCCACTGTAATCAACGCATACACAACGCCAAAGAAGACCATTTCAAAAGAAGTGGAAAGTGAAAATTATTCATTGAGGACTCTGCCATGGTCCTTAAACCCTGACCAACATCAGGATAGTACGGCACCATCAAAGGAAATGTGGGATTGACAGTGACTTCTGGTATTTCATTACAGTCTCAGGCAGATCAGAAGGATCTTTACCCAAGAGAATATATATCTCTCTGATTTTATCTGCATCCGTTGCACAAAACAACCAAACCCATCTAGATTTAAATTAGCAGATTATGTTTGTAATTAATAAAAGCACAATGTATTTTCCACTACCTTTCCAGAGAAAGTTAGCTTTAAAAGCAGTATCAGACAAAGCTTAAGTGGCAATATAGGTACTAAATTACTTCAGCCATGCTAAAAATATGTCTGTATTATTCCTGTCTCTATGTGTATCTGTACTCACATACATTCTGTATCATAGTCAAAATGGGTAAAAAAAACATATTAGAGGAGCTCTTTTTCCCCAGCAATTGTCAACTGTGAAAAGTGCTAAAAATACAGCCACAAAAAGCAATCTGTTTCTGTGAGTTCTGTGTTTCCTTTCCTCCCCCTTCCCTACACTTTCTTTCAAAACTCAAGTCTTTTTATGGAAACTAGATTTTTCTTCTTAGGAGTTAATTTATTCCTAATGCTCCTTCCCTATCTTTGGTTGCAGTCCCTGTGTTACACGGTATTTTATTGCTGCACCTGTGAGTTGTATGGGCTAGCAGCAATAAAAACTGAAGATCCAGGTGGAGTTCTTTTTCCCAAGCTAACATGCAGATGTTACCACATCACTACATTTCTTGTACAAACTTTCTCTTACAGCTAACATTAACATGCCTCTTTCTTTTAATGAGTCAATTAATGGCAATCATACAAATTATCTCATCATTTTAGTACATCAACAAAAGGCATGGAAAACTAATGAAATTAGGAAGAAAATAAATTGCACCTCTTGGTTTTCTGTTTTCTACATTTTCCTCTGTTTCTGCCTTTCACAGCTGCTCCTTCAATGTTTAGTGCTGTACTAATAAACAGATCAATGTGGCACTAGCCAATAAAATAAGATAGATTTTGCATGTGAGATCTACTATTCTGATGTTTATACCAGCAAAACATTCTGATTTTTGCTTGTATTCAAGCTCTGTAAAAAAACTACAGAACATCAGCCCATGACAGACATTACTGATGCAATGGGTTTTGCATTGGTTTAACTTGGAGGATTTTCACAGTCAAGGACACCCTGACCTGTAGGTAAGCTATATAAAGATATCCAGACTATTAATACTACCAAATGAGTGCTAATTAACTGTTTCTTTCAATTTCACATAAGGTTTTACTTAGAAGAAAAAAAGTTATATCCTTATTTAGGATTATTTTAATCTATTTAACATCTCTAACCTAAATCTCATCATTTTACATTTAGATTACTGGTCAATGATCATTGCTCCTTGTGCCCTGCACATTCATGTTTTAACTGCTATTTAAATTCCTAATGCAAAACATCCTACCTGATTCAAATTTTACTTTAAGGGAGAGATTTCCACTGACTTCAATTTCTATTCATTTCAAACTAAGCCTAGGGGGCTCAAGGCAGTGTAAGAGTTATACTCAAAATGCTTACTGAAGTCTATGTGTGTGTTTATGAGACTGGACTTCCACCAGGGGAATTAAAATTGCTATTAGGAGAGGATTATGCACACTTGAATGTTTGCAATTTTAATTTCTGGTTTATACTTTCATTTATTCCTTTCCTTTTGGAAATATCCTGTATAATCTAAGGAGGAAATATCCTGTATAATCCTGTATAATCTAAGGAGGAAAACCCAGCGTTTCTATAGATATAGAATGGCATTGGGATCACTACAAATATCTAAATGGATTTTAATCTAAATGGATTATCTAATGTTATAGAGAGCACTGAGAATGCATCAGAAAGCAAACAGAATTTTTTCTATCAGGTTTTCTATCTGCAGAGATGAGTCTTTAGGAGGTGTATAGTTATTATTGTAGAATCATAGAATTAGTCAAAGTTGGAAGAGATCACAAGGATCATCTAATTCCAACCCTCCTGCCATGGGCAGGGACACCCTACCCTAGAGCAGGCTGTCCAGAGCCTCATCCAGCCTGGCCTTAAACACCTGCAGGGATGGGGCCTCAACCACCTCCCTGGGCAACCCATTCCAGGGCCCAGTCTGATTATGATTTTTGCAATTACCCATGTGACAAATAGTATGCAATTTCCCTCTTCTCTTTTGCCTGAAAGCTCCTAAAGCAGATTATACTTTATTTCTTTGATGAAACCAAAAGCTAAAACCTTAGCTCTGAATACTGCTGATTTAAGATAAGACTTTAGAGATAGAGATGTCAAAGATCAGAAATACCATGTGTAACAGACAAGGCATAAGAACAGAGCAAACAGATCACCTGAGGGTGTCAAGTAAAGACTATTTTTTAGTATATATTTGCAGTATTCCTAGAACATTAGAGCTTGTATCAAGGTTACTGATAGTAGGCTTTAGTTAAAAAACAAAGCCACTAAGAATGGTACACATTCAATCTATAGTATGTTGGCTTTTTTAATCACTGCTATTAGAAAACTTGAATCAAAAAAGACTACCAAAAATGTGCTTTAAGCCAACACTTTGGTCTCTTGCCAACTGTTTAACAAGTAGTCTGTGTTTAGTCTCGTGGCATGTACAGATTTACAACTGTGCTATCTGTGCAAATAAAAACAATGAGCAAGTTCTTCAGCTGCTTCAATGGAAGTATTGTAATCAAATGATATTCGGGTAAAGACAATACATGCCTAACTCTGCTTGTCACTGCACTTCTCTAGGGCTAGCACAAGAGAAGAAGAGAAGGTGAAGGCTGTTGTTTGTCTATTTTCCATAAAAACAAATTACAAAATTACAACTTCTTTACAGATGTGATAATTACTGGATGATTACTCTGGGCCAACAAATTATACTCTAAGTTGCTTGGGAATAGCATCCTCTATATTAGGTACCTGAAGTGTGTTATTTTTGGTCAAGGTCACACAGTAGTTTTGCTGTTCCTTGATTTATTAAAGATTAATTCAAACAATAGGAAATGCTCTGAAAAATATTCCTCTCTGATGCATCTAAACAATACCACATCGATACCAGCATGATTAGTCATCAATATACTGGACTCTTATTTCTCAAGGACAGGCTGAAGAAGGCCAAATGGGCCACTGTGAGGACAAACTTCAATTTGATAAAGCATTTAAATAAGTGCTTACATTTAAGCCTGTCATTAGAATCATAGAATCAACCAGGTTGGAAGAGACCTCCAAGATCATCCAGTCCAACCTAGCACCCAGCCCTAGCCAGTCAACTAGACCGTGGCACTAAGTGCCTCATCCAGTCTTTTAAGTGGAGTTTTACTCACACAAGCTTCAAACTCAAAACACTGAAGGAAACAAACAAAAAAAGGAATCTCCATTAAAGAATTTTAAAACAAAAAAAAGAAGAAAAATCACTTTTTTGAGAAGTTCCATCAAACTTTAAAACGACGCTGTTGATTACTGAATTCATCTGAGTCCTGCTATGAGCTCTAGAACCATTACAAGACAAGCAGTCACTCACAGTTAACCCTCTTCCAGAAGACACAAGATACAATTCTTCCCAATCACTTTAAGCTTACATGTCAGGAACTATGTTGGCACAAGTTTTAACTGTTGAAGAGCTGCTACTTTCCAACCACATCTTTGTCAAATATGGAGAAATACAATTAGCTAGCCCTACCATGTTGACAAAAACAAGGAATTCAGAACTCAAATTGCTGAAGACTTCTTTATACTGACTGCAGCTACAAAAGCTGTGCAGGTGACCGATATGGCCACAGATTTTAGGTACTGTTACCTGAAATCAACGCTTATGAGCAAGAATTGACAATGATATTTTGATATCTCCCCAAAACAGGTTGGTTGGTGTTTGGAGTGAAAAGCTTTAATCTCTGATTCATCTCTTCTGAAAAGTGCAGGTGTGCAGTGTTTTGCAAAAACAAATCATTATTGCCACCTGTAGATGCAGGAACTGAGCTATGGAGGCAAAATGAGTTGTCTGCAGTCATTTAGCAATTTCATTTGAAAGCCAAAGATACTGCAGGTTTCATCTTCTGAATATGCCACCCTGAGTATTGAAGAGAGCTTTTGCAGGTTCACTCACAGTAAGGTGGATTTGATTTCTACTTTTGGTAGGTTAGTGAAATAATCAACTACAAGTCACATGATCTGGATTAAAAAACATAAAGAATCTAACTGATCCTGCTCAGATTCAGTATTAATGTCAACCACTATCACAGCTGTGACACCCCTACTAAATTAACATGAAAACTGCACACAAAGTTAGAGTCTGTTGAATTGCCACTATAATAATGTAAGGAAATTATTTGGATTTTTAAAATCAAATAGGTATTATTGTAAAGGGTTAACCCTCCTGGGGGTGGTCTGAACCTGACCCCAGGTGTAGTGGTTAGCCACCATCACCCCTACACAGAACCAATACAATAACAGGATGTCTTCCCCTCTTCCCCCTCTGGAAAGAAAGGACTTAGATGTAGAGAGGAAAAGGAGTAGAAGACCCAAAGAATAGTCTTGCTTCCATTTGGAAGTTAAAGGGAAAAAAAAACAACTTTAAGAATAAATAAAAGGTATTTAAGGTAGGGGAGTTACAAAGAGCTATAGGGAAGGGAAAACAAAATACAAAACTATATATACAACCAGATTGATGGCAATGGATGGAGGCAGATTCAGGAAGGGGTCATGCAACATGTGGTATGATGGCTACGTGGCAAAACAGGAGCAGCAGGAACAAGGGTGCTGCTGGCAGGCAGGGAGGGCAAAGACAGAAAGAACCAGGCAGTTCCTCTGCTTTTATAGGGGGCTACAGAGGAAGTGGGAGTGGGCTAACCACTACTCCTGGGGTCAGGTTCAGAACCCCCCCAGGAGGGTTAACCCTTTACAATTATGCAAGGAAAATTTTAAAAGGTAATGATCACCTGATTGTAAAAATCTAGTTAAGTTCAGAAATCATGAGTGTAATATCTGCACTAAGGGAAATACTGCAAAAGGAAAAGCTGCTGACTATTAAAACTTCTTCAGTAGTAGGTCTTCCTTATACCAAATAATCTGTGTAATATGAAGGAGAAACATTTCTCTAAATAAAAAAAAGAACAGTTGCCATGGAGACATCATGAGTTGCCTCTGGGCTTGAGAAACACTATTAGCCTACAGGATGGCTTTCAAACACTTCAATTTGAACCTTTTGGAGTTTCATCAGTGTAGTGATCTGCTAAAATAATTGTTTGCTCTTCTGTATTTTTTCAGTCTGTGTATTACTGTGTGTTCAAAAGTAATGATTACAGAGGAATCATTCTGATATTTTAAATTGAATTTCTAGGAGAGAAACCTTCAGCTTTGACTTTTTAACACTAGATTGAAAAATGCAATCAGCTAGCACAGAAATCTAGTTTGTACTTCTCAAACCTTTCTGGTTTTGTAAGCCTGCAAATGAGTTTGTTTTTTTTTTTTTTAGATAGACTGTTAGTAGCCAAAAAGAAAAATCTGCCTGAAAATTTGCTGCTTGTTTATTTTTGGTTTGTAAGTCATAGACCTTGTTCAAAAAGATGCAACTAAGAGCAATGGACATACACAAGTTCTATAAAGGTGTCTGTAAATTCCATGTGCTAAAAGCTTTATTCTTTGGAATGGTTTGCAACTTTCACACACAACTTAGTAACTTGCTATTAAAAAAAAAAAAGAGAGAGTGATTGGACTAGATGATCTCAAGAGGTCCTTTCCAGCCTCAATGGCTCTATGGTCCTAAGATGCACAACGTAAAGAATATGGTTGGGATTTTTGACACTGTGTCACGTGCACCCAAATTCAGTACATACACAAGCACACAAACACATAAGAGGAAGTAAACAATTAAAAAGTAACTTTAAAACAGTGCTCACTATCAAGCCACATTGTCAGACTAACCTTGAAGTTAGGGATCTCACACCTGTCTGTGAACACATCTGCTCACCTACTAAAATCCACTGCACCTTTTAACACACAAACATACTTCTCCCATCTATAATCTTGTCCAATTCTTGTCCCTTACTGTGGCCCCTGTAACAAGGGTAAAAGTCTCGAATTTCAGAATCTGTCTGGAGATTCAGCTAAAGACCAGAGAATATTTCTGAGGGTGCACAAGAGGACTATTACCTTGCATGGCCTTCACACAGTAGAGTAACAGGATGAAGATGCTATAGAGATTAACAGTACCAGTTCTGGGATTGCTGAAGACAGTTACCTTCACTTGTATCATAAACAGAGCCTATGTCCTGAGCTTATCAGGACACTGTACATGGAAACCAGTGGATCAAGCTGACAGGCATCTCATTTGAAACTGAGTGAGTCAGGAGAGACAATTTCTAGTTTCTGAGGCTTTGGAAGAAATGACTGGGCTCCTCAAGATGGTTTTGGCTGTGCAGTGGCAACAACAAGTCATATCTGGTCACATTGCCTCACACTTCTGCCAGGACTCACTCATATCAGGAGAAAGGGATTTTGTAAGCAGAGGACATTTGATCTGCAGAGTAAAGATTAACAGGAGCAGCTTTGAAGAGCAAATGCTCCTGCTGAGGACCTGACACCTACACTTTTTGACAGTCATCCGAGTTCTGTTCTTCACAACGCATTTTAAACACATATGCATGCTTTAGATTCTGCACCTATACAATACCAGCATGTAAAAAGCAATAAATCACATTTCTGCCATAATGTGCTATAAAGTGTAGAATTATGTTCAGATATATTCCTACCTATTTTCAGTTGTCACAAACAGTGGAGATCATAAGCTGGTTCAGACGGAGACCTAAAATAAAAACAAAACAATCACCAATTAATTTAAAAAGTCTCTTCAATTAAGCTGCCTGTAGAAAAAAAACAGGTACAAAAGAAGTGTACAACTGACAAACCATTAATAGGAACTATTAACAGGAAAAGCAAAAGCAACACTGTACTGAATACAACTGAGAGACACAGATTATATGTATGAACAAAAGCCAAAGGCAAATGTAAACAGAAGGAATGCTCCTCTGTAGAAAGATCAATAGACTCAAGCATCCTGTACTTTTATTTTGTTAAGCACTATGTTCATGTAGAACACCTTATAAATAATTTGCTTTAGAAGAGCTTTTCTCATTTTTCAGAAAGTCTTTAGAAAAATGCACATTTTAAATGTGATTGAAAAATTCTATTCATTTAACTATGGTCATTACCTCTGTAGTTTCATTACAAGGATGCAAGCAAGTGGAGATAAGATCTTAGGTGAATTGCATACGACATTAAAATCACAAATGTTTGCACCCACATTTTGACCATGGAAAGGACATATTCTCCTACAAATATTCTTGGTAATAAAAAGTAAGGCATCAAAAGGGGCCACCACAAATAGTTTTCAATTGAGACATTTAAAGCTTTTTTCTAAACTTTCAGTGAAGAAAACAGTATTTCATCTTGGCTATTACTGCAAGTCAGCTCTCATTAGAAAAGAGTAATCAACAATGTTTGGAGAAGAGTCTATTTCCAGCAGATAAATACTCTGTTTCTGATTTAGTAGTAATCTCTTTATGATTACATAGACTGGAGCTGAATTCTGTAGCCTTAGGGATATCTAGGCATCCTTCCTTCATTAAGGGCTGCATGGAAGTAATTCTAATAACTTTTTAACGTGCATTTCTGTGCTGAGGTGCAGCTCTAATGATGCATTATTACTAGCAAGGTCTTTTGGAAAGCATGTGTGTCTCCAAACGGAAACCTCAAGAGATTAATCACTCAGGCTAAAAGCTGTTATGTGCTTTTAACACTTCAGATGAAATGAGCTATTCCTGACTGTTAGATCTAAAATCTTTGTATTTCTAATAATTTACACCTTCCTTTAATGGTCTGAACTTGTTTCTCAAAGGAAGTTAATTAGCTTCAATACATCTTTACGTATCATCTAATATAAATAAAAGAAACATATATTCATTGCTAAGTTTTCACTGTAATGGCAACTTCATTTCATTCCCCCTTTCTTTTCATTAAAACAAGCTGGTAGGTCATACTGGGACTAATGTTCTGATCTGAATATGCAGAGAACAGGTCTCCAGAAATAACTCTGATGAGGAGAAATACAGTACTGATGTTCTGCAGTAATACAGATGCACAGTTTACTCCTTGTCACAAAATTTCATTGCAGGATCTCAGCCTAAAATAAAAGAACTAAAAAATGGTGTGAACAAAGTACCAAACAATGCAGGAGGACTTTCATGAGTCTATAAAAGATCTGAAACACAAATTTCTTCTAAGCTGACTGCTCAGGAAATACCAGATGTAATTCCCTTGCATTATTTCTGAAACTGAACTAGAAGTTCTAATCACAGAATGTTAGGAGTTGGAAGGAATCTGGAAAGATCATCTAATCCAACACCCCTACCAGAGCAGGATCACCTAGAGTAGGTCACACAGGAACACATCCAGGCAGGTTTTGATCATGTCCAGAAAAGGAGACCCCACAACCCCCCGAAGCAACCTCTTCCAGTGTTCCATCATCCACACATATTACAGGTATCATTTACAATGTGTAGAGATGAATGAGAGTCTTCCAACACCACACTTCTTCCAGCATATGTCCAGTGGGTAGCAGCTAAGCATGGACAAAACCCCCTGAATTATATAACTGCTGTGCCTATCAAACAACAACAAAGCGCTTCTTTCGCACAGAAAGATCTATGGAATATCAACTTATCATAGGATTGCCCTGATCATGACAAAGCAGGTCTGCTGTGATTTTAATGTGCCGTAACTACTCAGAGGGAAACAAGCTGCATCAAGAATGGTGTGGTCAGCAGGAGCAGGGAGGTCATTCTGCCCCTGTACTCTGCACTGGTTAGACCACACCTTGAGTCCTGTGTTCAGTTCTGGGCCCCCCAGTTTAGGAGGGACATTGAGATGCTTGAGCGTGTCCAGAGTAGGGCAACAAGGCTGGGGAGAGGCCTTGAGCACAGCCCTACGAGGAGAGGCTGAGGGAGCTGGGATTGGTTAGCCTGGAGAAGAGGAGGCTCAGGGGTGACCTTATTGCTGTCTACAACTACCTGAGGGGTGGTTGTGGCCAGGAGGAGGTTGCTCTCTTCTCTCAGGTGGCCAGCACCAGAACAAGAGGACACAGCCTCAAGCTATGCCAGGGGAGATTTAGGCTGGAGGTGAGGAGAAAGTTCTTCACTGAGAGAGTCACTGGACACTGGAATGGGCTGCCCGGGGAGGTGGTGGAGTCGCCGTCCCTGGAGCTGTTCAAGGCAGGATTGGACGTGGCACTTGGTGCCATGGTCTAGCCTTGAGCTCTATGGTAAAGGGTTGGACTTGATGATCTGTGAGGTCTCTTCCAACCCTGATGATACTGTGAAGCTGGTAGCATACCGTAAGTATCTGTCTCATGGCAGTAATGTGATCAGCCTCCATCTCTTTTGAAAACTGTGGTTCGATATTCTTTATAAAATGCTGTACTCTTAGCAGGAAATGCTAATGGAACAAATGAAAGTTAAAGCCTCAAAATACACTTGTACCCAAAAAATTATCTCTGTGTGAGCCACAAAACATTGCAAGTAAAAATTTGGTGGGAAAATAACAGGTGAGAAACAAACCCTGGTGTATTTTGAAACAAGGATGTAAGATGAGTCATTGTGAATCATGAGTCCAACGTTATCTTCAGCTCTTTCACATTCACCAGGTTGTGCATCTGCTTATCAGAAACCTGAAAACGGCAGCTGAAGGCACAAATGATGTACTAACACTTCTTTGGTTTCATTTTTTTCCCACATTTTCAGATAAAATGAAACCTGAGGGGGAAAAAAGGAGACCATAACAAGCTATGGTTTTAAGTGTGTCTTTAGAATAAGAAATAAAATTTTGTTCTCTCATAATGGATACCATTTGCTTAACTGCTACCAACAGAAGGTTTAAAACAGAGAAATCTCCCAGACTAGGGCAGCAGCTATGCCCTATTTGGCTAGCAATGACCAACAGAAAAATACAGACAAAAAATTCACTATACTGAATCTTTAAAATAAGATTATTAATTGGATGCCAATGTAAGAAATAGCTAAAATTATAAAATGTTATTATATAGCCTGCTCTCTTACCAACAGGCCTGATCTGAAATCATGCAAAGCTGATGCTAGACTTCACCACAGTTAATCTAAAAGGTGAGGTGTCTTGCTCAAGAAAATGCTCCATAACATCACAGGATGACAGGGGTTAGAAATAATCGAGTCCAACCTCCTGTCAGAGCAGGACCACACAATCTAGCTCAGGTCACACAGGAACACATCCAGACAGGCCTTGAAAGTCTCCAGAGAAGGAGACTCCACAGCCTCTCTGAAGAGCCTATTCCAGTGTTCTGTGATCCCTACAGTAAAGAACTTTCCCTTTGTGTTGAGGTGGAACCTCTTGTGCTGCAACTTACATCCATTGCTCTTTATCCTTTTACAGGGAGCAAGTGAGCAGAACATGTACCCTCCTTCCTGGCCCCCAGCCCTCAGATATCTATAAACATTTATTAGATCCCCTCTCAGTCTTCTCTTCTCCAGACTAAAAAGTCCCAGGACCCTCAGCCTCTCCTCATCAGGCAGTGCTCCAGTCCCCTAATCATCCTTGTAGCCCTCAGCTGGACCCTCTCCAGCAGATCCCTGTCCCTCTTCAACATGTAGATGGGGAGCTCTGTAAATTACTTATCCACCAGTAGCCTCCTCAAAAATTATTCCTTCATATTTATGCCAAAGTCAAGTTTCCTGGTGATGCCTGACAATGCTCCCTGAAAGAAAAACCATACAAATTAGCATCTTTTGTGGGAATTTATCACATCCGTGAAAAAAATCCTGTTTCAAAAGCTTTAATCCTTCTCCCTTGAATGACAGTCATACTTCCAAGCTATCATCTAGAAAACAGCTTCTGCTATTCATACTTCTTCTTTTTAGGTTATTATAATAGACTGACAGCTGAGCAGGGCTTGCGTATCTCTCTTCTGAATGGTTCTTCACATACATCGTACTATCTCTTCATGCAACAGTGTATTTGTAACAGATTCAGCTGACTCCAGGTTCCAACTCCATCCCATAGTATTTTCCGTAGAAAACATACACTGTAACATAGATAGTGACCTCCACAAGAACCCATCAGTGTTTGTCAGAGACTCCAATGTTTTGGTATGCACAAATTACATACTTTGTGAAAGCTAAGGAGGTGTTCAATGAATAAAATCTACAGAAAAGTTAGGAAATGACTGTGACTCTACACTTGAAATATTGATAGGTTCTCTAAAACAACTGTGGCCATCTCCAGCCTCCCATATCTTTTTCAAAATTTCTGTTTTTTTCTGGCTTGTGTCTTTGTCTTGAGACATATATAGCTTCATTTTTGTAGTACAGAGTAGGTAAGATTAACCTGTTGTCCTCACATTAGATAGTTTCTGGAGTGGGGAAGAAAAGCAAAGGGTTTCAACCACCATTGTCATATCTGAACAGACAACCCTGTTTCTTCACCTGTTCCCTAGCCACAGGAAGCAATAATCAAACCATGGATGTCTGCACAGGGAAGTTCTCCTCATCCCTTTCCAGCATTCTTCCTTCAATCATATTTCAAACAACAAAGTTAATGACACCGTTAAACTACGCATCGCCTCTTTCTCTTTTGAAAGCAGGCAATGATAAAATGGACAGCAAACAACACTACCTGTGTCCCAAGTACAGACAATCTGAGTGTAACTAGAGAAAACCAAAAACAAACAAAAAACCAATCCCCCCCAAAACCAATAATGCAATGCAAACCTAAAAAACTTCCCAGGCACCACCTTCTGTTATGATTTGTTTAGTTCAAACTCACATTTACTAAACACACGGATCTCTCCCCAAAATGGATGTACTCAATTTTTAACTGAAGTAATCCATTTTTCCTGAATCCAAAATTATTTTTTTTTAATCTAAAACATGTAACAGCTTCAAACACTTTATTCATTTGTTGGTTATTGTTTTGTTTTTATCCCAAAGAACATGAACAAAGTATTACAAACTATCAAATGGCCTAAAGGAACCAGTTAAGGGATGCATAAGAAACACATAACTTCCCTCACAAATGTTGCAAAATCTATTTGTATCTACAGCTCTTTCACACAGCAAAATTATTCCCCACAGTGATTTTTTTTCTCCCCACCAGGAGGTATCAGTTGCATTTTAAGTGCCTCATGTAATGCATCTTCCATAATTTTCCTTAAGAAGTGGCTTCACAGTCTAACAGCTGAAGATTCAGAAAATAGATTCAAGTTCAGAATGCTCTTTACTTGGTGCTTGTTCATAAAACCCAGGAATTATCCATTTTCTGAAGTTTAATCCTCAATGAACTTACTTGGCCTGAGTCCTGTCAGAGCTGAAAGAAACCTTAAAAAGACGACAGGATATGACAGGCAACATATCTGTTTTCACACAGAAATACTATATGAATTATTAATCTGACCCAGAAAAGATAATAATCAAAGACTAGCAGGGGCCCCTTGAGCACTGTTAGTGCATAATTCTGCCCTCTGAATTCTGAAAGCCTAGGAGCAGAGCAATAAAGAAAAGTGTACATCACTAATGGGAATTTTAAAGGACTAGCGTTACTTACATGTAAAGATGTATTTTCAATTATTCCTCTATTAGCATCTCTTTTAAAACACAGAAGGAGATACTTCATAATCACTTAAAAATACTATTGAACAATTCCAGGATTTGAAGAGCAGGGAATTGAAAGAGGATGCAGCAGAAGAATTTAATATTTATTTCTTAATTACAGAACTGTTTCTTCAGAAAGAAAAAAGTAGTTACAACAAAGACATCAAAAGGATCTTAGCTTTATTCAGTGCTGAATACCATTAGCACTCCGGACAATCTCAGATGTGAAAAGTGCCAAGTCATGGCTTTGAGTGAGTGAAAACCCAAAGGAAATGAGTAATTAAAGATTTTAGCTCAAGCATATTTATTGGCATAAACCGGTGGAGCACCTGGGTAAAATGACTCTTTGTTCACCAATATGGTTAGATGGTCATAATCCACTTTATTTCTGTGATACAGTGACTTATATGCATTCTAGCTAGAGGTGTGCTCCACCAAGATTGGCTGCAATCAGAGGGTACAGGGTTACACGTAAGGCATGGATAGGTCAGCATACCATAACAATCTGAGGGTCAGCCTCTGGGGCTGGCTAACTCTGCCCACCTGCAGCTGCCACTCCACCCCCTGCAGCTGCACGTGGCGGGAAGCCACCTAGCGCCTGGTATCTAACTCCCAAGATGGACTGAAGGATGCTCCCAGCACGGGTTGCTCATGTTTATGATTTCTGTGTCCTCAGCTAGCAAGAATTCCTCCGACACATATTCATCAGCAGTAGCATGGTTGCCTCTACATTTGCCTGCTACACAGCAGGGCTGATGATGTCTTGTAGTTCCTTTGCTCAAAGCATACACAAGCCGTTAGAAGCCTATCCATCCAAACATGAATATCTGGCATCATGTAAGCCATTCTGAAAATTGTAGCCAAAAGTGTTTACACTACATTTTATCTGAGGAAGTCACATAAGGCAACTCTCTTATCCCAGTAGGCCTGAAATCTGCAAAGTTGTCTAAAGGTTTAAAGAAAGAGGAAACCTTTGCCGATTTCTCCTGTCCCTATGTGATACAGGCGCAACATAACGCTTCAGGCTAGCTCAGTCTGAAATACGTTATTATTTATGCAACAGACACAGAATTAATTATTTACAGAACATATTTAGTCAGGTACACATTCCCTTACCTTTAAAATAAGTTTCCAAGTTAATTAATTTCTCATTATTTTCAACCACATGCTTCCTCATAACCAGATCTTCAGTCTTATGTCTCCTGACTATCAGCTTTCGGCATCAATCTAATAGATTTTAGGAGCAGCTCTTTTGATAGCAATCTGCTGCTGTTCGACAGCATCTTAAAAAAACACTTTCCTGCACAGTACCATAATTTAATTACCTCATTTTCTGCAATGTACAGCCAAATAGGCAGAGCCAGAACCACTGTTTGCTTTCCTCAGGTCACCCACAAACCAAGTCTTACCAGTTTTTAAGGATCTGCAACAGCATACCTGCTATTGCATTCATTTCCCCAGAAGACCCCATATGGCCAGAACAGTCTGCCAGCAATGCCAGCATCCTCACTGGTCACGTCTTGCAAAGGCTCACAGAATCAAAACAGAATCATAGAATCAACCAGAGTGGAAGAGATCTCCAAGATCATCCACTCCAACCTATCACCCAGCCCTAGCCAGTCAACTAGACCATGGCACCAAGTGCCTCATCCAGGCTTTGCTTGAACACCTCCAGGGATGGTGACTCCACCACCTTCCTGGGCAGCCCATTCCAATGCCAATCACTCTCTCTGGCAAGAACTTCCTCCTAACATCCAGCCTATACTTTCCCCGGCACAATTTCAGACTGTGTCCCCTTGTTCTGTTGCTGGTTGTCTGGGAGAAGAGACCAACCCCCACCTGGCTACAACCTCCCTTCAGGTAGTTGTAGACAGCAATGAGGTCACCCCTGAGCCTCCTCTTGTCCAAGCTAAACAACCCCAGCTCCTTCAGCCTCTCCACATAGGGTTTGTGCTCCAGGCCTTTCACGAGCCTTGTTGCCCTTCTCTGGACACATTCCAGCACTACCCTACCTACCATGAAGTTTACAGTAACTGACATGAAATTTCTTGTGAGACAATGCAAAAACAAATACAATGACAGATGGAGGGTCACAAAGCGCTGCAGTTACAGATGCAGGTGAATGCTAGGTAAGTCTGCTGGAAAAGCAGTTTCAGAGCAAAATGTCCATGGAAAAAAGTTGTCAGTTTTTGCTCTTGATCTCCATGTTCTTTAATTTTCTCCTTATCTCATAGGAACAAGATTAACAACACAGTTGGAAAGGGAAAGACAGAGAATGAACACTTCTGAAAATGCTGAGGTCATCATCTAGAACTGCAGAATATTATTCTGCGAAATCTCAGTTTTCAACAGAACTCATTACTGAGAACATCTTTGTACATGAATTACTCATCATCATTGAGATGTCATACAAAGAATGGGGAAAATAGCTGAGATGACTTAAGTCAATTAGTATGAAACACGCATTTCTAATAGATCTTCAGAGAACAAAATCCAGTCAGCATAAAAAAGGTAAATAATCACTAAGTTATTAACATTTTCTTTAAAAGATCTGATTATATAATGTTCTGTTAATTTCTGCACATTAATTTTAAAATGGAAGCTATTTTCTCATATCCCTGCCACAAATGCAGCTCTTTTTTTGTGCCCAGAGGCAGGTTGTCTCAAAGGATGTACATGAGCAGAGACTAATTCACAGAGACACATACTCAGTGTTTCTTTACAGGATTTTGAAATTTTGGTCTTTTTCCTTTGTTGCTTTCAGAAAATGCAAAATGCAGCCTCCAATAATTCCAGTTTTACTGTTTATTGCAAATTTGAGCTCTAATGTGTTCTCTCCAGTTATTTTACGGTACCTTCTTTGGCATGAAGTTGAAGTAAAATCTTGAGTATAAATCTCTGTGGAGCTTTTTGTTGGTTTTGCCTGGGAAGGAAGGAAGAAAGAAAGAAAGGGAGGGAACTCTAGCATTTGTAACAGAATCAGAATCATAGAATCAACCAGGTTGGAAGAGACCTCCAAGATCATCCAGTCCAACCTATCTCCCAGCCCTAGCCAGTCAACTAGACCATGGCACTAAGTTCCTCAGCCAGGCAGGTGGATAAAAGCTCTAGCAGAGAATTTTAATGAATCAACACCCTGACTGGGGAAGAAACAAAGATATCCTGTTCTTTGATAGAGACACCGCTAAACTGTGCCCTCCTGGAGTCATTCCAGGCTCTAAATGGCAAGATAACACATGATACTTCCATGTAACTTCACAACATGTTACTTTCCAGAATGAAAGTGATCATACTATTTCTCAGGGGGAGGTAAGAAAAATAAATCAATAAATAAATAAATGAACATAGTACACTCAACTTTCTCACCAACAACCCAATTAGTCTGGAACTTGCTGCTGGAAAACGGATCTCACAATGTTAGCAATGGACTTTTCCAAAGTTAACTGTACAGAGAGAATGAGTGAGAAAGCAAAATTAAAATAAACTTTTTGTAAAAAAAAAAAAAAAAAGAATGAAAAGGGAAATCAGGGATGTTAAGTCCTTAATGAGCTTCCAAAATGTGCTTTCTGGGCTCAGCTGTATTTTTTGTTTTTTAAACAGAGAATTAGTTGACTATAACGCGGCACTATAATGAATCCAGTCCTTAATGACAAAAATATAGAATATAAATTTGCAATTGCCATAAACTGGATTTTAAAAGCTGATGCAGAAAGGAAATACAGCTTGATTTTCTGGGATTTATTAAAACAAAAGGAGGACTATGAGTTAACGTTATGTAGTAGTTCTCTTTAAAGCTTATAGAAAAAGAATAAAGTATTCTCTAAAGAGAATGTGGACTTTCTATGGGAGAGGAATTAAAATTAGGGAAGGAAACTTGCAGAAGCACACCAAGTTACAGCACTTTAAAATAAATATATCAAATGCCATTTCAGCTACACCATTCAGACTCATGATCCTAACTTGCATTGGGATGCTAGAAGTACATAGGAACACAGATGCCCAGAGCTGTGAAATTCTCCATGTATTTTTAGAGAATTTAATGAAAACTGTAAAGAGAGTTCATGTCACTGTTATCTTTCAGTCTATTTGGATCTCTTCTTATCAACTGGAACTAAAGAATTTACTGGTTCTGTCCTGAAAAAACATGAAAATCCTTCTAGCTGTACTGTCATAAAGGCAATAAAGAGAACACAAATTCCATCACTGCAAAGTAGGTATTATTGCATTCACTCCATTCAAAACCCATGCCATGACCTAATCTACGAAGGAAGAGTTTGTGGGAAGTTCTCTTAGCAATGCCTGAGGGGGGAAATGAGGCAAACTGACACTAAAATGGCTGGAATTACTGTAGGGTTATTGATTCTGCAGATCACTCTGATTATATAATTGTTCTTAATGCAGGCAAGATGACTGCCTATTGCATGCCAGGAAAAGAGAGAAAAGTAGAAAAAGAGAGGAAGACAAGTGAGGTAAGACCAGAGGCAAGGGGAAAGAAGTATCACCACTCCAAGTTCTGGTGGTGTCCCACATGGTTGGTGCCTTCTTGGTGGTGGGTGCACTCCTAAGAGTCCATGGTGCTGCCTTTATCTGTAAGTTCCTCTTCATTCCCTGCTGGGGGACAGTTGGTAAAGGTGTTCCCACAGCAAGGTGGATCACGCATCCCTCATATCATGACAGGAGATTACAACCTGTAACCTAGTTCTTCTCACCAAAACATTCTAGCCTGTTTCAAACTAGCACACTTTCACAATCCAAAAGCAGAATCTCTGTATTTGTCCTCTAAAAGTATTCTGAATTGACACAATGTCTCTTATAAGAGTAGAAAATTACTCAGAATTTCTTTTCCCCCCCAGCTCTAGATATAATTGTTGTTTACTACTTCAGAAAGAGTTGAGCAAAGACACAGGTTTGGGGAAGGGCTTGGAAAGCAGGTTTTGGTCAGCATAGCTGGTTATTTTATGAGGACTATCACAAACAAAATAGTTATGGTGAGAGGCCTCGAGCACAGCCCTACGAGGAGAGGCTGAGGGAGCTGGGATTGGTTAGCCTGGAGAAGAGGAGGCTCAGGGGAGACCTTATTGCTGTCTACAACTACCTGAGGGGTGGCTGTGGCCAGGAGGAGGTTGCTCTCTTCTCTCAGGTGGCCAGCGCCAGAACGAGAGGACACAGCCTCAAGCTACGCCAGGGGAAATTTAGGCTGGAGGTGAGGAGAAAGTTCTTCACTGAGAGAGTCATTGGACACTGGAATAGGCTGCCCGGGGAGGTGGTGGAGTCGCCGTCCCTGGAGCTGTTCAAGGCAGGATTGGACGTGGCACTTGGTGCCATGGTCTAGCCTTGAGCTCTGTGGTAAAGGGTTGGACTTGATGATCTATGAGGTCTCTTCCGACCTTGGTGATACTGTGATAAGGCTGAAAGTACTACTTGCTAGCAGTGTACATTGCTATTTCAAGCAGAGACAAATGATTAAGTAATACCTGTTTTAGAGAACTTAATGCTTTCTAGTGATTAAAACCAAGACAAAATAAAACTAATAAATGAACCAAAAAAACCCACATTAGGAATCCTCTGCATACAATTCCAGCTTTAGCCATGATACTGTGAAGTGTAAGTGCCTAACAGCATTTCCACAAAGTATTTCTCAAAAAAAAAATCACAAACTTCCTCCCCCTCAAGCAAACTTTTTCAAAGCTGTCAACATCTTCTAATGACACAAAATAGAACTGCAAGCATTTTGGGGACAGCGTCTAACTGAAGATGTTACAGACAAATTGGATAAATCACATGAAATTAATGTGTCATTCCATGAAGAAAAACACAACTGATGGAGGAACTGTTAACCCATGATGTTCCAGAGCTGAGCTAAAATCTCACTAGTTGAGAATTCCTGCCTCAAAACTGAGTTTTATAAAAATCAAGATAAAATTACTGTGCCACTCTATTAAAAAATATATAAAATTAAAACTGTCAGTCAGCCACAAGGGTTTCCAGCTAGAACTGATACTATGGAAAGACACTTTAGAAGTCCATTTATTTCGATTTCAAGGAAACTTTACAACATACAATCTTTATGTGTATTAAATGTTTGTTTCTGCAGCATACAGTCCTCCAGTTTGCTTCAGAAATAACCTGTTTCTCTTCCATTTCCACAAAAAACACATGGCCTGATCTGCATTCTCTTCTAAGTACTTAGGATTTTTCAGTTGTGTTCAATAGTGTCAACCTATGGCTTCCCTGCCTTTTCTTAAAACCATGAATAACAGTGAATACTTAGAAACATTTGTTATGATGACTGAGACATACAACATAATGCATTGTAATCAAATGCCAATCAACTCAAAGTTCATTATTTACTCATGACTACACAAGAGATTGCAGTACTGGTAAGACAAAATGCATGAAACATACCAAAAACTTTGTGACAAATGTCTCTTGTGAATTGGATGATGATTACAACTTTTTTTTTTTTTCATTTCCCCTGTTCAAGTCTCTTATTCAACACTACAGAAAAAAGTATTTTCTGCTTGGTTTTCAGGCAGCCTGAGGAATTTTTGAAGATCATAAATACTGAGTTTATTAATCAGACAATACTATTTGCAGACATGAAGACTGAACTGCTCTACTGCTGTAGCAAAACTAGTGGAAATCTGAAGCAGTGTGACAGATTTCTATTGCACTTCATAGCCTTGCTAAATAATGCTTCCGTGAAGCCTCCTTTTTAGGCAAAGAGCACTGTGAAACTCTTGACTGATGGTCAAAATTCAGATCAGGGTGAATCCAGAGGTTATGACTACAATACACTACAAATAAAACTCACAAATAAGATGTTGAAAAAAATCAAAAGTACAAAGGTGAGGCCTCAGTGTGCATACAGTGCATGCAGTCCTGACCTGGGGACACCAAAACAGCACTGTTCATCTGTAGCTTATCACTAATTAGAAGTATACTGTAAGCAATAACCTGAAAGAGAATAGCCAATATGGATTTCAAAGGAAAACTTTCATCCACAAAGATGATTATAAAAGGTTATGGAACTGATTATGGCAGCTCATCCAAACTGCTTGATATTCAAAAGGCAGTTGGTGACACATCTCCTGCTGAAAACCATAGAAAAATAAATATGGGTCACACAGAAGGAACTATCCTATGGTGAGCACTAATTGCACTTATCTTTTATTTATATATGGAAACCTCATTAAACATTCCCTACCCTAGTGCCATCCAAATACTTTCCAGACTGAGCTATATTTAGGACTCTGCTCCACTCCCCAGAGGCAGAGGTTCTGCCACACTCTAGGATCTGGCTCACTAAACATTGTAAAATCCTAAGAGCAAAGGGATTTGCTGCTCCTTCTTATAAAAACATAAACGACTGGAGTTTCCCCTCTGGGGAAAAACCTTTGGGTTTTGACTTCACAAAGGCAGGGTCACAATTCAGAACCTGGACTTCTGCACACACTTGTGTACATGCTGATGCCTTTTCAAGTCATGACTTAACATCATCAATTATCAACTAATACCAATTCCAGCAATTGAATCCTTTTGCCTTACCTAAGCAGTACTGGCATGATTTCACAAATTTTAATGGGGTATCTTCTATTTCTGTCATATTCTTCAGATTTTTCAGTAGTCTACCTTCTGCTGCTTCCCTGCAATGTCTCTATTATTTTATTGGACTGTTAAGATCTTCCCAAATCTGCCATTTTACAATTGTACAAAAAAAATCAGACATCCCTCCCTAAGCCAAAGATTGTTTCATTCTTGTAGGTCTAATTACAAGAACTCACATATTGTAGCTATATATAAATACATAAGTCCCTTAATTTCCAGAGACTATAACTAGCACCTGTAACCCCAAATGTCTTCACTGTGACTTCTCAATAATATGCATTTTTGCTAGCAACAAGAGAGATAAAGAATATGTGGTTATCTCAGGAACACAGGTCTGAGATTTCAGCAATTCTGTTTTAACATGGTTATCATCATAATACTCTGCTGAGACTGAGAAACTATCATTGGCTTGTCTAAGTAGGAATGTTCTCAAATAAATGTAATCAAACTTATTATGTAAATCCATTCACCAAAGCTGTTTGCACTTCTTAAGTTAATGTATTTTTTCAAAGATCATTTAATACAGAAGAGGAAAAATAGGCAAAGTAGGGTATAGGCTGGATGTTAGGAGGAAGTTCTTCCCAAAGGGAGTGATTTCCCATTGGAATGGGCTGCCCAGGGAGGTGGAGTCACCATCCCTGGAGGTCTTCAAGAAAAGACTGGATGAGGCACTTAGTGCCATACTCTAGTTGACTGGCTAGGTCTGGGTGCTAGGTTGGACTGGATGATCTTGGAGGTCTTTTCCAACCTGGTTGATTCTATGATTAATACATTCTTTAACTGCAACTAATATTATATCCATTTTATTTGAAAACCCAGATTTTTTTGCATGTCTATAATGACACCAAACAATAAAATCCAAGTTGTAAAAAGTATAAAAAGGGAGTTTTAATAAAGGTTTTAAACATTCATAACATTGAAAAAATTCATCCATGTATCTAGCTACCTATCTGCCATTCAAATCATCATGAAAATATGGTATGCTTGGTACTAACAGAATTTGTACTACCTGCTAGCGTATCTGTACTTCTCTAGGGCAATTCTTTCATATATGTATTATCACCTCATGCCTCAAAATAGAGCCCTCCAGTTAGGGGCTGAAGCCTATTAATCCCATCTGGCTACTGTGGGAGATGAGAGTACTCAACACTTTGTAAGAAAATTACCATTAATTTTAACAAAACAAAACATGAAGGACATTTTCTTTTTCTAAGAGTATGACTTGGCAATGCTAGTAAGTGAACACACACAAGCCTGTTCAGCAGCCCTCGGGCCAGCTGGCATGGAATGGCTGATGGCTACACTATTAAAATCTCTTCCCCATCAAAACAGGCTGCATTCACAGTGTGTATGAGGAAGGCTCCCTGACCACTGCTGGCTCCTGAATCATGCCTAGCTACTCACTGCAAAAGTGGCAAAAGTGGCTAGGAGCAGGTGTTGATCTGTTGGAAGGTAGGAGAGCCCTGCAGAGGGACCTGGACAGGCTGGATAGATGGGCAGAGGCCAATGGGATGAGATTTAACAAGGCCAAGGGCAGGATTCCGCACTTTGGCCACAACAACCCCAAGCAGCGCTACAGGCTGGGGACAGAGTGGCTGGAGAGCAGCCAGGGGGAAAGGGACCTGGGGGTACTGATAGATAGTAGGCTGAAGATGAGCCAGCAGTGTGCCCAGGTGGCCAAGAGAGCCAGTGGCATCCTGGCCTGTATCAGGAACAGTGTGGCCAGTAGGATGAGGAAGGTTATTCTTCCCCTGTACTCAGCACTGGTCAGGCCACACCTTGAGTGCTGTGTCCAGTTCTGGGCTCCTCAATTCAAGAGAGATGTTGAGGTGCTGGAAGGTGTCCAGAGAAGGGCAACAAGGCTGGTGAGGGGCCTGGAACACAAACCCTATGAGGAGAGGCTGAGGGAGCTGGGGTTGTTTAGCCTGGAGAAGAGGAGGCTCAGGGAGGACCTCATTGCTGTCTGCAACTACCTGAAGGGACATTGTAGCCAGGTGGGGTTGGTCTCTTCTGCCAGGCAACCAGCAACAGAACAAGGGGACACAGTCTCAAGTTGTGCCGGGGGAGGTATAATCTTGATATTAGGAGGAGGTTCTTCCTAGAGAGAGTGATTTGCCATTGGAATGAGCTGCCCAGGTTGGTGGTGGAGTCCCTGTCCCTGGAGGTGTTCAATAAAAGCCAGGATGAGGCACTTAGTGCCATGGTCTAGTTGACTGGATAGGTCTGGGTGCTAGGTTGGACTGGATGATCTTGGAGGTCTCTTCCAACCTGCTTGATTCTATGATTCTAATGAGCTCAGGCCAAAATTGAGCAGGAGACACTTTTAAAAGTGTGACAATACAGACAATGAAGCTCCAATTCACACCAGTATTCCTTGGCACTGTTTAATTTACCGGAATAAACACGCCTTGAATGTTCTTGAACTGAAAAATTAGTTCTTATAGTAAAACCACCTGTGTTTTGCATACCAAGACCAGGTGTTCTGTACATATGGTGGGATCTGAATACATTTTCTAATGTGAAATAGCAATTGCCCAGGAACCAACAACTCTAGCCAGTTTTGGGCCCAAGTGGCCTGATAATTTTATTTTTCAGCATCCTGCCTCATAGTGAAGAGTCTAATAATGGTGAATGGCAACACAGCAGCTGTATTACTTCATTTTCTCACATGCTAGTTCTAAAAATTTTATTACAGTGCTTCGTAACAAGATGAGGAAACAGCAGTCAGCTGAGAGTGGCAAAACTACACACCTATTCTGTTACTTTGAGTCACTGTATCATTTCAATGGGATCAAACACAGCACATGAAGCCAAGTATGATGGCTATGCTAGTGGCCTTCAGGTCTGTTAGCCTAAGAAGGCTGTTCTGAAATTGAGATGAAACTGGTTTTAAACTGTAGAAGCATTTTCTTGTTCACTGGAGGGCAGACAACATTTTAGATAGTATTTAGTCCTCCATGAATCTGAGAATGCTGCCATAAAAAAAAAATAGTGAATGCTGCTTCTTAGTTTTGGCTACCTATAATCCTGAGCACAAGGGTGGGATCCAGCTGTGCACTTTTAAAGCATTTCAGCATTAACACTGATGCACGAAGCCTTATGAGATATCATCACAAACAATGAAATGCTCATTCATTTCCACCTTTTCAGGAGTACCTATTGCACGCAATACTTATGTCTGCTTCTTTTACAGCCACTTGTGGCAGCAGATGAAACACTTCATTAAAGGGCTGAAGGAAGACCATTCAACAACATTCAGCTCGGACACTTAGATTTTTCACTCCTGTGACTGGCATGCTGTATAAGTGATGAAGTTCTTCATGTGACACAAATGCTTTAGAAGCCATGTAACTCTATTAAACATCTAAGACTTCTGAAACAAAATATTTGAGAAGGATTCAATCTTAGTAATTTTTTTCTCCAATGCAGTGCTATGAAATGTAGAAGTCTTCTTATCCTCACTTCACAGAATCCAAAAATAACTACAGTCAATAGATAATGAAAGATGAGTCTTCCTAGAAAATGACTGAGAGTGGTTAAGCTAGACTTTTCCTGGGAAGCCTCTCTCTTTCCAAAAAGGCAGGCTTCCAGAGACTGCATAAAGTTAAATTTCTCTAGCCAAAACAAGCATGAGTATCAGTGCTGGGCCCCATCCTCTTTAACATCTTCACTGATGATCTGGATGAGGGCATGGAGTCAGTCACCAGCAAGTTTGCAGATGACACTAAGCTGGGGGCAGATGTGGCTGAGTTGGAGGGCAGAAGGGCTCTGCAGCAGGACCTTGACCATCTGGACAGATGGGCAGAGTCCAATGGGATGGGGTTCAATAGCTCCAAGTGCAGGGTGCTGCACTTTGGCCACAACAACCCCATGCAGAGATACAGGCTGGGGTCGGAGTGGCTGGAGAGCAGCCAGACAGAGAGGGATCTGGGGGTGCTGACTGATACCCACCTGAACATGAGCCAGCAGTGTGCCCAGGTGGCCAAGAGAGCCAATGGCATCCTGACCTGCATCAGGAATGGTGTGGCCAGCAGGAGCAGGGAGGTCATTCTGCCCCTGTACTCTGCACTGGTTAGACCACACCTTGAGTCCTGTGTTCAGTTCTGGGCCCCCCAGTTTAGGAGGGACATTGAGATGCTTGAGCGTGTCCAGAGAAGGGCGACGAGGCTGGGGAGAGGCCTTGAGCACAGCCCTACGAGGAGAGGCTGAGGGAGCTGGGATTGGTTAGCCTGGAGAAGAGGAGGCTCAGGGGAGACCTTATTGCTGTCTACAACTACCTGAGGGGTGGTTGTGGCCAGGAGGAGGTTGCTCTCTTCTCTCAGGTGGCCAGCACCAGAACGAGAGGACACAGCCTCAAGCTGTGCCAGGGGAGATTTAGGCTTGAGGTGAGGAGAAAGTTCTTCACTGAGAGAGTCATTGGACACTGGAATGGGCTGCCCGGGGAGGTGGTGGAGTCGCCGTCCCTGGGGCTGTTCAAGGCAGGACTGGACGTGGCACTTGGTGCCATGGTCTAGCCTTGAGCTCTGTGGTAAAGGGTTGGACTTGATGATCTATGAGGTCTCTTCCAACCTTGGTGATACTGTGAATAGACCTCAAGTCTAGTCATGCCCCTGAAGTGGGTAAACAACACACCTCTATCTCACAGCAGTGCTACAATGATGAACAGATTAAAGAGCATGGTGTGGTGAGCAGGACTGCCATGAAGATGCATCAGTGGATACATGCCTCCGTTTTCTTGAACTTAACAGACTGATATTATGGCAAGATGGGTACAGACTCCCATCATACAAAGCCTCTGTTCCTATTGCCATGCAGCAGACAAACCAAGAACCACTTGTCCTTCAAGACAGCAATCTTTGTTATTTACTGCTCTAGTTACCTTTCTCAAAATCTTCTGCAGTTTTAAAACTGTCAATGACAGTGGAACATTTCCTTCATCAGAACCTACAGAATGTCCACAAGAAAGGGTCTTCAACCTATGCATCCTATATGCTGTCACATAAAAAATAATGAGCATAATCATTGAAATAGCTCTTCCTAACTGTGTATTCTTTTCTATTGCCCCCAAATGAAGAATTAAAACAGCACCCTGGCTTCACCTTCAAAATTCAAAGCGTTTTTCTTCCATGTCAATAGAGAGCAAGGCAAGCTTCCTTCAGTCATTCAATTGCAGATCATTATAAAGGCCTTTTTGACTACAAAAAGTCTTGATTTCACCATGACTTTCTAATACCCAGCCCATCATAGCAGCAGAC
This sequence comes from Pogoniulus pusillus, assembly GCF_015220805.1. Taxonomy (NCBI): domain Eukaryota; kingdom Metazoa; phylum Chordata; class Aves; order Piciformes; family Lybiidae; genus Pogoniulus; species Pogoniulus pusillus. Next base: position 15,879,885 of record NC_087287.1, on the reverse strand, counting down.
ACAAGCGCAAAATAGGAGCCAAATAGTTCAGACCTCCTCTGAAATACTCACAGCTCCCTTCCCTTACATATTTAAGAAAGTATTTCAGAGCTCCCTTGAACAAAGTCTTCCATTTTCATTTGATTAATTAGTGTAGTCAGAAGCCTCTTGCAAGGCTAGTATTAAAACTTAATTAACTGCCTGGGTTTTTCCCCCTTGGAAATTTGATTAATGTTCTTCAAATAAAACATCTGGTCATACACAGAAGCAATCACTCCTTCAATGGAGTATACAGATTGTAAAGGCACTAGGATTGGTGCAGCTAATGTGCATGTGGCACGTTGTGCTGCTGCTGTGTCTGTTGCTCTATCACATAATATCTATTTTAGATGATTTTCAGCAAAATACCTTTTTGTGCTTGACACACAGGAACTCAATCCTGTTCATCATTTATATATCAATTAGTGAAACTCCCAGCTTGCACTGGACAAAATATTCATACACTCAGTTTTGTACAGACTGCCATGTCAGAGCCTGTACTAACTACTCCCTCAAATGACCACAGGAAACAAAAAATGGTAGTCTTCAAGTTTGACTGCTCCCAGCCTTCTCTCAAGGATTTTCTGTCTTTACTATCCTGATTTTTTTCTCTTTGGCTAGCCATGCCAGATCTGTTATTTTGGTATACAGAAAAAATACTCAGTTGTCAGAATAAGTCAGTAAAAATGACATCTTAGCACTTCAGCATTTGATGATTTGAACGACCCTGTACACCCACACAGAGGTCTTCCACTCAGCCATCTGTTAGTGTATGCACATGCCTGCTCATGCAGGTACACCTGTGAGTTGGCTCATTTCATAGTTTGCTTTAAAGAAGAGCCTTTTCTTTTTGGTGTATGTCCAAGGTAAGTAGCAGTTTACCCAGCTCAGCAAGAATATTACACAGAGAGTTCCTCTGCAATATTCCACAGATCTGACAGAAGAACATGGAGATTGAGCATGCCAAGCATCCAACTGGTCAATGTATCTTATGAAATGGGAAAATCTTGCTCAGGACAGCATCCAGAACACTTCAATTCTCCCACCAGCGGTTTCTATCACTGAACCACTGCTCTAGTTCCTGCAATTTTGAAGCACTTCAAGAAGGTCACTTAATTCTTCAGCCTTTTTGCCAAGGAAATCTACTACTAGAAACCAATAACTATGAAATTATAAACTTTTGCATTGTTATTTGAACTCAGGCATGTTTGACAAAGTGCCTTAAATCAGGAATTCAGCCCTTATACTCTAGCTTTTTAAATGCCATTTGACAGTCATGTTTTGGGCAATAACTTTCAAGATAAAAACCAAGGTGATTTTGTCCTTAGATAAACATCACAGTCATCAGAATTTGTTTCTAGTACCTCCAGATGCTTGAGAAAAAAATAAAAGGATTTTCAAACTCAGAGAAAGATAACTAATCAGATAAAAATTTCTCCTCCTAAGTGTTATTGCATATTGTTCACAAGGTTCACAAGATATTTTGAGACCCTTGGCTATAAGCAGACAGACATGTGGGTGGCAGAGCACTGGAATAGGCTGCCCAGAGACATTCTGGAGTCTCCTTCTTTGGAGACTGAAAATCTGCCTGGATGAGTTCCTGTGCAAACTATCCTAGGTGATTCTGCCTTGACAGACGGGACTTCATGATCTCTAGAGGTCTCTTCCAACCTCTAAGGTTCTATGTGGTGCATTTATGTGCAGTCTATTGTGATTATTAAATATCAGGAGATTGTGAGAGAATAGCATTTTCTGATACTGCTTTTAACCATATTGTTATGCATTCACATTCTAAAGGATATATTTGCATATATCACAGTGGAAATAATAGAAACCAAAGATGGGTACTCCAATTAACAGCATCAGTACACTCCTATTTTTTCCAGGCAAGACACCGAAAAGAAGTATCATTCACTTAATGGGTGGTTATTTATGCCCCCCAGTACAAATCTTCAAGGATTTATAATGCTGCATTTCTAAAATACTTTTCCAGACACATTTGTGGGTGCTATTCTGGGTTCAGAAAGGTACCTTCATCCTCTGAGACTGCAGATCTGAAAAAGTAGTCAACAATGGATAAAGTCATATTCTGGAATCAAGACAAAATGAAGACTAAAAGGTACTGCCTAAGGTAATGGCTTTTAAGCTATTTAGAGTATTTTCAACTGACAGTATCCATTTTTTATCCTTCTGACTTGAATGACAAAATACCCATTTGTGGTAGCCGGTGACCAATCAGGTATGAAGCACTTAGGACAGAAAGTTCTGGTTGTTTATTTTTGTCCTAATTAGTTTGAAGGGCATCTGAGAGTTAAAAAATAATCAAGGCCTATATGATGATGGATATTCTACTCTGATTTATCTATGACATTCTCTGAGTAATGAAAGAAGAGAGAAACTAGACTGAAGCTTTGTGGTAGAATTTTAGAAAGCAAGAGGAAAAAAAGTGGCTACTCTTAACTGGCTCAACAGCAGAAGAACATTCATTTAGTAATCTAAATTCATATGTAGAAACACTTTGATACAGCAGGCCAGTCCATCTGGCAGCCAAAAGAGCCCAAAGGGCAGCCCAGCTTGGCTCACCAACTCTGTCTCAAAGGAGGCAAGGCAGCAGATGAGGCTGACAGAAGAATATGTAATGGCAGTCCATGAATGAGCACCCAGACTCAGAAATCATGGTGCAGCCCATGCCTAGAGACCAGGAGGTCCAATTCCAGGATTAGAAAAGGTAGGCCATGCTGGCACATGGTATAAACACGGTGGCAATAATCAGTTGTCCAACAAAGCTAAACCAAAGCCATAAAAAAAGAAAAGCAATTAGGCATTCATCCCTGAGAAAGCAAACACAATCTTTTCTCTACTGTTCAGTTGTTTCAGGGCTCTGTCTAATGTCTAATTCCTACATCATTTATCCTTCCTCTCTGGCAATGCATTAAAAAAGAAATCATTTGAAACGTAGTGCAAAAAATTATTGCATTTCTAGAAATCTGAACACCCCCCCTGCCAAAGCCCATCACTGGTTGCTGTGTCACTGATTCCATACTATGCTGTTAACTACATTTTAAATGAATGTGATATAAACATCTTGGGCAAGATTGGACATCCTTCATTTCAGCCAGTAATAAATTAATATTATAAATATTGCTGCATGTGAAAGCAAACAAATTCCATTCTGTCTTGCTCTTCAGGGACGTTATGCCTAATGCCTGAGTGGACTTCTATGTTACTTGATTATAAAATGTATTAGTAAACCAAGAGATTGTATGGAATATAGAGTTACTGAATGCCTTCTGAATTTCCTGTTGGTAATTCTTACTGTCAAAACATCATACAATACACCCTTCACTGAACAACAGCAGAAGGCAGCTTTTAGCTGAAACTGTGGAGACTGCGTTTAGCAAAGAGCAAGCAGTAAATTATTGTGCTTATTTATTATTCAGATTAGGCATTCCAGAAACATTTCCTATTCTATTAATTAATAATTTGAAAACGGCTCAATGCAGAAAACTGTGAAGAGACAGCTTTTTAGAATTTGATTGTTTCATGTGCAGAATGAAAAATGAAGTTGTCAAACAGCACATTTATATGCTAAGAAGTAGCCTTCCTGCACATTTTTTGCTGTGCTCTTCCCCCAGACATACTTCCTCTGTCCAAGATGCCAATTCTTCACTAGAGCAAGACTAAAAATAATCTAAATATTAACACATAGCTGATCACCTAATGCATCAAATTCTGTTTATCTTATTTTGTATTTCTCCACAACCTGTCTACAATGTATGTGCAAATGCTGGCAAATTAGCTAATATTTCTGTAGCTATGATAGCCTAAGGATATAAGCCAGGCAAAATTTATTGGGAAACATAATACCTTTTATTAGATCAAGTGATGCAACTGAAAAAAAAACCCAAGCAGCGAGCTTTCAAATACACAAAGCTCACTTCTAAGCTAATTACTGTGAATATACATGTAAACCCATAGAAGTCAAGCAGATGGAATTAAAAATCCACAGAACACAGATCTATGACCAAATTTAGTCTTTTTTTCCCCCAATTTTAGTGTAAAATCCACATGTTTTTGGTATCTCTGAGATGGCAGTGTTACATCACTTGTATTATAATCAGTTCTGGGAAAACTGAGATTCTTTAGCCCCCATAGGCAGTGCTGAAAATTAAAAGCCACAATCTGTCCAGCTCCCTCTGTTTGCCAGTTGTAATGAAATAAACCTTCACAATTTATATTTCCTCCACAATATTTTGCACACAATTAAGGTTTTGGGGTTTAATTAATTTACTAAAACATGTTTGTCTTCTATTTATAGTAAGACAGTGCTTCTATTTGTTTAATTTAGCACCCAAGAGCTCATGCTGAAGACTGATGTTTGAGATTACAAGGAACTATTTGCCTGAAAAGTGTAAACTGGCAGACCTTCCTGACATGAAGACAGACGCACCAGAAGTACACTCTGCGCACTGCTTTCTGACAGCATAAAAAGTACGTTAACTTATAAATAAAAGATTCAGCCACGCTTGCAATTGCAAAATTTATGACTGCTCCTGCAAATGTGTGTGGTCCAGTGGAATTCAACTCCCTGAACCAATCTTTTACAAACACACAATAAGCTTCCTCGAGGCAAGAGAGCTAGTACCTTATTTATGAGTATATAGTTAACATTACAAGCAGCTAAGAATGGGAAGAAAAAAGGAAATCAGAAGATACGAGGCATCAGGACATTCCAAAATATGTAAGTATAAATCACAGAATCAACCAGCTTGGAAGAGATCTCCAAGATCATCCAGTCCAACCTAGCACCCAGACCTAGCCAGTCAACTAGACCATGGCACTAAGTGCCTCAGCCAGGCTTTTCTTGAACACCTCCAGGGACAGTGACTCCACCACCTCCCTGGGCAGCCCATTCCAATGCCAATCACTCTCTCTGGCAAGAACTTCCTCCTAACATCCAGCCTATACTTCCCCCAGCACAACTTGAGACTGTGTCCCCTTGCTCTGTTGCTGGTTGCCTGGAAGAAGAGACCAACCCCCACTTGGCTACAACCTCCCTTCAGGTAGTTGCAGACAGCAATGAGGTCCCCCCTGAGCCTCCTCTTCTCCAGGCTAAACACCCTCAGCTCTCTCAGCCTCTCCTCATAGGGTTTGTGTTCCAGGCCTTTCACCAGCTTTGTTGCTCTTCTCTGGACACCTTCCAGCACCTCAAGATCTCTCTCGAATTGAGGAGCCCAGAACTGGATGCAGTACTCAAGGTGTGGCCTGACCAGTGTTGAGTACAGGGGAAGAATAACCTCCCTCATCCTACTGGCCACACTGTTCCTGATACAGATGCCATTGGCTCTCTTGGCCACCTGGGCACACTGCTACATCATTTTCAGCCTACTATCCACCAGAACCCTCAAGTTCCTTTCTTAAAAAAAAAAAACAAAACCAAAAAAACTTTTAAAAAGTTTTAAAATTCAATTGAAAAAAAATAATTCTGTGTTGGATACAATTCAGGGGGAAAAAAAAGGACAATTTTCTGCTTTGAGATTCAAAAAAATACTTCTACAATGCCAATACATTGTTATAATGATACAGTTCACAGTCATCAACACTTTCACTCACACCATTTCTACAGACTTCTGGGGAATACTTTACCATCTTAGGAATGTTTCCTAACTCCAAACAGTTCCTCACTTAAAAATGCAATTCTATGCAAGGATTGTTCACCCTAAGGTCTGCACATTGTTCTGTACTAACAATCTGTGATGGCTTTATTTCCAAATGCATATCAAGTGTCCAAATCTGAGATCGATAACTATATGCATTGATGACCATACACACACATGTATGAGAAAGAATTGTCTTTTCTGAATAACTGATCACCAGTTAACTCTTGTAATCTGCTACTCTATGCCTAAAACAATGGAATTCCATTTTCATTTCATGCTAGACTCAACTATGGAACTGCAGAACTTCATCTCCACATCCAATCCTACTCTAAGTAAATCCCATCTGATACTGTCAGAAGAAGCATTAGGGCAGCCAACCATCATCCATATACCACAACCTGGACAAAAGGCTAGTTCACAGCTATTCCACGGTATCATGGATACTGCTGTAGAGAAAAGATGTATATCATACTAATAAGGCAGTTATGGAAACTGTGTTTCTCATTGAGCATAAACTGGCAATTGCTACCTGAAGGAATCACCCTAGGTGTTTTGGAGTAAATTAAACTTCTTCTCTAAGAACTAGTTTGTGTAAAATTCTTGCTGGGCAAGATTATCTGTGTGCATTTTCCATTTTGCCTACATTCAGCTAGATTGCAGGGGATTTGAAATTCCTCATGGGATGGCACAGCTTGTGCAGAGCAGTAAGAATAAAGGCAAATGTTCTGTTTATATTCACTAGCATGGTAAAATCTTTGCACAGCTTTCAAAGTTTATTAGCCCAGTTGTAGACAGAAACACCAGGTAATTGGGTAGGTAAAAAAACTCTCGAGCGTACAATTGCCATTCCCAATAACTACTTCAGAAACAAGTCCCATAACAGCACTCAGCAGTCTGTGGCATCTTTCATCCAAAGCCTATTTCACCTATCATGTTTATGACCGAAATGCAGTAACTGTGTAGAACATAACAATGGCTTAATAATGCCAAGCAACCAGGTAAAGCTTACAGAGAGAATGGAAAATGAGTTTCAACTCATTCAGTCAATGACAATAGGAGGAAAAAAAAAGACTAAATTAATTTTTACCAGATGATTCAACTGCAGCCACTCTTCATGTTACAAAGTGTATAGCTAGATCTGAAATTACCACTAACTGGTTAACTAGTTTTATCCAAGAACTCTTTCAATGTCATACCATCCCCTAATCGCAGCTCAAGTCAATTTACGTGTGTGTGCATCCCTATTAAAAAACAAAAAACATGGAGGTGAGTGGTTAATTATCCACATTCTTATTTAGTCTGAATGAGTCCAGGTGTGTATCCTAATTCATATCTCACCCCGGCAGCTGTGCTCAATGCCCTGATGCCTTTGCAACAGTTTGCTCAGGAGAGAGCCAGCATGACAGATGCAACAGAAGTTCAAGTTCCTGTGCAGTGAACAGGCTTAAAGAGCTAAGGGCTTTTAGTTCCTGACCCTCCGTTCTGTCAGAAACGGTTCCTATTTCCATTTCAAAGTCAAATAAGTTAACTTAATCTGTGGACGATTTCAGTCTCTTTAAGTGTACACTGGAGCAGAACAAAAGAGAAATATTATAATCCACTATCAGCAGTAACTATTGTGCTAGTTTGAGCCTAGATAGAATGTTTTCGTGAGAAGAACTAGATTACAGGCTGTGGAAGGAAAACAAGGCTGATGTCTACTTCACTCATAGACTTGCAGAGATGTATAAAAACAAAAATCTAAACATAGATAAGGGAGTCTCACTTCTGCTGGGGCACTGGCTGAGCTGCATCTCTAACCTCACCCCTCTCTGCTGTTTCTTTGACTAATCCACTTTGCTTCCTAACCCCCGGGCAAACCTCCATTCTTCCTTGGGACTGGGGTAAGGTAGAGAGGGGTAGGGGGAAGGTGAAGGGGCAGTTGGGAGCCCCTCCTGGGGACTCAGGTTTCTGGCAGGGCTGTTGTGTTTCTGTATTACATTTTACCTTGTATATTTCTGTATGTAACTGTATACACTGTAAATTCCTGTTTGTATATTGTGCTAAACTGTAAGTAATAAGCTTCATTCAATTTCCAGAGCCAGCTGAGTCTAGTCTGGGTGATTGCCAAAGTGCAGGGGGAGTGGGTAACACCCAAACCATCACAACTGAGAAGCCACCATACTAGTGATCCAGTGTCTGCTGCTTCCCTCCTGAGACAAGTAACTGCCCATCCTAAATTGAAACAGCTCCTGAAGGTCAGGATGATTGCTGGGCCAAAGCTTATATCTCACAATTAGGTCATACATGCAGCATAAGATGTTACCAACTTGATGGCCCTTGGCTGTGTGTGCAAGAATTTGCCGTAATCCTGTTTAACTGCTGACAATCACTGGATCACATTTGTATTTTTCTATACTTGGCAGAATTATCTGCATGCATTTCAATATACAGAGGGCACAGGTTTGGCCATCTGTCCATAGATGTCAAACTGAGACATTTTCCAGTGGCAGCATCTGGTTTCTTTACAAAAAGCGGTGTGTTTGCAGCTTTGGCCTGCTACATGGCAGGGCTACAGATGCATTATCTAGGCTGCCAGATCTTCCTGCATTGCCTTTTTCCTCCCTTTTTAAATTATTATTCAGTTTTAATTCTGTAATGTCTTCTTTGTTTATAAGATTATGTACAAGCCTACTTTTTTGGCAAAGGTTTAATAACAAGATAAAGTTTATGCTATATATTTCTCTGCATGTACTATACCACACTCATCCACCTAACACTTGAGCCAAAACTATTACATAGAAGGATGTCCGAAAGTGCTTAGCATTAGAAAGAAGAGTTCATTAGCTTCCAACAGGTTTGTAAAGTAACAATTCCCATATCAAGGTCACTCTTTAGTTGGTCTAAGTTGAGTAACAGGAATAGATAATTCAGACACATGGAAAAAAGAAACAGGATTCAGTTGTCTTGAAAGGGAATGTGATTTGCAAAGCAGTCATTACATGAAAAAAAAAAATGAAGAAGAAAAACTAATCAATTAGAAGAGTCAGCTAAAGATGATGATTCTTGTTCCCTGGGTGAAACATAGCAGGAAATTCATGATCCTGAACAGAGGCAGAAAAAGGCAGTCTGAGATCCTAATTGGTAATTAACAGATTATAGCACATCCTCAGCTGCATAAAAACTTTGACTCTAAGGAACTAAGAACCATACATGTTAAAAACAGTAGTACACATGGATGTCATTCAAGTCAGGTTCCAAAGCTATCTATACCTTCTACCTAACACATGTCAAACATGGACAAAATCTGTAGTGTTTCCATAAGAGCAAGAGACAAGAAAAGAAAACAGTAAGCCCAGAATCTAAGACTGAAGTCTTCTTCTGTAAAGTCTTTACACAAATATGCTATAGGACTTTTTATATACACCCTATGCTATTTCATTTAGTGGGACACTAGTAGATGAAAGGTTTACTTCAGAATTTGGAGGACCAGGAACTAGCTTGCAACAAAGACCACCAAAAAAAGGTCACAGAAAAGAAACTAGTTTCTATGCCATTTCATTTAGTGGGACACTAGTAAATGAAAGGTTTACTTAAGAATTTGGAGGACCAGGAACTAGCTTGCAACAAAGACCACCAAAAAAAGGTCACAGAAAAGAAACTAGTTTCCAAGTCCAATTTGTCACATGAGGCAGTAATATTTTTTTAAATCACCTTTTAGGTAGACATACACAGATAATTTTTGCAAACAATCTAAGAGAATATACATAACATCCACTCATGTACTAAAACTCACACATCCCCTAGGAAAATACACAAAATCTTTGCTTAATGCTGCCATGGCAGCACAGCATGTGAGAATACCTTATTCTTAAAACTGACCTAGCCATGTTCATGGGCCCAGTATAGTGATCATTCCATACAGACTGTACAATCTTGCCAGAACCAGAAGCACACAGAGCAGACAGTGAGTTTGTGGCAGAGCATTTGGATGTGATACTTGCATATCATGTGCAGGAAAGGGAGTATCTCGCTATTACACCAGCAAGCCTAAAAGATGTAGTAGTGTGCTAGCTCCCAAGCGTCAGAAATAAATATGTCCCATTGGAGGACTACATTGATTCAAGTGCAGAAAAGATATCTCTCGTGTACAGATGCTGCTTGTGCTCTGTTGCAGAAAACCACAGCAGGAATTTCATGTCTGAACATATGGACAAGTTAGTCATGCCCTATCTACTCAGAGAAACAAACAGAGCCAGGCTGGATGGCTTGCAGGGCAGAACAGCTTTTTTATTTTCCTACAGCCCAGTAAAGACTGTAATGGTGGCACTAAATTTCTATTTTAATCAGTTAATAGAAATAGTTTCTGATTCATTGGCTAACTGAAGGCTAGAGAGATGGAAAAGTTTACCACATGTGATGTGTTACTTAATGTATTCAGTTCTTTTCAGCTTTCCTCTGTTTCTTTTCCTAAGAAGAGTCTCTATACATTGTATATTTTTACAGCAAGACTAAACTGTCTCCAGCAGCAACTCACATTTCATAACATACAAATTTAACGTTCACTGAGCCCTGAGAGGTCAAAGGGAACAGATCAAATCCACTCCATTACAACACTGCAGACTGTTATATGCAGTGTAAAGATATAAGTGACCTTTCTCCTGGAAGAAGATAACGAATTTTGATGCTACAATAAAGCCTGAGGAATAGACTCAGTGTAACAATGATAGCACTGCTAAACAACAGGCTGACTTCTAAAGAAGAATTAAGAAAATGTTATCCATTATTCATGGCAGCTTAACAAATTTATGTCCTTTGCCATCAGCACAGTGCACATGCTTTATTATTCATCATGAGGTGGCACTAGACCACCTCTTCTGATACACTGCCTTTTCAAGGTGGTAGGCTCTGACCCTGGAGAAAGAATAAAGGCCACAAAATCCATTTCTGGCATATGGGTCATGCTCAGCATTTGCTCTCAGTTGGGGTTAGGGTTTAAGGTAGGGGTTCAAGGTTAGGATTTGTCTCTTACCATTTTGGAAGACAGAGACCCCTAACAGTCCTGAGCTTGTCGGTGCTGTAGCTGATTGCTAAACTCTACTAGCACCTGGCTTACTAATAGCTTTCCATTCATGTGATTTGCTGTCATTTGGGATCATCCGAGTTGTACTTTCTTCTACATGTTTTATCCCGTTCAGAGAATTTGGAAATGGTGTGTTTCAGCGACCTTTGCCTTGCAATCTCAAGGACTTGAGAGCCGCCTAGTGGAAGTCTCTGTTTGAATCCCAAAATCCAGCGAAGTTGCTACAATTGCTGGTCAGTATCACCCAGAACAGTGTCCCTAGAGGTGAACACCGCATAAGGTCTTCCAAGTGAATTTTATGTTTGTCTTTTTTACAGAAATTGGAATTAAGTGCTTAAGTCCAGCTGTGACAAAAACCTTTTCTAACCTCACAGATCCCAGCATTAAACAACCTCACCAGGTAGTGGCTAATACTAATAAGAAGAAATTTGATTCTGCAGCCCCAAGTCTGAACAAAACTAGAAAATACACAAGATAACCTTCATCAGCACGAAAGCCTACCAATTTGGGCAACCTTAAACTAAACTGTAATTCCAAACAAAATCCCATTATTTGAGATAATGATCTCTCTTCCTCTTGTCTAAATGCACCTGATTAATGATCATGAGACACAAAACCACAAGGCACTCACGTATCATCGATGCATCAGTCTAAACAGCAATTATTCTAATCCTGTGTGTATAAGGTCAGGAACATAGGAAGCTATGTTAGACTACACCTCTGGTATTCTGTTTTCCTCTATTACTGGTTTACATGTAGATGTTAACTAAACATAAAAAACATAATCGACCTTGCTTTAAGCCAGTCTGGACTTTAGGAGTAAAATCTGATCTGTAGGTGTATTATTTAAATCTAAGTGACAGAAGTGTGGGCAACCCACCTATTTCAGGGGTTTAATAACATAGGGCACAGCATTAGGATAGCATCTGCTGCTCAGCAGAAGCCAAGATAGGTAAAGATCACAGTATCACCAAGGTTGGAAGAGACCTCATAGATCATCAAGTCCAACCCTTTACCACAGAGCTCAAGGCTAGACCATGGCACCAAGTGCCACGTCCAATCCTGCCTTGAACAGCTCCAGGGACGGCGACTCCACCACCTCCCCGGGCAGCCCATTCCAGTGTCCAATGACTCTCTCAGTGAAGAACTTTCTCCTCACCTCCAGCCTAAATCTCTCCTGGTGCAGCTTGAGGCTGTGTCCTCTTGTTCTGGTGCTGGCCACCTGAGAGAAGAGAGCAACCTCCTCCTGGCCACAACCACCCCTCAGGTAGTTGTAGACAGCAATAAGGTCACCCCTGAGCCTCCTCTTCTCCAGGCTAACCAATCCCAGCTCCCTCAGCCTCTCCTCGTAGGGCTGTGCTCAAGGCCTCTCCCCAGCCTCGTCGCCCTTCTCTGGACACGCTCAAGCATCTCAATGTCCCTCCTAAACTGGGGGGCCCAGAACTGAACACAGGACTCAAGGTGTGGTCTAACCAGTGCAGAGTACAGGGGCAGAATGACCTCCCTGCTCCTGCTGACCACACCATTCCTGATGCAGGCCAGGATGCCATTGGCTCTCTTGGCCACCTGGGCACACTGCTGGCTCATGTTCAGGTGGGTATCAGTCAGCACCCCCAGATCCCTCTCTGTCTGGCTGCTCTCCAGCCACTCCGACCCCAGCCTGTATCTCTGCATGGGGTTGTTGTGGCCAAAGTGCAGCACCCTGCACTTGGAGCTATTGAATGCCATCCCCTTGGACTCTGCTCATCTGTGCAGGCGGTCAAGGTCCTGCTGCAGAGCCCTTCTGCCCTCCAACCCAGCCACATCTGCCCCCAGCTTAGTGTCATCTGCAAACTTGCTGATGACTGACTCCATGCCCTCATGAAGATCATCAGTGAAGATGTTAAAGAGGATGGGGCCCAGCACAGATCCCTGAGGGACACCACTAGTGACAGCTGCCAGCTGGATGTGGCACCATTCACCACCACTCTCTGGGTCTGGCCCTCCAGCCAGTTCCTAACCCAGCACAGAGTGTTGCCATCCAAGCCATGGGCTGACAGCTTAGCCAGCAGTGTGCTGTGGGGGACAGTGTCAAAGGCCTTGCTGAAGTCCAGACAGACCACATCCACAGGCCTCCCCACATCCACCAAGCGGCTCACCTGATCACAGAAGGAGATCAGGTTGGAGAAGCAGGATCTGCCCTTCCTAAACCCATGCTGGCTGGACCTGAGCCCTTTGCCATCCCTCAGATTGCCTGTTCTGACACACTGTGTCAAGTTACAGGCTTACACAAGCAGTCAGAAGGAAAAGGGAAGCTGTGTGAGGAGGGAAAAAGAAGCTGCAGAGGAAAAATAAAAAGAGTAGAAAGAAAAAAGTGAAGAGGTGGAGAATTCTGAGAATGAGAAATAGAGACATCCATTTTGGCTTCAGATACAAAGGAAAATTCTAACATCCTAAGACATGGTTTCCTAGCAGACACATTAGCATAGCCACATATATTTCCAGACAAGGCACAGTCATGGAAATTATGAAAAATAATAAATGAAAACTGCCTCAAATGCAGACTCATCCAAGTCACCCAAAGTAAAATAACTATTCTGAAATAAGAGCTCTATCAAGGACTCCATTAGATTGGCAGAGAGATCTGTTAAGGGTGCTGATTTCAGCTGGAAAAGTACTGTCAAGAGAAGAGAGGAAGGCAAATTTTTGTTTATTTATTTAACCTATGGTTTTCAGTTCTACCATAAATAGGCTGAACTCTGGAACTGAATCAAGTCCTTCAGATTATTTTACAGCAACAGCTATGGTTGTTGAACTAACTACAGACATTATACAACAGCTTCCTGTGAAAGAATAACAAGTGCTCCACTGACTTTGAATCCATGCTGACTTACACCAAGTTCATACTGCATATTGTTGGTCACACGGGAAAGCAGATGGGAGGAGAAAGAAGGGAAAATAAATTATTTTTATTTGTATTTAATAAAATTTGGCCTACAGGCTTTAAGTGACTCAGTACTGAACATCTGGGATAGATCACAGGATCAGAAACTGGAAAGAAGTCATCTGGCTTCTAGAAATAAACACATTCAGATCCTCTTCCACAACTTTATTTTGTTAACTATAAACTGCAACAGCCATTTTAAGGCTAATACTTGCTGGCACCGTATTTTTAACTGCTTTGTAATTTTTAGCATTACTTTTTCACACTGAGGCATCAGACAACTGCTAAATTTCATTTATTCATGGACCAGCAATAGTGTTTGGGACTGCCCTGTACACACAGACACTCACACGCACTAAATTCACTACTATTTTCATGCACAATTTTATGAAACAATGATAGCCTTGCAACTCCAATTTTTATTGGTTCCATTCCTCACAAGCAGCATGGGAGCAGCGCAGTATCTGATGCAAGACGCAGCACTGATGAACTACCTAGACCGGCGTTTCCTATCTTTGGAGGTATGTGTTAGCTGTATCCTTCTGTAAACCCCTAACTGCAAGGAGGTTTGAATGTTCTGCCGTGTGGGTGAACACACAACAGTTTGTATGAGAAGCAGTATCAGGGAGATACACTTCCAGCTTTGTCAAGTAACTGGGTAAACAGTAGCTAAATCTTTAGTTGTAACAATTCCTAGTTATCACATTGCTATTTATTGCAAGATATCATTTCATAGTGTTGTATTTTTACACTGTTAGTGCTTGCATATTTTTATAGCACCAGTGAATGTAGCTAAACATGCAAATGTTTGTAGTACTATCACAGTCCATTCTAGGGAACAGTAAAAACATGTTACCACCAGCAGAAGTGCTGTCAAGCATTAATTAGGGAGACAGAAGTTCATCATGTGTTTCCTAGGTACAGATGAACCCACCTGGAAGAGTAGTTTAAGACACAATATATACCATGACTGTGTCTGTACTCTAACTTGAAGTTGAAAGGATTCCCTTACTCACACCTGGGAGAGTGAAACAGGTATTTGCTCTATGTTACCTAAATGTACCAGTACCAGTTTCTTTTTCTGCAGTAAAAAGCTACCAGAACTGCAAAACAGCTTTCCAGTATTGGCATGCTGTCAGCAGACACAGTTTATACTAAATTGCTAATGTGTCCTTGGCTTTTGCCTTGCATTGGCAGACTTTAGAGAAGTTTTAACTTGCCTGATCTTGCATCCCCCCTTTTTGTACAAAACTCTCATTGATCTTAACTTCACAGCACAGAAAGAACTAAGGATTGGACTAGCATTCAGTTCTCACTGTGTAGACTGTGATTTAAACTGTCTTAGCCACTACAGGAATAACTCCACATGGTTATTTCCATTCATGTGACACCTGTTAAAAACGATGAAATTTCACCTCTTTTTGGGGGGGGGGGGCAAAGGACACTCAAGTAAAGGAAAAAAAGGTGAGGCAGATATTGAGTAGAACACTTAAAACATTTAAAATAAAGTTTTTGTGGGAAGTAAACAGCTTCATGAGGACTTACGGTCACATATAAATGGCAGGGCACACCCAGAAAGCACATCTTACTACACAAACAGAGTGCCACACCAAGCTTACATGGCACACATGCATACCATACTAAGTACTCAGTAAACTCAGACACGACCTACTCAGACCCCACCTTAAAACAAAATACCTGAAATCCGTACAAAAAGCACCACACTAGAACACCCAAACTAGCAGTCAGATCTACTGCAATTGGGTATTTTGGGGTTATTTTTCTCATTTTCCCAAAGGGCCAGTTTGGCTTCTATATTCAGGCTATCTATGGTCTTTAAAAGCTGAGAAATCACTTCCCTCATCTCTAAATATGTTGGATTTGAATCTAGGTATAAAGAAATATCTACTGTATTTGGGGTAAACTTAAATACAGACATAATTTTGACACACACCTTCACTTCCCCCTTCCTCCAAACAAAACCCAAACCTTCTCAATCACAGGGATGTCAGTATTTCCATATTCCATCTTAAATAGACAAAAACTAGCCACAGATGATGCTGTCTTGGTCAGAAGAATTACATTTATGTGAAATGTTCAGGTTTGCAGATTTTCTGCAGAGAACTTTATAAGGCTGCTTCAGCAGTGGTCCTACAGAACA
Source organism: Pogoniulus pusillus (assembly GCF_015220805.1). Taxonomy (NCBI): domain Eukaryota; kingdom Metazoa; phylum Chordata; class Aves; order Piciformes; family Lybiidae; genus Pogoniulus; species Pogoniulus pusillus. The sequence continues at coordinate 15,864,061 of NC_087287.1, read as the reverse complement.
TTTTGTCCAGAACTGTGAATGCTGGTAACAGTTGGACATATCCTTTTCACATAGATACACACCAATAGACCATTGGTTTGAAACAGATGGGGCAGAGGCATCAGAATGAAGAGCATGTTTTTTAAATGAATCATGAATGAGGTCATGGTCTATACAGAATATCCACATATGTCTTTTCTTCCTCTGTTCTACCTGAAGAAGAGGCTGGAAAAATGTAACCAAGACATACTAGAATACGTGGAAGAATTCCGAGACTTTTCAAAGATGGCATTGTCACGCCTGGCAGTACTCAACAGTCACAAGGCTGAGGTTAAGAGTGAAGTAGAGAATTTGCTAACAAGAATTGAACGAGCACAAAGGGACATAGACTACTTTGGATCCATCAGAGATTCCAATACATGTGTAGGAGTACATGAAGACCTGGTGAAACAGCAGCTATCTGAAGCGGCAGAAGAAAAAAAGAAACTTAAACTCATGCTTAATGCAAGTAAGAGCGGTTTACTATTCAGAACTTCAGTGTGAATGAGCCAGTTCTCTAGTCATTGTGTGCATGCTGCTAAAGGCATAACAGATTTTCACAGGTTATGTGAATGCCATAGATTATTGCAATTATTAGACTTTAACAAACAAATACAAAACCAGACAACAAAAGTTATGGGAGAGGAGAAAGCGCAACTCAAACGTTTGTTTTGCAAATACTCTTCTGCATGTCAAATTGGTTCTTTGGAAGCTGCTTTTTGTTATAAAGCAATATTAAAAAGCCTCTCAAGGTTTGCTCTCACAAAGTCCAAAAGAAAAAAAAATCCAGTACACTTTTGTGTATTGCAGCTCTACCAAGGAATTAACAGTGGTCTTTGTTTTTTGCAGTAGGCACAGGTCAAAACCCAACTTAAAAGTGAATTCATGAGTTGATAAAAAGAGTTGAGTTCTACAATTTGCATCTGGTTTACTGTCCTCTGTTATTCTTTGTCTCACTCTCTCTTTTCTGTACTTTATCAACAGAGCACAATGACTTAGCTGCAAGCAAAGCTCAGTTCTGATTTGAAAATTAAGTGTTAAGATAGTAGTAGGAATAGAGGCATAATCTATACTCCTTTATAACAAATTATGTTTTATCATTTTAAGTATCTTTAAGAAAGTTGAATGATAGACATAAATTAGATATTGTAATAGACTCAAAGTAGTCTGTTTCCTTCTCTGTCAGAAGTAGTAAGAAATTAAAAACAGTAAGAAGCATGAACTACCTTTGCTTAAAAAACGAATGATATTTAGCATCATTAATTACACAACTCCACTAACTTCAACAGAATTAGACTGATTTAATTTTACAGATAAGCTTGCAGTTTGTTCCTTCAACTTTTCCAGCAAGGGTATTAAGGCAGATGGTAATAGAAGAAACCATGATGCTTCTAAGCTCTAATTCTACAACACAAATGAGTGCTCTGAATATCAAGATTTCCTTTTTGCCATATATAGTTGGGTTTTTTTTAAACAGTAGAAATTTTTTGAGAGGCAGAAAAATGTAAATTCATTGTGGCACGGATGCTGTGAAAACTCCTTCAGAGAAGAAAAAATTACTTTCCATTTTCACAGTATCACCAAGGTTGGAAGAGACCTCATAGATCATCAAGTCCAACCCTTTACCACAGAGCCCAAGGCTAGACCATGGCACCAAGTGCCACGTCCAACCTTGCCTTGAACTGCCCCAGGGACGGCGACTCCACCACCTCGCCGGGCAGCCCATTCCAGTAGCCAATTTGCCTTCTTGAAAATCACTACTTTTCATTTTACTGCAACAGTTCATAGCAACTTAAATTTTAGCAATACTAGTCAGATGCTTGTCTCAATGAAGGCAATGGCAAAACTATTCCCTGTGTAAATTTTACAGAACCAAGGGAAAAGTAGCAAGATTCTCAACTTCAGCAAATAGCAGCTCTGCGTCTTTGCTATCACATATTTCTCAGAACTGAGGATTATTTTTTAGAATGACTCAGCAAGCTCTAGCAAAAAAAAGTGCTTTTAAAATCCTAGCTTTATTGCTAGTACTGGTTGACTTGAAAATAGTAAGCACAGTCACTGTTTTCACATGCAGTAAGTTGATCCTTCATGCTGCTTTGGGTGGGAAACAGGAAATTCTCTTCCATATATTTGGGAGTATGACAACAAACAGTGGGCTTTGAACTTATAATGGTGGAGAATGTTAGATGATTTCTTGGTAAACTTTTTGCTCACTGTGGATGTTTCAGTTTCTCACTCTGCCTCCATGCTGTTATGAAAGTCAAGAAGTTATAAATCTTCTCTTAAGAAGGACACTATTGATAGATTTCAGATAGCCATCTGGTTATTTCTCCTGCAGAGCAAGATGCTGCTAAGGCTGGTTAGTTTGGGTTTTGTGTTTGGTTTATGCTTGTAGAACCCATACAATCAATAATTTTAGTTTTGGAAAAGCTATTGTGGCTTGATCAGGGAAGGTGTAGCCAGGGCAAGGACTTACAAGAAAAAAACCCAACTGTGTTATAACAGCAATATCCTGATGTTTTGGTAAAAAAGGGTATCAGAGCACACAAATGACATAAAGGGTGCTTTCTACAGGCAACTGGAATCTTGCCACTGACTTCAATAGATTCATGTCAAGCCAAACTGAGAGGCTGGTTTCGCATTCTTCATTTCATCTACTGCCAGAACTTCCTGCCTTAGGGCTTTGTTTGTTCTGTTTACTAAAATGGCTGTAATTCACTAAAGGCAATTCTTTAAATTTCAAATAGTGTCTCTTGTAATTTATGTGTGTCTCTGGTAAACAAGCTTGCTAATATGCTTTGCAGGAAAGTTTTTCCTGGAAAACATGGTACTTGATAAAGATCTTAGTATCTGAGTCTTCACAAGCTTGATGCTTTTTAGTCTTATAGATCTGTGCTAAGTGCATACAAAATACAACAAGGACAAAACTATAACTCCTTCTCTTGTGGTACTGATTTTATCCCTATAGTTAGGTAAACATCAGCCATGCTTCTAGCATAACAACTGATAGCACACACAAATCACACCTGTTCATTTAAAGATCACCTTAATATACAGGCATTCTCTATTTTGGCATCTATGTATTTGTTCTAGCTCAATTTGGCTGCAGATTTAGGGAAGGGGAAGAGAACTCATTGTTTTGGCTTTCTGTTATGATCACTAATTTTTATTTGACCCTTTTTTTTCATAATATACAGGCCAAGAGAGGATAAGAGAGTTCCTGAAACAAAAGCATATCAGGAAAATCTATTCTAATCTGCATGCCTTCAGTAAGAAATTAATTTCATTGTTTTACTGTATTCATCTAAAGCAGAAGTCACTTCTTGGAAGTAAAAACTGCAACCCTGTAAAAGAAATTACAAGAATAACCAGAATTACTAATTGTGCCCTTGGTGTCCTCTCAAGTACACAAACAGAATCCTATTTGGATAACACCAGTTTAATAGTGCATAAAACAACACACTATGTGTAGCTGATGACATGCAGTTTCTTTAGCAAGAGATGTTGAACATAACATCTAAAATCAGCTTCAGCACATAGCTATTTTGCTGACACCTGTACTGATATATTTTCTCTGGTGTTATAGTTGGATTAAAGGGAAATAAAGTAATTCAAAGAAAAGAAACTAATTTTTTTTGTTTTTGTCTGGGTGTTTCCTTGCAGGTTGTGACCAAACACTTGCAGGTATTAAGTCGCTAAAGATAGTTAAGAAGACTGGAGATAAGCATGGCTCTTGGATGAAAGATCCTGGCAAAAAGCATGCAAAGATTTATTTATTGAATGGTTCTGTAAATAATGTTATTTTTGAGTTTGCAAATATCATGACATTTATAGAAAGCAATCATGCACTGAAAGCTCGCAGAGTCACCTTGCCATTTCCCTGGGAAGGAACTGGCCACATCATATATCAGGGTTTCCTGTTCTATCACAGATATGGCTCCTTAAATGAGATAATTAAATTCAATATCCAGAGAAGAAATATAACTGACCAAATGCTACTGCCAGGGGCTGGAAGGATTCCTGTCTATCAGCTTTCTCCGTCTACAAAAATAGATCTTGCCATTGATGAGCAAGGGCTCTGGGCAATCCATGCAGAACCAGAGACTGAAGGGAACCTTGTAATTACCAAAATCAATCACATAACCATGGCAGTAGAGCACACATGGGACACATCATGCAATAGCAAAGGTGCTGAAGCAGCTTTCATGATGTGCAACACACTCTATGTTGTCTACAACTTCCCTAGTGGAGGCACCTCTCGTATCCAATGTGTTTATGACGTTATGGAGACTGTAAATACTCATGAAATCCCAGTATTACATTTTCCAAAACGTCAAGGTAGTCATTGCACTATACATTACAATCCTAAAGAAAAGCAACTCTTTGCTTGGGGTGACGGATCCCAGATCATTTACAAGCTTCACACAAAGCAAGAAGTCTAGAATCCTTAGGAACTTTTCAAATATACTTAAAAGCTAGCAGTCTCATATCGCCATGGGCCTTACAGCACATTAAAATTACCTTATTCCCACCTGTTACAACTTTCGTCTGTTCTGCATAACTACAGGCTTACATACCCCAGTGATCTTAAACTAACATCCAGTTAAGAATATGTAAAGACTCCATTAATATGAATAATACAAAAAATAAACAACCACAAACATACAACACCCACAAATTTTAGTCTTAAAAACTAAGGTTAATTAAAAAAATGTGTTCTCTTCCTATCAAAATTATATATAGAATCATAGATTCAACCAGGTTGGAAGAGACCTCCAAGATCATCCAGGCCAACCTATTACCCAGCCCTAGCCAGTCAACTAGACCATGGCACTAAGTGCCTCATCCAGTCTTTTCTCGAAGACCTCCAGGGACGGTGCCTCCACCACCTCCCTGGGCAGCCCATTCCAATGCAAATCACTCTCTCTGTGAAGAACTTCCTCCTAACATCCAGCCTATACCTACCCCGGCACAACTTGAGACTGTGTCCCCTTGCTTTAGTGCCACGGAAATCAAACCAGAAGTCCTTTCTACCCAAAACACCTTGCCTAACAATCTCCACAACCCTGAAGCTCACTGTAGGAAGTCTTCTGGTAAGCACTATAAAACCACATGCTTCCTCAAAAAAAAAAAAAATCTGTAAAGCTTTACACAAGAGTTTCATTATATGACAAAGCATAAGAGTAAATATGCTCACAAGCATGGTTTATTTTTAACACACAGTTCTTGCATCAAGGCTATTCACAGTCATTAAACTTCTAGACTACACCTATGACATGCCCAGATTTTTGCTATTCTTATAGGTGTAGTCTAGATCCTGTTATTGTATTAGTTGTATTTAAATACCCACTTTTATCAGCTTCAATTTGCAACCTTTCAGGGCTTTTTCAGCATATCAGGGCTTGTGTCAGAAGCAATGTACCTAGATGACCTGTTCTGTATTGTACACTATTTGAAAATGGTTTGCATATCACTCTAGCTGTAAGGAATTTTCTTAATATTTCATTTCCACTGATTAGAGCAGAATCTTTTTCATCCTATTCTCTGACTCCAGCAAAATACTTGTACACAAAAGGTGGCCCTGATGAGCACAACTGTTACAAGGGAAGGCATGCCCTTGCTCAGGCCTGGTTTAGAAGTAACAGATAAGCTTTGGGTAAATATATAAACACCTTTTTGTTTCAGAAATAATATTTTAAAAACAATCTTAGACTTCAATTTGTGAAACACAGGTAATAGGTATAGCTTAGAAATTTCAGTGACAGCTGCATTTCTGTCTAATAACAATACCACCACCAAAATAAAACAAACCATCAAAAAATGGTGCTTGGAAAGGAATCCAAAGCTATTTTTACAGAAAGACTGTTTTGTTCTTTACACTACAAGAGCTGTTGTTGTGTTTTAAAATAGCTTCAACAGAACAGCCAAACATCAGGGAATAATTTTGAAGAGGAGTTCCAGAAGACAACTAGGAGGGTATGGACCACAGAGTTCAACAATGCTGCTCTGCTCTTAGCAAAAGAAACTATTGTTCTAAGCAGCCTTAATGACTAGAGCATTACTACAGCATGTGTTACAGAAGTCACAGCAAGCACAGTTAGAGTCATCCTCAGGCTGAAAGTAAGGTGGGCTAGCACTGATTTTCCTGTGTGATCATGGGTCAAGGACAGATTCAACTTACTCTTCATCTGTAAAATTACAAAGCCAGAAATATAAAATGGTACTGGCCACCTCTGCAATGCTTTGGGATCTTTTACTGCAAAAGAATGTCTGATTTACTTAATAAAGGCTTTGGATGCAGATATGGACTGAGTCTGCTCTTTAGAATAAAGTAATTAATGGAATATGCTACGTGCCACACCATTACACAATGGAAAAAGCCTACATTACTATTTCATATAGAGATTTCAATGAGCAATCCTCAAAAGTTCAGGCAAGAACCTCCTGAACCTTGCTACCTTGAAATCCACGCTTCATAATGAAATCAAGGTGCTGCCTAGTTTTGGTAAAAGGAGAAATTTTGTGTCAATGACCTTCACTAGATCTATTAGGTATCACTAGATACCATACTGTACCTAATAAATAAAAACCTTAAAAGAAGCAGACAGAACCATAGCTTTCAAAAACCTCACAACTGAGGCTCATTTACAAGGAAGGGCAATTTTTCAAGTCTTCTAGTTTCAAAAATGCATATGAACAATCCAAAAATTGGAAGAGCTGGAATTCCCAGCTATTACTCCTGATACTGATTTGTTGGTAAACCGTTTATGTGCAGTCATAAGAGAACAACAACAGAAGAGGCATTGTTGGATTAGCCTGTGTCACCTACTCCTTTAATGCCTCTGATGAGTAATCCACACTATTTCTGAGACCAGCACTGACCTGACACTTCATAATTTTTTCTTATCTCTCGTAAAGCCTGCAATTACCTGTAACCATTAACAAATATCCAAAGAGAATTAAGCATTTTCGTTGGGTTTTAAATATTTTTTTAAAATAATTTACACAACTCATATGTCCAATTGCTTTTTCTCTTAAAGGTCCAGTCCTGTACTGCTTGCACTACCACTGTTCATTTACTCCAGTTGAGAATTAGAAGATAAAGTGTCACTGTCATTTCCTGTGCACCTACAATCAATATTGTGCCCTAGGGACGGATGGCTCTCCCTATAAGAGCTACAAAACTTTACTTTGGATTTATGCTTACACTGTATTTTTCCAAAAGGAATTTTAATGTGTTAGGAAGAGGTATGCTGCTTTAATGTCAGTTTTCCAGTTGGTTAAAAAAAAAAAAAAACAACAGTGACAGAAAAAAGTTTTCATTAGCATAGGTGCAAAACTCAGTTTAAAGCCTTTGATTTTCTCTATATGGATCTAAAAAACTGAGGGTACCATCTGAGGTCAGATATTTCAGTCCCAGAGGCAATCAGCTCTGAACTGTGTGCAGAACTCCTATCCCTACGGAGAGCATTACCTCCTATCTCAATCTCGAAAGAAAATATCAATCTCAGTAATCTTCTTACCAGACAATTTTGCTGAACACTATGAATCACTCATTTTCTCCATCATTTTGGAAACTAGTGATTCAAACCAGAAAAAAAACCAACCACAAACCAAACCAAACATTTCCTGTTGGGTTGTTTGGCCACAAAATGCAAAAAAGTTGCAGGATTAACAACAGCAGTAAAGTCAAAATGCATTACTCTAAGTTTACAGAACTTGCATACAAAGTGAAACAGCCTCTAGGCTACCCTGCAACCTTTTATTCTCATGGCATTAGTACCATAAGAACACATTTCCATCCACATTGCACATTTGTTACAACTACCTTTCTAGCTGGTCTTGTCAATAAGTAACTCCTTATTAAACTTCACATAATTCCCCAATTTACTAATACTGTAACTTACAGGACATGTAATTTGAATAAATATTTTTCTTATCAAATGTGTACTGAGAACAATGTTTTGTTTTACAATATATATATAGTGAGTACCCTGTTTATATCTAAGCACATTGGCAATGGTCATATACTTGTATTTTTATGCTTCAAGTGCACATATATTGGGGGGGGGAGGGGGAGGGCAGGAAAGAGGACACAGCAGTGCAAATATAAAACAATTCATACATGCTATTGTAGCTTTCCAGGTGAAACCAAAACCATTAAGCCATGTATCTTAAACCCATTTCATAACCCGAACAAAATATCTTTTTTTGAAAAGCAGAAGAGATCCATTATTTTTAAATGAAAACATTTGAGTCCTGCCCACACATAACCATCCTGCAACACAAACCTCCACAGGTTTATCACGCACAGCACAGCACTGAAATCCAGGTGGTGCTAATTACACTGCAATTGATTTTTTTCTAGCTCTGACTTCAGCGACTCCCTGTAGCAGGGCTGTAAGGCACCTGCTGCTAATCAAATCCTTCCACCTAAAGCAAACTTTTTGGTGAAATATTTGTATTAACATTTACTGTCATATTTGTCTAATACTATTCACAATGTCAAATTAACTTCAATACTGTAAGTATTCTTTTTTTTTAAATCCTATTTAATTTCACTCTTGTTTTTGTCTATGTTAAAAGAATTTGTTTGTTTAGTTAGGAACTAGAACACCACATGACTGACCATCCAAGAGAAACAATGAGGAATGTTCATAAACAAGACATGAATTCTTTTAAAAAGGAATGCACTACATTCAGAGAAATAGGACTCTGACATCTGGCAAAGTAAAAGAAAGATAAAGAAGCTAAATTAATGTCCTTATTTATTTCATTACTTCAGAGAAACAAATATTTCTTCTATGCACAACTGTACTGGATAAAGTCAACACTTTAGGTTCTCTATGAATAGTGAACTGGGCTTTAAGCCCAATCACTACAGTTATGTTTTTTAAATGAGCCTAAAAGTAATAATCTTTTTTCTGAATATAGCAGTTTAAATGCACACAACATATCTTAAGAGCAGAAAAATAACATTTACAATAGAAAAAGTGAATCATCTCTCAGGCTGAATACGTGAGTCACAATTCAGGTCTGGATTCAGAGTGCCACTGTCTTTAGCTGAGATTATGACAGGAATACAGTTGTTATCATACCAGCAAGTCTTTGATACTCAAGTACTACTTTTGGTTTGACATAAATTCCCATTTGGGAAAAACCTAAGGATCATAACGATTACAAATACACAAAGAAATTTAGTTACACAAAAGCAGAACTTCTGCTAAAACAAGTATCAGAGTCACAACTGTAAAGTGGCTGTCACCATTTACTATCACTCAGTAATAATTTAAAATTGACATAAAACCTTCCATGAGTGCAAGTATTCATCATCTTAGGTTGACTTTCTTTTTTGGCAATTAGCTTTAAATCTATGGGCAATACAGTGGAAAACTAATCAACATGGCTATAGGCAAGTTTTATGCCATGAGACTTTAGATCTATAAGCTGGTTAACTTAATCAGAATATATCTGAAGACATTTTAGTGGTTATTTCTAAAATCTAACGAAAGTACAGTGACCAGGACATGGGCAGTCATCTACAATTAGGCTTAGCTCACAAACAAGGCAAAGAGATGAGGCACGTTAGCCTTAAAACAAAACAGCCACTATGAGTGAAGAATTGCTGCAAGCCTGTAGTCCGGAGGTTAAACAAAGTAAGTCTTAGGTGCTAAGACGAAGTTTCAGCAAACCACAGAGTTTACCTCTGAAGGCTGAAAGAGGAACAAAAGGAACGGGCAACAGGGAAATAGCCAAAAGCCAGACTGCAGAAGGAGCTCTTTAGCAGAAAACTTGTATTTTGCAGAAACAGAGTACATGCCCCTAGGGAACATGTCTATCTATGAGTGGCTGTTGCCTTTGTCAATCATGATCAATTAGTCCTAATTTGCAAGCTGTGCATGCTATGGCACACAGATAGATGTTATCATCAGCTGGATCTAAAACAATAATTAGAGATAGAGACTTGTTTTTTTCTACTGCTGGCTTGGGGGTTGGGTTACTGGGTGCATTTTTGCAACAGATCTTAGTGGATGCTTGCAGACTGACCCTGAGGATAATTTCAGGTTGTTTATCAGCAAAGACTGTGTTATACTTGATTTACATATTGCCCACTCTTCTTTAATCTCCACAGAAGGTACCATTCATATTCTTGAGTCACATTTTAGCTAAGGTCAGAAACAGCAAAAGAAAGCTGATCAGCAAATAAATCAAGAACTCGGGCATGTGACTGAGTTCCCGTGTATCAGCTGAGTCACAATAACTGACCTTGCCTGTTAGGTTAGGTGCAAGTGGCTTAAACTAATCTTCGCTGCCTGAGAGTTACAGCAAGTCACACACCACAGCTCATTTCTGCAGCTAAGCAAAGATGAAGTATTTTGTTATATCAGAATAACTGAACAATAATACCAAACTGCACTAGCTGCAGCTGCTGGCAGTCTGCCTCTAAAACAAGGGTGAAGTCATGACTTATTGCATCTGTAAGTATGACTATGAAAAGAAAGAACTGTGTGATAAAAACCATAACAATTGATGACTGAAGCAATCAAGAGCATTATTAGGGAAAAAGAGAGCAGACAGACACCCTTGCCTCCCAGCTCAAAACTTGCAGGTAAGGTGGAGTTCTCTATTATAATATCTCACCTGTGCTTGAAGGTGCAGGATTTTGTGGTGGGTGTTCCTGATTGTGTGCTTGGTTTTGTTGTGTTTTTTTTTAAATAAAAATACCAAAAAAATACAGCTTTCTTGAATCAAACCGAAATGCTGGCTAGAAGCGTTCATGAATATATAATATCCATAATAATGTATATCTTTTGAATCAAGGAACAGTCTAACAATGCATTATTGAATTCATTATACTTTCTAGTATGTTCTTATTGCAGCTAATTTAGACAAATGCCAAAACTCCCAATGTTACAAGTTCAGTCTGACTGAAAAGAAGTCCCACAATTCAAAGTGTGCTCAGTAAAAAGATGGAATAACAGCTTACATGATAATGTATTCTCAATACATAAGCATGCAGAAACTTACAGCAGAAGTTCATTTCCCAGGCTGCAATAAAGCCTTTGCCTGGTGGTTAGAGCAAATACAGATGCTTTAAAAAGCTGCATCTATATAAAAGGACTATAGCTGTCCCCTATTAGCTTTTCACTTACTATTATAAGCTTGCCAACAGCCCAAAATTATGAAATACCTCAATATATGAAGCTAGTATTTACCTGTGAGCAAACCTCTCCACAAATCAGCTCGACTCAGGCACCAGGGAACACTAGATGGCGCTACAGCCTTGAAACACTACTGGAGAAACACTGCTACAGCTGCCCGAGGTACGCTTCCAATTAGCTACAAGCAGTGAGATCAATGCCTTGTTTAAAAGGCTTTCAAAGCCCTGAGCAGAAGTAACGGTACGCTCCTGAAAACTTTTTGTAAGAATTGCATGTGCCCATTACAACTTCTGGAACATAAATAGAAAAGTGGGAAAAAAAATCCCATCTCAACAAGTATGATACTCTCAGAGAAAATGAAGGTTTTTCAAAGTTCATTTCATCTTAGCAAGAGATATCTGAAAAGAAGACTTTTATATTGTGTGTACTGCTATAGAACAGTTCATGCTCTGAACTGGCAGAGAGAAAACAAAACAAAATCTGGTTTAGTATTGAGTAGCAACAGTTGTCCTGCAAGATTCCAGGAAACTGTCAGGTGTAATTTTATGCACAGACAAAATGTCTTTAATGAAACTCTCATCTTGAGTATTTCACATAAAGTTGAAGTAACGACAGGGAAAAAAAAAAACACAACTATATCTTACAAATTAAAAAAAGAACATGCCACATATGTTTAAAAAAAGTGTCTCAAAAGGTAAGAGAAGTTTGTGCACCTTACCAAAGGAAACTGGTAACACAACTGGACACAAATCTCAAAGATAAGGCAGGGAATACTTTCTAATGAGACAGAAGAGATCAGCTGCATGGAACTGATGGGGGAGGATTCTCCAGTATATTATTTCCTGGTTTCAGCAGATTCAACCAAATCTACATGAATGGCAATCTCTGAGAATTTAAACATTTATACACACACACCCCCCTTGTTTTTTTTCCTTCTGACAAAGAGTACTTGCAGCTTTCACAGACTTGCATCACAATGTTTAATCATTGTTTTAATGCTGGTGTTTCATAGCCTGCATAGCCTTTGAATAGGAGTACTGTGGTTTGAGGAAAACAGTGGAATCACACTCTGGCTAACCTTTGCTGTAGCTTTTTGATAAAGAAGAATGTGAGCTCTCAAGTATCTCTTGTGAGAATTCTTGAATAAATAAAAAATCAGAATGGTTAGGAGTGAGTTTAGACTACATTGGTCGCAATGAATTTACTGTCCTTTATAAACAGTAAAAAACAAGTTTTGTAAAACCTTTTCAGCAAATGTAACAAGAGTTTGGAATATGCTGCAAATTGATGTGTCAAAACATGGATGTTTCTCCTGCCTTATAGCTATCAGCGTCTACCTAGGGAGCATAACATCAAGGTGTCTGTCTTGGCCCTTACTTTTCAGTGACTGTGAACCCTTTTGCTGCTTTTCTGTACAGTCCGGTAACACTAAGCAGTTCATTGTGACAGAATAACCAACATGCACAAGCCTAAGCACCATCCAGGCATGGCTGCAGGATCAGGAAGATGACCTTAACTCTGATATAGGGCCTCTTAGCATTGTCAGCATGACCCATAATGTGACTGTGACATGAGGAAGAGAAAGTCAAGTCAGCTAGGCTCCCTAATTTTTAACAAGACAAAAACAGGTCCTGGTTGTTATATCTAATTGAGATAAACAGTTTTATCTAGTTGAGATAAACAGTCATAGAGGAACAGCTGAGATTTCGCAGGTAACTCTCCACCAGTTTTCAAGATGGAATAAATTAAGATGGTCGATGGTGTACAGCAGTGTTCTCTTTTGGGGTCCCTAACTTGTTTTTTTTCAGAAGTCTTTTCTTAGAAGGATGGTTCTGCTCTCCCTGAATAAGCTTCATTGTTATATGAGAAGCAAAGACTTAACACAATGCCAGCTTTGTGACAGTAATGTGTCTGCACTACTGCAGACCAGAAATAAACCACTCTAACTGAAGGAGAGATTTCTGGAATGGTAATTAACCATGAGGCCAGAACAGCTGAGAGAGTGCCTCTGAAACCCACTATGCTGAGAAAGAGAAATGCAAAATGAATCCACTTCAGTCAAAATTATATTAAACAGGACAGACAGGATCAAATAGGTAAAGGTAACCCAAAACCAGGATTCATACTGCATTGAAGTGGTCCAATAACACTGCAGTAGTATCAGGACCCCATACATCAAACAACGGAGAAACAGAACAGTAAAACACATGAATACCACAGCAGCAGCAGGACAGTGGTTTATATTCCATGCTTAGCCTGTGCTGCTCCATCTCCCTCTGGTTCTGCCCGTGCTTCCCAAGGGAGTGGCAGCAATTGCGCAGCCTCTCCGTTCCAGGTCCTCTCCCTTCACAGCAATAGGGCAAGGCCATGCTTGCCTTCCCATGCACTGGCTGACACAGCTTTTCCCAGCAGAACACTCAAATACAGCATGTACTGTCTAGGGCTTCACTATTAGGGGGCAGGAATAACCAAGAAAGGAGGTAAGAACCCTTCCCGACCATAAAGGAGTAAACTAGATCCCAGCAGCTGCTTTCCATCATGTGGCGAATCACCAGACACCTGTGCCAGACCACCAGGGAGGCTAGCCCAGGAAAAGAAGAAACCAAGCAGGCACTGAAAAAAGGCTTCTAACTTTGATCAGAATGGTCTAAATTCCACCGAGCTTTTCCCAAAGGACTGAACAACAGTGCAGTAAATAAGCAGTGCTATAGTAATTACTTGTGGCATCACAAAAGACGAAAATGCTATCACCCATTATAATCTTGACCACTCCTCTCTGTGACCTATTTAAGATGATTACCTGAAAGCGGAGAGGAGAGGAAAGGCAAGAAAAATTCAGAAGTAAGCCAAATTAACACACACCATGTGGATTTTTGCCAGCTTGAATTACCTTCAACATGTTCAGAGGTGTTTCAAAGGCGTTCTGCTTCTCACTTTCTCCCTCTCCCACCTTGAGAATGTTTGCTCTGTAAGTGAGGTCCACTTCTTTATCCGGAATACCTTGCATGCGATTTGTAGTCCTGGTCTCGAACAAGTTGTCTAAATCGTTCCCTTCACGCTAAACTCACAAACGGGCTGGGAATTCCCAGCTTTCATCTCAGCCGTGAGGTACTTGGAAAGGTCTGTGGAGCTACGGTCTAGAAAGCTGTAGCCAGGAGCGATCTAGACCTCACCAGCTCCTCGGGGCACGCTGTAGCTGCTGCTGCTGAGCATGAGGCGCAGTAAAGTGCCAGAGGGGAACCTTCCAGAACCCCTGAAACAGGTTTTGCCTCCGTCCGGCCGCGCTCCGCACCCCGCCTGAGGCTGCCGCGCGGCCGCTTCGCACCTGCCCGCGCCAGGCGGTGCAGCGCCGCCGCGCGCCCGCGCGCCCGCGCCCCCCCCGCCGTCACGTGCCGGCGGGCGCCGCCAGCGCCGTCCCCTCGAGCGGCGGCGCGTGAGGGAGGCGGGGGCGCGTGAGGGAGGCGGGGGCGCGCGGCACACCTGGCGGCCGCGGCGCAGGTGGCGGGAGCGGGCGCGCGGCGGACGGGCCCGGCCTTATGGGCGGGGGGGGAGGGCACTTGGCGGGCAAGAGGCAGTTCGGAGGCGCTCCGGCCGCTGGCGGCTTCGGAGGAGCTTCGCCCGTTTTTCAGCGGGGAAGCCTTCACCAACCGCGCCGCAGCCCGGGCTGCGAAGCCTGTTGCTTCACCTTTCTCAATGTCGAGTTCTTGCTGCGGGAGTTGCGGGCTCCGTGCTGCTGAGAGGACCGGATTTCAAATAGACGCGGCTCCTGTAAGTTAAATATTTGTTCTCACAGAGAGCAAAGCTTGGAAACTTGAGTTCAACTAGCAGTTCAGTAAATAAACCCATCTATTGACACAGAAACTGCTCTCAGGATGACATCCAGTCACAGACCAGCTCTCTGAGGGGGCAGAAAAGGACGGTGAGGGGAACAGGATAGTTACACAGATACTCAGAAGGGGAGAGCTGGGAGATGAAACTGACTGTTATGGGCTCTTTTACCAGTGCTGAGATAAAGGAAGTAAGAGAATGAGAAGATGCCAAGTTTCATCGTTCAGCGCTCCTGTTATCATGCTATTATGATAAAGATACCTCCCCCTTAAGGTTGACAGGGAGGCTAAGGAATCGCAGCTCCTGGTACGTGATCGTTTGTTCGTTTTGTATGGGACAGAGTAAGATGTGCAGTATTAATTTGGTAGTTCAGTAACTGCAGCTCTGTGTCATAGTATGTGGTTGTGGAGATGTACAGCACGGCGTGTTTCCCTGGGCATAAAGGTCATGTGCAATTGCAGGGTTTTAATTGCAGGGTTTTGGTAGGAGAGCAAACAGTGGGGGGCACTTCTCTATGGGTTTTTGAGTTTGGGGGTTTGGTTTAGAGAGGAATATGTGAACATCTGTGTGATGGGCTCCGATCTGCAAGGAAACGTGGAAAGAGGAGATGGGAGAGCAAAGAAGGCTGAATTTCAGCTTTATATGCTTATTGGTTTACTTTGCTTGTGTGTCTGAATTTTACCTGGATCTGCTGCAAATAAATTTACGTACTATGTGTATTTCTAATGGAGAAATTCGTGAAGTAGACCTTGGCAGAGCAAGAGAATGGAAGGACAAATTGGAACAAACCTAAGTAAATACAAGGGTTTTTTTAAAGTGATGTTGACTTATCCTCCATTTGCTGGTAGGTCCAGGTGGAAGCACTTGTAAGGACTTCTTGAACCTAAAGGAAACTCAGTGTAAGTTAGAGCAGAGGGACAACTTAAAAGACCCTTAGATTTGTCTTCAGAACAAGTATAGCTTGATACCAGAGTGAGGAAAAAAATTTTTTTTAAATGTTAATATTATTTGTGATACATAAAATAATTTTAAGTCACCAGTAGCAACATTTAAATTGAGAAACAGCTCTAGACAGATCTTGTCGCTGACTCTTGATGTTGAAATCTGTTGTAGATACACATAAGAAGTGTGTAACTTTTTCCAAATAATATTAGTGTCAGTTTTGGAAATCTAAATGTCTTATTTACCTAAGCCAGGTAATAATCAAGTGTCCTGGCAAAACATATTGCAGTTTATCTATAGTACATCTGGGGTTCTGCCCTATGGAAAGTGCCAAATTAAAGGGAGAGGGCAGGAACTGATTAATCTGTATGGCTTAAGCATGGTGGAAATTAGGTTGGGAGCATTGCTGCCTGATTCCATGTTCCCTTGTTGCTTTCATGTCTTATTACAGGAAGGTGAGGAATGGTGGCAGAGGGCACTGTTGCTACCATCTTGGTGTTGCTCTGGCAACTACATCCACATGAGGACTATGCTAGAAGCAGGGAGGGCAAGAAGGGAGCAAGCAGAGATGGGATAAGCACTATCCTCCAAGCACTCATACTGCATCTAATCTCACTTCATCTTTGTTAACATGTACTAGCAATGAGGAAAAGTGGAAAATAAAGTGTGTATCAATGCAGGCATAGGCTAGAAAAGTGCATTCTGGGATCCGTTTTTCCTGTTCTGTCTGTCATGTTTCTGTTACATCAAGTCTTTCTCTTACTCTAGACTGACTATGCAGGCTGTAAGGCAGCATAACATGACAATGTGGTAGAGTGTGCTTGAATGTAGAATGAAGAGAGACTAGGTGGAAAAATGTGAAGGAAGATGTAAGGAATCACCTGAATGCTTTGATGGGGCCATCAAACACAGGTAAAAGCAGAGGGAAATATGCTGTGAGTGCACAAGGTGTGAAAAGGTAAAGAGACTGGCCCACATTTTTATTTCCTTAGGTGCAGCTCTGCTTCTAGCTTTTATTTACCTAACTTGTTTCCTGTTTACTCCTCTGCAGTCTCTCTCTCTCTCTCTTCAAAACAAACTTCCACAGAAACCTATGATGCACTTAATCCTACATGCTACTTTCACTCTTACTAGACTATTCAGATACAGACCAGAAAGTTTGTTCACTTTCCCCACAGCTAGGGATTTGTTTGAGCCTCTCAGCTCAAACAAATCAGTGCCTTGACCTGGTAAGATTAGCAAAGGATTCTGCTCATATATGTAATGCAGAGCCCCAGTGGGCCCTTGCTAGTTAGCAAAAAATCCACCTCCCCCTCTCTCCCCAGAAGAAAGAGATTTACAGGAATAGGATGAAAACATCTTCTGTTAGGGGTCTGCAGTATGATTCAGAGGATTTGGGGTTTATCCAAGCAGAGAAATGATGTGCTTTGTGCTAATGATCGCTCCTTGTAGATGCAAACATGTTATCATTCAAGTACTCTACCAAACGAGGCTCTTCTGCATTTTTCAGACATAACTAATAATGTAGAAATAGTAATGCAACAGAAGATAACATTGTTTAGGGCAGTAGATAGCAACCTTCAGAAGTCACTTTTCTGCTTTTGAAGTTGAACCATTTAGAATCTCTGGATATATGCTTGTCACCTCATCCTCAGAGTGTGGTGAATTTGACTTTTTAAGGTATAATCTTGAATTTCTCATAAGCTACTGAATAAAGTTTAACCATCAGTGGCTAAATGCTCTTGAAGGCATGCTTGATTACCTGAGTTCAGTACATATATCTGAGTACTTTTTTTTTTTAATATATATAATGATCACTTGAAATCTGGAAGCTGTGGATTGTTTTAAGTTCTTTTTCTTCCATTTGCTCTTCTCTTCTCTGTGCTATGAACTCACCTCTTACTTTGAAGAGCTGCAGAAACATACACTCTCATCTTTGAGCAATCTATTCTTTAACTTTGTCTAAGCACCAGCTCTGAGTTGATAACATCTTAATTTCATAAACTCTGACAGCTTGAATTTCACCTGCCACCCTCTTACAGTACTTTATAGCTCTTTTAAATACATGCACATGATGGAACAAAATAAAGGTCCAATTTTTGTAGCTAGCTATATGCATCTGCCTGTAAGTTTCAGTACAAGGTTTTCCTTTCAGGTCTCTTTTGTACTTCATAACATTACAGTTACATCTTTTGTTTACCTGTGTCTTCATGTGTGTTTTGCTATAAAACCATTTCCCAGTAGCACTTTCCACTTACTTGGCTGTTCATTGATGCAGAGAATAAAGAAGTTAAATTGCAAAGATACTTTCTATGTTTCTTTCAGAAATTAATTAAATCCTTTTGACCCTCTAAGTCAGTTTGTGGACTTTGTTTGTGCTGTGAATATGCCAAGTTATGATTTAGTAAAGGACTATAAATGTGACCTGGATTTTAAACCTCTAATTTGATAACCTGAAGAGCAAGATAGTTATGGACATTACTAGATTTCTGAAAGACCTCTAACCCAAAGCTGGTGTGAGGAAAGAATTCTGTATTTTCATAGTGATCAAAGAGGAAATTTTGATATCTTCACATGCATAAGGCATGGGACATTATTTCTCTGCCAGATGCAATGGGAGGCCATTAGTATTTTTCTGAACTCTGTGTATGTGATATATATGAATATATATTCATATATTTTATATCCACATAAGAATGTGTGTTCATCTGTTTAGCTGTATTGTCCAGGTAAAACTTGAAGTAACTGAAGGTAAAAGTTGAGAAATAAATATAGGGGAAAATAGATCACTTAGTGGTCCAACAAAGGGAAAAGAAACCCAATGGTGACAAGACAGTATGTGGCACATAACGTGCCTGGAATGGTTAATGATGGGCCTGGCTTCCAGAACATTGCAATGACACAGCATGAACTGCTAATTGTATGAGAGGTCTTTTGCATATCATGATGGTTTCCTGAACCAGATGTGAATTTGGAGAAAACAGACCAGGAGGCCTGATTCTCCTTCCATATAATCTTTAACTGGGTTGGAGGGGTGAAATAAGACTGAGCGCTCAAAGACAAGCTGGATGGAAGAAAAAAGCAGACCCAAGGCCTGATTCTGTTTCAAGTGTTGCTTACCAAATGCTCTAATGCAAGTCTTGTTTTCATTAGAGCAATGATGTGACCTATATGAATATTCATAGAGAATGAGTCACTTCTGGGCTATGTCTTCATACTCTAAGATCAACAGATTGTACACCAGATAAAGTAATTACTGAAGATAAATGTAAACTGCTGAATTGTAATCTGGATTTCAAGCACTGACACTATGGGAACTGCTGTATGGTTTCTACTCACCTGAAAACAAGTCTAGTTGGTCTATACATTCAAAGGTAGAATGGGGATGCCTTCTTGTTTCTGTCTGTACTGCTCTTACAAAGAAGTAATTTTGTTTCCGCTTTGCACTATTTTAAGCTCAAATTTTGTTTCAGAAGTCTTAGTTTGACAAGGGAAAGTATTTGCCAAGTGCCTCTTTAATGTAGCGAGTCCTATTTTTATTCCACAATAATACAGTGCAGATGGCAGCATCTGCTTTAATAATGTGTAATCAGAACATCTTATTCTAATGACGTTGCAGTAAGATTTATGAATGTGTTTCTGTGATGATGAGAAATTAATGCATGTAATTCAATCATCTCCTAAACAGAAGTATTTTGATGTTTCACTCAAGACAAAAAAAAGTTCTCTAGCAAAGAGCTTGGGGAGTTAAATGCAATATTTAAAATGGATATGAAACCAGCACAAACTACCCTGGGAAACAAAGGTTGTTTTCCGTTTCACCTGGATGATGTTTGCTGTTGCAGTACCAGACAGGGGATGTACTAAGATCTTCTTACATGAAACTTCTCTATCTTTTACTTAAAACGTTCTGTCATTGTATAGTTCATGATTAAATTAAGTCATCATTGTCCTTTCAGTGCCTTGATGACATTATAGCCCATGTTAATGTATATACTAATAGAAACAAACTCTTAAAAATTGAAGTAGATGATTCAGAGGTACCTTTCAGCCTCAACTGTTCTGTGGCTAACTTTATTACAACATACTGCTTCAGGTACTGTTATACTTGAGCATTTTCAGCAACAACTGTAACTTTTCTATTTATTTCAGTCATGAAAAAGTTCTTATTTGGACTGGAAGTACCAATACAGTAGCACAAATTTTAGGCTGTAGTTTTCTTTTTTGGCAAACACTTCTGGATCATTGTTCATGCTCAAGTAGTTAAATAAAATACTTAACTAATTAATCTAGATAGACTATATATACATTCATTATTAAGTTTTAACTTCTGTTTTTTTCCATGCTCAGAAAGTAATGGGCATTCTCTGTTAAAAGACATGAGAAGTGATCTTTTATGTGTAACTCATTGATGAACTACACTGAAGCATCCTGAGCTTCAGAAATGAATATGTATATAAAAGTGAATATGTATATGAAAAACTGAAGTTAGTTTCTGAATGGGTTTGTTACTAGTCCACTTCTTATGTTGAGAAATGCATTATTTCAACTTGCAAAGCTTCCTAAAACTTTGAGTTAAGTGCCCTAGCAAACCTATAAGCCAAAATGACTAAACTGGAATACAGCAGCTTTTGTTGCTTATGCATTAGTCACCATTTTCCTGAGCAATTAGACTATACAACATGTCCAGAAAGAGACTTTAAGTCTTGCAAATTCAAACAGGCCTTGTAATGCATGGAACTGTGGTTGTGCACTTTCTTATCTTTCTCAGTGCTATATATCATGCATATTTTATAAGGAGACATTTCAATTGATTTGTCTTACATTCAATAATGTGATTTGACATGAAAACTTGTTTACTTTACATTTCTATAGAACTGGGAGTGAATAGCTTTAAATGGTTGGCAGACACAGCATGATGTGCTTTGTGGTTGATAGGAACTTGAGAATGTCTGTCATGGTTGGTAATAAAAGATGTTGTGTATAACAGTAGACTTACAGGATCTCTTTAGTGTGCTATGCCATGAAATGTATCTACTTTATGGAAGCAGCGTGCTAGGCACTTCAGAAGTCTTTAGTGAGCCTATAAAAAGTCTGCACCAAATATTCAAAACACAATATACAGTTTCTTGTTCTCATTGTGGCAATAGAGCAGAAACTGTAAGAGAGCACATAGATGAAGCTGAAAGAGAAGAGCTAAGCATTTGAATGGGTTTTCAGTGTGACAATTTGGATCCTTTGCTAGGTAAACATGTTATTCTGTGAGCAAATAGACTAGGTCATTGAAGAGACCTGTATACCAAGCCACACGTTCATTATGGGCTGCTTCATGTTCCCCTTAAAGTCAGTCTCTCTCTGGTCATCTTGGTATTCATTTTCCTTCTCGAATTCACTGGAAAAACAGCTATAAAGGATGTTGTCTTTTCCTTACCACCTTTAATAATATTTCTTCAGCTGACAGGTATTGTAAGTTTCTCTGCGTGAATCTTTTCCTTTCGGATCTCAAGTTACTGTTGTGTCTGTCATGCAGCATTGCCTCTCCATAGGATGCTTTTTCTCATAATTAGAAAATCGCATTAATCCATTAAGAGACATAAATATGATAGGAGAATATATTACTTTCTGATATAGGAAACAGCTGTGGCACAATGTTTTGATATATCCTCTTCCTTTTTTGTTCAGTTCTGTGAGGAGTACGATGTTGCATGTTCTGAATAATGGCAGCAAAATCAACAAAATGAGTCAGTTTAGGCCAGGATTTAACTTGCTGTGGAGAATTTTTACCTCTTGGTTATACTTTAGGCAGAATAGTAGAGAACTTTAGGACAACTTTTTCCAAATATATTTTCTTAATCACTTAGCATTGTAAGCAATTATTGTAAGAATGTTTTGTATATAAGTACAGACATGAGACTGACACAGCTGTTAAAATTCCTGTTTTCACTAATGTGATGAGTAGCGTGGGATATGATGCTTTTCACAGTGATCCAATTGTTTTTCCTAGTTTGAATCCAAGCAGGTTTGCTTTTGTTGAATTTGCTGTTTCTAACACAAATATTTTTTTATCTTCCTTTATTTCCCACAGACACTTCCCTCAAAATTGCTACTGAAGCTTAAATTTGTACGGAAGTACTCAATATTGTCAGTTCCTCTTACTGTGAATTCAGCATGTTGGTGTTCACAGATGCAGGGTGGGTCACATTAAACCAGCCCAGTGATGTTCCAGTTATTTATAAATTGCTGCACAAAATGTTTCAGAGGGGAAAATACTAATATGAAACTAAACTTTCTAAAGTCCAAAAAGCTGTCTTTTTAATATTAATTTTTAAACTTTATGTCTAAAACTGAGTTTAGCTGGGCAGAAGTCTTCATATCATGTCAATAAAGTTAGGGTAAATTCAGGATGCTTTATGACCTGAGTAACTCAAGAGTAGTTAATTCTGTAATATTGTGTCTGCATTAGGCCGTTTCTCTGTGTAGTCTAACCTAGACCTCAACTATATACAGAAGTAGCAAGTGTGCAGAAAAATACAGATTTGGTTTGCTCTGAGGAGAGATTTGCAGGATAGTGACTTTGGTTAAGCAGGAATGTTGTAGGGGAAAAAGGGGGAATAGGTCTCAAAAGAGACTGTATGATAGTGGCATAAAAAAGTGAGCAGTGATTGACCACTGTTGGAGTGTCCACTTGAGCATTATACAAAGTGGAATTGAAAAGAAATCAGATAAATGTGTGGAGGGTAGATCCTTCAACATCTGTGAAACACAATGGCTGCTATCCTGTCTGTTTCATAAAGTCTCATCCTTGCTGATTATTGGGGAAGATGAAGCTGGAGGGTGATCACTATGGACCTGTGCCACTCTGAACATTATTAGGGACAGAGCACTGGACCAGACAAAATTTTAGTTAGGATGAGCAGGACTGTTCTTAGGATGTTGTAAGCATTCCAGAAATACATAGCTGGTTTCTGCCTCTGAGTCACATAGATTTGATGGATGCTTGTTTTGATTGCACTACAGGCAGAAATAATAAATAGAAGATGAAGCATGAGGACCAAAGACTGTAAGAGTTCTGAAAACTAAGACAGTTACCTCAGGAGTATTTACTCTTTGTTGGCAAAGCATCTTATTTTTACAAGAGATGCCCTGTGAACATCAACTGAAGAAACTGGACAGATATGGAAGAAATTGAGCAGAGAGGGAAACTTCCTTATGTTTCTTTGAAATATCATCTCTTTTGACACTGTGTTAGCACTTGCCTACTTCAATGAAACATCTGTGTTTTCAGACTAATATTCCAAATGATACCTGCTTAAGTTAATGCAAAATCTCTATTTCCACAGTGC
This sequence comes from Pogoniulus pusillus, assembly GCF_015220805.1. NCBI lineage: Eukaryota > Metazoa > Chordata > Aves > Piciformes > Lybiidae > Pogoniulus > Pogoniulus pusillus. The sequence goes on along the minus strand of NC_087287.1, from coordinate 15,840,768 downwards.
CCATGTACACATCTGTAGCCTTCATGGGATTTACACGCATGTACCAAACAAAGGAAATTATTAGTAGTGCTTCCTCTGATGAGTGGATACTCTAACAGCTTACTTGGCAAGAAGAATCATTTCCAACTACCTAACACTGAAATGCAGAAAGGCAAACAAAAATTTAACACTAGGATTTTCTTTAAGTGGCCAGATGAAGTAGGTTGTCATGGTCAGGGTAAGAAGCCTTGGTTTCAGAGATTTCAAATAGCCTGAAAACTATGACCCATACGAAATATTAATTCTTACTCTCCAGGTTCTAAAGAATGTAGGTTTGTTTGGGGTTTTTTCAGCAGTATAGCTTGCCTAATTTTTCAGGATTTTTATAGAAGATAGCTGTGAATACTCATGTTAAATATGTATTCCTTATATTCAGTTTCTGTTAAGGTTTTGCCCTCTGTTTTATTCTAGCACAAAGAGCCCGTTCATGCGTGACTTAAGTGTTTATTTTTGTGTCCATTTCTCACCTTTTACTAGAGCATGAATCCTACTTTCATAGGATCATTCATTATATTATTTCTTAAGTTTTTCATCTCTCGTCTGGTTTTGTTGTTTGATCTGGTTTTCTTAAGAGGGGGAGAATGTGTTTTGTCTCCCTTCCCCTTAATTTTAACTAAATAAAAATTCGAACTATTTAGATGACAAAGGAACTAAAGTAATTTGTGGGTTTTTTTGGTTTTTTTTCACTTATACATTCATTATGTATTGTGCTTTTTGATTTTGAGATTCATAAAGCTGGGATCCACATCTCTGTTTATACTGTGGTAACAGAACACAATGATAACAGTTTTGGTTTAAATTATTAAGTGCTTTTTAGAAGTTTTATGGACAATATTTAAAATAAACACTGAAGGAATGAAGGGATTTCTGCTGTTGATAGAACTGCTATGAGAGCAGCTAAAGAAACCTCACTGTGCACATGCCATTCTGCCAGCATCAGCCTTTACACGCGAGGATGAGACTTTGTACAAACATGAGTCAGGAAATTCAGTTATGGTACCAATAGCAACTGTAACCTAATGTTCATGGGTACTGTGGAGGAGTTACTCTGAGGTGATTTGTGTTCTCAAAGCATCATAAAGTATCAGATCATTTAGCATATTTTTGAGGGTGCTTTCTTTTTTTTCCTTCCCTCTCAGTTCCTCTGAAACTGAAATTCAGACTTGTGTTAGCAAACAATGATTTTTTTTTTTAAACAGATGTTTTACTGCATTATGAAGTAGCAAAGTCAAATCTAACTACATTCTGTTCCTTTTAAATTGAATTATTTAGTATGATATGTTTAAAAGCAGCCTAGTTCTTGCTTCTTGTCACTCTTAACTTTTATCAGTGGTGTACAAACCCGGTGATTTATCACTGCCAGGGTGACAGCCCTCTGCTTGCTTAAGTTATTTTAGCTTGTTTAGTTAATGAGCTTAGTTAATTCACTTTCATCACGGACATAGTGTACTGCTACTGTGTTTCACTTAAGGTTGTCCCTTTGTATAAGGACTCTCCGCAATCTAGAAACTTGTCCTGTTCTTCTGCTATCTATCTGAAATAGTTCAGTGTCAGGTCTCATTTTACTTTGGCTATTCTATATTTTTCTCTAGAGCTATGTCCTCCCTTTACACTTTCTATCAAAAAATATTTTCTTTTTTTTTTTAATTCTCATTCTAGTTATTCTTGAAAAAAATGCTATAGTTTTGTCTTTTAGTATATAAGGGTTAATCAGTGAAGGAAAGGTTCTCTTTGCCCCTCTGCCTATTTTAATGAAGCATATGAAGGGGAAAATGGAGTAAGTAGTTAAAGTATTAACAAATACATTCAATTTAAGCTATAGTCAGATTAATAGGATTTCTGGCTGGGTAGTCCTGGAGGATGCTAAATGAGTGGTGTTCTTTACGTGGGCATTCTAGTAATCATCAGAAAGCCTTTTGTTCCCAGCAACTGTGGATGGTTATTTAGAACTAAGGATTAACTTAGAGAGGCATGTCAGGTTCCTAAAGGCCCAATCTGTTCTTGTAAGGTGGGAAATGACAGGTGGAAACTGTGCACATTATTTTGTTCTTGTTCAAGAGTCATCTTGCAACTGAAAAAAGTATGGAGGACTTCTGAAGCTTACCCAAGCCACTTGATAGTTCATTACACCATTAAGTATAAAGCAGCGTGATATCTGAATTTGAATCTTTTATCAGTTTACAAACATGTATTTATTCATCTCAGAAGAAATTATGACAGCAGTTGATTATTAGCTGTGTCTTCTAAATGTTTGTGTGTCCTACAAATTTCTTTTTACTATTTATATTAAGGCAAGATCTGGATTTCAAGAATTTTAGTAAAAAAAAATACACCTTTCTGCGTAACTGTTGGCAACCTCCTTCATAAAAGCAACCTTGGAAAAACATCTGACTTAGGAGTTGCCTAAATGTTCATGCTCTTATCTCTGGACAGCTGCTGCTTCAAGGCAGCCATGAAAGAGTTGAATTTAATTAAGGCTTTTCATAATTTTGAAGACCATCTTGCTCATGGTGAATGTGCCTGTTAAATGTTATGCTCTTCTTGGACACAGTCAGCTATACTTTTACATACAGAGAGTAGATTAAGAAATTTGCAAGGGATATTGATTCTAAGCACAATAATTCTACCAGAGATTTTTCATCTTATTTGAAATGCAAATCTTAGATGGGGTATCTTACAGGGTAAAGCTAGCTAAGCAAAATATATTTAGGGCATTCAGACCAGTTTGCTCTGTCTGCACTTCCTGGAAGATCTTGTTACTTAAGTAATTATAACAAACAGGATTGCAATATCTTTTTTTTTCTTCTGTGGGCTGGGCTCTAATTTAGTATGAGTGTATGCCTTAGAAGGGCTGATAATCATTTAGACTTGTATCTGCTTAACAGTAAAACTTTGGCTATTCTTAGTGAGGAATCAGGAAAGAATTCTTTCCTTCTTAAGGACCTGAAAAGGTGAGTGAAGCTGGGACTTGCATTTTGTTGGTATATAAATTAGTCTAACAAATCTGAAAGTTAGAATTTGCTAATATGAAAGATTGCAATGTCATATGATGGGGGTTTTGTTCTCTGAAAAAAAATGTGTTCTTCAAAATAATTGCATATTTTTATATAGTAGGTAAGTCAGGGTGTTCTGAATCTGTTGATGTTGATCAGGAATGAAAATGGCGAAAGGAATTACAATTTAAATACCAGCAAAGAGATGGATCCTGTTTGACAACGCCTTGGGATTGGTACAGCTGTCTTGTTGTTTTGTTTTTTTTTAAATTCCCAATTGCAGCTACTTCTGTAGAACTAGCCCAGAAATGCTAACTGAAAGCTTATGAGATCAAACAAGCTGTTTTTCATAGTATTGCTCAGAACAGTCAAATTGTAAGAAGGGAGTGTCTGGGAAAGTAAGACTTGCCTGGAGCACAAGCAACAGGTCTGTCTAGAAAAAGATGTCAAGCAAGTAATATCACATTATCACTCCAGAGCAAAGAACATTGCTTTTACAAAGAAACTGTTGTTTGATCAGCAGGTTTTACTCTAGCTTAATACAGCTAAAGTGCAAGTGCAATGTGGGTATAGTTGAGAAAACAGGCAGTGTGGTGATTGAGAGATAGAGTGCTTCGTTCTGGTGGTATATTCCAGTATATAATTTCTGGTTTGTGCCAAGGTCTTGACTAAATTTTTTTCTCTCATTAAAATTTCAAGTATGTGACATAATGTATCAGCATTTTCTGTACTTTTCTTTTTCACTACAGATGGTTGAATACTGATGGTAGTCTTGCATCTTGTTGATAACTGTATAGTTCCAGTATGTGAAGTGCTAACAGCACAAGTAAGAGCATACAGTGCAATCTAGCAATAGAAGGTCTGTGATATTTTAAGTATTAAGTAATTTTCACTTTTGTAATCCTTTCTTACTTTGAGCCAATTGCTGTCCTGATTCACCAATGCAGCTGGTGGCCACAGATTTCTGGAAAAGTGGCTGGTGGCCATAAGGGTAGTCTAGGTGTGTGCCTCTTTGGCAGCTGATTACTGTAGGTGGATTTCCTTTCACTAAGGTGACAGTGACCAATATTATGTTTACTTTGAGCTAGGGGAAATATTGTAAGGAAGGAAGCTCATTGCAGTTGAGAAGCAGGTAGCTCTATAGTATTCAGTGAATCTACTAAGATGATATTGACAGGAAAATGTGACAACAGAAAATGGAAATTGTTTAGCAAACAAATTAAGGTGACAGAATCAGAGGGAGTGCCTGTAAAGTTCACATGTGTAAGCATACTGAAATTTTAGATTTGTCAGCTAAGTCATTAGACATTCCAGATGATTCTGAGCATAATTTGTATTATTTCCAAGACTGTTAAATGAAATATTTAGGTCAGATACATTTTGTTGAAATTCAGTTACATTTTGCATTATTCATATTTAAATTTGGCCCAAATGGGGAAGCTAAAACCAACTATTCATACACATTAACTTTGCCTTGGTTGACACAAAAAAAAATTATTCTGTTTTCTGATAAGACATTCTCATCTTTCTCTTCAGGTCAGTTTGATCTGAAAGTTAAATAATGGCTTACCCATTACAACAAACTATAAATGGCATCTGTCCCTGTCATTAGCAGTTGTGTAACCATCAACTAGAATGGGTGTAGGGCACCCAGCTTACTGATAGCACAGAGGTTTTTACTAGATTAACTTTTCTTTGTGCATATTTCACCAGCACCACAGAGGGAAGCCTGCATCTTGGGTTTCCTAATTTGTAAGAGAAGCAAATAATGATGACTCATTAATAATAGATTTCCATCACGGTGGGCTTGTTACTGAGACTGAAGACTTCTTATGATGCATAAATTTGGGTTTACCTCTAAATGTACTGTTAGGGAATTTGTTTTTACCTATGGTCCCTCTAAAACAAAACTCAACCAACTAACCAACCAAACAAAAAATTGGTAGACTTGAATTTCAAAGCTGGCTATCTTCTAGCTCAGGGGTCCTCAAACTATGGCCTGCAGGCTGGATACGGTCTCTCTGGGTCTTCATTCCAGCCCATTTACAGAACCCCTCAGCCAGGGGTTGGGAGGGAAGCCAAGCAGCCACTTCCTGCCACTTAATCCACTCTCCGGCCTCGCCAGCCTCCGCAACCCCCAAGCCCCCGCTGGGACTGGGCTGGAACTAAGCTATAGTCTGGCCCCCGAGAGTACTGGGCTGGAACCAAGCTATAGTCTGGCCCCTGACAGTGTCTGAGGGACAGTGAACTGGCCCCCTGTGTAAAAAGTTTGAAAACCCCTGCAGAGTCTTGCTGCTGCTTCTACATTCTATGCTTAGGCGGTCCCCCAGTACACAAGTGGTTTAGCGACCAATCATGCAGTTGGCCATTGTGGCCAGTGTCTCAACTGTCCCAAAAAATATTTTCATCTGTGTGAATTGCCCTTAGAGATTAGTGTAATCTGTATTTAAATTAAAAATAATTGATTTTTTTTGCATTAGTACTTGCGTTGTAAATACAGATTAGTGACATTTCAGTGGCATTGGAATAATCAACAACACACAATAGCCAATACGCATACCTATGTCCTGCAGCATTTGACAGATATCTCCAGCCACTGACAGACCAATGTCTTTCCTGTTGCTTAGAGAGCTGGCAAAATTGAACAGTTTTGAAGCACAGATTTAAAAACTTGCTATATCAGAAGACTGGACTGCACCCATCCAGAAAAAAATCAAGATTCTGTGACCCTTTAAAGACTTTGTTAAGATTTTGAGTTAGAGCACTACAGTAATTATGCGTATGTATGATCCCTGTTTATTGCTGTGTGGGCACTGGTTTCATGCTTCAGTGATGAAGTGGTGTGCAAAAGGGTCTTATTTCAGAGAGAATTTTCCTGCAGGCAGTGAAATGGGCAACATGAATTCTTTTCCCCTTTGAAATGTCATCTGTTGACAGTAGTAACTGCTACTTGACTAAGAATCCGGCAACACCAACTCGCAAGCAGAGAATAATTTTGGAACATTTTGTTTGTAGTCCTTAATGTCAGAGGGTAACATGAGTGGCTTGAATCCTGTTTTAAAGAGCCAACAGTAGCTCCAGAGACTTGGAGCTTTTAGGACCTTAGAATATTTAGGTTATTAGAATGAAAGGAACTGTTTTTTTAATGTCATGAAATAATAGAAAGACCTCCATGAATGGAGGTATAGAAAGAGTAAAAATTATTTTAGCATTGTCATTACTCTTAAGGTGACAATCAAAAAAAACCCATCTCCTGCAGAGTTCTGCTTCTAGGTTAAGCATGATTTTAACCATGTGTTCATTCTTTCATTGAAGTCTATTCAAATGGTCTTTTCCCCTACCGTGCAAAAGTTTGAAATCCCCTGGCAAAACCATTGTGAAGGATGAGGGTTGGGGAATCTTGAGCTTCCAGTATTTGAGATAGTTTATTTTGTTTGCATCTGTATTTTCTTGTTTTGGAAACGAAGAATAATCAGTGATGAATGGAAACCTCAGAAATCCCAAGTCCTAGATCTAGAATAGGACCGATCTAGTTACTTTTTCCATTGTCAGGCTATATTTTTGCTAGTGTGGACTTGTGTTTGTGTGGCTTAAACTATGATGCAACATGTTTTTCTATCAGAGCTCATTTAGGGTAAAACTCATGGTTTCCTTTCTCGTTTCAGTAGAAAGAGTGAAGGTCTGAAGAAATCACAGATGATGGCTTCTGATGCTAGTCATATGCTGGAAGCAGCCTTGGAGCAGATGGATGACATCATTGCAGGTATAATAAGGCTTTATTTTACAGCAAAATAAGATATATTTTTCCCTCCTGCAATTTTGATGTTTCTTTGTTTGGGATTTTAGAAACTTTTTCACTACCATTCCCAGTTTGCCAAGATTTTTGCGATAGATTTCTATAGTTCAAGAGTTATGTCAAGAAAATATATAGTAAAGGAAGAAACCCCTCAATGTCATCTCAGGCATGTGAATATTGAAGTAAAAGGGCTTTACTTTGCTCTAATGCTGTGTGATGACTTCAATGCATCCTGCATTGTATGTGCTTGTTATTTCAGTGTGCCTTTGAAAAAGGTTTTCATCCAAAACTTCCAGTTTATTATACATCTGTAGTTTACATGCTCACATAGACATAAATATGCATGTGTGTATAAATTGTACATAATTTTCTTTCTTTGTGATGTCTATGTTTATAGTATCTTAGCTATTAATTACCTGCATGGCCTGATGGGTTAGAATGTATATCTTTTTGTTGACCTTTCTATCCAGGAGTGAAGATATGAATTTCTTTTTCTCACAGTTATCCACTAGAAAAGTATATGATACAAGGCAGAATTTGCTGTCTTTTGGTGTTCTCATGGTAAGGCAATTAAAAAGTCTTCTCTCAACATTACAACATCCATGAAGAGAAGTTGACTTCTGTGGTTAAGGCTCAGTAGCCTTGGGGTTTGTGCTCACACACTATTTGGTATGAACTTCTAAAAGAATTATTGGGGTAGGGCCATGATCTCACTAGGGCCATGATCTCACTTGTGCATGATGGGGAGATGTTTGCTGAAGCTTTCTACATTTCAATAGTGACACCCATGTTGGCTACATTTTTTTTTTTTATTTTTTTTTCTTCCCCTAATGATGATGATCTCAACCTCTTGTTGCAGTTCTGCTTCTTCCTTCTCTTGTAGTAAAGATCCTATCCAGAGACTAATACAGAGTGTCAATACATAGCTTCAAATACGATGATTAATTAGGAAGTCATTAACCAGGGTTTTTAGTTAAAATAATTTCTAGATTTATATTTTGTCATCCACATAGGAGCCTCCAGTTCATTCTAAGTGTGCAAGCTTTAACAGACTGCTAAGGTAGACAGAAGTGTAAATGTGAGTATTTGATAGACGTAACTCTACAAATACCTTGTCACACTAATGGAACGAGTTCCAGAAAAATAGGAAAATGTAGATAAGTGCTTCCTTCTCCCTTCCTTTTTGACTACTAAACTTTATTCAAACAAAATTTGAACCAATAGAAGTTAATTGGGTTTTTACTTTTTCACCTTTTGCAAAACACAAGGAAGCATTGGACTTCCCTCAGATATGTAAAGAGAGAACAAGTAAATCAAGTCTTAAATAATAATTTATAAATTAGGGAGCTAAAATAATTTCTTAGCCATTGCAAACCTTGGACTGTGATTCTGGCTAATGCTATAAAACTGAGGTGACATAGAAGCCCAATCCCTTTAATTATGCTGTGGAACCTATGCTCATAAATCACCTGCATACATCTGGAAATTGAACTCAACATCTCTCTTCTGTGATGATTTATACAGAGACCAGCACATGCTGGTTGTATTGTGGGTGCACTGATGATTCCAATCCTCAATAAAATCAAGAGAAAAAGAAAAGGGCATGTTCTCTATAAATTAATTTTCAGATTAGACATTTTCTTCCAGGATGTCAGAGCTTTGTGGTCTATCTTCATTTGAAGGAAAATTTATCGTGATCTTGAGGATTTTCATGTTCATCATTCTATAGAATTTAATCTTTTCTGTTAATAGGTCATGCTTCCAATGTACCTCAGATTGTCCACTATGTCCTCTTTTGAGCAATTAAATATCATATATTCCACAAGCAAGTTTAGCACCTTCTTAGCTAAGCAGTGCTATGGGGTTTTTTTAACATGAAGGCATGATTTCATATTCTCTTCAACATGTTTTACAGACACCATATGGTTTTTCACTGAGAGGAAAACAGTGCTACTCAGTAGTGTTTCCACTAATAGAAGCTCTGAAAGATGGTTGTTGTGAGGATAGTTTTGTGTAAGATGAGATCTTTAGTGTCAAATATTTTTTTTTCCATGGTATGGAAAGATAATTCAATGGCAATATACAGCTGCTTTAAAAAAACACTTATTTGTTCTATTTTCATGCCAGAAAAATAATTGAGATAAGAATCCAGGTTTGAATTTATTTATTTTTAATTTGTAATATTGTTTTAATTTTCCTCAACCCTTTCTTCAGATTGTTTGTGTCCATGACATTTTAGAGTTTAAGAAGTCATGCATGTCCCTTACTGCAAATGTTAACATAGCTCATACATGATTCCGATTAATCCACATTAAAAGGTCTCACTGTAGATGGTGCATCTCAGTGCAATACAAAATATATTAGTGTTTAGAGTGCATGAAAGTAGAATTGGGAAGCTAGATTAAGAAATTGAATTTCACTGGGCTTGATCAAATTTGACAGATAGTCAGTGTTCCCAAGTCTTTTATGCTTCAGTACATCTGTACTGATAACCCACCCTCATAGCTATATAAATTAGGCATGCTAAATGATTAGCCTTATTTGACTAAAATAGCAAAAAGGGCTAATTTGATTGTCAAGCAACATGACTTACCCATTAGCTTGGATGACTTGCAGTCCAAACAGAGGCTTTCTCTGAAGGAAGCACCCTTATGTCGAATCTGTCCGTGCATTCTTTATTAGAGGTGAATGACTTTGGCATTGCTTTCCTCTGAAGTTTGACCAAGTTATTACTTTCCCTTTTATTCAGCTTATGCCCATTTATTATAGAGTATAGATTGACTATTTTTTTATTTGCAATATACCCTAATGAATTATTTGTTTAAATTTGCTTTTATATCAAACTGCATCTATCAGTAATCTGTAAATCTATTTCACTTTATGAGTAGTGACCGTAATTGTAAGAGCAAAAAATCCTGTCACAATATTATAGTCTGCTGCAGCTCCAGGGTCTCATTAAATTCACCAAGTAATCAGTGTAATTAGTGAGCTCCCTTTTAATGAGAACTCCTTCACTTAGTGCTTGCTGACAAGTAATGAGAAAGTCAAATGTGTTATCATATGGGTGTGTCCTGATATTTCAGTACTAATGCTGAAAGATAATATAAGTAATTATAAAGTTTGGCCAAGAAGTATCCATGTTTAATTTCCCTTCTCTTGAGGTGGCAGAATGCTTGTGTTGTGTTCATTACTTAGGCTGTGTGCTACAAACACAACCACTACCCACACGCTTGCTGAAAAAAAGGCTCTTTATAGGAAATAAATATTCAGGTGAACAATAATTAATTTCTTTGTGAGATCTATGTGCCAGTATTTGAAGGAGGACCTGTTTGGGGCAGGGGGGGTTGCAGTTTTCTTCCTTTTTTTGTTCCGTTGTTCTGCTTCATCTTAATTTTATTATGAAAACAAAGTTCCAAGTTCCAGAGCGTGATGGTTTGGGTGTTACCTGCCCCCCCATACACACTTTGTCAAGTCACCCAGACTCTACTCAGCAGCTCTGGAAATTGAATGAAGCTTTATATTTACAGCTTATCACAACATACAAGCAGATATTTACAACATATACAGTTATATACAGAAATATACAAGTTAAAAGGTAATACAGAAACACAACACCCTTCCCAGAAATCTGAGTCCCCAGGAGGGCTCTCAACTGCCCTTCTCACACCTCCCTCTACCTTACCCAAGATCTTGCCTTATGCCCAAGGAAGATTGGATGGTCAGACAGGGGGGTTAGGAAGCAGGTGGATTGACCACAGACACTGCAGGTTAGGTTAGAGAGAGATGCAGCCCAAAGCTCAGAGCACGTCTGTCTTTCCTACATGTACATTCTTATTCATCTCAGCAAGCCTATGAGTGAAGACATCACCATTGTTTTCTTCTCACAGCCTGTAATCTAGTTCTCACCAAAAGAGTCCAGCTAGCTTCAAACTAGCACACAGAGCTATGCTACTTTTCTGTGTTAGGTTACCAAATGATTATAACTTGTGGCAGAAGCACACCAAAATATACTAACAGTCTGGTTTGAAACCCTTTGGATTAGTTTTAGGATTTGTGGAGTAAGGCTTTCACTGAATTCCTAAGGAATAGGAAATAAAATTATTTCCTAATGACCTCATCCTTTACCCATGTATAGTGCTATACCTCATCAGAGGATTTACTCAGAATGGTGAAGACTAGACCTGTGGCACTTTAAGTGAGGATGGTAGGCAACTCTGTTCTGCTTCATAAGGGCCTGAAATTGTGCAGAGCAGAGAGAAGTGACTTCATCCTATTTTTTGTGGTACATGCTGTGGGGGTAGGTGGATTTTATTCAAAATATATGCTGGATGACTTGCAGCTGATTGGCAATGCAAGCCTCTTGCAGTTGTGCAGAATGATGAAAGAGCATCTTCTTTCTCTTATTTTCAATTTAAGTACTTCCAGACAGCTTTAGATCTTTACCAATTACTTCCTATTCAAGTTTCACAATATTTTCTAATTCAAAATTTAGTTTCTACTGTAAAATCATATGGCTTTTTATAAAATGACTACAGAGATCTTTGTAGAATTTCACTTTTAGATCTCTGAGATAGACTATAGTTGAATTATGAGAGAAACAAGATAATTTAAATAAGGAGCAACATCATTTGTTGATCAGAACAACTGAACACCAGCAGATGGAATGGCTCCCTTGTATTCTAAAATTGTAACTGTGTTGTCAGGCTGTGCTTCAATTATGACCAGTGTATTCCATTTTTCAATCACTAATTCAGGCTTTTTTTCTGAACAAAAGCAATAATATATCTACAGCACTTGTCTTGTTCTTCTATGCATTAAGGTGAGCACTTGTAAAGTTGTACTGCACAAGATACTTCAGTGGCTTTTTTGAACCACTAACTAGGGCATGCTTATGCATAGACCTTATAGCAACAAAGAGGTGAGTAAGGAAATCAAAAAATAAAGTACTTGAAATCAAGTCATTGAAAGAGGAATGTATAACTTCCTGTGATGGTTTGGGTGTTACCCACCCCCACACGCTTTGGAATTCACCCAGACTAGACTCGGCCAGCTCTGGAAATTGAATGAAGCTTATTATTTACAGCTTAGCAGAATATACAAGCAGGTATTTACAGTATATACAGTTATATACAGAAATATACAAGGTAAAAGGTAATACAGCAGCACAACAGCCCTCCCAAAAACCTGAGTCCCCAGCAGGGGCTTCCAGCTGCCCCATCAACTTCCCCCTACCCCTCTCAACCTTACACCAGTCCCAAGGAAGAATGGAGGTTCGGCCCCAGGGGGTTAGGAAGCAAAGTGGATTAGTCAAAAAACAGAGAGTGCAGTTAGGAGAGAGAGATTCAGCTCAGAGCTTGCCAGCAGCAGAAGTGAGACTCCCTTATCTATGTTTGGATTTTTGTTTTTATACATCTTAGCAAGCCTATGAGTGAGGTAGACATCAGCCTTGTTTTCCTTCCACAGCCTGGAATCTAGTTCTTCTCACCAAAACATTCTAGCTAGCTTCAAACTAGCACACTTCCTGTCATAACAGTTCCAGAAAATTATGTATGAAGAATACTGGGGGATGGGAATTAAAATCATGACTTTTTCACAGAATGTTTGGGTTTAAAAGGGATCTTGAAATATATCTGGTTCAACCCCCCTGCCAGAGCAGGACCACCTAGAGGTAGTCCACCTTTAACCATCACAAATAGTAAAAGAGAAAGTGTAAAAACTTAACATAAATATCTTAAGCTTTATGATTTGTAGTTCAGCACTTATCTTTATTCTACAGCACTTCTTATAGCTCTTTAGGTGCTGACAGTTAGCTTCTGGTACTTGATGTCAGGCAAGTTAATTAGTTAATTCCTTAGATATTCAGCAACAGCAAATCTGTAACAGTTCTGGATCTTTTAGAAGTTTAAAATTCCTTGTCTGTGTATTTAATCTGTGTTTCTTTTTGTCAGCTGTCCATAGTCTTTCTTTTAGGTTTCTTAAGAACATATGAAAAATAGCCATGAAAGCTGTGCAGCAATTTGATGCCATATTCTGTAGGGACTTTTAAAAGGTCTTGCACAGGTTTGATCTGTGTTTTAAAAACACAAAAATAATGGCAACCTGCATGTTGATTGTGCATGTGTATGCTCATTCTTTGCACAGGGTTGCCGGAGCAACCTGGAGTTTGGAATTTGCTTAACCTTGCAAGAGGTCATTATAGCTATTTGGGCTACTGTCCCAAGACATGCTTCCCATACTTGCAGTATCCTGAGCATATTTCTTACAGATAGTGAGGTTCTGAGCTCAAGACAGAGAGTGAAGACTCTCAGAATCTTGTATGTAGTACTGATGGACTCCATCTGTGAACAGGATGGTACTGCAGAATCTGATAGAGCTGAAAGCATTGAGAATTTGTTTCCTGTAAGCATTTTCTGATCTTATTAAAAAAATAGATATTTTAAGGTGTTTTGTATGAGACAAAATTGCTCCACAAAGGTCTAAGTCAGTGGTTTACTTATCAAGTTGGTCTTTCATGTGTTCCAGCCTTTCCAGCAAGATAACAATTTTATTTCTTGAAAACAAGAGTTAAAACTAATTGAAAATGAAGAAATCCTTGTGGCTGAAAGCTGCTAATTTAAATTCCTTATCTCTGATTTACGGATAAACAGTTTCATCAGTATGAACCAAAAATGCAGTAATGACCTAGACACCCACATCAGCTTACCAAAAATGCAGTACTGCATTGTGGTTATGCAAAACAAAATCCAAACAGAACAGGTATTTGTATTAAGTTTAAAAAAGTATGGGAAAGAAACAGAAGTGTAAACATCTGCAGATACAGTATGCAGCAAAGAAAGGCAGTTAAACCATGATGCCCATAATCCTGTACGATTGAAAACCTATGACACAAAGGTTCTTCTGTGGTTTATATGATGTAATCTGTTTGTCAGTACATGAGACACTCAGCTGTTTAACAGGCTAGTGAACCAATTTTTAAGACCCGTGTTTTATCAAACATAGGATTTCATTGAAATCAGAATTAGAGCTTCTTAACTACCTACTTTAAGACAATGATTTAAAGAAACCCTCAGTTTCAAAATAATGTAAATTTTAGCAGACCAGATGCCTTAATTTCAACAGAAACTGGATGCTCTTATTTTTCTTATACTTTCAGGTTTGTGTTTTTCATTAAATGCTATTCATATTACCAGGAGCTTACTAGTTCTTGCTACAATTAGGGGTTTTGTACTAAAAAGGTGCATTTGTTGTCTCACAACACTGTTTTATTGAGACTGCTCTAAATATGTATTTTTTCCCTGTGTAAGTCAGAAAACCCCAACCAAAACCTGCACAAAACCACAAAAACCCACATTGAGACACACATTGTTCTTCCTTGTTTCTAATAAAATCTATTGGTCCTGTTTTTCTTGTACAATGGAGAGACAGCCTCAGAACTCCATCATATCCACATAATCCACCTTCCTTTTTACACTAGCTGTAAGGCTGCTTAACTTGTGTTTCCAGATAGGAGAGACCTTTTAATTGTAGTTACATATATGCAGTAGCTAAAGTGCTGCACATCACAGCTTTGAGTCCGTAAGCATGTTAAAGGAAAAAGGTTGAGTAATTACATGAATAATTTGCATAAGAAATTGTAGGCAGTTCTGGAAAATTGTCTGGAGGATTCCATGTGTGGTTTTAAATAAAGCTCAGTTGAAAATCATCTGAGCTGCATGAAACTTGCATCTGAATGTGGTCATTAATGTTTCCAGGCTTGGAAGATTTTTTCCTAGGGCTTCCTGCTATTCCAGCTTAACAATTACTGTTCCCTGTAGTTTGAACATTTAAAAGTAGAGATTTGAGGAGAAGCTAATATGAGCTGTAATTCAAAACACACCATTTGTGATGTGTTTTGCATTACAGTATTAGAGGAAAGGATTGTGTGAGCTAGCTCTTCATTCCTTTGACAGAAGGCTTAGGAATGAGGAGGGTGCATTATGTCCCATCCAGACTTTACTTCTAGTTTACATGAATTCACGTTTTCAAGGCTATCTTCATGAGAAAGAGACTTACACTTCAAAGGAAATTACACTCAGCCTTGAAAGGGAGAGGAAGAACTTGGACAACCTATATGCTCATTGAGTAAAGTCTCAGGTAAAAAAAGTTCTCTTGCAGTGTAATGATTGACTGAAAGGCCAGAGAAAATGCATGTTTGTAATTTTATTCTAAACCACTGTTGGTCAGATATCAAAAGTGTTGTCATTGAGTACTTTAGCTTTATAGAATGTAATCCTTACCCCAATGTAGATGTAGTTTTTGGGTTTTGTTGTGGGGCTTTGAGTTTTTTGATGTTATCCATGCTAAAGTAGTCAGCAGTTTTAGGAAAATCTTTTTAACCTCTGATGGTAGATTTGGCTTAACCAGGATGTTCTCCCTCCCCTCCCCCCTAAAACTCAGCCAGTTTTAAAGCAAAAGGAATGTGATAATAGAGATGAATGCAGAAATCAGAACTTAAGACATAAGGAAAAGTGAGAGATCAGAAACAGTATCTACATGACAAAAGTAGGGTGGTGGATTTTCAAACTGCCAAGGGTTTCTGCTTCTTTCTTTACTTAGTAACTTATTTTTGCAAGCCTCTAGTAGTGCTGTTTACTGAATAGGTTATGTATTTGCCCAAAAGGAACTTCTCTTTGAAGCTCTTCAGCCAATTACAAGGAACTTTGAACCAAAAAATAATGCTTGCATGGTCAGAGTGTTGGAAAAATGCAAATTGAAAGTTGCTTGCTTTTTTTTTTTTTATTACTTTTGTTATTCTTCCTCCCAAGCATTTACTGGGCAGCAATGTTTAACCTCCTTCTTCCACTGTCTGTGTGTGGAAGCCAGAACTGAGCTGCTTCAAATGTGTTAGTTCAAATATATTTTCCTCCATTTCTTTCATTCTTTCTTTCCTAATCCTCTAAGATGGACATTTATGATGATTAATTGTGTTACAGTAGAACACTAGGAAACCATGGTATTGAGTATTGTGTAAACATAATGACAAAAGATTCCCCGTGTCCTGTTTACCTCTGGGGAAAAAAAAAGAGGCATGAGAGGACAGTGACTTGCTCAAGGCTATACAAAATGTGTCTTTTTCCAAGAGTTCAAAATTGCCTTTGCCTTTTTTTTTCCTGCGCATTAATAAAATTCTTATGCTTGAACCACATTCTTCTATATTTTCAGCTACAGACAAATAAATTGCTGTAGAGTGTACTGTTTACACCATGGCATCCCTGGTGGTGGGGTGTGTGTTTGCATCAGTATGCAAGGAAATCCAAATTCTTAACGTCTGCTTGTGCTAAAACATAATATGCTTTGCAGGGTGGTGATGTAAATATTTAACATAATGTAAAGGAAATGCAATTAGGTACTTCTATGCACTTCTGTTTTTCAGGGTGTGTTCTTGTCCTGGTAAGCAGTATGTATACTACTTAAAACTAAACTACATGGAAAACAAATAAGAGAAGCAAGAGTGTAAATAATTTGAATTTAAGCAGTAAAACAGGAAGCTTTCTAAATTAAAATGCTGAGTTGAACTCTGCATTTCTTTACTCAGTGTCTTAGTTGTTGCATTCAAAGAAGTTCTTCATTTTCCATTTCAGCTAGAAGCAGCAGTTTTAAAACAATTTCCCAAGGGAGGAGGAGTGCATGCATACCTTGGATGGGGAGCTGTGAATGGTCATGTTCCCTTAGTAATGCGCTGAGATCTGTGAGTAGCTCCTGTTTCAAACAAGGAGAGTTACTCATAAGAGGGTTTTGTAACTTCTATTGAGTACTTTGTGCCTTGTCCAGCGAAGCACTTTTAAGTCTTTGCTTAATCTTTGAGATCCCAGTGATTTTAAACTAGTGGAATTTTGATTACTAAAAGCTAGAATCTTCAGTGCATCTCAGAATTATGTGTTGTGGTCTTGGCATGATAAGGGTACAGATACACTTTGAGTTTTTGTCTTTCTAATGACATCAGACACGAGTACATTCTTCTGTCACCACTGCTGCTCACTTTTTGGAGTCTAAATGTGAATCTTTAAAGCTTGTCAAGATTAAGGAATGTACCTATATTTATTAGTTTTCCCTAATGCTTTAATAGAGGTAAATCAAATAAAGGTATGATAAAGTGTGCAAATTTCACTGTCACTGAATTTTCCTACAGAATATTAAATTATTTTCAGCAGAAGATATTATGTAGCTGTGATACTCTAAGGATGGAGGCCAGATATGATACATAGTGTGAAATTTAGGCTGGTGAGGGAAGGTGCCACCCATAATGTCCTTTAAGTTACAGTGGTATGTGTAGTATGTGTAAGTGGCTATATAAAGTCAATACCCAGTATAATTAACTGCAGTATTGCTTGTGGGCCTGAAAAATTGAGTGGTTTTGTTTGGACTGTGTGATTTTTACTTTTTTTTTCTTTGTTTCTCTCTTGTCTGTGTATAAAATACTCATGAATGCAAAAGCAGAATGCTCCATTAAGTTTTTTCCATTCCTTACCTATTTTAAATTGTGAGATCACTGAAGGGATAGCTGCTAAAGCTGATTATCAAATAACTTGGGATCCAGGCTTTTCTGATATGAAAAGTACAGTTTGCTACACAGAAAGAAAAATGTAGCATGAAGTCTTCAAAAAGAAAGAGTGAGAAAACTAGTTTAGAAATCCTGATGTCACCACAGCCAAGGAAGCCACACCTTTAAAACTGCTTCTTAAGACAGCAGTGCCAGAGTTCAGTTTGTGTGTGTATCTCTTTTTGGAAAGTAAGCAGTGAGGCACTCTGTCTGGTGAAAAGATTTAGAAGTTTGCATGATCCAGAAAGCTCTTAGACAACTTGGCAATCTGCTATTTTTAGTTGCTGGAGTTTAATATTAATCTGCATTAGGAAGTACGTAAACGGAAACAGCTAAGCTGGCATAAGTAGCTGAGAGTGTACAAATACATAAGAAAATATCTTTTAGTGGTTAGAATACTCAGGTATGGGAAAACAGTTAGTTGATACTCTCCTCAAAAGGAAATAATTCAGGAAGACAAGGTTGATTTATGAGGTTAAGTCATTTTATGTAGCAGTCTATGTTGCACCGGATATTGAGGAAACTTTATCTTGGTTATAGTCTTTGCCAGAAATGAAGATGAGATCTCACACACAAGGTATTAAAATTAACTCATAAGCAGAGGAAGTCAGCAGGATCAAACAGGGAATGATCTGACTATGAGAAGAGGTTAATAACAACTATATGAATTACTTGCAAGGAAGAGGGTTGCTTTTCAAAAACACATATATAAACCTTACTACAAAGCACTGCAAAACTTCAGAAATGTCTAGGCATGGTTTTGTAATGTTTAAAGTAGGTGAACAAAAAGCCCACACACATTGTACAGTAGAATTCAAACTGCACCATTTTGTGCAAAGATAATTGATATGATAGAATTCTGTCATAGTGGCTGAAGAAAATGTGGTTAATATGATTCAGAATTTTCCCAGAAACTTTGAATAAAGCTGAGCTTTCTCAAACTGAGAAACAAAATATTGTCTCAGATCAAAACCTGGTTGAGATGGGAGATAATAATAGCATTAAATGATCAGTTAGCATTTTAATTAAAAACTAATCTAGGTGCACAAGGCATTTCAGTCTGCCAGGACCTAAAGTATCAGTAGTCATGAGTTGTATTTAGGCATTAGTTGTGTTATCAGGCTATATGTAAAGTGAAGCAACCTAAGTTGCAATGTCCAAATCATGGCAGATTAACCATAGCAGCAAATGTACTGTGCATCAAGAAGAAAATTTGAATTGTATGTGTATGTAGGTTTCAAATTAGACACATCGGCTCAGGAAAACAAAAAAAAAAAAAAGACTTAACAAATCATTTTCAGAAGCCCAATGAAGATTTATCTTCCCTTCAAAAGTAAGATGTAAATGATGTAAGTAAAATGAAGAACAGTATAGAGATGACTATAATCCCTCCAGTAGATAAATAATGCAGGCCTCTGTGGAAATGTTCTTTGCCATTTGGATCCAACATACAGCTGTAAAGTAAGTTACAAAAAGGGAAGGAATGAGAGGAGTACAATACAACTGATCAAAAGCCTGAAAAAAGTCTCTTGTGAAGTCAAATAAAGGGGGATGGGTAATGTGATTGCTCATGCCAAAGAGAAAAGGAACGAAGGCATAACATGCACAAGCTGTCACATGCATGAGGCAATGAATTATAAATAAAAATATTGAAAGGTAGATCAGAGAGGGGTATTAAATGAAATCAAGGTTTGAAATTTAGGCCTGAGAACAGTTAGCTCATTTTATTGTGCGTCTCATTGAAACAGTAACAAGACAAAAAGAGTTGGAGATATTGGAACCTGTATTATTTCTAATTCTTCCCCAAGTGTGCTATGTGTTTTCTTGAGAATATAACTGCTGCTGGAGAGCTGGCAGGAGGGAGATGTAATTGAGAGGTAGTGAAGTTTCATTAACCATTTTTACTGTGAACTTTTGAGAGTTTGTTCTCTGTGGAAGAGTTTTAAACCTTCTCAAGGTCACATTTTTCTGGTTCTGGTAGCACAACCTATTTCCATCTAAGTTTCTTGTCAAGTGAACATGCATCAACTTTTCTTACTTTGCTTAACACTGCTGTGTGTGAGGATTTCTAACTAGGAAGCTGAGAATTTAGTGACATCTCATGGTAAACATGGAAAATTACAAGTGATTTGTGGCAAGGTTGTGACGTTTGTAATTTAACTGATACTGCAAACGTTTTCTAATCACAATTCTTTAACATGTTTGTATATACATTTCACATTGAATTCTCCAGTGTTCACTGTTTCTCTAGAGACTAACTCATGTATTTCAAAGCCCAGAATGCTTATACTTGTCAATTACTAACTCATGTATTTCAAAGCCCAGAATGCTTATACTTGTCAATTAACATCTGAAATCTATACTCTGTAGTAGTACCTACATAGTTGTCACTTACAAAACAATCTCATAATACTGTTTTCTCTCCTGGTTTGTTTGGTTTAGGTACAAAGTCTGCTACAGAGTATGCTAATGGTGGTTATGATATTGTATCACCTGCTCCTTCAGTATACTTGGGCACATTTCAAATTTTGCATCTCCTGGAAGATCTAAAGATGGCATTGGAAATGATAGAAGATCCTCAAGAGAAAGAAGCATTGCGAAGTCAAATTCCAGGGGCCACAGCAGTGTGTTTGCGGGAATGGTTTGAAGAGAATCTGGTGAGTAGTTAGTTACAGCTTTTTCATTTCGTTTGCAAACAGCATTGGGGCAAGTATGTAGGTATTTCAGTTATTTTTATTATGGCCAAAGTCTGCTTATTCAGGGAACTGCAGGGGATGCTGAGCAATCATAGAAAGATGAGGATGCCACCATTTTATGTGTTGATTTCTAAAATAATGCACATAGAGGGGTACAAGAAATTGGTAAAAGGTCTTATTTTGCCCTTGGTGAGAGAAAAGTTACCTTTTCTGTGTTTGGTTGTTTCTTTGCTGGACATAAATAGTGACAAACCTCATTTTTAAACCATCAGTTTGGAATATGATGGCATTGTATGTAGAAGGGACAAGCTGAAGTTGGATTAATTTCCTATTACTTTCCTTGATACATTTCTTTTACCCTAACTATTGCTATTATGCATTTCCAAGTATCTTATACACGAGGCAGTGGTGGTAAATGCAGGAAAGCTCTAGCTTGTGTATTGGGCTAGATAGGGAATAAAATTTTGACTACATTGGAAAAGATCAAGGCTTACCAGCCGGGGAGCAGGTCTTCAGATGGACCTTAAAAGAAGAGATCCCTTGGATGTAAAGGAAGAGAAATTGCAGGTCCTGCTAGAAAATACCTTCACTGCAAGTGAATGGTGGTTTCCTAATGAGTAAAAGCTCACTTTCTCTACTTCAATGTTTTTTCTAGAGAAGTGATTTTTTTTTTTAATGGGTAGATTCAGGGAAACTAGTGGATGCAGTCTACCTTGACTACATGGCCTTTGACACCACCTCCCATGACTTCCTAGTGAGCAAGCTCAGGAAGTGTGGGAGGGAAGAGAAGACAGTGAAGTGGACTAGGAACTGGTTACAAGATAGAGTTCAAAGAGTGGTGATCAATGGTGCCAGGTCCAGCTGGAGAGCTGTAACCCGTGGAGGTGCCAGGAAACAGTGCTGGGTCCGGTGAGATTTAACATTTTCATCAGTGACACTGATGAGGGGACAGACAGACAGACAGTCTGCTCAGCAGTTTTGCTGATGACACCAAACTGGGAGGCTTTGCTGATACAGCTGAAGACAGTGCAGCCATCCAGCAAGACTTGGACAAACTGGAGAGCTGGGCACAGAGGAACAAATCCCAGAGTCCTGCATCTGGGGAGAAATAATAAACTGTACCAGTAAAGGCTGGGAGGTGATCTGCTGTAGAGCAGCCCTGTGGAGAGGACCCTGAGAGTCCTGGCAGATAACAAGTTATCTGTGGACAGCAATGTGCCCTTGTGGCCAGGAAGACAAATGAAATCCTGGGGTGTATTAAGAAGAGTGTGTCCAGCAGATCAAGGGAGGTTCTCCTCCCCCTCTTCTCTGCCCTGGTGAGACCTCATCTTGAGTGCTGCATTCAGTTTTGGGCTCCCTAGTTTAAGAGAGCCTGGGATCTGCTGGAGAGGGTCCAGCAGAAAGCTACAAGGATGATTAGGGGACTGGAGCACTGCTTGATGAGAAGAGGCTGAGGGACCTGTTTTTTTTTAGGCTGGAGAAGAGAAGACTGAGAGGAGATGTTTATAAATATCTGAGGGCTGGGGATCAGGAGGAGGGAGAACAGGCTCTGCGCCCTTGATCTCTGTGACAGGACAAGGAGCAATGGGTGTAAGTTGCAGCACAAGGGGTTCCACCTCAATACAAGGGGGAAGTTCTTTACTGTAGGGATCACGGAACACTGGAACAGGCTCCTCAGACAGGTGTCGAGTCTCCTTCTCTGGAAATCTTCAAGGCCTGTCTGGATGCATTCATGTGTGACCTGAGCTAGATTGTGTGGTCCTGCTCTGGCAGGGGCGTTGGACTCAATGATCTCTTTGGACCCTTCCAACTCCTGACATCCTGTGATCCTGTGAATTTTGTCTGTGATCTCTGGTTCAGTGTTTATCATCTGCTGTGCTTATTAAATCCTGATGTTGTTGAAAAGGTAGGCGATTTTATTTGAAGTGTCAGCTCTTGGTTGGTTGGTGTTCTGCATAGAGCACATATCTGTGGCCAGAAAATCCAGTTTGGGACTTTTTGAGGAAAAGAATAAGAATTTATTACCAGGTGTGGAAGCTAAAAGTGGAGGCAAGAAAAGATACCTGAAGACTAATTCCTGCTTGGTAATATCAAAGAACAGCATTTAACAGCTATTACTTGGTTTAAGCAAAAATATGGAATAGAAATCCCAATTGTTTTCTTGTGTGCTCCTCCTGCATTAGCAATCATTAAAACTGAATGCAACCTTTAAAGCACTTCAAGATAGAGTACATCTGTCCCTGCTAATTCTGTTTGTGCTGCACAGCAGTGTTTGGGATTGCAGGTTAGAGGACAGAAAGTGACTGAACCTTCTCTGTATTGTTTGCTTATGTTGGGGTATCACCTAGAAACTACAGCTCAGCTGTACTAGAATGGGAAAAATAACTTCTGTGTAAGTTGCCCCTTGGCCTTCCAATTCAAGGACCTTTGCAGCTTTAGTAATTGCCATGTAGTGTGCTCAACTACACCTAGTGCTTAAATAAATAAGAACTGTGGACTTCAGCCTTTTGGTCAGCTTTGAGGTACATTGGCTTATTACTGATCAGTCACAGAGCTTCTGTGATGGTTATAGATAAAATATATGGTCTCACTGGAGTCTTACCTTCCTTCAATTCCATAGTGCCAAACTGAAATTTCAGACATGAAATAGCACCAAGCCATGGCTTGTTTGTATTTTTGGTATTTTAAACACTTGTGACTGTTACATTCTCTGTCTGCTATATGTGTGGATACCAAAGGTGTGGGGAAATTCAGATATGCCTAGAGCATGAAAACTTTAGATGACATAATTCATACCTGATTACTTTGCCTGCTTCCTCTTCTCAAAGCATTTGCTTTGTTCTTTTTTTTATGGCACCATTGGTAATGATTTGGTGTTTTGGTGATTTGATGGAGCTGGATTTTGAGCTTTTCCTCTCCAGCCCCTTAAGGAAGAGGCATAACATTAATGGAAATAAAATCTGCTTTTAGAAAGGGCTCCTTTTTGCACTTCTGTTGTGTGGGATCTCTGAACATATCAGGATATCAGGTTCTTGAGTTCACGATGTAACTGGACACAGTAACGGCTGCCACTGCTCTGAGGTAGAGAAATAGGTTTGACAAACTTAGCACTGAATTCAGAAAGATTATTACTATGTATTATAGAATGAAGATTTAATAGTTGCTGTAACTGCATAAGTATTTTGACCAAGCTAAATCATCGTTAATTACAGACTTTTAACTACTTAGGAACTGTATTAATTTTTTTGCCTCAACATGAATGTTGGGAGTATGCTTTAGGATTATGAATTCTTTGGCCTTAAAACAGACCAAAACCACTTGGGGATTATCATGGAGTTCATATGAAACAATTTTGTGTGCAGTTTCAATGCTTCTTGTTAAATATTTTAGTGTAGGTGGTGTCCACATGACATATCACAAAGCAGGTAGTAATTTCAGCATTAAAAATTAACTGTCACAGTAACGACTGTCTGCTTGACTTGGTGAGCTATGAGAGAATGTATTTAGTTACAGTTTCATTTCATAACTCTAAATGAACTTTACACTGTTATTTTAGTTTTCATTCTATACATCTTTTATGGAACTCTTTTCTGAGTTAAAAGGAATGAGAGTGATCTTAGTGTTCCTGAAGTGATCTTAAGCATGAGTGAAAGCCTCATTTGGCAGAGAGCAAGACATAATCTTCCTTCCAGTGGAACATTTATGTTTAAAGCAAGCCACTTAGCCATGTAGCTTTATATACCTACCCTTAAAAGTACTGAAAACTCATCAGTATTTTCCTGAAAACTCATTAGTATTTTCCTGATTAAGTTTTATGCAGAAGCCTAATTTTCTAAATGTTACCAATCTGAGGAAACAAGAAGTGGAGAAGAGCAGAAGAGATGCTGAAGGAATGTGTGGCAGAGGCAACTTGTTAAATTAATGTTATTTGCCTTATGGTTTATGTTGTGCCTTGTTTCATTTCATACTTTGTGTTTTTTTAATGGTAAACCAGGGAATTTTCACATAAGTAGGATAAATACCTTAGAATCTCAATTGCCATTTGGTCATAATTAAACTTCAGAAGAGATTGTTTCCACTGTGCCTTAATATCTGGGAAATTTGGTTTTGTTGACTGTCTTTACAGGGACTTAAAACAGAAAGCCCCAGTTTAGAATTCTAACTTGGTGAAGTCTGTGAAGTTTTGGAATTACTTCAAAGTTTTATTTTAAGCATGTGTTCAAATGCTCTGCTGAAACATAATCAGTGGTCTCTCTGTTTCACTGTTGTCTGAGATTAATTTCATAGTTATCTGTCCAGAAGAGAGGCAGAAAATGACTGCTTTACAAGACACTTCAATGTGCTTGAAAACACACTTTTGTAAAAGTATCAATAGAATTCTTTGGCAGCAGCTAAAAGGGAAGAGCAATGTCAATTAAAGCCAGTATATTTATCTGCTGGTAGATTTGACTGTGAGATTCAACTGTTGAGAGTCATGATGGAGCTATATATAGCTGAATCTTCCCATTGCCAAGAGGTATTAGCACATGTTAAATTGGAAGTGGACCAGTCGAGCCTGCTTGGGACAGCACAGAAAAGCCCTCATTCCATAAGCATTGGTGTTTATTTTTGCCAACTTGCAACACTAGATGGATATGGTTTCTGAGCAGTAGTCAGAGTCAAAAGTTGTATGACCCAGTCCTCTGCTGTGCTTCAGCTCCTTTTAAATGAGATGATGATGCAAGTAAGGCCTTGAGCTTGTCCTCTCAGAGTTCCTCAAGTGTGTTAGAGCAATTGACAGCACACAAGAAGTAGCAGAGACGAGTCCTTCATAGATTCAGTTTTCTATGAGTACTAGAGAGTGCCTTGGAGCTAATGGAAAGGGGTTGTACACAGCTTGCATGGAGTTTTTTTAGATGAAGCCTAATTTATTTTAATGTGTTTTTTTGGAGTCAACCTTATCTCTTGACTCTGATTGTTCACTGTAGCAGCTACCAGCAGAGGCAGAAAAGTCTTCTCTGCACAAAGGACTAATAGCAGCCTTCAAAAGCTTTGGAATAAGCAGGGCTGATTCAGATCTCTTTCTTTAAATGACATGGTGATATTAGCTTTTGGTATTTTATTTCATCATTGTGATGGTCCATGATGCCTAACAGAGCCATCTTCAAACAGCAGCTTAGGCAGAATCGTGTTATGGCCTTAGGTTTAGCATACTCATGGAAGAAAAGGGATATTCCTGTTATAGCAGGGCCTGTGTCTTTATGTGTTAAGCATTCTGAGATTTCAAGCTAGTCTGCTGACACCTTCTGAAGTTTAGCCCTTGGGGCTGTGGGATAGCCATAGGCTATCCACACCTCAATACCATGAGAGGGTATAGAGGATTACTCAGGAGGAAGCCGTGCCTGTGTACAGAGATTGCATGCTAGCTTTCAGAAGGATTAATGTGCTTTGGTTCCCTTTATCTCTCTTTCAGCTGTTGGCTTCAGCATCTTCCTTTGCACTGTCTGAATATCCCATCAGTTGATCTTTTATGTCTATGGTGATGCATGGTGTCTTTTTTTGATTTCACATTATGCTCTGTCACTAGAATTTCCAACTGTATTGCTTTTTACTGGTTTAAATATGATACATTATATTAAGTTATCAAACATCAATGTAGACAGGTAAGTGCTATGAAGCATCTGCTTTTTAAAGTGTAGCCAGAGCAAACACTGGAAAATGTCTTCCATAAAGTAACTAGCAGAGAGGTTGGTAAGAGAGAATTATTTTGTTAGGTGATAACAGGTAAAGTGCCAACACAGGAATGCTATTGACAGTTTGCATTTGTGCTGCTCTGAAAAATCACCAAAAAAAGTGGCTTAGCACAAATTTAACTGAGTAAAAGGTGAATTGCTAATGTAACAGTAATAAATGCAATTTCATAGGGCCTCAACTAGGTGGGAGAAAGAGAAACAATGGTGGAAATGCAAACAACTCTGTACTACTTCAGTTCCAGTGGTGGCAGGAAAAGAATACACCAGACAGTAAGACTGCCTCCTTACTCAGTTTGGTGAGTTGTGGGTGTTTTCTTGCCTCATCATACATCTGGAGTGGAAGGGCATGAGAAGTGTAACTGACCGTTTAAAGCAATCTTTCACTTTGTTTCAAAGCTGTTAATCCAGCTCTGTTTACTTACTAAAACCTCATTTGAAACATTTGCTCATTCTCCCTGGGATAGCACTTGAAGGTGGTGGTGCTGCAGTGAGATTGGGGGATTTTTGCTTGGTTGGTCCTTAATTCTCCATTGAACTAGAAGCTAGTGCTTAGTGAAAAACTACACACAGACATGGATTTCCTTAAAAATAATACAGTGGTAACCTGATGAAGCAGTCCTCAGATTGCAGTGTATTTCCCTTGTTTTCACACTGGCCAGAGAAGCTAGCCTCCTGTTCCCATGAAATGGACAAGTAGCCTAAGCAAATCTGGGGCAACTGATTTCTATCCAGTTGGTATCTGAAACCTTTTTCAGGCCAAAGCTCAAGCAGGATGTAAAGTTCAGCATGCAATTGACGGGTTAAAAGGGAGCATGTGACTGTCTGGAATGTATGTTGTCAACATTCATGACTGATAAGATGCAGAAAATTCAGACACGTTTACCTTTGAATCGGGAAGAATGACTAACAGAATCAGGAGACCTTTACACCAAATCCAGGACAAATGAGGAGGCAGAAATAAAGTAGATTTCCTTTTAAATGCTTTTCAGAAGAGAACTGGATACTCAGCTAGCTGCAAACACTGCACTGACACACTAGTGAGTGAGGTAATCATTTTCCTGCAGTTTTGTTTAAATGGAAACCAAACCCAGCAAGAGATTGCGTGGTGGAATGTTTTGAGATGTGTGCTTTCCCCTTCCCTGAATAACCCTGAATTGAGTGTTGGAGTCTGTATGTTGAAATGGATGAAATGTGGAACTTGAGGCTCCATAGTGGTGGTGCTGTGGGATATGCAGTACTTTGAGATAAAGTTTGATAGATTTGCTGTCCTCTGTAATCACATAACTAGTTTTCTGGGGAAAAGTATGCCTTCAGCTGTACAGACCTCATGTTTAATGTCAAGAGAACTCCAGTTTTCAGTTTGTCAGTCATGACAGAGGCTGTCATGCACAGAGAAGTGCACTATATTAAATACATCTTAATTTTTTTGAGTTTGTTGTGGTGATTTGAGGTAGTTTGTTTTGTTTGATTTGATTCTGGGTTTTTTGGGGTGGTGTTTATGTTGTTTTTTTTTCTTTTCCCTTTTTTAATGGATCATTGACAAAGAACTAAGGCTTTTGCCAGGCAGTGTGAGCTATTCAGGAAACAGCTGTTTTTATCAACTTTTACGATATCAAAAAACCCTTCTACAGCCAGTGGAGTATGAGTACATTCTGTGTACAGAGCAACCCCAGCCCTCTTCATTTCTATCTTGTAGTGTGGTTTACTTTTGGAAAATGGCAGTTCTTTTATCTTGTCATATTCACTGGTCATTTTAGTTATTTTGGCAGCTTTAGACTTCTAGCACTAACTTTCTAAAAGCATTTCATACATTTCTTGTCCCATGACTTCCTGTGTTTATTGCCTGTTGTTACTTAAAGAAAACTGGAAATCCAGCTTTATGTCCTTCTCCTTTAACACTGTATTATGAAAGACTCTAAAAGGAGGTCTGTGAGGTCAAATGGATCAAGAATTGACTGTAATAATGAAAGCTAACATCCCTTGCAGAAGCTCCTTCAAGTATAGGTGACTTCCAGTTTGGAATGTTGTCCTTATAAGAACTGCATTTCAGGATGTACAGATTCAGACTTTTGAGCTCTTTGTATATATCATTAGTATGAGGGGTAACTTGGACCCTGCCTGGCTCATCCAAACTGCTAGTTTGCTTCATCTTCAATGCAGAAGTGAGTTTGGCTGTAGAAACTGAAGAAAATGGAGCAATAAGTAAATTCAGATCATCACAAAAATCCCATGGAGATGGCTGCCGTTTGGTCTTAGTAGGCATTTCCCAAGCAGTTGTTCTTGTTTGTGTAAGAGTCCATTGCCCAGTGTAAGGCCCACCTTTAGCTAGTGGGTGATAGAATGCTGGAGACTGGAATCTATTGGGAAAAATTAGAACTTAATCATAACTACTCTGTGGAGGCACTAGAGGACACCACCGTAGCAGGCAACACTTGTAGACTTCCCTTCTTGCCAGAGCATTGCTTTGCATATGCATTTTTCTTGGTGTTGCAAGTTTGAAAATTTGCCTTGCTACATGACTTCAGCTTCAGCAGGAACAGACAAAAATCTTGGAGGGGTATCATCATCTGCTGTTAAGATAGAAAACTGCCTTGTCAGCAATATTTATGGGATAATTAACTTATCCACAGGATCGTCCTTGAATTCTTCCTCTTTTTATGATGTCTTTTGAGAAGACAGGCAAGTAATTGAAAGAGCAGAACTTATTTTTAGGTTTAAGTCTGAGCCTGAAATAAACTGAGAAGGCTGAGTAGTGTTACAATAAACAGGGAGTAAAACGGAGACAGGAAATAGGGGGTCTTTGGTAATGAATTCCAGTCACTCTTGAAACAGAAAGCCAGAGAAAGCATTATTTAGAAATAGTTTCTCAGTGACAGCCTAATAATTTTTAGCTTGTTATTCAACATTAAAAGGGAAGGGTTTCTGCAGATTTATACTACTCTTGAAAGATCCTTTTTGAAAGATCATTTAGCAAGTCTTGGTTTTGGCGTTTTTAGAGTTGAATTGTTCTGGTGTTAACTGATCTGCTGTTTAAAAAAACCAGATGTTTGGGGGAGAGTCTGAAGTTTATACAGTTGTGTGTAATATATACATCTGTGAGAAGCATTTGGGATAAGACTGGGGCAGAAGACTGAGCGTAAAGTATGAGCTCGCACTCGAGAGTTTAGAATTTGAGGGCTGAAAGGGGACGAAGTCACAACTGCATCCTGTAGAACTAAGCCGTGCGCTTGCTTCCAAAGTGTCTTTTAACCCTGGGAATGTGACTGCTGAGATGGGCCCAAAGCATGGATGGTGAGATTGATATTTACAAGCACTTCACGTGGCTGAAGAGGGTAAGTGGTTTGCTGGGCTTTGTGTTTTCCTTTGTAAATGCACTTTAACAAAGCTTAGTCAGAGTTCGCAGCTTTGTGAAAAGAAACGTTGAGTGCCTCAGACTTAAAACACTGTAACTTTCTTCCTGAAAAATGAGTTAAAGACTTTTCGTGTAGGAGGAGGAGGCTTGGGGAGGGGAGAGAGAGTCAGCTGTCTTTGTCTTTAAACTTCAAAGATTCTAGCAAGTGCTAGTGCTGCTTTCCTTTCCAACTAAGTAAATCCTGCATGAGAATGTATGGGGGGGGAAAGGGCTGTTTACCATAATGTCCTTGAAAATGAAAAATTATTTGCCTTAGTTCTTCACTTAACTCTTCACTGAGGTAACTGCATGAGACCTTTCAGGATGCCTTTGTTTTAGGCAAAAATAATGATACTTCTCCCCTGTGCACAAACTCTGATAAAGTTGTGTTTAAAAAATACATTGTTATTAAGCTTCTGGTTTTTTGTGATGAACTGTCTGAACATGAATAAACTGCACGAGATTGTTTTCTGTCTTCCTGTAAAAGAAAAAATGCAAGTTTGTGCAATTGTCTCATCACCCTGGAAAAAAAAACCACTTCATTTTTGTCAGCTTTCAGATTCTTAAAGCTCCGAGTATTTATTTTTCAGGGTTTGAAAAATCCAGGAATGTGATGTGAACAGGTCCTTCGCAGTGGAAGGTTGTTGTTTTGTGGGGTTTTGGGGTTGTTATTATTAAAATACTAATTTGTGTGTCATGTAGGCAGAACATCCTCTTATACTTCTAAAATCTCTTTGAACCTGCATGTACTTTTTTGCAAAGTCTGTGCATGCCATTTATTTTAGTGCTTCTGTATGGCATTGGACTGAAGATATATGTGTGTGCATATACACATACACTCTATTTTACTAGCTGTATGAAGATAAAATGTAGGCAAATATGTGAAGTGTGATTAGGAACTTTAATTTGGGTAGTTTCTTGAATATAAAATATTCATGATCTAATGCCAGTATTTAATAAAGACTTGAGAATCTTGAAGTTAGTTTACAAAACCTTTACATCAGATTCTGGAAACTTTTACCATTTCTGGAGTGTGGGAGTGAGTGGGATACTGAAGGAGAGGAGACAACAGGAAGTAGCAGTTGGTAACATTATCTTATTAGTGTAACCTGTGCTCTGTGCATTTAAAGCTAAATAAACTCTAGTGGGTTTAGAGATCACCCATTAATTTATTCAAATGAAGTTAGGAATGTGGTATATCTGCCACCCCTACTTCTGCTTTAAATTTAATTTCTGAAAAGATAGGTTTGCTAACAGAAGGCTGCAGTGTGAGGTTATCAAGCTGCATGGCATTCAGGATACACTGAGGACAGTAACAGATAGTGAGAAAGGGCTCACAAAACAGCTACAGTGCAGAAAGTCTCTGAAACACACAGATGCTCACAGATCTGGAGAGGCTGACACAGGGTGTCTTTAGGGTGATTTTTCAAGTACTGTGTTCAGAAAGGTGACTGTGTTTAAATGTAACACAGGTTTTTACAGAAATTAATAATGCTTTTACTGTTACATGTAATTATTTTTTACTGTTACACGTAATTCCTTACAAGCTCTTTAAGGGGCTGAGAATGTGTGGGGGAAGGGAATTGAAAGTGATTTTACATTGTTCCCAGGAGAACTTATGCAGTCTGCTTCTCCAAATTCCTTTGACAAGTGATTTTTAAAAAGAAGTTGAAACAGTTTAAGTTGCTTATTTAATTCTCATGTTGAAGAGCCCTGAAGTCACATGTCTAGCACTGATTACGAGAGCATATAAAGATTTCAGGCCCTGCAATCATAAACTGTTGCTCTTTGTCTGATAATGAAAGCATGAGTACTCTCCAGAGTAACAAATGGCACTTCACAAAAAGTAACTGCAACAGACTTCCATAAACCCTTGGTGAAGTATGCCAGAGCTGACTCAAATTTCACCATTAGCAGGAATCACTTCAGAGAGCAGGATCAGTTTTGATGTTGCAGTGGTTGGCTAAGCTAGGTTTGCATGGTATCTGTGGCTTGGACTGGGTTAGGACAGCAAACAAACACAAAAATCACGAGATACAGGCAGGGACAATGACAAATACAACTGCTATTCTTGGATCTTTAGAAGAGAGGATCTGGTTTTATGCAGTAGTCTTGTAATACAGTGTGCATCATGCAACAGCAGCAAGAACTAAACAGTATTTAGATCAAATTGAAATAAGGTATCACCATACTTTGGCTATGGTCGTTCTTGGCACAGCATTTTAACAGGTCATTTTAATATGAACAAGATCCAGAAAGAGACAGAGTGTATTTGTTGGTCATCCTAACCCCATCCAAGCCCACAAAGTGGACAGCAAAATGTAAGAGTGGATGTACAGAGCCAAAAACCAACTTAACCTTGTCTCAGTGGCA
Organism: Pogoniulus pusillus; assembly: GCF_015220805.1. NCBI lineage: Eukaryota > Metazoa > Chordata > Aves > Piciformes > Lybiidae > Pogoniulus > Pogoniulus pusillus. The sequence continues at coordinate 15,809,169 of NC_087287.1, read as the reverse complement.
TATGAGGCACAGCTAATCTGTTTTCCTTTGTTTACTGTTGTCTTTTTTACTCCACTTTCTCTTTTTTTTTTTTTCTCCCTGGCTTTTCCCAGTAATAAAAGTTATATAGTCTGCAGTAGTATTTCTCACAAAAGAAAGAGTTTTCTCTGATGATACCAGACAAAATTCTGCAACAGGTACAGCTACACTGTGCTATACCTTGCTATTGGACAGTGATACTTGAATGGCAGTTTCAGAACTGAGCTTATTCTGGCTGAGAAGCAGAATACCTGACACAGACACGTAGTGCCACCCTGCTTTTATGCAGCGTTATAAGGGTTTGTAACAATGCAAATATTCATAGTATCATATCATAGTATCATAGTATCATCAGGGTTGGAAGAGACCTCACAGATCATCGAGTCCAACCCTTTACCACAGAGCTCAAGGCTAGACCATGGCACCAAGTGCCACGTCCAACCTTGCCTTAAAGTGCCCCATACCTCATCAGTAAGACATGAAGTCTGCCTAAGGAGGATATGGGAATTTATGAAGGCATTGGTCTGGTGTTTCACTACTGAACAAGGGCAAAATCCTGACAAGCTGGTGAAATGCTTGGAAAAAGTCTGACCCAGAGAGAAAAAATCACTGTGGTGTGTTGGTGTCTGGCCTATGCTTATCAAGCCCTTCTGAGAGTGCTCAAGAGTAAGAGAAGTCTCTGGACCTACAGATAGACCAACAGGCACAGCAGCTGCAGCAGAGTATCAGCCTGTGCCAGTTTCAGCTGCCTCTGTCAGCAGCCTGTTTCTAGAAGGCTATGAAAGGTTCTCATGGATATAAAATGCACTTTGAACAGCAAAGGCAGCAGCATCGTTCTCATAAAATAGTTGATGGGCAGTTTGTGGGAAAGTGTCTTGCTGATAAGTGATGTTTGGTTCTTTGACAGTGCCTAGGCATAAATCTGTCAGTCTTTTAAAGTTTCTGTTGCAAGCTGTGGAACTTGAGACACTCCCCACTATCTGAAGTTGGAAGTGTCTCATCTTTAGGAAACGTTCTTTGGTTCTTCCAAGGGATCTAGGTTAGAGGGATGACATACAATTTCAACTGGTGTCTTGTTGCTTTGTTCTTACCTTTCCATCTGGCCTTAACTGGAACACACTATTCCAAAGAAAAATGCTATAATCCCTGTTTTAGTACAGAGGCATGAAGGTACAGCCACAAATAGTTAACAAGCATCACAAAAATATATGGTAATAGTTACTATAAACAGTATTACAGGCTCTCTAAGGACACTGTAAATTAACTGAGTTATTTGAACTGCAGTGGGTGGAATGTACCAAATGGAAGGTCTCTTGTCTTATTTTGAGAGAAAAATATGAAGTAGAGGTGCTTGACTGTGGTAGCTTGCCTTGAACTTACTTTCTGGAGTGCATGCAGCACAGTATGATGGTTGACCTGAAAGAAGTATAGATAGTTCTTAGACTTTACTTTCTTCCCAGGTGCTGTTCATGACCTGTCCTAGCAAAAGGTGGTGCAATCAAACCCATGCTATACCTGTTAAATTTGTGATGCTAAGGGTGAATCTTATGACTTGTGTAAGGCTGTCTTCCTTTCAGTAACGTAACTATCTGGAGGAGAAAATAGGAATTAGCATTAGGAAAGATTTTCCAAATATAACTATTTGGTCAAAATTGTGTTATAAGTGCTACAGAAATAGAGCTAGCTTTGTCTTTACTTAATTTCAGACTATATGCTGTTAGCTTTCACAAGTGACTGCCGCTTTCACTGAACCAGCCAGGAGCAACAGCCAATAGCAAATGTATTGTTGGTTTAGTAATTGCCTTCAGACGAAAGGCAAGCACTGCAGATCCAGAAGTCATGTTCCAGTCTTCTTCTCCTCAAGTACACAGAGTGAATGTACGTGTATTCAGATGGGTGTGTATCTGAGATAGTACTAACATGCCAAGAGATTAAATACATAGATGTCAAAATAAAAATGTTTACTGTGTAGGCTGCTCACTCATCACTTCACAATAGCAACTGCTGTAATTCATAATATCAGTTCTGCTGACCCAAGAGTAGTTAAGGAGATGAAAAGTCTCTACTCTTCTAAATACTGTCTACTCCAAAACAGGCTGGGAAAAGCCTGTAGTGAGTGTTTTCTTGTGTTGAAATACAATACTGCAGTTTGTGCTCCTGGTATGCTGTGGAGAAAGCGACTGGTTGAGCTGCACTGCCTATACTTATTTTCAGCCTCTAAACTGCAACATGAAGCGGGTCCCTAGTCTTCCCTATTAATGTTGTATTATAGTTGCCACTGGCATCTTATTCAGTTATTAGTGGAACTGAAAGTGATTCATGTGACTGAATAAGAGGAAGATTATGATATAATTTGTCTTCTGAAAGAAGCGAGTGACTTGTTGGAAAACCTTACAAATCATCACTCTCACTGACTGCCAGGTTTCTTTTCCCAGCTCCTCACTCCTACACAGTCCAATGTGAGGTCCATAATCCTGTGCAACAGCTTGCTGATCAACTTCAGAAGTTGGTATTTTTCATTTTACAGTTAGTTGTGTTGCATATTCTTTGAGCTGAAATGGAAACAGCACACATGAGGAGAACATAAAATGGCCTATGTTCAGTTTTGTTACCTTGTACATGCACTTACTTTAAGGGACTTTCTTTTAGAGCCAATGAAGACTGAGCTAGGAATTGTGTTACAGAAGCTTCTGAGCTGAGTGCTGCTGTCTCCAAAAGACTTTCCAATCCGCCAGTGGCTTTTGGAGCTTTATGAGCTTTAGTGAACTTCTCCTCTGTGAACTTGCTTTGTAACTCAAATTCTGTTCAGCTCTAGCATCTACAGCCTTCTGTTGGCAAATAGTTCCACAGTTTTGCTAACTAATGGGTGAAGAAATGTCCTTCTTCTTGTGCTGCAGCTGCCACTTGCTAGCTTGATCCTAGGCCTCCCCAGCTTCTTTTAGTGGATGTTGCCATCTTCTCCCAGGCAACCAGCAACAGAACAAGGGGACACAGTCTCAAGTTGTGTCAGGGGAGGTCTAGGCTGGATGTTAGGAGGATGTTCTTGTCAGAGAGAGTGATTGGCATTGGAATGGGCTGCCCAGGGAGGTGGTGGAGTCACCGTGCCTGAAGGTGTTCGAGAAAAGCCTGGATGAGGCACTTAGTGCCATGGTCTAGTTGACTGGCTAGGGCTGGGTGCTAGGTTGGCCTGAATGATCTTGGAGGTCTCTTCTAACCTGGTTGGTTCTATGATTCTATGGTTCTATAATTCTATACAATGGTTTTCATTTTGTTCTGACAATAAACTGCATTCTGATTTGTTTTCTTTTAAAATAGCATGCAAGGAAATGCAACATTTCATGCCTAAAGGTCTCTGAGAGGGCTGGTGATAATTAAGATGGCTACCTGGGTCAGTCAAACATATCTTCCCTTTCTTGACGGACCCTTTTATATTTTTGCTAATTATCTTTATATTCAATTAGAGATTTTGAATCATACTTGGATCTATGATTATTTTTGTGTGTGTCATATATCCTGGAGGAATATTTAATCCTTTTTCTTGGAAAAAAGACTCTAGTACCTGGATCATGTAAGTGATACTTAAGTTTCCAGCAGCTACTAGAACTATATCCAGATTAAAGTGCATATTCCAGAGATTTGGAAATTAAAAATGAAGAAGCTGCTGCTGCAATATGTGATGGAATGGAAAAACACAAAAGCCTTGCTCTTTTCTTGTCTTTTTTTCTTTCTAGAACCAGGAAAAGCAGTTAATTTGGAATTGCTTCAGGAAACATTTTATGTTAATATCTGATGCAATCTGATGGGCATTAAACTATACTGGAAATCTCTATGGAGATTATAGTGCAAGTACTTCAAGAAATTGCTTTGCAGCTCCTTTAGGCAAAGTATTTATAGTATACACTTGACTTTTCTTCTGCAGTGATACTGCCATCAAGATAGTTTCAGTTACTTTGTGTGTCTTCTGATTTGCTTACATGTGTTACTATAAACCTTTTCCCATGTTTTTGTGCAATTTCTTTCCTTCTGGTATTATAATTAACATCATTTTTTTTTCTTCTGTTATAATCATTAACACATTAAGCTTATAATTTGTGGAGATCCCGTAATGATTTTTTTTTTATCTTGACTGCTACATCTTCTGAAATAACATCTTTGTGGAAAATCTTGGTGGTTCAGCCTTCTGGTCATGTGGTTGCACCAGTCTAGTGTTTGTGAGCTCTTAAACCCATTTGTCTTTTAGTCATGACTTCAGTGCTACAGGTACTATAATCAGTTGCCACTGATACATGTGATATCTAACTATACTTGCCCAGTTTCCTTTCAGTACTGACTTTCCAACTACAGAATGCACTCCAATCATCCACAGATGTCCTTGGTTCATATTACATTGTTTTATCTTGTCTTTATGCATGCCACAGAGATTTCCCAAGTCTGAAACAACTGCCTTGTGTCAATCAGCCACTTTTATTTAGCAGATCATTTTCTGTATACTGTACTTCCCTGTAGTTATCTGAGCACTCCTGGCCTGACCTATGGGCAGGGTTGATGTTTTCTAATGTTCACATGGGTGTGATTCACTAGGTTTTACATGAGTAGTAAGTACTGGACTTATAGCAGAGGGTATTTCACAGTCTCTGCAGCAGACATGATTGGAGGCTATACCTTTGGTAAATGTGAGTGTAGTAAAATTACATTATTTGATGTTGAACTAATTGTTAATTAGCTATTAAAATGCTGAACTGTGTTTTGCATTTGTGATCGATTTGGTATGTAAAGATGCGTTGGCAGTAACTTAACTCACTGTGCATGTGAGACCTGGGGGGGGGAGAGTGGTTCCACAAATGGTAGCAGTTATATTTCTTAAATCTAGCCTAGAAAAATAGCAAGTGATAGCAGGAGAAAGAGTACAAAGTCTGCTTGATTAGGTGGTCTTCATCAATAGGCTTTGTTATTAAGAGAATCTTTTCCTGCCTGGCAGTGTGTTGCTGTTCCCTGAATACTTGATGTTCGAGGTGCAGGAAAGTCTCCCCTGCCATTGTGTGTGAGCCAGAGACATACTGGGGAAGGCCTGTGGGCTCTCCATTGAGAAAACTCATTTAATGGTATGTAATTGAGTTTTAACCCTACTGGAATCGTAGCCACCAAGGCTAAAGATTTTGAGTTCTAAGTACAGTGGAAGATTTTGTTCTCTTAGTGGAGTGACAACCCAGGCAGAAGGGCTGGCAGTATGACTGTGGATGCATAGCTGAAGCCAAATGATTATCCAGGCAGACATACACTTGTTTACTTATATTCTTTGTTTTCATTATAGTACTTTAGGACCATACAGACCAACTTTTAATATGAAGGGCTTAAGTAAAACTGAAGATCCATGTTTTATAAAGACAGTGTGGGGCTTGGGGGAAGAGATTATTACTCAATAAGCAGAAGGCTTACTAAAATGATGTCAATATGTTAGGAAAGATGGACAGAGATGCTAGGATGCAGACATTCTAAAAGATGAGAACTAGTCAGAAGGAGGAGGACTGGTCACCATTCCTTTAAAGCTTTCTGTACTTACAGCTCCCTACAAGTGCTGCTGTAAAACTTCATTTGTCTGAAGTTTGTTCACGTGTAAGTTATGCACTCACACGTGCACTTTTTGAGCCATTTCTGTGAGGGCTCAAATCTTAGTTGTACTACTATAAACTGGTCAAAAGATAGTAAAAAAAGTATAGTCTGAGTAGAGTTAACTGATTGTGGATTGAGGTTCAGTTGACCTGGTTGACCTCTACAACAGGGAAAAGGGACTGAGCTTAGTGAATTTATATGTGATTCTATGTAGGGAATTTGCAGCCATGCTAGACACAATTAAAACAGAAGAGCCTGATGCACGGGAAAACAATAAATAATAGCATGCAATACAGCATAGACTACTGCAAGGTTATAAATTTAAGCAGAAACAATGACTAAATACAGCATGAATAACAGAGTACCAGCTAAATAAGAGCATTAAAAAGAGATCTAGAAATTATGGGTCCTAGGCTGGAAATATATCAGTGTTACTGTATGGCTTATGTGAAAAGAAATGTGGCCCAAGGGTCTTTTAGAAGGTTTTCTCCACTCTAGCCTTTTTCAGCTGGAGTCCTGTGTCTCCTCTGAGGCACTTCATTTTGAAGGAAGTCAAGGAACAATTGACGAAGAGGAGTCAAATGGAAGCAACGAGGGGGATCTTGAAAAAATAACCTGTGAAGAAAAGACAGAAAAACTTCTATTTGTTTAGTCCAATTAGTGACCTTCTAATTAAAGATCTACAGATAATCTTAAAATATGTAAATAATTTCTGAAGCAAAGGGAAGGACATTTTGATTAGCCATGGTAGTGTGATAGGAACCAGTAGGTTGAAGCTGAAGAGATGATGATTCAGGTTAGACATTAAGAAAAATGTGCTCATAATGGGTAGCTAAGAAGTAGATAGTCTGGGGAGGCTTGCCTAATCCATTTCTGGATATCTTTAGGAGTAGGCAAAACAAGAATATGGCAAATAATTAAAGGTCCTAATAGAATGGAATAGTGAGCCAGATGATACCTTTCATCCAGTTTATTGCTGTCTTTGTGATTCAGTTCTGTTCCAAATTATCAGAGACAAGAGTGCTTAGTTTGTCTCAGCTCATAAAAGCGCCATACTTATGTCTAGTTTAGTACTTTATGGCTTGGAAAGTGTCTTTTGATTGGATAAATATTTTTATTTCTTGATTTGGGTTAATTGACAACACATTTATTTTCATCATTTCGTTTACATTTGGGCCTGTAGACCTCACTGGAGATGAAAAAGCCATGAATATATATATATTTTTTTAAAATCCTATTCACAAATATTCAGCTGAAAAAGACAGTTGGGGAAAAGAATTATAATTGTAATTGGTGCCATTGTACATGTAACTATAAATGTGCAATCAGCTGCAGATTAGTGTAGCTGAATGGAAGTCAGTGAAGTTGGAAAGTTGTGTTAGCTAAAAAGCCAGCCCAGAGGGTTTTATTCCCTGGCAGTAATGCATTGCCTGCAATGCAGCTGGGAAATGAACCGCTGAGGGCTCATGTTACTTTTGATGCTTTAAGCAAACAGCTCCATTCCCACAGTTGCACAATGTTTCAGTATGCAGGATAAAGCCATGGGACTCTTCTAAACTTTCTAGAATAAATCTACAGTTGTCTGTTTGTGTTTGGTTGGTTGGTACTTTTTTTAATTGTGGTGTTTCTCTCTGGAGTATTAAAATTCAGAGGAAATCAGACATAGCAGTTAGGAATAGGCTATGTTTTAGAAGATCTTGCTTCTTAGAGCTGTTTAGAAGTCCATAAGTGATTACATAGCTAGAGTAGCTCCTGATCAGAATTTGAAATTTCAACTATTTTTTGGTTGCTAACAAAAATAAAGGTATACTTTTCTTTCAGTAATTTCTAAAAGTCATATTATATATATAGGCAATATTTGCATTTAAAAACTAAGCATCAAGATCCCTTTATTTTTGTAAAAGATTGGTAAGCCCAGGTATTTCCAACTGAATTATTTTTATGTTGATAAGATGGTATTTCCCAATGAAAAGCAGATTTGCTGAAAAGTATCCAATCTGTTATTATACCATTCCTGATTACTGGAAATGAGAAAGTATTCAAACTCCATTAAATCAAAACAAAAAAGGTATGTTCAAAAAGATCTAATGTGTATCAAATAACCAATTTTGGTCTGTAGAAACATTTTGCATGATTTTGGTATTATAACAGTCACTCAATATATATAATTTTTAATTAACTCTTGCTTGAAATTTTAATATTAACTGTAAAAAAAAAAAAACTCATAGCACTTTCCCCCCCCAGTCACAGGTGAATCATCATGCGTCTAATAATGAAACTTATCAAGAAAGATTGGCACGATTAGAAGGTGATAAAGAGTCTCTCATTCTGCAGGTATGTCTTAAAGAGAACTTTGTCTACGTAGTTGATACTCAAGGAATAAAGCTACATTGATAAAGAGGTTTTGCTGTTAAATGTTACCAGGTCACTAAATGTAACCAAAATTAATCGGGAATTAATTTGTAATGTGTAAAACGAATCTGAGTGGTATCATGGTGGGGTAGATTGATAAAGGAGTGGAGATTAATAGCAGTAACACAGAGAACAATGACAAAGAAGAAAGAAGAATTTTAAAACAGTGCTTTGGAGTCCCAGGGCAATGCTGTGTTTATCCTTCTCATACCAGGTTTGCTGGGTTGCAGCAGCTGAGCTTTTCTAGGTTCTGTGTGCCACCCTTTTTAATGAGATGGAATACTGGGAGATAGATAGAACTGATAGTTTTCCTGCTTGTATACTGTACCAAAGTTGCTTTGTATCATCAACAAACTTAAGGGGGAGGGAACAATATAAAAAGAAAATTTGATAGTAAAATGTATGCTTGAGCTCTTCCAGATTTTTCCATTTTACCAAACCATTTTCAAACAGATGTCTAGACCCATGCAAGTTTTTCTTCTGCCAAGAACACATTGTAGAACTTAAAATACAAAACCCAGTTATTTTTCCTGGGTATTTTCATTGCTAAGCTTTATATTACGTGCTTTGTAAACTGAAGCTGGAGATTCTTTGAGTGGTCTTCTCATATCCTTTCTCCTTCTGCTTACAAAAGTGTTCATAAGCATGCATGTTTGTATCATACAAAACTATACCAGGTAGGTGTTCTACCTACCTTCAGTTACTAGTTTCTGCAAGCATGTTTTGTCTTGCATGTTCCGTTCACACTTGTGTTAATTTACTGAGCAGAATTCTTGCTGCTGTTGTTAAACAAACAGTAAATGGTTTGTGAGACATAAGCTGAAGCTTAGTTGGATTTTTTTAATTACCAAATTCAAGAGGAAAAAAAAATGAAGAAAGAAAAACCTGAATGAAAACCAGATTTCTGGTTGGTGTGTTTAACTGTGCCACAAATTCCATTTTTTTCTGAGAGGGAATCAAGTCAAAGGAGACAACATCACAACTGATATTGATTAGGACACCATTTATTAGTCAAATAACTATAAAATCTTGATTCTTTTAATAATAGCAAACAACATTTCACACAGTACATACAGAGTTCACTCGCACACATGAGCAACTCATAATTGGGTTAATCCTCCGTAGACCAAACTCAGATGTTTCATCAGAAGCAAAGGGTTGTACTGATTCACCTGTGGCTCTATTCCTGAAGTTCTCTTTTGTTTCATCATAGACGTACAGTCCTGGAATCTTTGCCTGCTTATAGCAGTCATTGTCATCTTGGATGTGGTTCATGCTGTGCAGCCTGTGGTTGGCCATGTGTACTGGAACACTTGTACAGACTTGGCTGAATCTTGGTGTTCAAAGTGTATTTGCTGTAGTAGATTTAGCAGAACTGCTCATCTCCTCTGCTTGTAAATTCGTCTCCAGGCTACTTCTCAGTACTTACTTTCCTGTCTTTGTCCTGCTGTTTTCTAGTAACTATTTCTTCATCCACAAATAGGTACCTATAGAATGCAGCCAGCCAAAGTTGTATGGTGTGGTTTGGAGACCTACCTACAGTTGTTCTCAAAAAAACCTGTAGTAAAATCAGAAATCATATTTCCTTTGCTTTCTACTCCCACTACATCTCCATCAAATCAAGAGGCTTAGTCAATATTTACGTATTTTCCTATCCCACTGTCTAGTGTTGCAATAGAACTCCAAAAACCTCAGGCAAGTAAGACAGATGAAAACCTCAGTCTGGTAGAATAACATCAACAACAACAAAATAAAGTTGCTGTGATGGAGCTGAGGTTAGAACCTGGTTTACACCACTTCTGCATATTCCATCTAGGCAGATGAATATGAAGAACACAGGCAAGTCCCATGCTGAGATTACACTTGCCTGAGGGAGTCTGCTGGTACTAACCTGACTCATGGATGTGACCACTGGTAGAAAGGATGAGAAAGTGATGGGAAACAGAACATCTCTATAGCTCATGTTGAATTGTGCCAGTGACTGTGGCCTGTAGCTGTAATCCGTAGGGAAGGCGAGGCTCAGAACACTCCAGTCTTGTGGCAGACTTTCTGCAGAAGCAGCAGCACAAGGCACAGGTAGTTCTCCCCTGCCTCTGTCCACCGAGGCTGAGTTGAACAGTGCAACCTGAAACTTGATCCCTCTCTTCAGTCTGTAGTGGAAGCTGGAACTGCTGCAGCATCTGGAACACCTTGTTACAGCTAAGTGCCAGTGTACTTCTTCAGGTGGTTGGTTGGCCTTCTTTCATAAAGGTTTTTAATCCATTATGGCATTTGCTTTTTAGGTAATTGTTCAACACACCTCACTTGTATAGTTATTTATAGAAAATACAATGTCTATGGCTCATTCTTGCAGCTGTTGCACTGCTCTGGCAAGAGAGACTTGCCGGCATAGCATATGCTGGGGTTATGGTCTGTGTGCAGCCTGCTGATTCCCTGAAGAGTCTGGCAGATGTGATCATGAACAGAGGGGAAAATATTAGCTCAAAGTGGCTAATATGCCCCTCAGCCTAGCTACTGGAACATCCAACACATACTTCTAAAGCTGCTAAGGTTTTACTAAATTCCTTTGCAAGTCACATTTAACATACAGCCCAACCCTTTATGCCTCTTTTTTCTTCTCTCTGGAACCTGCACCAGACTGGAGGGGAGGATTCCATTTGTTTCTTCTTGCATTCTGACCTCTCAGGGGCTCTTTCTGTGTGCCATCGCTCATTTAATGGGAGCAAAACAAAGTAGGCAAGCAACACACTTCCTTGCAGAGATTTCTCCCTGTACCCCAGCTTGAGCGTGTGTTCCTGCCATCTGCCTCCACCCACTCCTTCCTATCATCTCTCATCCTGCATTCATGTGTGCTCTACCCTACAGCTGGCTGCTTTAAAAATAGTTTCAAAATGGGGGGTAGGAGGGGAAAGACCTTTTTTTTTCTCCCCCTCTCTGTTCCTTTCCCAGGCATGCTTGTTTTGTGTTAGCAGATAAAACAGATCACTTAGTCACCCCTTCTGCAGCTTCCCTGAAGTGGATTTGGTTGTTCATTGATTGTTGTTTTTTTGTTTTTAAATGATGTTGCAGGGTTAGATGTGAGAGCCAAGATAAGTTTTTGTTAGCACATCTCATCCAAACAAGTTTAAACAGCTTAAAGTTTTTGTTTAGCACTTTTCTAGTAGAATCAAGGTTTTTAGATGACTAAAATTAAAAATGAATGTATAGGTTGATGTGCACCTTAAGGCAAGGGTTAAATCTGGGGTTTTTTTCAACATCTTTCTAGTGTGATCCTGAGCTTTACAAGTTTTGAGTTCTTATTACACACTGACTGGTCTGTACCACCATTCCCACAGTGCTTTTCCAGTGTTGCTTGTTGTTTCTTTTTCTGGGATTTGTCATCTGTATCTCCCTTCTTTTTGCTTTCGTGTTTTGGCTTGCAAAGCCTGGGAATTTTTCTTGGAATAGAACTCTGCTGCTGCTAAAACTTGCCTTTTACTCATTGCATTCTTTATAACTTCAGAGCATTTTATTGATAGGTAAGCACTTTTTTTTTGTTCCTGTAAGAAGTGAAGTAATTGGTTGGTTTCCAAATGAACAGTTTCATTGTCTATCCATCTTAGGGAGTGAAATGGCAATCCATGCTCCAAACTCACATAAAATATTTTCAGAATTCTATGGGTTTGTTTAATGCTTTCTAATTTTTTTTCAGGCTTTCACATAAACTGACTCAGGTGACCTATAGGTAGTCTTCCATCTCTTCTAGAAATGCTGTTCCTTTTTTTTTGGTATATGTAAATAGTAAAACACATAATTGAGGGAAGGGAAGGGGTGCCAGAGGGCGGGGTTGAAGGAAAGTACAGGTAAGACTGAAAAATTGTCAATCCTGACAGAGCAGTGCACGAGCACATAACACCACTGAGGACTTTAAAAGAGAACTTGCTATTTGGATATAGCATCCAAATGCTATCTGCATTTGGATGTTAATTGTATAAGGTAATTGAAACTTATTTACAGTCAGTTCAGTAGCATCGTGCTTCTGTTCTCAAATTACAGGTGAGTGTTCTTACAGACCAGGTGGAAGCTCAAGGAGAGAAAATCCGGGACTTAGAAATCTGTCTTGAGGGACATCAGTTGAAACTGAATGCTACAGAAGAAATGCTTCAACAGGTAAAAATCTGGATTGGAAAGCTTCTTGCATAACTTTCTGCAACAGAGGGGTAAACATACATGGTCAACTTGCTCGCATGTATGAGTGCCTTGGGCAACAAGATAAAACAGGGGGAAAAAAGTGCTGCTTTTATTGTTCTCTTGCTGCTTTGCACATTTTACTTTATTTTATTGCAGTAAATGTTTCTTTGTTTCTCTGTTGCAGAAATGCTTTACTGGCTGGTTGCATAATACTGAACATGGCAGCACGTAAAATGAAACTATTGTGTCTTATTTGTGCTGTGCTGACAAAATAATTTTGGTCATGGTTGAGTAACTGGTTGGACAGGTTAAATGGATCTAGTACATGTAGAAGTTGCAGAATTAAGAAGTTCTTGTTTAAATGGTTCCTGCTTTTGTATGGCTTTGCAGCTCAACAGGTAGTGGGTCGAAAATAATTACTTTTGCAAGCTTGATTCTATAAACATTTTTGCCTCATTTAAGAGCTTTCCTGTAATTTTTGAAAGAAATTAAGTACATAAAGACATATTTTTCTTTATTTCAGTCAACAGTTTTAGGCTACTTGATTTAATTTTGCTCTTTCATCTTACATGTTCAGGGAGCAGAGCAAATGATAAATGAAATTCCTCACGTTTCATGTGTTACGGCAGAGCTGGCAGATCTGTTGATGCAAGAGAACTCTCCTGGTGCAATTTTCTGTTATTATAGGTAGAAATAATGTATAAGTAATACAGATAATAAAAAGTCAATTAGAAACTAAATAACCCTCACAATAACACCCAACATTTGCAGAGCAGATGTTGCTCTAGATGAACTTTATTCCTCTGGCCATCCAAAATGCTGTGGTTTATATGTATGTTTTAGTCTTTATGTGTCTTTCTGTGAAGTATTCATAGGTTTAAGTTACAGTTGTGCAAATCTATATAAACCTATTTCACCATGATCAAGATCCATGTGCATATGTATGTAAACAGTAGCAGTTTCTATAAGATAAACTCCTTCAAACTTCTCTTAAAAATCCTTGGTCTCACAAAATTTTTGCAGCCCAAAATACTCCCAGCTGAGGAAAGTTTTATTCTCATAATTAAATGAGAGGATGCTTTTAAATATACAGACTGAGTGCATTTTAGCTTTTCAGTGGAATCTGAAATGAAATTCAAAGAACAGAAACTAGTTGAGATATGAAAATCTATTTTCAAACTTCAGGAAGGCATTCACAATACAGTGTAGAAGCTTTATACTTCAACCTAAAACTAGGTAGTTGTTCTGTGACTTCTGCTAAAACTGTTTAAAATACTGGGAAAGCCAAGTTAGCTCTTTCAAAAATCTCAACAGTCAGTGAAAATGGACATTTATGATGGCTCAGCAGAAGGCCTTGCCTGTCTATAATTTATTTTGAAGGTTCTTTTCCTCAGTTCATCTTGTTGAAAATACTACTCTTCTACAGGCAATGAGTTGAGACTTGGAGAGAAGAGAACGAGCTGATAATGTGATGATCAGAATTTCCATGTAAGATGTGTGGCCAGTAGGCCTTTTTGCAGTGAATTTGTCAAAAGTAGAGTGAATATCTGGCATCAGATGGACTGATTGATCCATCAAATTTTGGTGACAGTTGGGCTCAGATACTCTGAGCCAGCAGTTGTCAGTGTCATAGAATCAACCAGGTTGGAAGAGACCTCCAAGCTCATCCAGTCCAACCTATTACCCAACCCTATCCAATCAACTAGACCATGGCACTAAGAGCCTCATCCATTTTTTTTCTTGAACACCTCCAGGGATGAAAGACACTTGTGCTGTCATTGATTTATTTTTTCATCCAGTCAAAACAAGTTGATCTTTCAAGACAGTAGTATGTTTTTTTTTACAGTAAACTACTTTTATTTACTTCTTTTTAGAAATAATCTAACTCATTGTACTTGTATAAATATTTCTTGCTTTTTCCAAAAGACTGTTATTGTGTTCCTATGTTTCTGCTTGCTTATTTCCAATATATTGAACTGCAACCATTTTTACCTTTGTGAGCTTAAGTCAAGTGCTGCTTCTAAATAGAAAATGGAATGGTAAAGGCAATTGCCCTAGTTTGAAAACATATTTTGCATATATTACAGAACTAAGCTAGCTGCAGTATGGATAAGCATATTTTTTTACTTACCCAGAAAACTTGAGCCCAGCATAAACCCAGTCTTTGTGATTTTGGTAACTGTAAGAAAAGTGACTCTTAATTCTGTGCCCCAAATGCTACAACAAACCCAAAAATTATACCTTTGAAAGTAATTTAATGGCAATAGCTGGTAATTTCACAACAGAAAGGGTATGCAGTGCTAACCTGCAAAATAGCTTTTGCTGAATCTATGCTAGCAGAGACTTGTCCACTTTTTCTGGGTGGGGTTATTGGCTAAAATCCTTCTGGCTTATGATTTATGCGCAGTTGTTTCGAACCCGGCAACAAAATGATGATGGGAACACTTCTGAAATAGCAGCTGAAATAACCTGTTGGTCAATTATGTAAAATGGTTCTTCAGCATTTAGAGTGGACATCTTGAGTGCAGAAAATTATGGTTCTTCTTCAGTCCAGGATGAAGGGTGCAATATCCCTTAGTCAGACAGGAACTTTCAAAAATGCAGCTGAGGTAGTCTAAAAAGTTGAGCCTGCTCCAAAAAGAAGGCCTCATTCTCCTTTCATTCTTCTCCCTATTTCTGACCATGTACTTCTGCAACCTATTTTGTACTGTTTCTTATGCTCATCAGACTTCTTTTCCTCAATGACTGAGAAAAATTTGACTTGAGGTTTAAAAAGAAGGGTGTTTTTCTGCTGGGTTAGTGGGTTCAGACAACTCACAGAAAGGTCAAAGCATGGTGTAAGGGCAATGTTGAGAGATACATTTGGCCTAGTTGTTTATGAAGCTATAGCTAAAGAAAATACAGCTCAGGAACATTTGAGAAAGAAGAGCATCCTGTGGATGCAGAGATGCCCTGGTGTACACAGTTAGAGATAATTCATATATGTTTCCATGATATATGATGCTTATGGTGTCAAACTCAAGATTTTGCCTTTTTAAGGATGCTTGTTGCATTACAGACTCCAATCAAGATAAAGCATTTTTCACTTTGAAGGTGTTTGCATTTTTTTTTCTTTTACAACTCTTTCAAAAACTCATGGCAAAATGAAGAGTGATTATGGTTTGGGCCAAGAAACACACATCTGTGGTTGTCCTTCACAGTGAACGTTAAGTGATTTTTTTTCTGAGGCATGAATGGGAGCAAGACACTAGGTTTGATCTCATTGAATTGCCTTTAAATGGTATCTCTGTCTTGGTATCAAAACAAGAAAAGAAAAACCCCAACCACCACCACTACCTCCCAAGAAATATAAAGAAACACCAAAAAACCCCAAACCCATCCAGAATTATCCTGTGCTATAACAGTCCATTTTCAGCATATCATGCTTTAAAATGTAAAATTGCCACTGATTTTAGAGAACAATGGTGTGCATCTGTCTGGTTCTAAGTTAGTTATGCCATTTCTAAGTATTCAGTCAGTTTTAAGAAAGAATATTATTCTAAAGGAGGAAGAGGTCATTAACATTTGTTATGTTTGCCCTGGGGGAGCTTCTATCAAAGCAAATGTAGTTTTTGCTGTATAAAATAGCTAAATATTCCCATAACAAAAAGTAACAGCTATGCATAATGTAAACACAGTGGTGTTATGGAATCTACAATGTCTTGAAACTATAGTAAGTCATTTTGAAAAGTGATTTTATTATTTTTTTTAAACAAAGATTTCATCTCCTCAGTTTTAAAGTGCATTTCTTAGGGTAATTATCATGAGTAAGAATAGTTAGTTACTGCTTAGTTATTCCAGTGCTGCATTTGATTTATTTAACAGGTACTAGCTCCCAAAAACCAAGAGATTAAAGAATGCAGGGAGGAGCTGTATGAGAGTAGGAACTTTAATCCAATGCAGTTTGGTGTGTACCTGTTCTGGTTTTGCAGTTGTCTTAAAAGGCAGGGGAGCCAAAATCCTGTCTTACTTGCAGGGTGGAAATCTGGCATGTATCTATTTGCCTCTCAGGAACTTTGTTGGCTGGCAAGGTTCATTCCTTCAACTTCCAATGGCCTGAATTATCTGATCTTAGATGAATTTCCACACTTGTTTATAGCATGCACTAACTTCTTGCCAGAAGCTAGCTTAGAGTTTCAGATTTTGAAGTGTGCCCTGTGCTGTTCTGATTGTGAGATCTAAGGTTTTCAGAGTGTGCTCTCAAGTTGTGCAGCTAATCTATACAGGTGAGAATTACACTGCTTTGATATTTTACAGTTAAGATAGGCATGAATCTGCTTATCAGGCATTTGTAAAGGCTGTTGAAACTGGTAGTGCAATGGTAAGATCTGTCCTTTCCATTGCTTAACTATATAATAGGCAAATGATGAATTGAAGGACTATAATTCACTCTCTGCTACTGACTTGCACCATTTCATGGTGATTACACATGTACATTGCTCTCAGCTGTGTTTTCGGTTAAGCAAATATCTTGTTTCTACCACAGCTGACACACAGCACTTGAAAAGTGCAGTCCTCATTAGTGGTGCTTCTTGCTGAATTTTGCTTCCCAGGTAGGTAACTTGGTCGGTCTCTCTCCACTATTTTAATATTCATATTTTAATAAGGGTAAAAAGTATGATTTTTTTGGAGTTATGTGTTTTGTAAAGTGCATAAGTGCAAAATGAGATATTGGTTTGGGTGCTTTTTTTCCTTCCATTGGACTAAAATCATACTTATGGTTTCTCAATTAGCATATGGCATGATTCTTTTGTGGAGTGCTAAATATCCTGGAATTTTCTGTGCTTGCAGCTGGCAGCCTAGAAAAGTGTAGTGTCCTATTTCTAAGCTATTTTCTATGATATGAAATATTCTACGCTGCTTTATAGGAATTATGTATTTCCAAGACAACAAAATGCAGAAGTGAGATGTACACTATGGACTTGAGTTTCATTTGGAGTATTGAAAAACAGGATTAAGTATTTTAAAAGTATACAGCATGAATTTTAACAACACACTTATGTTTGTAAAATTCTGCTGTCTATTGATATGTCTGGTACACATATATTGTAGCTTTGACACAACTCATATTTGTAATTATTCTACTCTGAAATAGCCTTTTGTCCTTAATTTTTAAAGTTAAAAGTTGACTTAAAAAAGCCCAACAAACAAACTTTGAGAAAATAAGTTACAGTTATGGTATATTTTTAAATGGGAAAAAAAAAAAGTAGCCTATTTATAAAGAATTTCTATTTCTGTTCTGTATTTCAGCTCTTTGAGATCCCCCTAAAGCTGCTAGAGCCTGCATTACCATTTTGCCTGTCTTTTATTATCTTTATTTTTGCTTTAAAACCAATAACGTAAATTTGTATTTTCTTTCCTTACAATTGCATATTTATTCTGGCTGAGTTCAAGTTGCATCATACCACTGAAATACACTATAATTTCTCTGTAACAAAATGGGTCACATTCTTAATGAGCTGTTCACTCTGAGCATCTGCTTGAAGATGGAAATAATTGCTTCCAGATGTTACCATTTCAAGAGGGGACATTTGCTTTAAACGGCACTTTCTTTCAAGGCAGAAGCTAGAGACTCTAGATGCAAGAGAAATTGTCAGCTGGTTTAAATCAGTGTAGCTCCACTGCAAACAAGCTAAGGATAGTTAGTTATTTTCTCTATTTTAAGGCAAGAATTTTATGCCAGCATACACTGACTGAAAATCTGATTCTCCAGCTTCAGAGCAAACTAAAATTTTGAGCTGATTAAAAAAAATCCATCTGCTACCTTAATGCTCACTTAAGTAGTGCAGAGCTACTGAACACAGAAGGAGAGGAGTTGAGTTATTACTCTCCACTGTGTAACTAAGTGGATACAACAAGTAAGGAGTAATGCCAGATGGTGCACTCAAAGGACAGAGCTTTTTGTTGCACAGTGTCTCCTTGCCTTATAAAGAAGTCTTTTTTGTTGTAGCATGGAATACTCTGTCAGTGTCAAAAATAGAATAAAAATGAATTCATTTTTGCTTCAGTTCAGCAGTGAATAGTCTGTCCATGGGGTCAAAGTCACCTCATCTTGATAGCCTTTTTAATGTTTAGTGGCCTTACTTTATATTGAAGTTCTCCTGTATAGCTGTGTCTTAATCTGTAGAAGTCTGACACATTGACAGCCATACCTGTGCCAGACTGGGTTAGAATGTGCCTCTGGAACTTGTGCAAAATAATATTTTCCTGGAGGATAAAGGATTTATTTGTAATGATAACTGTACTTTGTAACCACCTTTGTTGAAAGCCCTGCCTATGGCAGGGGGTTAGAACTGGATGATCTTTGAGGTCCCTTCAACCTGAACCATTCTATGAAATCCCATTCTATGGGATGTCATTAGAATCATAGAATCAACCAGGTTGGAAGAGACCTCCAAGATCATCTGGTCCAACCTAGCACCCATCCCTAACCAATCAACTAGACCATGGCACTAAGTGCCTCATCCAGTCTTTTCTTGAAGACCCCCAGGGACGGTGCCTCCACCACCTCCCTGGGCAGCCCATTCCAATGCCAACCACTCTCTCTGTGAAGAACTTCTTCCTAATATCCAGCCTATACCTACCCTGGCACAACTTGAGACTGTGTCCCCTTGTTCTATTGCTGGTTGCCTGGGAGAAGAGGCCACCCCCCACCTGGCTGCAATGCCCCTTCAGGTAGTTGTAGACAGTAATAAGATCACCCCTGAGCCTCCTCTTCTCCAGGCTAAACAGGCCCAGCTCCCTCAGCCTCTCCTCATAGGATTTGTGCTCCAGGCCCCTCACCAGCTTTGTTGCCCTTCTCTGGACATGTTCCAGCACCTCAAAATCTTTCTTGAATTGAGGAGCCCAGAACTGGACACAGTACTCAAGGTGTGGCCTGACCAGTGCTGAGTACAGGGGAAGAATAACATCCCTTAGGTGACTACCTCCTAGAGTTTCTCAGTAAAAGTGTGACTGTGGTATCCTTTCCTGAGAAGCCATATGAACTAACCCATGAGGCTATAGATGTGTTTGTTTTCCCATCCATACGCAAATAGCATTGTCAGTGTCAGCAGGAACAGGCATCGCACTGGGAGTAGTGGCTGGTTTAGATAATGATGTTGAAATGCAGATGCAAGTTTAGTACTATTTTTAATTTGGGCAGACTAAAACAAATCACATGTAGAGCCAATTTGGGTTCCAAGTGAACTTTATAGTTTTTAGAATAACCTTTGTGGCTTCCTTGGCTCCAAACCATGTTCTACGACGTACTCTATAGTTTGTGGAAGAAGGGTGATAGATGGGGCAGTTTCTGGTCACTCATTAGTGCAGATCTGCAATAGTTATGGCAACTGAAGTCACTTCCATCAGAATCAAAGCAGAATTTGCTGTGATTCCTCAGTGTGTTTCTTATGATCACAACACTAATGTGAGTTATGAATTACCATAGTTTTTTCAACCATTTAGAAACCACTGTTCTTGCACAAAATGTCATTAGACACTTGAAAATTAGGGTTTGAATTTTCAGTGTGGTTTAAACTCCTGAATGTTTTGGTGTGCTTTTTGGGTTTTGTTTTTTGCTTGTTTGCTTGGGGGTTTTTTTGTGTGTGTAGTTTTTTTGGTTGGTTGGGGGTTTGTTTTGTTTTGGGGGTTTGTTTGGTTTGTTAGTTTTTTTCTTTCTTCAGAAATGAAGGCAAACAAGCATTTTTATATCTAATACACTGATAAATTTTGGAAGAAGTTGTTGGGTTTTTGGGTTTTTTTTGCTTTAGTTTTCTTGAAAACTGAAAGACACAATGAAGGTGTGAATATTGACTGTTTTCCACACAGTCATAATCACTCTGTCCAAACTATGCCTTTCCCTGCTATCTGGAAAAACAAGCTCTAAGCACACAAACCAAAGTCGTGGCCAATTGTTTCTGCTTTTAGACATTGCCTTTTAGATTCCAGTTGGACCATACCACTTTTCATTCACTGCTGTTCCCTCCATAATGTGTACCCTTCAAAAGTTTACAAGGACTACATGGTGTAAGCTTTCAAGTACTATTAGCAGGAGTGCAGAAGTGTTGCTAGTCTTTGGTATTCTGTTTTGGCTGTGGTGCTCACTTTGTAATACATCTTTTATTGAATAACAGTAAGAAATTTTGAAATGCTTCATTATAATACTAAAACCTATCTTTGTCTGATGAGTAGCCAGCTGTTTTGTGGTGTTATGTGGCATTGTGTAGGTTTGTGTGTGTCTTTTCTATGATCCTGCCAATAGCTTAGGTAGCATTCTGTCAGTGTTCAAATAAGTAACTGGAGGAAATGTTCTACTTTGCTTTCAGGAGTTGCTAAGTCGAACATCCCTAGAGACTCAGAAATTAGATCTAATGGCTGAAGTTTCAGACCTGAAGATAAAGCTGGTTGGTATGGAGAAGGAACACAGTGAATATGAAGAGAAACAGAACAAAGCTGAGGTGAGTTTCTTTCATTAGCTTATCCTTTTTTTTATGTCTATGAATGGTGTGCTCTCATACACCTGAGCTTTTAAGCTGAAATCAGCCTGCAGTAGGATTTTTCATGATTATAGCACAGTCTATATTGTTGATCCGTGCATTTTTGGGATGTGGGTTTTTCCCCCCTCTCTCATTACATTTCAGAGGCTACTGTTTGGCTTTAATCAAGGCACAAATCATTTCCAGAAGCATATGCTACAACTGGTGTTCACTTTAACCCTTTTCTTTCAGGACCTGGACTGGCATGGCCATGTGAGGCCTACTAGAGCTCTTACATTTCTTTGTGTATGTGACAGAGAAGACAGCTCGGTAGTACCAGGGATGCTACAGACACTTAGAGTCACTCTCTGTGATTTGAATGCATTCAGGGCACTTGGGAAGGAAAGCCAAAAGGGCAGGCCTTTTTCTTCAAGTGAGCCTCTTCCCTTGTGGTTACATTTAAAAAGAGTGAAAAAAACCCTGACATGCATTGGAGGCTGTTTCAATCCTTACTCCCCTTCTGATATGGAAACTTTCCTTTACACTGTTTTGATTAAGAGAGAGAGTGTGAAAGAAGGAATTGCATGAACAACATCCATTTCGTGGCAGTGAGCAGCAGGTGGGAGCTTGGAAGGAAAGTGGTTATCCACACTGACATATGCTTACTCAGTGCTGCTGTAAGGGTCCAACCAGAAGAGCATGGTGACCTGGCAAGGGAGGGTTACTAGGTCCAAGACTGACAGACTGATGGCTGAAAAAAAGACTTTATATTGTTCCACACTGACTTAAGAGAATTGGAAA
The DNA here is from genome assembly GCF_015220805.1 of Pogoniulus pusillus. Classification (NCBI taxonomy): domain Eukaryota; kingdom Metazoa; phylum Chordata; class Aves; order Piciformes; family Lybiidae; genus Pogoniulus; species Pogoniulus pusillus. Next base: position 15,787,663 of record NC_087287.1, on the reverse strand, counting down.
TGCAGTCAGTGCGTGAAACCTGTTTGTCCTCCGTAATGTTGGTAGTGGAAATTGTGATAACTCTGCCCAAGTGACATCATACCTTTGAGGGGTGTTTGTGTTTTGACTGACTTAGCCTCTGAAGTTTTCTTTAGAGATTAAAAGATAGCTTAAAGAGCAGTTTCTGGCAGAGGTTGCAAGCCAGAGAGGCACCAGCTGCTGTCTTTACCATCTGTGGCCTTCTCATGCTCTTTCACCCATAATTGTTAATATTTTGTGTACAGAAGGCTTAGGCAGGCTCATGCTACCTGGAAGTCTCAACAGGTCTGCACAGAGCCTGTTGCTACAGATGGCAGCCTGCTCCCAGCAGCCGCCTTCCCGAGAGGCTGTCAGCACTTCCCATTATGTGTGAGCAGCAGGGCCAGGCAGCCTCAATTCCTGCAGGACATGCAGAGCCAAACTGACTCCTGGAGAGCAAGCAAGCTTTGGGGTGCCTTTGCATTGAGAGGATTTTTAAGTACCCAGTAGGTCTGGGCCTGTCTTGAGGATGAGGCTATGACCTGTGAAATTCTTCTGCCACTGCAACAAGGTGTGTGGCCTCCTGGGATGGAAAAGTCGAGCTTTATTGGCCTGGAAGCCTTTGTTGTGTTGCTAATTATAGGAAATGTTCCTGCTGAGATGGAAAAGGATTCTAATCTGATGGAAAAGTTGAGAATCATTGTGTTAAGTATGCCCTGAATTATTAACTACCTCAAGGTGTGATTAGATTTCTGGCCTGTTGAAAGTCAGGAGCCTGTGAAATGGGTGTTGTAAGCAAAGCTGCAGGAAATAAACAGCAGTTTTAGTTTGCTCAGAGCACTCTTTAAAGTTATTTCAGATTGTCTCGAATAAGCATTAATCTGAGTTAAGATAAAGAGAGGTTGCTTTCAATCAGATAGAATGCAAGTAAGCATCCAAACACCTTAATCACATTATAGCTCCTTTTACTGTGAATGTCACAGTTTTGAAAACACAAGCACAATTTCAAACATCAGAATCAAATTTACTCATATTTTCTTTAGCCTATCAGACTACAACTGCTGCTTCAATTTGGTAATAGCCTGGAAGTCTTCCTGAGCATTTTGCCTCCATTGTCTGATGACCTTTTCCCAGCGACTAAGCCACTGCTATGTATGCAAGCAGGCAGTCTGCCCTCAGTCTGCTCCCCTTGATGCACAGGCAGTAGTGTTGGGAGAACCTAGCTGCATCGGTGAGACAGTTCTCCAAACTGACAGTGACCTAATTAATTTAATCTTGCTGATAGATTTGCTACTGTCAGAAATAATAGCCCTTAATTTTCACCCTAGCGCACGTGCTACAGAAGCATCCAGTAGTTAAATCATTTAAGGCAGCTTTTACTTCATGGCTGACTCTGCCATTTCTAAATATAGCATTGGGTTTTTTAGAAGTTGAAAATTAAATGTGACATTTCAGAATAATTCAGCTAAAGCATGTTTGCTCTGCACTCTAATTTTGTGTCAGCATATTTCACAGCAGCTGTTTCCAGTCGCATAGAATTATTTCTCTGGTTGGGTTGGGGGAAACAAAGCAAATGAAGATATCCTTCTACATGTGAGCAAGTTTTAACCTGTCAGATTTATTTCACTTTATCTCCTGCAGCTGTGGTTTAGTTTTGGGTTAAGTTAGCAGTGAAGGGTTTATCAGGCATCTCTAACCTCCTCTCAAAGGTATTAATTTCACAGAGTGCCACTTGTCTCTAGCTTTGCAAAAGCACGTGCTAAATTTAAAGTGCCATTTATTTTTATGGATGACACAGGCCAGGAGAGTAGCTGCTCGTAAATGGACCCTCTCACATTTGGCTGTGTAATTTTAATTCCTGTTTTGTGGAATACTAGTCTACTTTTGCCAGGCTGATGCTGTGAAAGTTTCTGAAATCCCACTCGTGTAGCTCTTCTTTTACCCAAGAAGGCTTAGAAAGTTTGGAGATATGTTTTCTTAATGTATCAAGGTATAAGGGAGCAGCATTATCAAGTGATTAATGGCAGCCTGGATAGCTGTTCTACTTGTACACAGAGAAAAGAAACCTCCTATCACCATCAGGAGACTGCAGGAGTAATAGTCCACTTCAGCTTGTTTAATAGACCTTCTTCTGACCCACTGAGATAAGATTTGTGGGTTTTAGTCTTTCATACTGAGTATCTGAAGACTGCTGTAAGCTGTTGGGAAGTGTTTGTAGCTCTAGCTACAAATCTAGTGCATAGTTACTTGCCATTTCAAAGAAACTTGAATCAGTGAGACACTGACTCCCACTGGGGAGTTTGATGTGTTGCTTCACCTGAATCAAATTCAAGATACAGTGTGTTAGGGTTAATAAATTTTCATGCTGTGACATAATCTCCAAATTAGCAGCCTTCTCTGCTTCAAAACCAGAAAAAAACTGTCAGGGCATGTGTTGCAACTGGCCTTCATCTTTCTCCTCCATAGACCTCTTGCCCTTCACTGAGATAAGGATTTTTGCCATTGCTGTACTGTCAAGTTTGCCTTGAGAGAAGTCCATGAGGCAAAAGAGGACAAAAAATACAAGGCAGCAGCATAAGTTTCTGAAGAGTTGCCACAAGTGGGGTCAAATTCTGATCTTTGCATTAGAATCAGAATCCTTAGTCTGGCACATTGATTCAGTTCTGTTTAAACTGTAGCTTTGTGCAGTATTCCAGATGCATGCCCACTCACCTATACTTTGTGAAAAGAGAAACACATCATCTGTCTCTTTTCAGTTTGCCTTTCATGTGCTTCATGTATTTCTTTGTGCTGCAACTGTAAACACAGATTCTTTGCATCATTTTTCTTTTTTTTCTTTCTTTCTATGTTTTCAGTCAGTAGTGAACCTGATCAGTGAGCTACAGGAGCAGATGTGTAGACTGCAATTGGAAATTAATAGTAGAATCCAAGAAAGAAAGTCTCAAGATAGGAAACCAGACTTGACACCTAGTGGTCTGCAATCTAGTCCGAGATCAGTGGTAGAGCCTCCAAAGCAGAAGAATTGTTCTCAGTGCGATGTATGAGAAGTACACCTTAGCAGAAGCCTGTGTATTGCCTGTTCTGTTCTCTTGCAGAAACTAAACTCCACTAACCAGAGCTATGTTGAGAATTGTTGATGTTAATCTTCATGGCTTTCATTAGCAAAGAGTGAGGTGGTCATGAAAAATAACCAAAAAACCCACCCAAGCCACTGCACCTCCAACTGTTGGGACAAACTTAGTCACCGTTGATGTCTGTCTGCTAATGCAGAGATATCTGGAAGGCCAAAGCACTGCTTTCAGATTTTATTCATGATTTGCCTTTTACCTGTGGTCTGTAGTGCTGGTTTGGTGTGGGGTTTTTTTTATTTTGGGATTTTTCCCTTTAGTTGGCATTTGTCTGTTTGATGTGCAGCTTGCTAGCATGGTTTGGTTGTTTGCTTATTTTCTTCACTGTAATGTCACCCTAGCTGTGCATGATGGTGCACCCTAACCAGTCCTCTGGTTAGTGACTCCTGATACTTTAAAAGCTTAACAGAGGTATAAAAGGCAGTTTCAGGTAAGATGAGCTGAAATGTATCCTTTATTTTTCTAACCATAATGTTGAAGTGAATAAAAGAGCCATAATTAAAATAATCTGCTTATACCTCTAAAATATCAAATCCATCACTTCTTTTCCACCCCCCCCTTCTCTTCTCTGACCTTAGCAGTGACCAGTAAACCACTTTTAAATTTGCATTACAGGTCCTAGTTGAATTTCATTGAAACTGTCACATATCAAAACTACTCTGCACAAAATACATGTGCTAAAGCTGGAATGATACAGGTAGCCCTGAAAAGACCCATTTTAACATTTCCTATTACATCAGTTTGCTTTAGTTGCCACATCCCTTGAGTTGTTATTTGGATCCCTAGAACATGTTTTGTTAGTAATCTGCTTGCATTGTCAGGGAGTTTGGTCTCACTAGAGCACCATCAAGGATTTAATAGTACTGTCCTTCACAGTGAGCAAGATACAATTCTATCAAGGGAAGAGAGAAGGAACAGATAAGAGACAAATTTGATGACTAAACAGAGAATGTTAGGAACCCTACTTGGGTGCAGCTCCAGGCAGCATCAACTCTGCTTGCGTGGTGGCAAACATCACTGCCCAAAGTGTGTAGTTTTAATCATATTTGATTGGATGTGTATGGTATTAAATGCCTGTGCCTTGCTAGGTATTTAGCCCAAGGTTTCCTGGTAAGTAGCTTAAACAAAAAGGATTGTCACTTTCAACAGCTGCTTGTAATCTTATAGCACTGCATTTTTGCTCTTTCTGAGGTGGATGAAAAGCAAAGCAAAACAAAAACCCCAGAGCAAACAAACAAAAAACCCCAACCTATCCTTATCCTTCCTCTTCCTCCAGCCCCCCTCCCCTAAAAAACACCCAAAGCAACCAAAAACCCAACAAACCAAAACAACAAAGTAAACCAGTAACATAAAGCTTGTTATAACAAGACTGCAGTTGTGGCTTTTGGGTCCATTTTCCTTATCTCTCATTTCAGGAGGCTTTTTGTCATCTTAGACTAGGTCATGGTTTTTAATGCAGTGGTTCAGTGTGGTTCGTGCATGATCTTTCAATTCAGAATTTAAAGGAAAAAGAATTATCTAACACAGAAATGTTACTTTTAGCTGCTGTTCTTTCTTTGCAGGGTTTGCTGCAGGAACTTAAACACCTCAAAATTAAAGTGGAAGAACTGGAAAATGAAAGAAATCAATACGAGTGGAAATTAAAAGCTACTAAAGTAAGCATGTTTGGCATTTACTAAGGGCAGACATATTTCAGCTGGAGGAGGATGCACTCTGTCTCCCATCAATATTTACTCTTCTTACAATTGCCATGTGTCAGGATCTACTATAAAATCAAGTTTCTTTGACCATCTTGGGAATAATTATTCTAGGTTAAAGTTTTTGTGGCTTCCTATTGTGCCTTTTCCTCCCTTCTTGTAGTTTCCACTCTTCTGCCTTTTGATAATTCTTTCTTCTTGTAGTTTCCACTCTTCTACCTTTTGATAATTCTTTCTTAATATAAAAACAAGCAAACAAACAAAACTTAAAACAAAAAACAACCAAACAAATGAAACAACAAAGCACTTTTCCCTACAGTAGACTTGTTCTGAGGAAAGGCCTCTTTGAAGGCTGTCTTTCATGTGTATGATGGTGACAAGCCTCTGTGGGATATGCATTCCAGACTGAAGAGAAAGGACATGCAAAGTTGATTGGGTGTTCACTTAGGATGGAATTTATTTTAATAGATGTTAAGCCCCAAATCCTCTATCAGATCATCTGTTTGATTTCATGTATATATCAAAGTGTATGGCTGCCTTACCCTTCTATTGACCTTAAATCCTGGAAAGCTGTTGGATCATAATGTAGAGAAACAGACACTTGAAACGTTTAACCACTTTCCTCAGTCATTAATTTTTCTCACTGAACATTTGCATTCTTGAAGAGTTGTAGTTTGAATTTTTAGCTTTTTTTCCCCCTAATTTAAAAGCAGCTTACTAATTTTCCCTGTTGATGTATGCTTTTGTGCTGTAGTCACATATCCTTTCATTTGTGTAGAACTGTAATCCCTATTCATACCGACGTGTGACTTTTTGAGCTGTGGTTGGAGCTTGGAAAAGCATTTCAATCATTCAACTGAGTTTTCTTTTTAATATTTGATGGCTTCATCTTGAAATGGCAGACAGCTATTATTTGCATTAGCATTTCTTTCTTTTGAGACTTCTTGAATATTAAAATAATGCTATAGTGTCCTTTTTTTTTTACATATTAAAATAATAGCTCTTGTATCCATGAAAATGTTTTCTCTGGTGGTGGATATGAACAGTCTTTGGGAAAATATTTTCACAAGCAGTGTGTGGCCAGCTGCCAAGGCAGATAAAGATGATGGAAAATGTAAGAGCAAAATGAAAATAGGGAAGAAAAATTGTAAAACCTATTGAGTGACAGAAGATGCGGGACTACAAAGAAAAAATAATACAATGAGGGAAAAGAGAAGAATCATTTAAAAAGTGGCAGAAATTAGATGTTAAAGAAGGCATTTAATAGAGCTCTGAGACAAAACAGACCAGGGAAGGCAAATCCAAGTCTGGTATTAAGAGGTCTGCAGCCTTTGTCTTCCTGTTGCTACAGCTTCTCAGATGAGAAACTGGAATATTTCCATGGCTGGATATAAAAAGCATATTAGTCACTGGGAAGTGTAGAAGACCTTCAGAGATGCAACAAGGCGGATTCTTCTGTTCCATGTGGAATAGCAGGCAGAGAGCATGATCTATTACTGCCATCCAGCTGCTTGCTTCCTGGTGAAAATAAGTTTGTGTATTAGGGTCCATGTTTTGCCCTACTTGGATAATGCTGGTTTGTGTTTTGCATTTTTTCCTGCTTTATTATGCTGATAAACTTTCCACATGTAGTGATTTGTTTATTTTCTTTCCTATTTTCTTCTTCTCTAACTGCCAGGAGGTTTGGTATGCTTTTGCTGGAGGTAATGTGGAGTATTGATACACAGGAGGATTAAGGCTCCTGAGGAAAATCCTAATGAAACTACTGCCTTAAAGTATGCTCTTGACAGATTTTCCTCATAAATAGGAAACAGAGATGAGTCACTGTATTACATACTGGACAAGCACAGAATTTTCATCCCTCAGTATTGCTGAAATCTTTAACGTGTGATATTCTGTCCTAGTCCAGTGGCCCCACAGATTGCAGTATGTGTGAATGAACCACTGCTATTTTGTTTCACATATATGGTTGTTTTCCAAGCCATTCTTTGCTTCTCATCTATTTGCTATAGTACCTATATGAGGAAGTACAATTCTGTTATCCTGCTGAGGAGAGGGCTTACCTTTCTGTAAGTCTCTCTTCCCTAAGATGTAACTGCACTGGGAGAAGGGAGTTTCTGTAAAAGAAACTGGCTAGTAACACCATGAAATGTCTACAGTTCTTGTGTATGACAAGTCCTGAATTTGGAACAGGACACCAATCAAAATGTTAATGCTTACAAATCTTACAGCTCATCGGAAGGAATGACAGAGGATCAGCAGTGCTGTTATTCTGAATTGGCTGTGCTCTCTTTCAGGCTGAGATAGCCCAGCTTCAAGAGCAATTAGCACTCAAAGATGCAGAAATAGAACGCTTACAGAGTCAGCTATCTAGGACCTCATCCCACACTGAAGTGGCAGAAAGAGGTAAGAGGAAATAAAATTTCAAATCCAAGCCCCTATTTTAACTTCACTTGGCTCAGTATTTCAAAGCAATACAAGGAGATGCAAGAATAGACTCAGAATTTATTTGGGAAGGGAATATGGTGCAAATTTACTTTGTCTTCTGATAGTAAAAGTGTCCTTTAGTGTGTGAAATTCTATCCCAGTCTAGAGGCAGCAAAAATGGTGAACATGTCCCAAAAGCACAAAAACTTTTTAAACTCTATCATTTGAGTCATTGTTGTTCAGTGAGAATGTATTTTTTACTTATATATTCAATTTTTTTTCAATTCATTAAGATAGAAAAACCTATCCAAACATTGTAAACTATAGTCACTGATTCACATCTTTGCTTTCTTCAGGCCTGTATCTCACTTAGACTCCCTGTCCTGCGAAAGGTTGGCCTGGATGGTCTTTCAAAGTCTCTTTCAGGCTGGGCTGCCTCTCATTCCATGAGATAGCAGGTTTCTAGTTGAAATCTGCACTTTCACTACAGGTCAATGGCAAATAGACCATTTTGTTTAGCTTTTGGTCTCAAACAGCCATGCCACAGCTTCCTGAAATATTGGCTCCTTGGGGCATCTGCCAACCTCTGGGCTGTGAGCAGTATGGTATTAGCGACTCTTTTCTTCACTTGTCCAGACAGGCAACATTTGCCCATGGTTTATTGCAGTGCATCAGCTTAGCTTCACTAATTTCTTGGGTGGGTGTTAACTAATGCTTCCAATGAGGGCCCTTCTTCAGGTGTGACATTTCAGGTGCTGTGCTACCTCCTTCTTAGGGCTCACCAAGAGTCTTTTTACAGGAATTAATGCTCATGTGCCTTTTGTGGAAGACTGTGTTTTGACTGTTGTTTATTGCAAAAAGGTGACTTAACATATACTTGGTACTGATTTCACTCAGCTGCAGAGCTTGTGCATGTAGAGAACTGCATGTTCTAACTAGAAAATGAGTTTGTCTAACAGCAGTGTTTTGTAAAGGAACTCTTCTACTAATTGAATTTTGTATTCTTGTGAGGTTCCAAATAATTTATGATACTTCAGAGGAAAGGTAGTGTTATAACAATAAATGAAGAGATCAGCAGCTTTCAGCTTCTGGTAGTTGATTAGGGTGAGAAGATAGGTGAGACTGGACTCGATCCCAGCAGGAAAAGAGCCAAACCCTCTACAGATTCTTTGGGCTACATTTATGGAAGCCACTTAGACAATATTTGGATGGAAACAGCATGCAGCAGTGATAATACTTCTGAAAAATAATAGTGGTGGTCTTCTCAGATAAAGTTGGAAAATAATGTCAATGTACTTGTGGTATGCTAGAATGCATATTCTAATTGAATTGCAAAACTTATCTAATATGTGCTTTTTCTGCATACCTGATTTGACTCTCGCCATTTACCATCGTAGAGGAAGTTTATAGGAGAAGGCTAAAAGAAAAACGTAAGCTTTGTAATTAACTTTTGGCTTTATCTCACTGTTCCTTTTTACACAAATTATAACTCGGATGCATTCTGCAGTAATAATTCAATGTTTGTTTAGATTTGGCTGTCTAATTGTAATATACATGAGACACTGCTTTAATTGCTTGCAGCGAGCAGACAGCTACTTGCCCTGTTTAGAAAGATCTCACTTCAGGAAAAAAATCAGAGCTTCACAAATCAGATAGTTGGACTTCAAAGGGATTCTGTCAAGGTTGAGAAAGCCAAAACTTTACCTCTTTCTATTCATACATATATAAACTCCATGTAATATCTGAAAGGTGGCTTTGATTGAAGGCCTCCTCCTTTGGAGGGGAAGGATCTGGCCCTTGTTGATTATTGGAGTTGGGTGTTTTTTTGGTTAATTTACTGCTTTGGTTAAAAAAAAAAACACCTGTGTAATCTCATTTCCATACTCAATGTTGTTATGAATATTCTAAGTAAAGTTTGCTTTAATGTGCTTAAAATACCTCGACACCAGATCTTTTTGAAGTCTATTGCTTACAAAAATAACAGGACTGTGATTTTTAATGGCATTTAAAAAAGAAGTATCTTCCAATTGCTTGCCAACTGCTTGCTGGCTTCAGTTTTGATATGGCTGTATCTGTGCATGCCTTGTGTTACTAAGTGTCTTCTTTTGCAAGATAAATGTGTGCAAGGTTCATTTATGTGTTTTAAAACTTGATCGTTAGCAGGTGTGTATTTTTCAGCATCACTAACTGCCATTTTTGCAAGTAGTTTAGCTATGATATTGTATGTTCAATAACTAATGGTAGCACATCTATCTTTTAGAAATGCTCTTTAGCAGTGTTGATTTTCTTCTCTCACTTTCATGCCTGCCACATCTGTTTTTCATAGTCTTTTTGTGAAACAAGTGGGTCTGTTCAAATGTTACAGTGTGAATTCCTGAAGTGGCAGCTATGACACATAAAAAACTGTTTGCCTCCATCATCTACACTTGATTTAGTATGGGTTGGTACTGGGAACTTGCTAGGAATAGCACACAGAAAAGGAATTAAAGATTTGGTTCAGTAAAGTTAGGATGATGTGGCTAAGAACCTCTTAAAATTTCAGAGTGTAGTTGAATTGATTTGACTGTAACAATTGAACAACTTCTATCTTGCAGCACCAAATTGCATGTGAGGCATTTTCATATTAGCTCTTGGTGTAGATTTGAACTTGGTTGTTCATATTGAAATTAAGAGAAACAAAAGTGACAAATTCTCCTGGTATAGAATTAGTTTTTGTTGGTTTTCATTTCCAAGTTTCAGGAATGTCCTTGAGCTACTTCCAGTAAACTAGGAAATGTCTTTCTCGGATGCAGTGTAATGAATTTTCACTTCAGTTATATATAGCAGCAGACACACTTTTAATCCTTTGCAAAATCATCTTCAGTGTTTCTTTGTTCCTTCATTACTTGACTTTGAGAGTATAAAATAGTATCTCATAGCCTTTCATAAGGAGAACCAGCATGTCTGTGTTGTGCAATGCTTTCAATAGCTCAGCTTTTGAAACGCTCTAAGTAGTTTCATAAACTGACATGCTTTTGGTTACTCATAAGAACATAAGGATGCTATCACAAACCATGTATTGTATACACTAAATAGCCAGAGTAGGTACCTTACATTTTAAAACCATGTTTTAGATCAAGAAGTTCAGCGGCTGAAGATAGGAATGGAATCGTTACTGGCTGCAAATGAAGAAAAGGTAAGCAATAGTCCTTGTTCTAGGTAAGAATTAAATGGTGGCTTTGAGGCTCTGAAATGCTCTGAATCTGCTTTCTAAGTGTAGTGTTTCCTATTACTGTATAATAGGAAAAGAGTTAGGTATAGGGGAAATAGTGCAGTCTATAATGCATCAGACACTGGTGAGACTTGACTTTGGCTCTGTAGAGATTTGATTGCCTAGGTTCAAAAAGGTGTGTTTAAAACTGAAGTGTAGATGTTGGAATGCAAAACAAATCCCTCAAGGGAGGATTAAGGATCACGACTAGATTGTTAAACTATACAAAACATAAACACAATTTACTCTTTGATTACAGGTATGATACTAGCAAAAAAGCAAACACTGTCTACTTCAGGCAGCTGTGGTTCAACTCCAGAATGCTGCCTTGGCTCTTAGAATTGAAAGCTGATTTTGTTGCTGTAAATTCAGCAGGAAATTCAAACTTCTTTCTTTTCCTTATATTCCTAACTGCACACCATTCGGTAAATATTATGTACAGTGGCAAGCAAAAGCCAAGAAACATTCCTTATGTGGCACATGGAGACTTGCTCCTGCTTTCTGGAAAAGCAGGCCACAAGCACAGAAATGAATGTGTAAAACAACATTTCTGCTGTTATAAAGGAGGGTTTTAAATGCAGTTTTATTGAATGCTTTTCACAGGACCGTCGAATAGAGGAGTTGACGCTACTGCTTAGCCAGTACAGGAGGGTCAAAGAGATCATGACTGCAGCTCATGGTAAAGTGGCTTGTGAATAGTTTTCTGCTATCAGGTCTTTTTAAAACTGCATGCACTAAACCTGTTACTTGTTTTCCTTGTATATACTACTATAAATTTTAATGTGTATGTATTTGTATCATGTTGGAGACTACGCTTGCATATAAGAGAACCACATCGTGTGTTGAACAGGCTTGTGTGCTGCCACCTGCAGTCTTTGGAGATTTCCCTTTTATTTCCTGTGCTGCAGGAAGTACAAAGAAAATGCCCAATCTGCCTGGAGGTTCAGTTATATTACTATTCAGCAAGGCTTCTGTAACTGAATCTTATGCTCATCTAAGTCAAAGCCTAAAATTTGTTCTGTGTCAGTTAATAGTAATCCCCCCTTGGAGCCTATTTTTGGTGCTGTATATTGTTTTAGATGAGGTCATTAAGGATTTTGATTGGTAAGGAAATATGACTGATGAGATGACTGGTGTATGAACTGCTCATCAGCTGGGTTTGAAGTACTGCAGTTTACTTCCTTTTGTGCCAAGGCAATCTGAAGTCAGCAACTGCTCTCCTGAAAACACTTTGTTATGTACTGCAGCGGAGCACAACTTTGGTTGCAGAGCTCATATGCTTCTGTAGTATTGGACAGATAGGAAGCTGGGGCCAAGGGTTATTAGTTGCTTCATGCAGCCCTTTCCCTCCTCACTGATAGGACACCTCTTAAGTCTTTTCCATGGTTCAGGCCTATGAGAGCTGTCCTTCATGCCCAAACTGTCATACTTCCTTTTTGCTGCTGCTTTTTTGCCATCTTCTCAGTTGTACATGAGTTGTAGAAAACAGACTAAAAGGAAGTAGAGCAAAAAAGAGGGAGCAAACAGCAGGATACTCGTGCAGATACAGAATCTGTCAACCCCAGGTCAATAGGAAAGTTCATTCATTTTAGCTGAAGGCATGAGTTGGCAGTATTCTTATTAAATTTCATTATACCCTCTGCAAGAATCTATTATTCAAAATTGAAATTGCATTGTTTGATTTAAATTAATCCATCTCTTAAGCCTTGAACTGAGCGTGGGGCCACTGTGTTATGACAGAGATGATGTCAAATACACATTATGCTATGAGTAAGAGAATGCTACCAACTTGAACTTGCCTCAGAATATCAAACTGTGATTTAGAGTGGTTCAGAAACTGCCCAGTAATCAGCTCAGTTACTAGGAGCAGGGCACAGCATATAACTAGAAGTGATACATTTGTTGCTCTTGTATAAATAAGCTTGCTTGTAATCGGGGCCCAAAGGAGTAGGGAGCAGAGGGGCTGGTAACTATGTGTGTCAAATAAAGACTGAAGGGGAGTTTAGAGACTGAAGTACTTAGAGTGTCTGAGGAGGTCTTAAATGTTGTTGGGTTTTTTTTTTTTGGCCTGTTTCTCTCCCGTTCTACTTCTGCTCTCCATTGCTTGCAGGCTCTTCTATCTCTGGTGGCAGTGAAGAGGAACTTGAGACAACTGTGAGGAAGTGGAATTTTTTGAATAATCCTCAAGGAGAAGTATTTAAGACAGAGGTACTTAGTAAAGACAGTTTTTAAGAGCAAGCTCTGCTGTGTATGTGACTTCTTGTTATTTGTTTGTGGTAGCTAAGATGAGGGTTTGACCCTGGCTGAATTTTTGTACTATTTGATGTGGACCCAATAGATTCGGAACTAAGCACTGGAGTTACAGACTTGAAACTTTTACTTTTACATAGGCCTCTTCAGGAGAACTGTCACCAGCTGCACTCTCTCCAGTGCCACACAAAGCTACAGAAATCAGGCAAGACCTTTGTTTCTTGGGGTTTTTTTGGTGGATTGTCCTAAATCTGGATTATTTAAACTGTTAGGGTCTTGTCTTGTTCTTGGCTTCGCAAGAACTTTGGGTCGTTGTGAAAGCAGTTTGCCATGGCAGTTTGCAATACTTAGTGGCTAAGTTTTTAATTACAGGAACAAATTAGCACTTTTACATACTTAAATCAGTCCATTTTGTTCTTATTTCAAGTGGAGGAATTCCAGCATCCTCAACTAACGTAACCTCTGCACGAGCAGATTCTTCAGAAGTCGTAAACAGGTAAGAATGAGTAACTTCAACTGAGATGTTTAATACACAGTGAGGATTTTTTTAATGGAATTCTGCCTTTTCCCTTTTTTAACATCCCTTAATGCTGTGCACTGTTCAGAGAATTGATTGTTAAGAGCTTCTAAAAAGTCATCTATAGATATGAAGTTTAAAACTGCACATTCTGCACTGTTTGCCTTGCATTGTTGATCAAAAGAAGTCTTGTGCTGTTTCATCACCTCTTGCAGTTCCCAATTCTCTGACATGTGTGCCATATATAAGCATACTAATGTTGTATTAACTGTTGCTTTTTGTCTGCTATTATTTTAAGGATTCCACAGAAAAAGAAGTCAAACAGTTTAGAAGACTTGCAAAGTGAATCCCTGGAAAAGGTTGGTTTATTTGTAATCCAAATTTCTGCTGTCAAACATACAGGTTCTTTTTTCACCCCATTACCAAGCTTAGACTAAAGAGGCTAGTTGACACCCATAGGTACACATCCCAAATTCAGCTTTTCACTTGAAAGAAAAATATCCAATAGAGCAAACAATGTTAATGAGGAGTCATTTTGTCAAACTGCAGTTTTACTTGGTTAGTAGGTAAGCAGTTAAAAAGAATTCTAACTCCCAAATCACTGAAGATATTAAGGCTGAAAACCTTGAAGGTAAATAATGTGGACTGAGTATTTCCACGTAGGATTCTTTGAGTGCTTGCATGTAAATAATATGAGTGTTGTCCCCTAACTTTGACTTCTGCTGTAAATGGCATTCCTGAGGATGGTAGTGGTGCTGCCTGAGTCTAAGCAGCAGGAGCACTGTTACTAACTCAAAGATTTAACTTCATTCTAGAAAAGAGTCTTCCCACTTTACAGTCTTGTTATATTATGGTCCAAAGGCTTGTTTTGTCATTACTTACACGGAAATGTTTCTGTAGTTGTGATTGTGAGGCTGTTATTGGCATTTTCAGTTCTCAAATTAGACTTGATACTAGACTACCCACCCCCAGGGCTGCCATTTAAGGTACTTAGTAATATGATTGTTCCACTGCTTCACATTTTCTTAATTTTTTGGTACATCTCTGATGATGACAGCAGTGACCACACAGAATGTTTGACATTTGTGTGGCACTCATTTGCTTGTGCTCACACATGTGACAAGTCAGTTCAGAACTAAGTTTAATTCCATGTAGGTCTGTTTTCTTTTCATAACTTCAAGCTATTTTTCTGTCCTAAATTCACAAACTTAATGTGTCTCTGTGATGTAATCTGATAAGGCTGTACCTACACATTTAGGTTGTAAATCTGATCTGTTAAATCAGTCTCTGGAAGAACAAGAAGCTGCCAGAAATATGGGAGAATTTTAGCAAGCCAGCCCCCATGCCCAGCAAGGCATTTAAACTGTATGCCCTATTTAGGCTTAAGGCTTCTTTGTGAAGTAACTAAGACCTTCCTCTGTATATCAGCGAGTGGCTAAATTTGAATTAGTTACAACCAAACCTAAGGCAAACAAAACTTGGTTTGCTGACTCAGCATGACCAGACTTCACTTCTTGTGTTAAGTCCAAGAGAGCCTGTGCTAAGGGCATGGTTTACTTTGCACAAAACCGGAGTTCCAGTTATGCCCAGCAATAATACCAGTAAAACACACTGGTGTCTTTGACCCAACTCTGCTGGTATTTTGACTTGTGTCATTTCTGTCAGAGCTCTGCATGGTTTCAGCTGGATACAGACAGTATTGTGCATGTTATTTTTTTTATGCCAGTCATCTTCATACTGTTTTGTTAAACAGCTGCCCTATGTAATCCTGCTTTGGCAGGGGGGTTGGACTTGATGACCTCCAGAGGTCCCTTCCAACTCCCTACCATTCTGTGTTCCCAGCTTAAAGACTAAAAGGGACCACCCAGAAGTATGAAAATAGAAAAATTCCTTTGATCACAACAGAACACCAACGGGGCCCACATTTTGTAGACTTGAACAAACACATTTAGTATGAAATACTTGATTGAAATGAGATGTAGATGTGACAGACCCTGTAATGCACTGTCAATGCAGTAGGTAGCATCACTGTAGGAATAAGACTGGAGTCAATGTTCTGTGTGTGTTAATACTAACATTTGTCTGTTGCTTTTTTCCATAAACACTGAAATTACCCCTCCTGCAACTCCATAGTGTGCAGACGGGAAGCCAGTGCAGCCTGTTGTAGAACAAGAGGTATATTAACTGTCAACTCTCTTAACATTTATCTCTTGTGACCTGCTGTGATGGTGTTTTTGGTTTGTATTCATTTCCTTTAAAAATGTTTGCACAGTTCCAATGCTGACAGGCTCTGTGAACAGCAGTAAGGGTTTAAAAGGGAAGTATGCTCTCTTTTTTTTTTTTTTTTTCAATTTAAAAGCTTTTATGTGATGCTAGAAGCTGCCATGAGTCAGTTTCAGAAAATACAGTGCTAATGTAATAAGCAATTTCTCATCATTTTTGGTATGAGTCAGGATGTACTCCGGCAGTTACTAAAACAGGAGCAGGGTTTGAGCTGAGGAAACTGGACTGCAGTTACAGTGCCACAGAGATCCCTCCAAGACTTGAAATAAGATAAAGCAGTTGTTATCTAATTAAATATTTAATGTATCATCCTGTCATGGATAATTATTTGAAATAATACTGTTAGAATGAGGTCACTACACAGGGCCTTGCTATGTGGTTTTGTATACTAAATATGCTTTGCATGTTTTCAGTACAAAATTTTCCTACATAACTTCCTTTCTCATTAGTGAAACATTTACCAGTATGAGCTTCTTCCAAAACACACTGCATGTGCACTGCTTACACTAATGCCAACTGCAGTTGCAGGTCCCTTGCCTCTCTATGTGTCTGTAGTTTTGACAGTTGTGAGATTTATGTTTTGCCCACAGTGATGGCTGCTGCTGCTGCTTTTCATTTGTATTTGGTATTGAAGAAGTCTCAACATGCCATCTCCAAAAATGTAGACAAGTAATGCTGTGAAATACATCCTCTAGCTGGAGAAGTACCTTCTTAGGCTAAAAACTCTCAGATCTGTGTGCAGGTGCTTATCTACCCTTGTGAGGGAGCAAGATCTGCAAGTAGCTGATCACTGAAAAAAGTTAGGCAAAGAAAATGAAGAGAGATTGTAATTTTAGCAAAGCCTACGTGCCAGCTGCCTTCCAGAGTGATATACTGAAACTTCAAGGAGCACCTTTTGTGAACTCTTTTGCTGGCAGACAGTCTCCCCATTACAAGTAAACTCAATGACCTAAGTGACACTGTGCAAGTGTGCCAGAGCTGAAAGCAAGTATAACCTAGACACTGTCTCTGGTGGACAAAAATTGTAGTCAGCAACCATTTGGATTAGCTCTAAAATGCAGAGGATTGGTGCCATTCTGAGCACAAGCTTCAACTATTTTTTCCTCAATGTTTCAAATATTGAGTACTGGATTGCAAATGCTATGAATTACTGGATTTTGTACTTACTTACTTCTCTCTCTTTAAAAAAGCAGAGCAAGCCACTTGTGAAAGGTGGCAGGTATCAAACTTTGCCTGGAAAGCTATCTCGACCCTTACAGAATGGAGAGCAGGGAAGCCATAATTCAACAGATGGGTGCTGCACGAAGGACAGTGAGGACAACAGCATCCTGAGCCTAAGTATGTGTCTCTGGGAGCATTGTGTGGGAGGGGGAAAAGGCAAACTGTTTGAGGGGCTGGGACATAGTAGGGTATATAATCTGCTATGCCTAATTTGATTCAGTCAGGGAGAGTTCTGGTTTTTAAGTGTAACAAAAATAGCCCCCTTGAGCTCACTGAAAAGTGAAGGCTGGTTAAATCAGAGCATGGTTTTCTGTTGCAGTTGGTCATACAATTTGCTGACATAATTGATGACAGTAATGAAGAGGCATTGTTTTGGAAATTGTGAGGAGAGCATTCTGAAAGTCAAGAAATCTGTAATTAAAAAGTGGAACTTTCAGAGATGCAAATACATTATCAGAGCTGTAGGTCACTGTAGCTTGTGGGGCCCAAAAGTGAAAAACTAACCTGCCTGTCAGTGGATTTTGAAAATCCTGGTGTGTTGTAATTCTACAAACATAGCCAGGTGTGGAAGCCTGTACTCATTTCTTCTCAATGACATCTTAAGGATGACAGAAATACTACAATGAGGCACAGAAGCAAGTGCTTGCCAAGGACTGAACAGCTCAGCCCTCAGAGCATCCCTTGTGACTTCTGTTCCTACACTTCAAAAACTCTGGGGAGGGTTTGTTTGATCGAGTTTGTCGTGTTTGGTGGGGGGTTATTTATTTTAAGGACCCATGGTACAGGGTGTCTGTGTCTTCAAGATTTCAACAGGTGGCAGGTTTTTCAGGACTCTTAAGTTTTTCTGTGTTTGCAACAGTGCAGGCACTGCATGAGTCCTGTAGTTATACCTTTAACTGCAGGATTACCCAAGGATGAGTAAGAAAATGCCTCCCTCGTGAATACACAGAATTAGCAGATTTTTAATGCGAGTTCATTTGTTTCTTGCATGTGCAGTCAACTCGTTACAGCCCCACTCCTGTATTTCGAAGGGAGTTGATGTAACCTCACATAGTCTGTAGGCTTTGTGGAGCTCTGTAGTGTGTGCTTAATGTGTTAAAAGCTCCTCAACAGATAAATGCTCACCCCTATCTGTTGAAGATGACCTCTGCGGAATTCATGGGGTCTGTACACACCAATTCATGTTCACTTCCATGTCAAGCGTAACTGCTTCTTCTCTTTTTGTTTCTGCTCTTAATGCTTAGCTTACTTCTTTGCTCTTCTGTAACTTTATTTTGCTGGTGTTTTGTATCTTCTTTGCTTCTTCATCTGGCTTTCTGCTTCTTGGGATGACTGAAGATCGCATCAGGAGTGTCAGTGCACCAGTGCTAGGTACTGTATCCAAACAAGATGCAACTTCAACATTACGTTTGCTGCAAACTTTTTCCTCTCCTTTTTCCCTCCCTTTCTCTGTGAAATACTAACATGAAGTAGGCCATCCAGATCGAATTCCTTAAGAGCAGCACTGAAAGGAGGTAACAACTGCTGCTGTACCACATTTGAATGGTATTTTTTTCTGATACCTATTCCTGATGTCATTCCCTTTTCACTGAACTCAACAGAATAAAGTCCCAGCTACTTTGGAGGAGTTACAGGATTAGGAACAGGAAAGGCAAAAGTCTGAGGAATCTGCTTTTGTCTGAAGACCTGAAATTTAGTTACTTAAGTACAGACTAAGAAAGTAACAGTGCTCTTTTACCCAATGTCTTAAGTGTCACATGCACAGCTACTACTTTTTTCACCTAAGCATGTGAGTTTTCTTAAACACAAGAACAGTTTTTGTATACACCTTCACTTTTTCTATGTTCTGCATCTAACCATTCTTTTCCCAGATAACCACCTGGTTACTAATTAGTGTAAAACGTGACTCTCTTCACCCAGGAGAAACAGAGAACATGGATGGTACAGCAGTCTCTGATGACCTTTCACCTCTTTCTCTGGGAACGGATTCAGGTCCACAGTCTCCACTGTCTCCAGAAAACAGAAAGAGCCCAAAAGGGATCAAGAAAATCTGGGGAAGGTAAGGTCTTTTTTTTTTTATACTGACTGTCAAAACACTGGCTGAGAATGAACCTGGTTCTTGGCAAAAGCCACACTCACCTCCACTAGGAGTTGTGTAAAGCTCAAGAAAGGGAGAGAAAGCAGCTCTGGGATTGTGTGGGTGTGTCTTTATCTACACATGGGTGTAGAAAAATGGGTGATAGTCAGAATAAATAAGACACACTGTTCTCATCTTAATGCCAAGAATTTAGAATGCCAGTTTCATTAGCTATGAAAAATTATATGATAGCTTATTCTTTACAAGAGGGCATCAGGTAAAATAAAATAGAAAAAAAAAATCATACTGTGTTCACATTATCTGGTTCAAGTAATTCTGGCGTCCAGTGTGGATTATTCATTGGATTGAGGGGTTTATAGCTGCTCTGCAGAGTTCTTCTTTCCTCAGATCTAGACAGCGTTTGCCAGGAGTTTCAGCTACCACTTGAATTAGCTGCTTGTGGTTTAGAGGAAGTTGAATGCATTTTCTGGCTGTCATATGAGAAATAAACTCTGTCACAAGCTAATAGTACTGCTATGGTATTCTTGTCTTGAAAGAATAAGAAGAACACAGTCAGGTAACTTCCCTGCAGATGATCTGGGCTTGGCAGAGTTTCGAAGAGGTGGTCTCCGAGCAACAGCTGGACCTCGGTTATCCAGATCAAAGGAAACTAAAGGCCAGAAAAGGTAAGGGTTCCTCCTTTACTTTGCACAGCACGTTTTGTGTGTTCAGGGTGCTGAATGGCCAAACCCTCCTCATGGGAAATGCATCTTTCCCAATGTACTTCACTGCACATGGAATTCCACTGCTGCTGGAAGGAATGTCTCAGGCAGAAAATGTGTCAGAGTCTCTCCCTTGGCTGCACTCCTGCAGCTGCAGGTTGCAGCACCAACTGTTCGTTGGGAGTGTCAAAAGTTTTACCTTGTTTAAAGCACAAGGAAACTCAACATCATCTCCTGTGGGAGTATCTGGGGAGTCATGAAAAATTTTCAATTCCTTTTTTCCTCCAACAAAAAAAATGGGAAATTCTTGTTCAACCCCCATGCCCCTTGACTGTTCAGACGTTGAGAGCAGGCAGCCAGAGCAACAGGACAGCAGCACGACAGCATACCCTCTGAGACTGGCTCTTGGCTCTTGCTTTTGCACAGAGCAAAGCACAGCAATGTACAGGCACATGATGAGCATGCTGATAATAACCACAATTATTTCAAATGTTTGAAACCTTTTCTGTACTTTTGCAGTGACTACAATGCTCCCTTTGCTCAGTGGAGCACTGAAAGAGTCTGTAATTGGCTTGAGGACTTTGGTCTCGGGCAGTACGTCATATTTGCACGGCAGTGGGTGACTTCGGGCCACACGCTGTTAACTGCCACCCCTCAGGACATGGAGAAGGTAAGCACCTGGAACTGTTTCCATGTGCTGGTTCTGTACAACCAGATCCCTTCAAACAGTTCACACTGCTGCTTTTCTGAAATGTGTAGACCTCATTTTTATAGGCACCTAGAGAGAAGCAGTGAACCAGAGACAAGGCAAACTACTTGTTAACCGTTGTTGTTGCAGGAAATGGGAATAAAGCATCCACTGCACAGGAAGAAATTAGTTTTGGCCATTAAATCAATAAACACAAAACAAGATGAGAAGTCTGCACAACTTGATCATATCTGGGTGACACGTAAGTGTTTCAGCCGTCATGGAATTGTTTGGAAAGGAATTTCCCCCACTGCCATAGACAGACTGCTTGGATATGTTACACAAAGTAGTTACCAAGCACTTGTTAAGAACACTACATTTCAGGCCAGGAGAATGAGGATTTTTGTGGCATTTTTGACCCCCAAATCTACAGTTGTACAGTAGGATCTTCCACGAGGAACTCTGTCATTTGGATTGCGGGGAAGTGAATGCTGGGGAGGCTCAGTCTAGTAAGAGCTGTTATGCTACAAAAGGTATGTGCTCAGTCACACATTGCAGGTGAAGTTATCACAGGGGTAGTATGGACAAAGCTGTTTGGTAGGAAGTGGTTTGAGGCTTCAGGTAACAGGCTCCCCTTTGGAAAGGTGGATGCTTCAATCTGGTTGGAGGTGCGTACACCATGTTCTTTTATCTGCAGGGTGGCTTGATGACATTGGTTTGCCTCAGTACAAAGACCAGTTTCATGAATCCAGAGTTGATGGAAGAATGCTACAGTACCTAACTGTGGTAAGTTAAAAGCCTTTTCCCTCAGATTAACTCAATTAACTTCAGAATGAGCACAGAGTTTTACAGTTTTCCTGTGAAGGTGAATGGTTAAAAGAATTTTCTGCAAGACAGAAACAGCAGCAGTAGCAATTCAGTTGTGTTGTCTAGTACAGTACTACTGTTCCTAAGGTTCATAAAGCAAATCATAGGGTGTCTTATAGCTAACTTCTACAGTCTTTCAGTATCTTGTCGCACATCATGGTTAAAGGTGAAACTGTACATGCTGCTGCAGCGTGTTGTTATCCACCCCAAGCTAGCAGCAGTATCCAGTGAACTAAAGATAAGCAGGAATTCCAGGGCCGTGTCCAGCTCTGACTACGGTAGCGGCAAAACTTGCACTATATGGAGCCACTGTTTTCTTCATTATCCCTGGGCAGGGAAACTCAGTATTTGTGTTTAACTGTGCTATAAAGTCTAATTTAGCTGTTATCAAAGGTACAGCCTGGTCTGTGCTGCTTGGGGAGCTTTTGTTACAAAAGCATGGTGTCCATGATCCCATGGTGAGGTGGGTGTTGCTAGCTGCAGTCATGCTACTCACAGACTGCTTGTGTCTAAGATCCTAACTATTTTAAACTATCGATGAACCTGGATTTAATAAATGTGCTACAAGCTCTCTTTTTTTTTTTTTCTGGGCTTTGCTATGATGCAGTATTTTAAAACCCATCAACCAACGAGTAGCACACCCTAAAAACCTCTACCTAAGCTTTAGTTACTGTGGTTCCTATGGAGCTGCGTAACAAGCTTAATAACTATCTTCTTGAGGAGAATGCCTGTTTTGGAAGTACTCTGTGCTCTCTTCCAGAATGACCTGCTCTTCCTGAAAGTCACCAGCCAGCTGCATCATCTCAGTATTAAATGTGCCATTCATGTGCTGCATGTCAACGGTTTTAACCCCCACTGCCTACGCAGGAGACCAGTTGAGGAGGTAAAAGAATGTTTAAATAGACTAAATGAGCACTAATTACATGATGCAACCAAAGGGTATAGCGAGTTAGCAGTATGCAATGATAGAACAGAATCACTGCTACTAGGGAATGGCTCTAAAGCAGCCGTTTAGCTTTCCAGCTCTGGAAGGTGATGTGTACTCAGCGGTAATAATAAACATCTCTCCGGTTTTGAGGCAGTTAAGCCATTGAATTAATATCTCATGCACTTCCCTTTAGAAATTATTTGCTTCAAGAAATTAATTCAACTTCTGAGAGAATAATTTTGAATGCTTTTTCTTTGCCTAATTTTTAACTCTCAAAGACTGTTCAGGTTTTTCCCTTCTCTGGTAACCACAGCTTAATTTCTTAAAAGGCTGACAATAACACTGTTCTCAGCGTAGCCTTTTGTACACCCTGCAATCCCTACTGCTCTACCACTCAATGCAATATATGGCATTTCACCTGTACTAGACTATCTGTACCTGCCATCTTCTCAGGGGATGGCTGAAGGAGGCTTTCAAGAGAAACAAGTGTCATGGAACCAGGGAACAACTACTGCTCTTTGAAGACAGAGAGGAATGCTGCTTTTATGGCAACTGAGGGCACATTATGAACAACGCAGGCTACAGGATCATCTTTTCTGCTTATTTCAACAGAATAGTGTGTCACCTTCTGAAGTAGTTCAGTGGTCCAACCACAGAGTGATGGAATGGCTCAGGTCAGTTGATCTGGCAGAGTATGCACCAAACCTTCGAGGAAGCGGAGTACACGGAGGCCTGATTGTAAGAACTGCACATTTTACTACATACCTACTAAACATTGTCAGAATGTAGTACAACTCCTGTATCTTAGTTTCACAAAGGAAAAACTAAACCAGCTAAGACTTCTTTATAATCAAATCTGAGCTATGCATGAGTGGTTACCAGCACTAAACAAAAACCCCCAACCCAGACTACTGTGGGGAAATTATTTTTCCTAAGGCATCACTGTGTGCTTCTTTTGAGTGGTTTCAACAGAATTCTTAGCCAGAGTGACTCATGGCAATTGTCACCAGTGATCAGGAATGCTGTTTTTTCAACTCAAAACATGAGAACTATTTGCAGCTTAGTAGAGCCAGTGTTCTGAAACACCATGCTTCTAAGCTGTGGAGTTTTTGCAACAAATGACATAGCACAGGTTTTTCTAAGATTAACTTCATACTGAGTAGAGCAGAAAAATCTGAAAACAAAGGTGTTCAATCCAAAAATACAAGTCCTGACAGATACAAACATGTATTTGCCTGACCATGCTTTGCATCTCTTACTACCTACTTCCATGCATTTCCTGTTCAAACTCCAGCAAGTATCACATCATGCTTGAGTTGTAGAATGTGTCATGGAGGCAGGCAGCTTAGAATGAGAAATGCCTCTGGCCAGCACTGCAACTGTTTGCTACTGCAAGTATTTACCCCTACAGAAAACAAATATCCTGTCATTTTCCAACAGATTCTTGAACCTCGCTTCAATGGAGACACCTTGGCAATGCTGCTGAATATTCCACCCCAGAAGACCCTGCTGCGACGCCACCTAACAACCAATTTTAACGTGTTGATAGGACCAGAGGCACAAAAAGAAAGAAGAGAAATAACAGAGTCATCAGCATACACACCTCTGACCACCACTGCCAAAGTTCGGGTAGGTACTGCTTTCAAACAGGAAGCATTTCCGAGCTTTACTCTTCCTCGCCCCTGTCTTATAAAGAAATTGATGAATGTGTGCAGGGAGAGGTTAGTTCTAGAACTGTTACATTCTCCTTAATTCCAGACACAAAAGGATCTAGTTTTATCTGTTTACATCACTTCTGAAATAAGCATGTCTTTTCCTCAGAGAAAACACTATCTAAATGTATTTAACATCAACTGTAACTCACAGTTTAAAAACAATTACATTACTCTAGTCCTTCTGAACTAAATTACAGCAGTAAAGCCAAAAGGAGAGGATTTCACATGTTTAGAGGACACTCTCACTTTCATTAATCAAAACTTGTCTTCTTTCAGCCAAAGAAACTTGGGTTTTCACATTTTGGAAACTTAAGAAAAAAGAAATTTGATGAATCCACAGACTACATCTGTCCTATGGATACAAACCCAGCTGCTGCAAATGGTACTCAGAAACGCTATAGCGGCTACAAAGGACTCGGTCCATTCACTGACCGGGAACTGGATCAGGTGGGACAGACAGACTGATGCCATTTTCATCTCATCCTCTCCATGCATTCCAAAGCTTGCAAATAACCAAACATTAGCATGTAAAAAGTATGTGCTACATCCGCATGAACTCACTGAGAAAGTATTGGGTGTGGACACTGGAAAGAGTTTTCTACTAAGAATGTCAGCTTCACTTGCTTTAATCAACATCATCATGACTCCTCCATCTCCAAGCCCTTTCTCAGGACTGTAACAGCTTTACACTATGAAGACTGAGGTTATTTTGGCAGTTCAGGTAGTGGCTGCAGTGAAAACAAGATGACTTTTTGTACTTCTAGCTTTCCTAACCCCACTATGGCACGCTACTTTTTTCATTATTATCTCTGGGGGTGGTTTTTAATGTAATTATTTGGGCTCATTTGTACAAAGCTATTGACTTATGAAATCCAGTTGTACTTTAATATATTTTTAACAGACATTAATCAAACAGTCTAACTGAATTTTTCTTCCATTATGTACAGGGGGGATTAGTTATGTTTAGACAGTGTATGTCAAACCAATGCATCAGTTATGAACGAGATTAATAAAACAGTACTTAAGTAATGCACTTTTGTTATGCAGTAGTGAGCTTGTAAATGAAACTGTCTAGACAAAACAGACAAATGACGAAGGCTAAAACCAATCATAGTTTAGTCAACTTTACTGTTGTGTAAAGGGATATAAACCTTAAAAATGGAGCTCCTGGAGGCAGCCCACAAGAGACAGGCAGCTGTGGTAAACTGTCCTTTGTCCAGTGACCTGAAAGACAGAGAAAAACACATTAAGCCTGAGTCTGTTCAGTTTTGTGACAATTCTCTAATTCAAAGTATTTTTTTCATTTGCATGGTTTACTGCATCTAACATCTCCTCTGTGTTCATTATCTAACCCTTGTCTTTTTCAATGTACACCTCAGTAAAACATCATACTGCTTCTAAGCAGGGACACTGCCCAGTCCTGACTGTGATGCAGTATGGATGTCCACTTGTACAGTTAAGAGTTGCAAGTGAATGCATCAACTTTGGGCATTCTCCAGGGGGTTTAGGCATTGCAAAACCGCTGGATTTTTGCCTAGGAGCACGGTGTGACTTCTGAGCATGTGGTTGTACAGTGAAATTTTGTGCCCCAGAACTGATCACCTCTTCTGTAAGAACAGTTAGGATTATATCACAAAGGACTCTTCTTGCCTGTGGAAGTTGATGGTATCAGTTGACAGTATCAGTTAAGCTTTTCCTGTATGAATTACAGCTCAAGTTTCTTGGAATCAGCCCCTCTCTGTCAAGATTCACTCCTCCTCTGGCTGAGGGCATTTCCATGTACTTCATGGCACAGAGGCTTCCATTAATGTACAGAAATCAGAGCTTTTAAACTTACCTAAACTTGGTTTGTCCAGGCACTGATGCATGCAGATCGGATAAAACTGCATCTAATGTCTGACTTGAACTAGTTCCTGAATGCTTTTACAGATGGAACATTCAGAAGGAACAGTAATGCAAATAGGGGCTCTTTCTGAAGGCATAAGCCATCTGACGGTATGTACTCACTTCACTCTTCTCTTCAAGTCACAAATGTATTCTGCTAGAATTCACCCAAAGCTGGTTGGTGGTGGTGGTAGTTAAGGGTAAGCAGGTCACTATTCTTGTTAAGGCTTTCTATTCTAAAGCTATATAACTTTGTAGACTGGCTAAACACTCAGTGTTTAAACCCCCCCTGCATTTGAATGACACTGGAAGTGAAGTTTCATTTAGACTTACTCTAAGTTTTCATGAACACTGCTGCCTTTCACCCAATGACAGATACACATCCTCTTAAATGAGAACTGTTCTTAAAAGATTGTGCAACTAACTTACATCACTCACAGCAGAAACGCCAGGGAAAACAAAAATCACCATTAATTCCCAATTCCACAGCAGCTCATTAAAGTGAGCTGAAAGGTATACTGAAGACCTGCATACCGTGGTTGAGTCACATGCCACAATCTCGGGGAATTTCCTCATGCAAATGCTAGTTTAAGCTGCAGTCAAGAATTCCTTCAAATGTTATGCGACTAACTCCCTCTGTTGTGAATCTGATCTCATTGCAGCTGAATGCCTTTAACTACAAGCCTCTGGCTGAACCTGCTTACTCCTTCCTACCTTGTTTTTTTCAGACCATGTTGAGCCAAGATGAAATGCTGAATGACAGCAGGTTTTTAACACCTACCTTTGAAGACTGGAGATGATGTTTCAGCGTGACCAAGAACACTAATAATACCTCATGCCTGTCCAGAGAGGTGGCCAGAAGCTTGATGTGGTACAGAAAAGCTTTACCTCTTTTCTGCTAGTGAGATGTAGCACATAGCATTTAACACTGTCCAAGTAGCAACGTGCTACAGGTAACTCCTTCACACTCCTGTCCATATTATGTAATGTGAAACATGCCGAGGGAGGTATGATACCTATATCCAGAGTCAGAAAGCCAACTCTGGCTCCATGGTTTACCCTTTCATTCAGCTGTCTTGTCCATGGTATGTTTATGTGCTGTCATCTCGAAGATCTAAGCTTTTATTTTTATAATTAACTTGTAATGCAGGAATCAACACTGTTGTACCACAGGGACTGTTCTGAGCCACCTAGAAATTCAGATGGGCACTCTGAGTACAGCAGGACTGGCTCACTGAATCCTACTGCTGTCTTGCCAGAGACTATTTCCCACAGAAGGATTTTAATCTCTCATCCCTTTTGTTAGCATTTGTCCTGCCCTTTTTGTCTGAGCAAGTGCAGTGTGAGTGGGAAGAATGGAACATAAAACTATCCACCAAGCCCTTGCTTTTATCATCAGGAGGATGACAAGATGCCGTGTTCACAAATCCTCACCTAACAGAGACTGAACAAATACAGTAGGAAATGAAACTTTGAGACTACCAGAAAAACTGATGGGCTCAAAAGCTGGTGCTTCATTTGAAGTGAGTAGGCTTTCACTGTGTGATTTTCTTTTACTTATGCACTAAGATGTTCACTATCACTTGGAGAATGGTGTTTGCTGCGTTCCATATAGGGGTAAGTGTAACAATTTCCAGTGTGATCCATTCCTCACTTTTAAATGACAGTTCTTTACTGGAACTCTTGACCAGGCTCTTTTCTGCACTTGCCATCTTGTCTGAAAAGGCTAATGCTGCCACATGTGCAGCCATCAACCTGCTCATGAGCCTTCTGATCAGTCAAAAGGGGTCAAACAGTTTGCTAGGCCCCATACCTAGTTTGTCTGCAACATTGTACTGGTGCTCAGGAAGATAGGGATAATTTCTTTTCATAGTTACACCTAGTTAATTAATTGAGCATGGCTGCAAAAAGCCCTGAGGACTGGAGATTTCAGCAGGGACACTTCAACATTTGCATGAGAACTGGCGAAGTTGTAAATACTGCTGTTAGCTTTCAGTTCTCTTCTTGTTCCAGCTACAGATAGCTTTTCATACAATACTAGGCAATAGGAAACAAGCATTACTGCTTTGTGATGTGTAAAACATGACTAAAGAGCCTTAGGCAAGTGGCATAATAAAATATTTGTTTAAAATACCTGACAAAATACATTTCTTTACATATTAACATAGCCTAAGGCTAAGTCATTCCCAGTCCAGAAAAGGGCAAGCTCCAGCACGGTCCCCAGTATGCAGCAAAGGTTCTTTGCAAGCTGTCAGTGACACTTTTCAAATAGGAGCTATTCTAGTCCTTACTCCCTGAGCCTCTCATGACAGACCCTGCACTGTATAGTCAGATTTTAGAAGCTATACAAGGCTGGTTTTGTCCAAAATGGTAAAACCAGGGCAACTTTTTTTCAGTTATTTAACTATAACATTATAATGGAAAAATCCAGAGGAAGGAGAAGTCCATCACCAGACCAAAAATGCTTAATAAAAGGTTTTAAATGCCAAGTACATCACCAGTCTGGCAATCAGATCATGGGCATCTGAAGTGCTTTACAAGGTTAGTCAGACAGCAGTTATTACAGCTCTACAGAGGAGATGAGCTGCCCCAGCAGAGGCAGCCTTACTGTTACTGGTATAGTCTAAGCACATTTTCAGATCCTTCTTGATTGTCCTTAATGTCCCTTCCAACCCAAACCATTCTGTGAATCTATGCATTTATAACTCAGTTTGGTGTAGCATATATACATACATTAAAGAAAATGAGTGTGTATATATAGTGAGAAATCCTGATCAGTGTAACACTGGCATAAATGGTTATTTTTTAACTGTTGCTAATAAACTCCAACTGTTTCTCCATCTCTTGCTGACTGAAATGATTCTAACCAAAACACACATCTCTGATCAGGGACAGAATCAGTCTGAATTTGTGTCTGTCTTTGCATTGTTACTGTGAGTCTAACTGATGAAGTACAAAACTCCTGGTCAGGTTTTAATTAATCATAGAATCAACCAGGTTGGAACAGACCTCCAAGATCATCCAGGCCAACCTATCACCCAGCCCTATCCAATCAACTAGACCATGGCCCTAAGAGCCTCATCCAGGCTTTTCTTGAACACCTTGGGGACAGCAACTCCACCACCTCCTTGGGCAGCCCATTCCAATGGCAAATCTCTCTCTGTGAAGTGCTTCCTTCTAACATCTAGCCTATACCTCCCCCAGTGAAGCTGAGCCTGTCTCTCCTTGTTCTGTTGCTTTAGATGAATGAAAATATTTCATAATTAATTAGCACATAAAGAAAAAAGTTTTAGGGTTTGACAAATCCCTGAGCCGGAAAAAAAACATATAAACTAATTCCATGGCACTGAATCTGCAGTATTTCAGACACTGAAACTGAAGAATTAAATGCTGTGTGGTAGAAACTGAGGTGAGGCATTAGCTGAGCATGAGATCTGCTCAACACAGGTTGTGAGAGGAAGAAGGTACATTTTCTTGCAAGCTAAGTCCATCTCTGGAACTGCCAAAAAAGCTACCAGTGCACTTACAGATGTGCCAATGATGTGCCACTGCTGCATTATGTCTGTATATACACCCAGAATTGCCAGTTGGCAGTTCACGTAACTTATGCCACCCTCCCCAGTCCCCTTTACACTAATCAGAACTTGTTACAATAGTAAGCAGTTTGCAAGTCACCCAAATTCTAGTCATTTCTGACTGACTAGGTCCTGGTAAAGCTGTAAAATGCCTCCTTTTTTAAAACAACACCAAAGCTGACTGCTCTTTGTACTCTCCCTCCCCAGCATTAACTAAATGAATTCTCACCCAAATTCCATCCCCGTGTTAACAAACAAATTTCTCTGTTCTCTCCCCACCTACACAATTTCTTTTCTTGATGTTACCATTTCATACTAGGAGTTTAGACCAAGGTTGTCTCAACTGGAGCTCTCTCCTTTTCTTAGCACAGAAACCACATTAAGTGGTTACAACGCACACAAGCATACTGCATGGTTACATATTAGTTGTAACTGTAGAAAAAGATGCAGTACTTACCTTTTTGTAAGTATCAGGTGACACTAGTGTTAGTAAGAGAAGGTACAGCTCTTGGGATAGCCAAGTTTGTCCAGGTTGGGTTGACAGGCAAATTGAATCATAGGCGGAGGCCCACACATGAGAATGAGTGTCTCACTGCTGGGGGAAGGGAGGTGGGCTTTAATCATGTCTGCAGTGATGAAGCCAGAACTGTACTTCCAATCTGAAACAAAGTTGTTACATTGTTCATGTGAATGTCTGTGCAGGCTAAAGCCTTTTTAAGCAGCATGTGTCGTGACCACAAAGTAGCTCGAGTCAGCAAAGTTATGCCACCATTACTGCAAGCTGAGAGAGGGGTAAGTCAGCCCCTCACTGAGCCCAAACCCAATGGTGCCCCTCACCAGAAATAACACAGCTAACAGGGACCTGGGTGGTAAGACACAGAAGTCTGTGAATTATAAACATAAAGCAACAGGTGGGAGAACTGTGGGACAGCAGACAAGTAAAGGCATTCTCATTGTGTCCTGGGGGCCTACCTTGCGGAGGTCTGTCCAGTGTATACCACAGTGTGAATTGCTCAGGATGCCTCTTAGCAATATCTTCTAGCTCAGCTCTCAGCAATATATCCTTTTCTGTCTGCAAAATAAGGTTGCTGTTCAGCTCCAAACCATCTCAGGATGCCCTCTAGAGTATGAGAGGATTTTTTTTTCTGTTTACATGATAGCTGTTATCATTAAAGACTTCAGTAAATTCAGATGAAGAACAAATAACTTTATACAACCACCTGAACACTGTCTTAAAGATGGCAGTTTGATGACATTTTTAATCCAGACTAAAATCACAATTAGCTGAATTTGATTCTGGCAAACACGTGTCCCACCACAGTGAAGGCTAACTGCAAAAACAAACTAAGAGAGCAAAACTGTTCCCTTGAGATCAGTGGAGTAGTAAAATGAGAAGGATCTGTTCCACTATTTATTCCCTTAACACAAGAGATGAGGGAGTACAAGTGAAACTATGAGGAGCCATCTTCAAAACAAGTAACAGGTGATCATAGGAGCTATGACAATACTTTGTGAAGCATTCTTTAATTCAGTTTCACCCTTTCAAATTGTTCCAACCAAAGACAATACATTAAGAGCTTTCATTTCCTGCTCCTCCATACTATGATAATTTTTAGATGTCAGACAGGATTTTTCTCTCAACCCTTTCTCCACACATGACTACATGAAAATACCAACTGAAGTTACTGGAAGAGTAGGAAACATTGCAGAGCAGCGATTGCTCCAGGGATCAGTATCCCATCAGTTTTATGAAGTTTAGAGGCCAGCAGAAGCAGCAAGCTGTTAAAGGACAGTTGTCCATGTGCTCACCTGATTAGCAAAAAGAAGGTAACACTTTGTGGAGTCCTTAGGATCACTTGTGATGCGACGAATCAGCTGCAGCATAGGAGTTATTCCTGTTCAAAGGACAGAGTGGTTAAACAAAAGATGGGTATTTCTTCCCATCTGCAGTTTCAGCACTAATGCTGCCTGCCTTCAGTGTTCAGTGGAGCTTAGTTCACAGAGGGCTACACACCTCCCATTTTCTAACCCATGCCAACTGCAGAGCTTGGAGGTTTCTGTTACTACAATCCATGTCTGGACAAAAGCAAAACCGTACACTTGTATCTGGGGCTTTCCTCTTCAGCTTTCTGTCATATATGGTGATCTTACCTCCCCTTCAAAACTTTCTGCCAGAGTATTTTTTGTCACTGAGCCTGAAGCTCAGACAGGATCAGACTTTGCTGAGCTCCCACAGTAGATTGAGACTATAACTCTTAAGTCACCAGCACACAGGACTGAGCTCAAGCCACTGGAAACCCTCACTGTTGCTAAACACTCATGAAAAAGAAACAGAGGAGTTAAGTACTCTGCTACTGAAGTGCTGCATATACCTCACATCCATAAAGCATCTTTGTTCTCTTAGACATTCCATATGATAACAACTTTACCAGTTCCTCCAGCTATCATCCCAAGGTGCTTTGCAAACTTCTTCTCTGCTTCAGACTTCTTATGAGGTTTGATAAGAAAGGTACCTAGAAGAAATATTCAAAACTTGTATGTGAAGTCCAAAACAAAGATGGAAACATACCAAGGGAATAAATTACTATAGCCTACTAATTAGTAAGGACAGCTCCTCTGGAAATACTAAATGGACTTGGGACAACACTGATCATAAAGAGCATAAACCTCTTTGTGAGCTCCAGTCCCAGTTCTGAACAACTGATTTATTCCTTCCCTGCTCCCCAGCATCATTTATAATCAACTGAAGGATTGGTACACCACTGCCTAGAACACAACCTGGCCACTGTGAACCAGAGTGGTAACTAAAGGTAACCACTACCCCTACTACACAGAAACAGGTTTAAGCCATCTTCATCATCCGCACTTGCACCACAGATCTAGTCATTTGTGTGTGATCACGTTGAAGGGAGTTGGAATTAAAGCAACATCAAGCAAGAAAGATTAGTATCAGGAATTCTAGGGCTTGCATACTTTTACCAAGTATTCATTGCTGTAATTGATTTCTGGTTAAAGAGATCTATGACACTTGGCAGCCAGCTAGATGACTCCCTTCCTGTATCCTGTGATGAGAAGACCTTGCTGATTTCTGCCACTGCTTCACAATTGTCACAGAAGTCAGCTTGTCACTGAATTTATCTTCAAGCACTATGCCAAGTGGAAAGCCCCACAGAAGCATCTTACATGAAAAGCACTTAATGTGGGCAACTACAAACAAGCTTTGCCAGACAGTGCTCTTTACAGCAGCCAAAGGAGAGCAGAAAGGCATATTTCTAACACGTGTGTCACTTCTTTTCCCTGAGATACACTGGATTCATCAGTATGTTACTCCTCCTAAAAGATCACCATCTAGAGAAGCACTAAGCTCTCATCCCATGAAGCAGGAGTTTAAGCACACAGTCCCTCTCAGGATCAGAGCAAAATCTTTTACTTACATTTCTAAGATAATTACTTCTCTGAACTTACTTCCCCAAGTCAGACCTGGTTTAATCATGAAATTGAGCTGAGTCTCAGTCTACAGGTTACTTGGTAACTATGCTGAGACTCCCTGAGCAAATTTCAGGTCACAATCTAAAACTGTGCTTAAGAAGCATCTGGACCACCTCTCTCCATGTGTATAGCTGAGGTACTATTTCCAGTGCAACTGCCTCAGCAGTACAATGCAACAGTGATTTCTTTCAGGCAAGACACCAACCAGCTATTGCTCACAGAAAGTACTCTTTCCTGTCACGTCAACTCTGATGGGCTTCTTGGTCAAGGCCAGGAAGGGAGGATTTTCTCTTTTCTACTTACCGACAAACGTTCTCTACAAAGTTTTCAAGTTCTATAAAACACCTCTGAAAACAACCAGTACAAGTATCCTCCATTTTGCTCTTCAACCTTCACGGCACAGTACCTGCTCCCTTATAGACAAGGAGCCCATTTGGCCCTCTGAAGTCAATAAGATCTCCAATCTTCATGTCATCTAGGTACTGGGACATCTTCCCACCTTCTGGAAACTTGGGATTCACATTTTTGTGGTAGACCTGTAAAAAACAATCATTTATATGGTACCAACCACTCAATTTCCTGCAGACAGCATTACAAGCTGCACAACACAATATTGCAGGTCTGAAATTTCATCTCCAAGAACAAAACCCAGGCAATTCTTTGCTGTCAGGTATCTGTTGTGCCTTGCAACAGAAAGCAGTCACAGTAAGTAAAATGCTGTCAAGCACACACTCCTATTCTCAAACAGCCAGGGAAACAGGACTAGGTGGCAGGCAAGTTGCATACTGGTGCCCTCATTTCACTATTACCTCAACTGTGTAATCACTCCCTCTGAAAACAAGCATTGTTACATCTTTGCTTTTTAAGCCCTCTCTGAAGCCAGAGACATCAGCCACGTGGTAACTTTTTCAGCTTTCAAAACATGTAATAAATATTAAGCAGTTAATAACAATTCACCACACCTGTAATGTGAAGAACAGAGCATACAAAAACAGCCCCAGGTTTTTGCCCAAGGACAAATTTAATCATAGAAAAGAATACAGAAAAATCCAGAAGTCCTGGGTTCAAATCCTTCTGCTTAAAGGATTTCCTTTGTCTCTCTATCCCAGTTAATCAACAAATCCATTAGCATAATTGCTGATGCTTACTGATGTAGAACTGCAATCTCTGCAGGGTTACCAAAGACAGCAGCTCTTACTGACTCGTTTTCTACTTACAGCTCTTAGCAGTAAGTACCAGTAGCAGCATAAGCAGCTTGAGGTGGTGATAGCTATCTGTGCATTACCAAAGGAAGAAAACAATTACTAGGGAAGCTGCTGCAGTACTGCCAAGGGTTAACCCTAATGGCCACTCCATCCACCCTGCTGTCTCTCAGGGACACAGCAGATAGAAAGCATAAGGTTTATTATTCAACATGAAACGAGTTGTTTGCCATGAGGTCAAACAAACTCTGTGTTTCACTGAAATGCAGGACATTGATTCCTTCCTTCCAGGTAGCAATTTATGTGTTAAGAAAAACTAAAATTTACCTTTATAATTAAATCAACATAACCTTTTGTCTCATCACTGGAAACTGGGGTGTAGGCCCGGATCACTGGATTACCACCAATTTTTGCAGAAAGATAAACATGTTGGCCTAGGGAGAAAGAATTACAACTTGATTATTTATCTCCAGTTTCAGACTTTTCTTAGGGCCTGGAGGAAAAGACAAGAACAAATCAGCTATTTTCACCTGTTAAACACAAGCAGTGGTGGAGAAAATCTTTACTGCATACATGCTGTATAAAACACCTAGCTCTCTTTTCAGCAAGGGTTTCCACAACACAGGGTAACTCGGAAGAATCAAAGAGCAAGATGCTAGGAAAGTAGGAAATGGATATATAAATAGTGATACAGAAAGTCTGGTGCTTATTCTCCAGTGCTCTCTACATGTTGGGTTCTATTGTTCTCGTATTCATTAATGATTTGAGAAAGCAAGGACACACCAGCTCACACAGGAACAGAAAGAAGTATTAAGAGTTTAGGAACAGCAACCTCTTAGTGCAAACTTCCCAGAGATTCTGTACCAAGACATCCAGAACAAAGCTTTAGGCCATATCCCACATCTCCTGGTGCCAGCTCTCAGGCTGGACATTGCTATCTGCAGAGAGCTCTTTGCCCAACCTAATGGTCCAAGGAGGAGACTCTAAAAGGCCCCCATTTATTTCTATCAATTAAAAGAAGTGAAATTCCTCAGCAAGAGTAGTCTCCTCAGCCAGGGTTGTATGGAAAGATAAAAAGCAGGAACAGTGCTAGCAGAAAACACTTTATTTTTAGCAAAATGATCCTGGTAAGAAGCAGAAGGCAGGAATCTCCCAGGAAGTAATCTGGCCCATACAGTTTCAGGATCTTATTCCTAAATTGTTAGGAATAAAGCCTGGATACACAGAAACACTGCAGGGCACATTTCAATTCCTCTATCACGTGTCTAGCTAATGTGGACCATTCAATTGCACTTTATCATACAAGCAGAAGAGAATCTAGATAAAGACTGCTGCCCTTGGCAGACAGCATGCAAGAACAACGTGCTCACAGCATGGAATGGCAAAGACCCTGACACTCGCCATACAGCACAGGACTGCAAAACAGAGTACAGAACAAACAGGGCTACATCTGCCACATTGGCAGATCAGAAAGGGATGCTTTGCCCTGCACCGATTACCACCGATTCAAGGTCCAATGTTCAATGCCATCAGGTTTTGCAGGGTACAGAGAAGAACAATGTGTCAATGCTGAACTGAGCAAACTTCACACTACAGAAGACAAAATGATAGACATCTTTGTCAATCAAAGGGAAGTGCATGCATGGAACTGGCGCTGAGTGTTTCTACACCTTTCACATGCGGTACTTGTATTTACCCCATTGTTCTGCGCACAACAGTTACAAACAACTGTTGACTGACTACATCCTGACTGGTGAATTCCAAGTTTCACTGTTCTTGTTCTTAACTACACCACAAAACTTAACACAGGCAGAACAGGGTAGAAAAGATCAGAAATACAACCCTCTGGGAAACCTGACGTTTCCCTCCAACTCAGCAGCGTTCAGATGCAGCCTTTAACTCCTTGCGCTGCTGAACTTCAAAATCCCAGAGGCTGCCCAAGAAATAAGAGTATAGTTATAGATCCTCAGACCAGAAATACATGCAATGAAGTGTTTTCAGTGCTTACCTACAGGTAATCCTAATATATGATCTGCTGAGGGCAGCCCAAATCGGAATCTCTTAGTATCATGACTGATTTCCTAAAAGAGCAAACCAACAACAAAAACCTCAGAATGAGGTCAGCATCACTACTGCTTTGAATTTCAAACTCTGCTCAACATGACATGCTTTGGCATGTTCTTAGTATGCAAGCCAACTGCTAGGAAGCAGAAATGGCTTTGAGAATTAAAGCTTAACTGATCAGAAGTTTTAGAAGCAGTCTTTTCTTTAATTCTGCCAGGATTGCCTTTTGCCTTGTCTAGGCAAAACTTTATTACACACAACCTGGAAACCCTCCACCACCCAAGGCCAGCGAGCGCATTTCACAACCTGTGACCAAAGATCAGGCAAGATAGGGCATGCAGAAACACGTTCTACCTGATGCACACTGAACCAAAATCAAGGAGGAAACACAGTCCTAAGCTAGGACTTACAATTAACCACTGTCCTTCCCTTGAAATAACTACAACGCCACACCTTCGCAGAAGCGCTTCTAAGAATCTCGTTCTACCCTAGGAAACGCTGCGGCATAGATGCGGGAACCACAGCCGAGCCCTGAGGGCTCTGCACGCTTTTCCAGCCCCAAAGCTTGGGTCAGCGCAAACCGAACCACCTCTCAACCCCGGGCAACGAAACCAGCTGCTTCTCGGCCTCCCCAGCGGCCTGGGCTGACCCAGCGCGCCCACCGCAGAGCTGGAACGAGGGAGGAGGTTCAGGGGGTTCATCACCTCTTTGTCCACCAGCCGCAGAGCGTATTTGGCGAGGGGGTCCTGCAAGGTGACGGGGCCGCTCGCCCTCCGCCCTGTCCCTCTGAGCAACAGCAGCAGCAGGGCGGATGCAGCAACCACGACGATGGCGACGGCCACAGGCGCACTCTGCGAGAAGAAGGCAGGCGGTCAGGGCACATCCCGCACGCTCGCCCCCGGCCCCCGCCCCCTCCCCCCGGCCCCTCACCGCCAGCGCCTCCATGGCAGCGGCCCCGCTCCGCGCCCTCTGCGCGCCCCGCGCCGCCCCAGCCGCACACCACCGCTCCGCGCCGCGGGGGCGGGCGCCAGCGCGGGCGAGGCGGAGGCTGCGGCTGACCTACGGCTGCAGGCCTGCTCCGAGCCCCGCTCCTCCCACAGCCCGGCCTCCAGGAGCGCATCCCGCGGGTGTGCCAGCGTCCGCCCGCCCCGCGCAGGCGGCGGTGACCGGAGCGGCGCGGGCAGCGCGCCCTGCTGCCCAGGCTGCCAACGCGCCGCCTGCTCCGCGGGCACTGCGCAGCGCAATGCCACAGGAGCCGCCCCAGAACCCGCCGAACGCGAGGCTTTACCTCTTGACTGCAAGGCTCAGGAAAGCCTCCCACAACTGTAAAGAACCGGAGCGGCGTTCTGATCAATACAGTGAAATCTCAAATCCATTTTTATTACCCAAATCCCATCGAAAACTTTTGTTTTTAAAAGCAGATTTCATTTGCACCTCAAACCAGTTCATGCTCTGGCTACAACATACCAGCAGCTTAGAACAGACTACAAAAAGACAAACAAGAAGCAGAACTAAACTACTTGCGTAGTCTGCCTTCATACCAGCAGAACCACGCAGGAAGAAAGTCAGCATCAGGTAGCCAAAAGTACTCCAACAATCAAATGCAAATGATTTCAGATAGGGATCTGAAGAGATGTCAGTTATCAGTGCATAACCACTGCATTCATTACGATTAGCACTACCTGTCATCAGTTTCTTGTGTAAGCAGCCATCTGGGCTTTAGATAAACTATTACTTTAAAATTCATTATGCTCTCTTTGCAGTGTGTGGGTTACAAAGAACCTCTTTAATTACATGTACAGATTCATTAGCAAAGCTGTCAATTCTTGTATGATGCCAAAGGCCCTTGGCCTGTAGAACCTTTTCAAGCACCTCTGTGTTTAAGTAACAATGTGTTAAACCAGGAACTGCATTTAAAATATCCTTTTCCCAGCAACTGGATTGATTCTCATCACCACTGACTAGACAACGTTGTCCTGCTCCTCAGTGACACCTTATTAGTGCCACTGAGTGCTCTCAGAGGCAGAGCTAATATAACACCCTCACTGACCTCAATGCAAGGATGACTGACTGCTCCTTCAGCTGTTCTACACAGACACTTCATCTCATTTCTGCAGCATTGTTATGTTCTCCAGTACTACATTCAAGGAAATGCTTGGCATATGGTGGTGTATTTACATCTCTTTCCTTCTAAAATAGATTAAGAGAGTGTCAGAAGCCTGCAAGGTTAACTTGTGTTCCAAGCAGGCATGTGAAAAGCTCAAGTCTAAATTCAGGAAAACCAGCAGTACATTCACCAGGATGAGCACCAGCTACTTTGGAATCTGCTCACCAGCCATGAGCTAACACACTCTCACCGAATTGTTCTGCTAACACTTGTGCTTTGGCAGCGCTTTACAACATGGTCCATCAGAACTGTTCTTGCAATGCTCACACCGTGAAAACGGGGGGATCTGTAAAAAAGGACAAATAAAACAGGACGAAGTTGGCAAAAATTGTCAAAGGCAGACTGTAGACTTGGCTGTTTGCATATGTCAAGTCTGTGCCTCCTTATCTTCTCCTCCTCCCACCCCCTCCCTGAGAAACAGAGCAAGAAAAGCAGCAGTGAGGAGATCAATACAAGAAAAAGCAACCAAAAGGGGAATTAATAGCACACCTAGAAGTAGTTAAGATTCTCAGAAATAACTACTGATTTAGATGTGTCTGTTTCTGGGCATTCAGCTAGGGGTATTCTAAGCAGTAAAGATGTGCTAGTTTGAAGCTAGCTGGAATGTTTTGGTGAGAAGAAACAGACTGTAGGGTGTGAAAAGGAAAGAATGGTGATGTCTGCTTCACTCATAGGTTTGCTGAGATGTATAAAAACAAGAACATAAATATTGATAATGGAGTTGCTCTCTGGCTGCCTGTACTTTTCTCCCTAACCTGCTCTCTAATCCTTCTTTCTAAGCCCCATGCCAATTCTCCAAACTCACCCTGAATGCAAGGCAAAGGCTGGGATAAGGTAGAGGGGTGGAAAGGAGGTGGAAAGGTGGTTAGGAGGTTAGGACCCCCTTCTGGGGACTCTGGTTTCTGGGAGGGCTGTTGTGTTTCTATAATACTTTTTTTAACTTGTCTATTTCTGTCTATAGCTGCATATATTGTAAATACCTGCTTGTATATTGTGCTAAGCTGTAAATATAAAGCTTCATTCTAATTTCTAGCTCGGCTTAGTCTAGCCTGGGTGATTTCATAAGTGCTGGGGTGGGGCAGGTAACACCCAAACTGTCACAGAAGATTTCAGGAAGTGCTGGACACTCAAGTATAAAAATGGCACCCTGGAAAAGAACTCCAGATAAAGTATGTATCAATAGGATTCATTTAAATGTTGTCTGGGCTTTCTCTCACACATACCACTACCATTAGCACTCTGCTTGATCCAGTCAACAAAAGCACCAACATTCGTGTATACTCCTGGGTAGCTCTTCTTTCCACATCCCAAGCCCCAGCTAGTGATTCCATGAAGGGTGTAAAATCCTGAGTTATCTTCTGAAGGACAAACTAAAGGGCCACCAGAATCACCCTGTACAAGGACAAAGGAATTTTGTTATGAGCCAGTGTCATTCCCTCTGTTTTCAAAACACCAGATCAGCTACAAGAGCTTCCAACTGCTCATGTGTCTGGGGAGTTCTTTTTATATGACAAGAAAGAAAGGGAAGTGTTTCTTGATGCAATAGGAGTAATTACTTTCCTACTACTAAAGAGTCTTTTACTATAGATCACCTAGAGCCTGTTTGCAAGAAAAGAGCCCTTGGTGAAGTTTTAATACTCCCCTTTCCAGAACCCATCTGGCCATATCCCAAGAGTCAGAGGGAAAGGTGATGCATGCAACTTACTGTGCACGAGTCCTTGCCATCTTCCAGAGGGAATCCAGCACAGATCATCCTCTGGGTCACTTTACTGGGAAGATTTACGTAGTAGCTCTGACACACGTCAAGCACTAGGATGGGGACTTCTAGCTGATGCAGTTTTTTCCCCTTTTCTCTGTCTGGAAGTAAACAACATCTCAGAAACCAGTACAGGCATGAATTAGTGATTCCAGAAAAAAAAAATTCATTCTTCCCCTTTTCAAATGGTATCAGCCTAAATTATCTGATGTCTCTCCTCCCACACATTTCCCTAAACATCCATCTGATCTGACACAAAACCAGTTAACACGTCATCTCCTTCCCAGAAATGAATGCACAGACAGAATTCATGTTACAGCACAAGAACACAGTCATTAGACCAGAGCTACAGCATGCACAGCCTCCAAAGTAGCAAAGCCTGCATACCTTCTTCACGGGCACCCCATCCTGTGACAACACACACTCTTGAGGGCTGAACTGCCTCCTCCTTGGCAGGGAGGCACACTGGGCGCACGTAGTGGTTGAATTCTAAGGGCTCATCCAGTTGCAGTAAGGCGATATCGGAGTCCAGAGTGGTCTTGTTAAAACTTGGATGTATAATGTACTGCTTCACTGACCTTTTCTAGGAAAGCAAGGACATTGACACTTGCTGAATGACTTGGAAATTTGAGTCTTTCCCTAACTTTGGTTTTAGACATTTTCATGCCATAGGCAAGATGCCCTAAGAGTAGGACACATTTAAAAGCAGCTGCTGAAGCCACCAGCTTTCTTACACTAATGTGTCAAGATTATGCTTCTCAGACGTGGATCAGGGGACCTGCAGGAAACTCCCATCCAGCAAGTGTAGAAGAAGGTTTTAGAAACACACCTATCCTGTCTGAACAAAGTGGAAAGTTGTGGCCCAGTTATTTCTGATTGGCTGATAGTTACCAGGGAATTCAGAGACAATATACTCCACATTCACACACCCTCCAGGATACTGAGCTTTGGAGTTCATTACTGTGGATACAGTTTCTCTGACAGCCTCACAAAAGCTCTTGTGTAAATGCAGATTAAGGTCAGCATGCAGGCTATAAGATTGCTGCATCGTGAATAATTTGGAGACACGTTTATATTAAAATCTATTTTGCAAGATTGTCTTATATTTTACAGGTAAGCAGAATTTATAGTACCTGCCTGTATTCTTGCTCTGTAAGATCATGAAGCCCTGTTACCACCATCCAGAAGTCCCTGTATGGTTCTCTAAAGAAAAAAATAATTGAAGGGGTAAGCACATTCTCAGGCTGGTATAAGAACATGTGAATCTTAGAACCTCCCCACTCAAAACAGGTATTAGGGCCCTACAAGTCCTGAGTCAGATACCCCCACAAAAATCTGTGAAAATGTTCCCACTGACTTCTAAGAGCATGAAATAGTCTCATGATGAGTCAGTAGGATCTCCCAAACAGTCAACTGAGAGAAGAGTCACTTTTTTAATGACTGAGGTGGCTGATGTAGAATACAAGACCGTCACGGTCCACTTCATCCAGGGACAGTGCTGGTCTCTACTACTTCATTTCTTAATGAGCAAAATGGGTGACCTCTAAAGCATCATTACCTATCAAACGATATTAAAATACCCAAACCAACAGAAGTATTTCATTTCATCCTTTGCTTTCTTAACCAAACCCTCTCACTACCTGTAAACCTGTCTTAAGTCCCTGATGAAAGTAGTTGTGTAGAAGCATCAACCCACATACACAAATTCTGATGTGGCGGTAACATGCAACAGAGAATTCCTCTAATTCTCTTAAAGCAGTACCTTCGTTACAACACAACAATGCTCCTGGCAAAGTTTTGATGTAGTATTTAGAAACTTCAAAGGCCAAAGTCCAAAATTCAAAAGAGCACTTGAATTGCAGATCTACAGTTTTGATTCTTTTCCCCACCCCCACAAAACAACTGGGGACTGCAGATATCTTTGGCCTGTGCGGCTCCTGAAAGCTTTTCCTCCTTTTCAAGTAATTGCAACTTCATCTGAGCACAGGCCCAAATATCAGCAAACCTGGGAGGACTTACAAAAATAACTGAATGACCCAATATATATGAATTTTAAGTTAAAGTACTTGCAATTAGTTTGAATTTCAAAACAGGTAGTATTTGGCTTAAGAGATAAGTAACTGCAAATGGCAATTTTGAAAGTATATTTCAAAGTCCTGAAGGCAACCTTTTTGTCTCCTCTCAACAAAGACAAAGCTTCCATGTAATCTGATGGATGATAGGTTCTTAGTAGCTCTTAACAAGGAAACAGCATCAACCCTTTGCATAAAAGCCTTTTATATCTCCTCTAGAATCTACAGAAAGTCAGTCATTTTTATCTTTTTGGCTAGGTTCCTTCTACCTGGAGTCTACTATGCTCTGTGAAATAGTCTACTATGCTCTCTGATCCAAACACAAGTAAGTTACCTAAGAGGAAGTGACGGATGACAAGGGATTTAAGATGATCTCTTCTGAAAACTCATCTTAATAAAAACCAAGCCTACAGATGTAGGCTACTTCCTTAGAAGCCACTGCCAGTGTAAGCTGGTGGTAGGTGGTAACCAAAACTACACCAGTCACCCCAGGCAGAATCCCCACGCTGCAGAAGTGCACCATGCAATTACAGATGTACCCAAGGCAGGGTTCAGCCATGTGTACTTACTTAGAATTGAAGCAGTGAGCAGCTGTGACAACCCATTCTTTGGCAAGAACTGCTCCTCCACAGATATGCTCATCTGAAATTTGTACACTGACCTGCCAAGGCCATGAGTATGGTAC
Organism: Pogoniulus pusillus; assembly: GCF_015220805.1. Taxonomy (NCBI): domain Eukaryota; kingdom Metazoa; phylum Chordata; class Aves; order Piciformes; family Lybiidae; genus Pogoniulus; species Pogoniulus pusillus. The sequence goes on along the minus strand of NC_087287.1, from coordinate 15,745,002 downwards.
AGCTTCTTCACCTCCAATTATCCTACTGAAGATAAACCGGGGCTGATTTGCAGGCATTCCACAACTATCATCTGAAACAGAAAGCACTGATGTTTCAAGAAGTCTCTAGAACTTAAATGGGCTGTTCTTAGCTCCTTCAAATCTTAACAACTACTCCACAGCTTCTCCCCCTCCCCATTTTTTGGCTAACTCTTTCTACTTTCCTCATTACAAAGAACACAGATGTTTAGTGAGAGCATGATCTTAGCAAAAAAAAGCTTCACCAAGGTGATAGCACCTGCTACTTTCAAAAGTTTTAGCCTCAAGTCTTCAGTCAGTATGGACTCACCTCACTCTCCATAACGTACTGGAAGGAAAGTGGAGAGGTCTAGAATGATGGTTATTATTTCCAGGCACTCTGTAGTCTTTGTGATTATTTTCACCAAAGCAAGTTGAGGTAAACTGATGTAGAAGCAAAATACTGTCATTGCATTGTTGCAAATGACTTAGGATGAAGGAAACAACAAAAAATAGGTTCTGCTATTCTAAAGCTAACCCACAGAAGCATTACTAATGATCTTTGTATCTCCTCAGAATATCTTACTGGAAAATTTTGGGTAACTGCATCTATTAAATATTTGGAGAAAATACAATTTATAGTCCAAAAGAGAATAAAACATAACTTGGGTTGGCTTACTTGTTGCAACCTGTGTTTTGTCTTCAGTCATATCCACATTTTCCAATTCTTCTTCACTACTGGAATCTAAAGTATCTAAATCTAGAAAACAAAGACAGTAATCTGCTAGCAGGGCCTTTTAAACGATATTTTTACTTCAAAGATCACTTTTACTTATCACTGATTTTGTAGAAGGGATACATTTCTACAGCAAAGATCTGTGCTATTACATCTTCACACAGTAGTAAAGTGGCATTTTAAATGCAAAATGCTCTTACACAAAATAAACGCCTGAGGTTTTAGGTTGATTTTTCCCCCTCCTCTTCTCTCAGTCAATAGGCTCTTTGTTTAATGCCACAACAGTTTTTTTTTACTGAAACAATGTGTTAGATGAGACTCTCCTACAACAAAATAATCCTGAATAGCCAGATTCACTGAAAAGTCCTTTGTGCTGCCACAAAGAGGCCATTTCTCAAGTTACTTTTATTACCTCTTACAGGAACAAAAGAGATTGCAGCTCTAAATCCTCCATAGGTCTCCGTTTCATCAGAGTGAAAGGCAATCAACATCATAGCAGAGGAGCTTAGCACAGGTGCTGGTAGGGCAAATCCACAAGACTTAGCTAAAGATGAGAAAGTAAAGGGTCACTGTAGATTAACATGTGTTTTTTCATCTTTATCTCTTTTAACAGTGGGTACCCAATGCTCTGTGTGTTCCAGCTCTCAGAGAAGAGGGTAAAAAACGATGCACAAGAGAAGCACAGCGATAAGCTGACTGAGGCAAAAGGACTGTTCTATTATTCCTGACAGTCTTTGTTCACCAACTAAAAGACCAAGGAGACTCTCGCATTATTTCACAAGAGTCTAATGCAGCACTCGCAGCTCTCACAGGTTGCCATTACATACAGAATTCACTGGAAACCTGATTTCCCTTTTAAGTGCATGTGCTAATACTGATCTGAGTGCTAGTGTAAGTACCAGCATCGAGCCAGTGCTGAAATCAGTTGATTGGGACAGGTCTTCCACTCTTTAGTGTAAGCCATGGGAATTTCCAGCAGGGTGGCAAGGATTATATGAAAGATCATTTGGAGTGAAAAACAACTGGCCTCTGAAAAGGAGACCCCTTAGATGCTTTGTGTCTGATCAACACTATAAAACCAAATCATTGTGTTATGCTCTTTTCCTCATTCACATGAATTTAGAACTGTGTTTCATGTAGCATTTAAACACACAAAATTGTTCTGTTCAGTGGGGGTTTGCCTCTGAATGGAATAGAAGTAGGAATACCTGCAAGTATTTTTCAGGGTACTGAAATTAGTACCTAACCACCTAAGACTCTAGAGGTAAACTCACAAAACAGTGCTGGTGATAGTCATAAAAAAAATGAGTCAGCCCCAAAATATGTCAAAAAGTCAAACCAATTTCCTCTTCTTTTCTCACATCTTCATACACAGTCACGGCATCATATGAGCAATCTTCACTGTCTTCTACTTCAAAAGACTGGTATGTAAGCTTTAAAGCAAAAAATGAAAAAGTGAACCTTGTTAAATTCTCACAGCTTTTTGCTACTCTCCATGACAGAGTTACATTTGCTAGAAGAATCTGTCATGACAAAATTTAAACCAGAAAAGACTATTTTACTATAACCTTAAGGAGAAATCAAAACCTGTCTGGCTTTTGGGATGGAAAGTGATTTCTTTTAACTACATCTAGTAGCATTATTCAAGCTTACATTGCTTGATATTGCTTGTCTTTAGCTGCCCAGTTTCTTGTTAACTGAATGGTGACCATCTCCATTCAGCAGACACAAGAGAGGCACATATTATACCTTGATTACATGGTCTTCTGGTGCACAAATAACCCACTGACAGTCTGCCATGTTGCTGTAGTGCTCTGGATAGTGCATACTTTGTAAAACTCCCTCTTCAAAAATGATGGCTACGGATGCACAGCCAGAATCTGGAAATCAAGGGAAATAAAAGTGGAGTCACTGTCATTTCCTATTAGATCATTCAAACACCCCACCCCCAAATAATTAATTAAATCCAGAAAAACTCTTGAGGCACTTTCACACAGAGAGACTGGGACAAGAGCAGCATGCCAAGTCTTTGCCTGAAAAAGATGCAAAGAAAACATTTCATCTGTTCCCAGGCAGAAGAGCAATTCAACCTATGACTGTAACATTCCCCTTCGGCTACAGGTGCAGGTACCTGTGTGGGGTGACATAAGAGCAGGACATGGGCATGTCAAAGAGTATTTGCCAGCTTTCTTGGGAGAGGAAAGCAGAGACATGAAACACAGAGGACATGTCTTCCTGATGGGCTATGCAGTAGCAAGAGTCCTAAGCAGGGATTCCTTCCCATGCTCTGCCCTTACACTCTGCAAAGGAAAAAATCTGTCTAGAAAAGGCACAGAAACAGAAGCAAGAGGTGTCTGTCTGTACCAGAATTATCCAGATGCAGCAGACAGCTCTTGGGCCTGCTCCCTAGTGGTAGTGAACTGCTCTACACAGCAGAACTGAAGGCAATGCTCTATGACATACACCTTAGCATTAGCTGCTTCCCTCAGAGCTCCTCCATGAAAGCATTCTTGGAACTAGCAAAGCAGCTTTCATCTGGAAATGCTGCTTCTTTAGCTCATTTTACTGAGTTTGAAAACATTCTGGAAGCAGGAAAGGAAATGAGATCTTCTCTAAAGCAGATAGAGAAGAGGTAAAGATAAAGGAGGGCTTCTTTCAACAGCATCTGTCCTCTCTCTTCATGGCATCTCAGTTTCTTGCACAATGCCACAAGGCAGCCTAACCTCATTTACCTTATTTACAAGATCACCCATGTAGAAATATTATAAGAGTTTCCTCTGATTTACTGCAGTCTGAATTTTTTTTCAGGTCACCACCCAGGAGCACAGACAGGTGTACTATGTAACTTACACTTACCAGGAAGAGCAGCTGGTGGAAGGGCTTTGTAGGTCATGGAAAAACCAGTTCCATAGTCCTTGCTGTCAGAAACAAATTTCAGCCTCATGTTATTGGAGCCAATCAAAATAGGCAAGGGAAGATCTCCTCCACAGAATTTTCCTGAAACACAGTGTTAGAGCATAATCAGAGAAAAGTCTTTAGTCAGTTGAGAGAACTTGCATATACTACCTTTAGTAGTCAGCTGTAAAAACTTAAAGAATAGACAATTTCCTTTTCATCTTCTTCCACATTCCCTATTAATTCATTAGCCCAACTGATGCACACTATCAAAACCTGAAAATCTGACACCAGAGTTCCCTCCATTTTTCCTCCATCACTCAGTCTTTTATTTTAGATGACACAGCACAACATATTCATCATGAAAAGATAACTTTACTTTTGTGATTCTGTTGCAATGAACCCCAATGTCCTCACTGGACATACTTGCTGTGATTATTTCACAGAATAAGGAGTCAGCAACTCACCAACAAGTCTGTTGTCTTTTGAGTAGACTGATAAGGAATCATAGTCACAAAATGTTTCTGGCTCTATATCAAAGCGGGAAAAATTAAGCCATATGTAATTCCCTTCTGGTACAAACAGTGTCCACACACACAACCTGGAACAAGAAATTAGTTTCTATTGACAAAACTGCAACAAAACACTGGTACAGGGAATAGTTTCTGGGAAAAGACTGCTTTGTCTACTTACTGGTGGTTTTGATAGAATTGTTGGGGCCTTCCAGGAAAATCTAATTCTCCTTCACTGCCAGAGAGTTTGCCATCACAAATGCTACACAATGCTGCATTGTGGAGTTAAACCAAAAAAGGAGGAGTCAGGTTAGACATTCTCTAGATGTTTGATTGCATATATTGTAAGACTCAAGACCACTCAGCTGTACTTGATTTCTGCTGACAGAACGGTCCTGGGCCTTCTCTTTGATTAGGAATTAAAAGAGAAGTTGTGAGCAAAACTAAAGCAGTAAATACACTGTCATATTTTACTGTAAAAATGGCAACTTTTTTTTTTTTGGAACCTTAAAGAAATTGTTAAATTAGGATTTCAGTATAAATATTTTTCAAGGAAGAAAATGCACATCTCAGGACATAAAAAAAGTATTCATTGCAGCCCACTGGTAAGAATGTCCTCAGTTATGTTACTATAGCAGACTTGCAACAGTACAATATGATTGAAGACCTAAGAAGCAGAAGTTTGCCTCTCCTGCCCAACAAGAGCATCAACATGGCAGAATCAGAGACTTCCATTTTAAAATAGGTTACACTCTGGCTTGAGTTTTGTGTGATTTCTGGTTTGCATTTTATTCACAGACATAGACACCAGGCAAGTAGAGATTCATCACAGACTCTGCAAAAGTCCTACTAATTTACCTCATGCTTTCTCTTTAGAATCTGTTATGTTTATATACAGTCCACTTCACTAAATAGATTTCAAGCATTGCTGTTCCACATCTACCCCATTAATTCTATTTACATTTCGATAAGCACATGTAGGAAGAGTCCTTTTTGAAGGCACCAGTACATAAGTAGAACCCTGCATAAGTAAAAATAGTAAGTACATAGTTGATGTGTTGCAAATGCTTTAATGAGTCAAGCTTCTTCACATTATTTCCTTCACAGATTATTCATCAGATTATTTTGTGGGTCTTTTTATGCTCTAACAAAGACAGAAGATACTGAAAAAAAACTATACTCACCTGTGGAGCTTTTCATTTTCAGATCTAATAATGGAAGAACGAAAAGATGAATAAATTACTGAAGTTTCACGTTCATATTTTAGGCTTTGCTCTCATCTATGTGAAATGGTAATTTTATGCAAGTGGCACTGTGACATATTTAAGTGCTTTTGGGGGACACAGCGCCTACAGTAAACTAGGCTTAGATTAAAACAATATTGAAAGTTTAGGTAATGCTAACTTCAGAATGATTAACTTAGGAATAACAACTGTGAAGTAGCCACCTCTAGAATGAACCATATATTGAGAGGCCACTGCTCTGAGCAGCACAGTACCCTCTTGTTACTTTCTCTTGAGCAAATACAATACATTTCAGGTAAGAGTAGTAGAATGCAATCATTACCATCACATCAAGGACACAGAGACATTAAGGCTGATGGCAGATATACCAGTGGGACAGTATAAAAGAATGAGCAAGCAAAACCTAGGGCAATGCACTTAAGAATTGTATTTTCACTTGACCTACCAAACTGCTTTTTCTAATCACTGGAGCAAATACACTCCAATTACTACAATAGTAAATAAAATATTTTTTCCTGATAATAAAATGGGCCAACAGTAAATTCTCTAATTTGTTTTGTCAACTGCCTGTCAGTATCTTAAAGGCATAGTGAAATGCTACAGGGCTTTGCCAGAAAAATTGGGAAAAATAAATGCTGTATCTTGAAAAAGATAATTGAAGTGAAATACTATGAGACAGAAGAGCTGTTGCAAGTGAGAGACACGCTACTGTGGAGACAATACCAGCACTCATGTTCTCCTGAATCCAGGGAAGCACCACACTGAGGTCTGTGAATATTCCTGGAGATCCTCTGTTGTAGTGTTTCTTCTTCTCGTTACTTATCCAGCCACGAGCACAACCCATTCCCCAGGAGATTACTCCAGCAAGAGTCCAAGCACCATGTTTACGTCGGCACAAAAGAGGCCCCCCCGAGTCTCCCTGTAACACACAAGTGAAAGCAAAAGTGCTCTCAGCAGTCTGTCATACATCTCCTACAATAAACGAAGTAGAATTAGGTCATGTGCATTACCTCATAAAGAACCTCTGAAAGAATTCACACATCAAAATAAATACATTCCAAATACCACTGTTTACAATGTATTGATTTACTTAAGCACACAGAGCCTTTTAGCCTCTGGGGAACACTTGTGTATAAATATCCAAGGCTCTCTGTTCAGCTGACCTGGCAGGCATCTTTTCCTCCATCTGGAAATCCAGCACACATGATGGTGTCACCTTGGATGGGGTTCCTCAAAGTTGATAGTGCTCTCGAACACTCCTTACTGTTTAAGATTGGGAGATTGACTTCATGTAAGACCTGAGGGAGTATTCCATCTGAAAAACACAAAAATCTGTTAATGCTGAGAAGTTAACGTCACTGCTAATACACAAAAAGAGTTGCAAACTTGCTCTAAAGCAATTTTTTTTGTTAGAAAACATCCATTTATGTGTACATAAGCAGATTTACTTGATTAAATTTCACAATGTTTCAAAACTGAAATACAAAGCTGTCCACTGCAGCCATCTACTTGGAGGAAATTCACAGGTAGGCACAGAGGTTAGCAAGGACCCCATTTTGAGTTACAGTTCTTAAGACCAGTTGCTGATTTCTCCCAGTGCATCTACGACTCTAGCAATCAAGCTGTTAGCTTCAGAAATAAGACTCTGAGAAACTTGAACGGCTAAGAACAATTTGAATGGCTTACTCTCACTTAAACGGCCCCAACCACAAGCAGTGCAGATATATCCTGCTTCAAACTTTTCACCTGGATCAGGAAGACATGCTGGCAAAACTGATGGACCTGCCACACATCAACAGGAATTTTTATTGACAAGTATTTGAAAGAACAGCAACAACAACAAAAAAGTATTTTTCAGTTTTAACTGAAACTCAGTTATTTTTGTGGCACCTGAGAAATAAGTCTGGCATTAGGCAATTTATCTGTGCCTCCATGTTGTAGTGTTTTGGAAAAGAAAAAAAGCAAGCAACACCGCAAGCTTCAGCCCAGATCTTGCCGTCAGCTTAATCTTAGCTGTATCATGATCCAAACTTCCACCAGAAGTGGGAAGTAAAGGCCTTACCTTCCCCATTGGAAAAAGATTATAGATAACTCTGGCCTTACTGAAAATGAAGGCTCCATCCAGCTTCAGAAGGGCAATGTCATAGTTCATCGGCCTTCTGGGGTCAAATTTTGGGTGCTTAATGACATATTTAACAGGGAGCGTCTGCTCACTGTTCTCCCTGATCCTCAAATCATGCTCTCCTGCAGTGACATTGAAGTACTCCAGCAGGTTCCTGCAGAAAAACAAAAAGTTCAGCTACAGAATCTTCAAAATAAAAGGAAGAATTATAATTGTTTTCAAAGCAAGAAGTTACTATAACTGATAGCTAATATCTTCCATCTCCCTATTTTAGAGCATTCAGTACGTACAGTCAGCAAGAGCTGAGTACACTCTGCAGTGGAAACTGGGAGATGAAAAGGGAGGGAGAAGAAAACTCGTTTTAGCTACACTCCTGACTGGTTTCACAGTATCACACAGTATCACAGTATTATTAGGATTGGAAGAGACCTCACAGATCATCAAGTCCAACCCTTTACCACAGAGCTCAAGGCCAGACCATGGCACCAAGTGCCACGTCCAATCCTGCCTTGAACAGCTCCAGGGACGGCGACTCCACCACCTCCCCGGGCAGCCCATTCCAGTGTCCAATGACTCTCTCAGTGAAGAACTTTCTCCTCACCTCCAGCCTAAATCTCCCCTGGCGTAGCCTGAGGCTGTGTCCTCTTGTTCTAGTGCTGGCCACCTGAGAGAAGAGAGCAACCTCCTCCTGGCCACAACCACCCCTCAGGTAGCTGTAGACAGCAATAAGGTCTCCCCTGAGCCTCCTCTTCTCCAGGCTAACCAATCCCAGCTCCCTCAGCCTCTCCTCGTAGGGCTGTGCTCAAGGCCTCTCCCCAGCCTCGTAGCCCTTCTCTGGACACGCTCAAGCATCTCAATGTCCCTCCTAAACTGGGGGGCCCAGAACTGAACACAGTACTCAAGGTGCGGTCTAACCGGTGCACCTTTCCTGGTCCATTAAGAGACCAGGTCCTCTTACTGTGGTTAAAAATGTTCATTCACATGGCTTTTTGAAGGAGCGAAGATTTGTACTTAGGAAAGCACATTAAAAGTAAGCCCACTTGGTAAGCATTCTCACTTTACACAGCGAGTCCTTGCTTTAGGGCTCCAAGTACCAGATGTGCAGCAAGGGAACACAAAAGCAATCATTATAAACTTTTTCATTCTGCTTCAGATTTTTTCACCAGACTTGAAAAATTCCTTGTGTCAGGAGGCTTTACGCTGATTTAGGCACTGCCTGTCCTTCTGTAGTTAATACAAACTCTGCAGCTGTTGGATCAGTTGGCAAAAATGTGATCATACATGATGACCAATACAGATCCTTTACTACAAAGATTCAAAATTAACTATAAGGGAATTAAAACCTCAATGAAGCCATCAAAGAATCACAAAACTAAAACCTTCCCTAAAATATTTGCAGACCTTTTTTTTTTGCCTTTCAGCACTGAGGCTGAAAACCTCAGTGCTAGGGGGCAGTACTATATCCAGTCACCATACACTCTGCCAGTTGTTACTACTACAAACAACTGCAGTCACCTGGTAATTATAGCTAGGCATAGATCTTTACCTACACTTCTGAAATCAGTCTTAATCCCTCTGTATTTCTTTTATTCTGAATTATTTGTGAGATGTTCAAAAGGTTTGGTTTTGCTCCCTTTCTGTTATAATATGCAAAACATTGGTTACAAGTGAACGGGTAGCATCTATAAGCACACATAAATAGATGCTACAGCACACACACTTTCACAATCAATGTTTTTCTGCACCTGCAAGATCACATCCATACCTGTCTAAGACGCAGTGAGCTGCTGTGACCACCCACTGAGCAGAAACAATGGTGCCTCCACAGAAATGCTTTTGCCTTCGTTTCAAGGAGACCTGCATCATACAAAGAAGGCACATTGAGTGAAGAAACTATTTACATCTGCTCTGACTGCATTTGAGGAAGGAAAAAAAAAAGAGTACATGCAGGTACTCCCTGAAGACTCACATAGTAAAGTACATGCTCCATTTCAAGCAAAGACTTCCATGGCTTTCATACAGTCTTTGAGTCTAAGAGATTCTAAACCTTGCTGTTCTGCCCTCAGTTGTGACTTGCTATGTCAGTAAGTGCAACACACTTGTAATAAATATCAGTCATTGAGCTACTTAGCACACTGTAAAAAAGGTTACTACTCTCAGCTGAGAGTTTTTGCTTTGCAGGCCACAAGAAACATTTTGCAATAGTTGAAGGCCAGGGCTTGTGTTCTTCAGGGCCTTGTTTTTGAGTAGTTTCACTTATGCCTCTTTGCTGTAGACTGATCTAACAAGGCTTTTTCCAAAATGATGATCAAACAAAACAAGAGAGTTTTTCAGGGAGCAGAACAAGCCCCATGTCCTCTCCACCTGCTTCACTGCTTTTCAGAAAAGCCACGTGGAGCTTGACAAGACACCCGAAGTGTGAGTGAACACAAAGGATACCTGTTTTCTTCTGTCATTTCTACAAAATGTCAGGACTCTGTTCTGAAAATAAAACCACTTTTGCTTGTGCAAACCTGCCACGGATGTGAGCCTTGTTTCACCTGGTTTCCCCCAACGATCCGAGTGAAAAGGTTAAGGTAACTCCATGGTTTTGTCTCTTGAAACTTCTGCCCACACTTAGGATCTGAGGAGTAAAGTGGGGAAAAGGAAGGAAGGATTTAGTCTGTATTTTCTACCTTTTTAACCTTCCAAATTTTACCTTCCAATTTTCTACCTTCCTGTTCTCTATAGAATTGGAAGTGGAAGACAGGACTCTGTATTTTGTTTGGAGCCCACATGTAACATGCTACACCATGACCTTCATTAACTTGATGGAAATCTGAGAGCATTTATTTCATTATAAATCATGTTTAAGTTACCCATTCTGAATCATCAAGGAATCAGACAAAAGTATAGTAAGAACTACATTAAAAGATAACTTTCTGTTACAGACCTGGATTGGAACAACAGCAGAGAATCAAAACTAGACCAATTCTTTTAATGCTACTTTGTCTCTAGATGTATGAGCATTGCAGGTCAAATACTTAAAAGGGTGAAACTAGTGCAGCTTCTTTATTTCAGCACTGACTCCCATGCTTGTCACTGCCTAAGGACAACACCTTTAGTACCTAGAAAACTGTTAAAATCAGACATGAAATATTCATCCTACCTTTCTGGAGAACAGATGGCACAGCATGAAATTCTGTGATGCAAACTATTCCCATCAGGAGTAATGGCAGCTTACTGAGGGCAGCGTGCATCTTGGGGTGCTAAGTGACCGAGTGAAAACAAGGAGTTTTTACAGGGAAAAAGAAACCCAATACTACACTGCAGAAGAATAGCAACTAACTCAAGTACAAGTTACTTATTAATCCAGCCATAAAACACTTAGCTGCACAAATAATTGAACAGAGCATGATTCTCTTACATGTCACTAATGAAGCCTCTGTTGTAAAATTCTCCCTAAAACCAGATTTTTCAGGGAAAATGAAATTACCATTGCATGCTTTGCTAGCAACATTTACCCAAGCTATCTATGCACCAAAGCAGAAGACACATGCACAGAATGTCAACTGCTATCTGCCCCTACATTTTTTACAGCTTTTGAAGAGGGCAAGATTTCAGTTTCAGCCAGTTTTACAGACCTGAGAAACATCTCAGAAGTTTATCACTGTTAGCAGCATGCTTAGTGTTGCAAAGGGCAAAGACAACTCTCTGGTTATTTTTTTTCCTCCAAAGAGCAATGTTTATATTCTGTTTTTAAAAGGCAACCGAGGAGGACAGAGCTCAGCTTTTAAAAAGTATTTCAGTACTGCTGCAACCAGCAGCACCAGTTCTGTGTCACTGATGGCTAAGATCCACTCATAATAATAATTTAAGGGCAAGTCTCTTAGAAGGGGATTCAAATCCTAAACAAAGGAACACATCAACAGCTAAATTAAAAGCACTGACAAAACAGAAAACATAATTTAAATTACCCTGCAAAATCATTACTTAAAACTTTAGTCTTATCTGGTTTAGCAGGTATTGCCTGACTTGGAAAGGGCTGAAAAAAGTGGTAAATACAATTAAAATACCATCAAAACTATCTCAGAAGTCATACAAAATGTATAAGCACCAAGTAAGACATCAGAGCCATCAAGATATACACAATTGGTATACACCAGATGATAGAAACCACAAGTCTCTTTTGTGCCAGAAAAGTCAAGGGATATTTATCCCAGGGAACTAGGAAATGTTTACACAACACAGGGGAAAATGCCATTTGTTTGTGGATATTTTTCTTGGCTGAAGTGGTTGAGACCCTCAGTTTCCTCTCTGTAAAAAAAAAATCCTTCAATATTTCCACCTTTAATGTCTCTGCAATGGTCAATTTTCACATAGGAGATGCATCAAACTTTGAAGGGGTAAAAAAATACATTCAAGTTAGCACAAATTTCAGTCCTGAACTTCTCTAACTAGCATTTTGTCAGGATGCCAACAGCTAGATGGAAAATATGTATTCTTTTAGAATAAGTTGCAACAGTAAGGAAGCAGTGTCTGGTTTTGTGGTTCCCATCACAATGGACAAAACTTTGTGTTTTTCAGTTCTGCTCGTGCTCCCAAAGAAAACAGTCTCATACTCGACTCAGTAGCCCAAATCCATTAAATACACAACCCAACAATAATTTATTTATCCAGTTACAGGTTTTTGTTATTCTTTTCTTCTGCCATTCAGAGGATAATGAAAACCATCTTTTACTCTGAGCATGCAATTTCATAACAAAAAACCTGAACACAAACCTTGTGCTTTGAGCTGCAGTTGTTGGTTTTTGGTTTTGTGGTTTTTTTTTTGTTAAAAATAGACAGAACTTCTTGAGACTGCAGTTTCCCTTCTGGTTCTATGGAAACCTCCAATTCTGCAACTTCTGAAAGCTGCATCATCAATATGATTCCAGCTCAAACCAAAATCTTAGAAGGCTGCTTAGAAGTCGAGCTCTCCGATCACCCACCATAATGACAGCCTTAGGAATGATGGCATCCACCAGGATGATACAACAAGAATCAGCAATCTCTACAGTTTTAAGTGATGCCATGTGAACTACATCTCACATTATTATTGAGAAATAGAAACATTAGCCCACTGGTTAACTGAGAAACATGCAGCCCCTTTTGGATTTATGAGAGGCAACACTTACTGTGCAGCAGCCAAACTGGTCAGAAAGAAAACACCACAGAAGGACACATTCCATACAACCTGCTTCTTGTCCAGGATGGCACAACAGAAGTGCAGGCTTTCTTGTCCTACTATTTTTTGTTCTCTTCTTTTGCTACCTGTTTATCTTTCCAAGGGAGCTGTTGTCTTTATCCTGTGTGCAGGCAGAAGCAATGATGACTTTACCTAAGTTCCACCCCAGAGAGCTGCTAGTTCTCAAACTCACAGCTGTGGCAGGCAGCTCTGCCAGCACCATTCCTCAAAGGCATGCAAAGGTCAAACCTTATGACTTGATCTCCATCCATGCATTTGCTCTGAATCAGGGCTGGCTCTGTATCCTGTTCACATCCTGTACCTTTGTAATGAGAAAAACAAAGCCATTAAATGGCTAACCATCCAAAATGGCCTCCTTCGCTACAACTCTCTGCATAACTGAAAGGGCCAGTGTCAGAGAGACATTTAGTTATGTTTTATTGCTTCTAATTAACAAAGTAAGGACTTGTAGAGGGTAGTGAAAGAGGAAAGGTTAGCTTTTGGTAATGCTTCTACTTCAACTTGCTGTGTCCTCTTAAATTCTTCAGCTGACCTGTCAGGGCACAGAACAAAGCGTACAACAGCAAGAATGTGCAAAGAGTACTCAGTAAAATAAGGAGCCACAAAGAGCCCCCAGTACCCCATTTCCCAGAACATTTGGTCTTTAATTCAAGCTTCTGAACATGTATCAAGATTTGAGTCTCCTGTTCAAAAGAAAAGTGCAACTTCCGAGGAAAATGCACTCAGCTTTTTCATGATGCAAAGCAAAGCCTAAGTTATTATAATATCAGCTAGAAGTAACCAGCACTTGGTTTTGATCTGCAGGTATCTAGGCTCTACATTTAGCATCTCCTCAGACCTAGAAGAATAAAGCCTGAAATGCTACGAATCTGAGCTCACGAGGCTTTGTACCATAGAAAAGAGATTATAAGTACAAGAGTTAAAAAGCACACTTCTATATGACATAAGGTAAAAGCGTATTATGTTAGCATGATCATGCTGCCAGTACAGTGTCTGTACTTCATATCAAGGACAGGATGTAAGAGGACAGCACTCCAGGTGCCAGCTGGTATCATTACACAGCCTACTTCATGGAGGGTACCACTGCCTTAGAAGGAAACAGAACTGAGTCCAAGTGGTGGACAATGAGGGATGAAAGACTTATTAAACTAGCTTCAAAGTCTAAGAGAAGGAAATCCAGAAGGAATCCATATGTTTGCTCTTGATCAACCAACAGAGACCAGCTTCCACTGTTACAGAAAACTGGCACAAAACCCAGAAGCAAAGTGTTTGCTCTTTGCCAGGCATGGTCTCCATGGATAAATAACTTACTTTCAGGACACAGGGGAAAATGTAACCAGCACAGGGAGAATGAGAGAATGGGTTCACAGACCTCAGCTACTGGTTTAGGCCAAGAGATGCGAGGCACCAAGCCAAAAAGGAGAACAGTGACAAAGTAGCATGCTCATAAAACTACTTGTACCATGCCAGAAGTGCAGAAAGCTGGATTTATAAGTCTTCTAGGGTACTTTCAAGGCTGAAATCTGGGTAGTGGGCTTGTGAAAGATTCACAATGCCCACCTTCAAACACTGAAACAGAGACACACACGAGTAAAGAAAGCCAGAGAGGAAGACTGCAACAAAGGTAAAACCAGTATCTAGTCTTCTGTAATCTTATACTACCAGAGTAATGCGAGAGTGTGCAAAGCACAAGCAAAATCAGCCCAAGCCCAACAAGAAAGTTAATTTCAGAGAGATAGGGAAAGCTAACCCAAACAAGATTACTGGACAATGATGGGGTATTTCCTTTATTTGTAACTAAATGCAGCCAACAGCAGATTCAGCTGCATTCATATTTATCTTCAACATACACACAGTCCTTTCCACTGAAACTTCTGAAGTAGGAAGTGGTGTGTCCTGTTTTCAGCTCTGCCATAAGATGGCAGAGCAACACCATTTCTATCATGGAGGTAGTTGATCTGCATGTGATAGTCTGATCCTGCCTGACAGAGCAAATATGCAGCCATGCAAGTAGCTGTAGAAACAAAAATTAGTTATTTCCTCTCTGCGCTGCAAGATAACCTCTTCCAAATCCACTGAGGTATGTCAGAATGTTCAGCTCATCATTCTGCTGATGGACTTTGCAGAAGTACATTTTAAACTGGTTTCACTACTGCAGAGATAGTTTGAGAGAACCTAAGAAATCTGCAATCTTACCTAACCATAAGGAACCATGCTATGAGTGAGACACAGTCAGCACAGATCTTGCTGCATGATTCTTGTATAGCTTTTCCTTTTCTGCGTCTCATTTTCAGCAGTGCACAAAGGAGAGTACTTTGCAAACCCTTTCTTCCCCCTAGCAAACCTCAGGAGGGCTCATGCTAGTAAAGGTATACGCAGTGATAAACAATCACCTGAATGCAGGCTTTAGCTAGCTTAGAATTCTCAAGTTAAATTAACATGCCTGCTTTCTCAATTTCATAACTAGCCTTCTGCCTCTCAGCAGCAAAGACTTAGCAAGCAGCTTGTATCAATGCAACCACCCACAGCATCTTCTGCACGAAGGACTGGCTGCTTAAGTGCTGCCAGACAGCATGGAAATTACTAATTTTCCTTAGGGAATGATGCAACAAACCTTGTGCTACAGTAAATACCACAGGGTAGGATGAAGGATAGGAAGTAGAAAACTTTTCTGTTGAAATGCAGATGATTCCACATTTCTGCAGTGGTAGATAAAGGTCTAAACACATAGGAGGAAATGAGAAATACTGTGTGCAACTCAAACCTTTGCAAAATCGATTGTGGCAAGGAGAAGAGGCAAAAAGAGCCAAAGTAAAAAATCCAAACAATAGAGCTAACCCTCCCCCAGTTGTTATATGCAATTAATGTGATCATGCACACTGTGAAGAAGAGACATGGATGTAGAGACATTCCATCACATGGCAGCTCTGGAAGGCATGAGTTCTAGCCTCCACAAGATTTGGCAGTTGACAGTCTGAGGTTTAGGTTACTATTGACACATCTCCAATGACAAGCCAGACCAAGCTCCAAGCAGTATACTGCAACAAGATGACGAGTCTAAATTCATTTATGTAAGTTATTAAAAGGAGTTTCGAGGTTGATATGAAGCTTCAGTAGGTAGAAAAATGAACTGTACCTTTGGTCAGTTCTCTTGCAGCAATTCAGTCGAAAACTGGAAGCTTTAACAAACATGACAGAACACAACAGAAACCACATTATGCTCAAAGACAGGAAGTGGCTTTTGCCTTTCATCAGCAGATGCATGATATTCCATGCAATCAGCATTCACAGAAGCTGCTGAATGCTTCCCACTCAGAACAACTGCAATACAGTCCACCTAAGCTCAGCAGGCAAGATCAGGTCAGCCTTCTTAATTCCAAAAGCAGTGGTATGTAGCACTAGGAAATGAGTCAGTATGTTTATCTGAGGCTCAAAAAGATAATGTGAATTCAATCATCAGAGTGTTAAATTAAAATGAACTCTATTTGTAAGCTGGTATAGCCAGGAGACAGAACTGAACTACCTAGCAATTCTTTACATACTTAAGACTACACTGCCATGGGGCGATGGCCACACACTGTGCTGATCATGCAAGATCTATCTCTGGCCAGTCCTGAAAAACACACAACAAAAGCCAAACCCAAACCAGACAGCAAATATTAACTCCCTACAGAAAAAAAAACAGCTGATACATACTGAATAGCAGTATTTCTTTCACAACTTTGTGCACAATGAAGCCTTTTTCATGTAGGAAAGTGCCATGTCAAGCTCTCAGAACACTGCAGCTCACAAATACTGTAGAATACTGTTTTGTGCCCCTTTGTGTAAGTTTATATTGAATTAGTGCACATTGCTTGCTGCACTGTTCCTTACCCTAATGTAATACATATGTGGTTGCATCACTAAGTCATGAGTTAGGAACTCTTCACCTTCCCTAGCACAGAGGCAGTCATTGCCAAGTTTTCATTTTTGCTATCTTTTAATGCAAAAAAAGGCTCCAACATACCAAGCTTGTGCAGTACAGACAGATGAAGGGAAATGGGGTAGGACAAATAAATCTGCAGCCCAAGTACAGCAAACTTCAGTGAGGCAAATCTTAGCCTCCAGAGGCATGACTTCATCACATGCTGAAAACAAGAGACAACAGAGCTGTGGACTAACACTGCAAGCCAGCTAATGTAAGCACTGCCTTTGACATTTAAGAAGCAACTCCTTTATGAATTTAACAGCTTCTGCATGCTTTTCTCCACCAAGACCAAAAGAGTCTTTGGAATCCTGAACAGTTCCCAGGTAGCAAAAAGGAAAACCAAAAGGTTTCTGCAGCTCTCACCTTGCCAGATGGATGTCAGATTTGGGACTGTGAAGAGTTACTACTTCAAGTAGTCTCAAATATCGTCATTGTTACAGGCAAGGAAGAATCATGCAAGAAGCTAGTGGTTACTTAAATAGGTGTGTTCAGTATGAGTCATTTTTCAAACACCAAATTAAAATTAAACACTAGAATGTCACAAAGCCTATGCTATGGACCAGGATTCAACGAGCACAGGAAGCTTCTGGTTACAGCCTGATTTGACAGCCTTTATCTCTTATGAGCTATCTTTAGCCAAGGCCTTAATGTGCCTAAAGCAGCTGTCCAGATTTCATAAATGTGGAAAAACCTCAATAACAGAATTCATGTACACTTTGGATTAAAACTTCCTAAAAAAATCTCAAGTTCCACTTCACTCATTCCTCACTTTGAAATACCTGGCTTGCTGTACAAAATTCTAGCGTGAAGTGATACAACTAAATACAGCCAGAATATCAGCTCTCAGTTAACACTTCATGAGGGGGATGCAGCCCTGGATTTGCATGGCAGACAATGAGTCAGGGAGGCCTCTTGTCCTTTAACCATTCGGGGGGAGGGCTGCTGTGCAATCAGCTGCCATTCGCACACCAGCTGAAGTCAAGCTGCCTTCTGCTTACCTAACAGTGTGTGTGCAACAACAGTCCGTTGTATGATCCCCGTTGTGAAACCTGTCTCGGCTTGCTCTCTGTTCAAAGGATTTGTCAGTCCACAAGCTCACTGAAGAAACAGCACCAGCAGTATCATTAGCAATGGTCTCAGCACTTTCACTCAACCACTAGCTGAACATTCAAGTTTGTAGGAGCTCTATTCTAGAGTTTTTAGAGCAGAAAAACTAAAGTTTTGGGTTTTTCTCAAATCAAATGCATGCAGCTAAAAGTTCCTAGGTTGTTTTCACTACTGGCAGGAGGAAAGTGCCTTTCATGGAATGCAACTGAACTTGCCCCTCTTCTTGAACTTTTCTATGTATTCCTACCTGCTCAAGCATGCAGAGAGTATTTTTAAGACTGATACCATCTCTCTGCACATTTCATTTACCAGCTGCCAAGCTTTCAAACCCAGGAGTATGCAAAATAAAGCCTACACATCTTAATGCAGGCAAAAACTATGCAATTAGAACTATTTTAAACTTTTTCAGTGTCTTCAGGAATCCTTTCTATTAAAAACCTTCTTGTTCTAGAGCAGAACTTACCAACAACACATGCAGCAGCCTCTTTATGTGCAGTAGCTAACAACTTTAAAAGATAACTAAGGCTCCAAACTGCATTTAATATATTATGTAATGACACAATGGAGATAATAAACCTTTCAGGTCCGCAAAGCAGCAAAAATCCTCTCATGCACACTGCACCATAAGCATTTTAGTTTCTGCTACAAAAGACTGACACTGAAAAGCCATGCATACGTTTGTGCACATGTGTATGCATGCATACATACCTGTAGGGTGTACCCCAAAACCAAGCAAATCACGTCATCTAGGGAGCTGATTTTTACTTGGAAACACTGACATTTGGAATAGAATTTCAATCTTCTTTCATTTTTAATCACTAAAGAAAAGTATGACAGTAAAAATATTTTAAGAACAGAGATTCATCACCCACTTTCCATTTTAACTCTCATTTCCCACTTCATTCAGACAGGTACAAAAGCTACTACAAGAGATACTAGTTTTATCTAATCTAGCTGTATAAAATCTGATGCCTTTTTTTGTTTTCCCACTTTCCCCTTTCTCCTATGCACATGCACTTCTTGCTTTCCAGAGGTAGCAGGCCAAAAGGCTTTAAACAAGTCTCAGGAAGTAATTTCTGCCATAAAAGTTGCTTCATCTTCCACATCTGCATCAAGACAATAGTGACAACTCATGCTCTCCCCCACTTCAGTTCTGATGTACCCTGGTATATCATAAGCTTGGTCAAATCTATCAGCTTTTTAACAACTATCAGTGGTGAAAACGTCAAAAGCCTCCTGTAGAAGCTCCAGCTGCAGATACAAGCTGAAGAGTAATCTCTGAGACTTTTCTGTTGTCTTTACAGAAACTATTCATCTCTAATTTTTCTTACCTGAAGTAAGTGTCTCTCTCCATCTGCGACCCACTTCAAGGAATCCTGTGAAACTGCTGCTGAGGAGGAGAACAGGCAAAAGCTTCTAGAAGAGTAACTGAGAAAATGCAGCAGCAGTCAACCTTGAAAATCCCACAAAAGGAACTGGAGACCAGCTGGGCAGGAAGCTTAACAACAGGTACCCTCAGTGCTAAGTGGCAGCTGTCCATTCTTTTAGCATCAGGTGAGGCCCAAGTGGGCTTGTCCTTCTCCTACCCTTAAGCCCCAAGCAGCTACTAGGCAACACCTGTTTCTTTCTGCAGCACCACATGCTAGTAACTGCCTCTTCCAAATTCTCCCAGATGGGCTTCTAAGAACATGATCTTAAAAAGGAGGGGCCAACCAATGTTTCATTGGTGGGGAGAAAAGAGAAAGCTTAATTAAGAGAACTTGTAAACCGCTTTCATGCTTTAAAGATTATAATCATTCATCAAGATGGTAGCCATCATCTTCACTTTTCATGTTTTAATAGCTTTCTATGCCAAAGCTTTCTGACAACAGTACCTCAGGATTCAGAAAGGCTATTGCTTTAAGTATGCAGGTGACACTGGCTTTCCACTTACCATGGGCTTTCTCAAGCCTTCTTTTTTATGTGCCTGAAGAGACGGCCCCTGCAGGAAAGCTATCTTAACCATGTCACCACACAGCCAACTTAGTGTAGAAGATGCCTGACATAAAAAGGCTAATTACTAAACATGCATGCCAAGCACCTGTAAAGCTATCATGAGTGAAGGGAGCATCTGTTTCCAGATTCCTCATCCAGTTTCTATGCCAGCTATAGTGACTGCTGATGCCACCCAGGGTATGAACTCCTGACATCTCAACAGAAGACAAACAAGAAGCTCAAAACCCCAGAGTCTCCAGCAGAATGACTGAAGTGACAAGTCTGTACTGAATTCCAAAACAAGCACACACATGCCAAGCAAAACTGGCCAATTTTTTTTGCCCTTGCTTTCTGCTCTTAGCATTTTTTTGCTTAAGCACCTATAGGCTCTAAAATGCAGAAGTAAGCACAGAAAGTAGATCGTTCATCCAGGAGATGCCTTACTAGGATAAGCGCAGCACATTCCTATTAAAAATGGATAGACTTGGTTTTAAATTAGTCACAAAGAGTGGAAGTTACCTTGCATGTTTTTCTTTCCAAATCAAATATTTAAGAGGAAAACCACAGGTGTCATTTAGAAGGAAAGATTAGTTGTGGCTCAAAACCACATACATGGGTTGAAAATTAGTGAGACACATTCTGCTCCCTAAGTAACCTTCTAAGTGCACAATTTTGACTGATACACATTACAGCAGTCAATCTCCTATCATAGGAGAATTAGAAGCCTTTCATTTGTTTCAGCCTTCTCCCACAGTTCAGCTATTTAATTTCCACAGGTCTTTCTCTGCTTCACAAAGTAATTGCTTTTGTGAAGTTTCTGCTTTTTTAATCATTTGCCTTATGATTCTGAATCATGCTGAGAAAACAGTACAAAAGAGGAACAAGCCTCCTAACTTTAGATCTTTGAATTTTATCCAAGTTAAGTGCCTATAACAGTAAGCGCAACCATTTGTGTCCCTAGACACACTTCTGGGATAGCTTCATAAAGAATGAAAGAAAGGAAGAGCTATTGTGTTTCATAAGGATAATAAAATTATTCAACTATGTGATGCTGCCTTGAATCTGGATTGAGGCTGACATGATACAAAATTAATAATTTCATTTTTGGATTAAAGAAGGACTATCACAGCTACTTCTGACACTCCTAGTAGTAGGTTGCGTGACTATTTCTATAAGAAACAAGGCATACACAGAGGTTGTAGTAGGAACTCTTACCATATGAAACAAAGGCAATTTAACATTCATTCTCTATCTCTGAAAATTTTAACCAAGCAGCAGGTTTAAATTTTAAATTCCCAAGAATCTCATGGCAAGTTCATACTTAAGGGTTTGTTTTTATTTTCATATGCTTAAAGAGGCAAAAGAGGCCTTGCTTTGACATGTTAGAATATTAATTTTGCAGAAATGGGTGGTAATTTTAAAGCCACTTTCTGAAAGGCACATTATTAGAATGAAAATAAGGGCTCCTGGTGAAAATCATTATACCTGCAGTTAATGGATATAACTGAACCAAAGGGTAAAAAAGTCTTATTCACGCTACCTAGAGCCCATGACTCTAAGCATTCACTTTTATTCAGTGCATTAATGTGCTGGAAATTTTGCTGTCACCAATTAGTCACAGCTTTTCTTGTGTGTCTTAATAAGAATTAAAGCTGCTCAATGCTGTCTCTGTTCCATATTCCAGTAAAGGGAGTTCAATCATTACTGATTATCAGGGAGTTGTGTTTATTGCAGAGCCATGAAAAGCCAAAGCAAACGTCAGCTCTGCAGTAAGGAGAAGTACTGAAGTAACACTAAGATGGCAAGTGTTTATAAATATCTTGAAAGCGGACACAGGGTTAAATTTAGTTCCAAGACAGCAGAGAAGCAGCTCAGTTTGGTTAAGTAACCTTTAACTTGCAGTCAGAAATGAGGACAGAGTTGTCTGAAGAAGCTCTAAAGAATACACAGGAAAGAGTGCAAAAACCTACAACTTATAGTGATAAATGATACCTGTCCACCTTACCTTCTAAATTTATGATGGTACAGCACATACTAAAAAACAGCAGGCAGCTCCACTGGAACTATTTTACAGCTTCTAGAGATTTACTCACACAGAGCGAATGGCACCAAGCTGGACAAAAGAAAATGCATGCATTTCAGCACAAAATGATTGACAAACAGCAAGAACACACTTTAAAGTAGCTCACTTACATTTGTCCAGAGTAGCCAATCTTCAGTAACTTTTTCTTCATTTCTGTTTTGAGCTCTGCTCAGCAGTTGTAAAAATAATATGAAATGTTCTACTTCCCAGCATTGTGCAGAGTACTTCTCTGACTCAAGTTAACTCCATAAAACCTGTCCTTTGTTTTTAAACAGCATACAACATAATACTGTACTATCAACTGTTTTGTTCTTTCCTTCCAATTTTGAATTATCTAGGGAGACCAACAAAAAAACATTTGGTAGTTTAAGTCTTAAAGTCAGCAAAAACAAAGGTTATACTTTAAAGCTGGCAGACCCCAAACCACAACTTGCATGATCTCAAGAACTATGCTTTTAGGAGAGAGGGAATCCCCGGAATTCGAAGATTCCAAGAAATTCCCGTTGAAAAAAAAAAGATGAACCTCAGCCTCAATCCCCCTCCCCAAAAACAAAAGCCACCCCTAATACCACCCCAAAGAAAAAAACAATCCAAGCCATTACGGTGATGCACTAACTTAATGCTGCCTTTTCCTCCATCGTCACAGAATGCAGAGGCTACAAACAGCTGCCTGCAGTCACTTGCACCTCCTTGAAATGTTAATCCGAAAGACACTGCAAAACCACAGCACTCTTTTAGATGGATACTTTTGCATACAGTTTAAACACATGTGAAACTAATACTACAAATGAAGAGGTAAGAACAGCAAGAATAAATGTAGCAGACATACAAGAAAGTCACCATGATCCAATATACCTCACCACGTGTTTTGCTATCGCCCCACAAAGGTTCAGACCGCAGAGGTTTCCTTTGTTGCTTTGTTTTGTGATTGTAAAGCTTCTTATTGTTTTTCAACATGCAGCATTAATCACTAACTTGATTTTTGAAGTTTCTCACAAAGAACACATTCACATATCTTAAGGGGATATATATTCAGTGATTTTCCATAAACTAGCCCAAGAAACCCATGCAAAGACACAACAAACACTGTAACACCACTTTCAAGGGATTTGTTTATTTTTGGTTTACAAACAAAGGCACCCAATATTTCTTGTAGGTTTATGTCTTATAAAAGCTCACGGATTTAGCATTTGTTTCTGAACATTGGTTCCTACAGCAGAGAAAAACATTACAAGAAAAGGTATTTTTACCCCTGGTCCCAAATTGAAATACCAGTAACTGTTAAGTGATGATGCTTCAGGCTGCTTTTCCTACTTAACCAACTGGAATGCCTCCTGTAACTTGCTAGCCAGCAGAGTAAGCCTAGCTTACTTTACCAATATACAGCTGCAGTATATTTTTGACCCACATGTACAAACACCTGCCTGAACAACCGCAAGAAAACAGGGTTCTGATACCAAAAAACCCCAGCTGTTTGATAGGATGTCACCGACCACAGGAAGCGACAAAACAAATGTACTAAATGTAACATTGAATCCATTGTCAATTAAATAGGGTGACTGACAAATGTGTGCGAGATAGCAATAGTGCACAGAACCAGTTTCCTAAGAGGGGGAAAAATTTGGGTTCTCAATTGCAAATGTTTAAAGAGTAAAGGTTAAATATCCTTAAGTTTCTTTAATGTAATCCTTTTCTTCATTAGTTATTCAAAAGAAGAGATTTCTAAGCAGTGTTTCGGACCAAAAATAATCTGTCTGTTGGCTTCGGAGTTACCAGTAGTAACAAATCATAAGTAACATGTATACTAGTTCTAAACAACCAAAACTCCTAAGTGAATTGCTTCACAGAGCCATTTGCAGAATATGATGTTACTTATCTTTCCCAAACTTCAGCCACATACCAACACAAGACAAGGGGTGTCACTGGAAGTAGGCACCTCTGAAAGAAGGTCTACAATGCAGGAATGCTTAAGCATACTTTCAGGTCTGGTAAGATACTTGGGGAGGCAACTAAAAATGTAATACACCTAATGTATTTTTTAAAGTGTAACACTTTCAATCCCAGAAGCCACAATATATTTTCAGCCACAGTCAGAGGTCTCTCACACAAGGTGTGGTCCTAGACCATTTAGGCTTTTCATCACTAGCTTTATATATACACACAGGTCATTTTGAAAAGGAATTATCATGTAACTACTTCATATAGAATATTTAGCTTCAACAAGGAAGCCATTCTCTTTTCAAAATCTGATACACCTGCATGAAAGGTGTACTCTTTAGAGTAAGAGTTTTCACAAGAATAGCAAAATAAGTTCTTTACATACTTAATTCAAATAGGAATTAAGGAAATAAACAACCAAACAAAAAACCTATTGAGGGCAAGTATAACATCTCTCTTATGTAATTAGGTAATTATTTTCCTTTCCAAGCACACACTCTTCGGTATAAATGGATTTTAACAAACACTGGGCAAGGGTGCTAGTCAGTGCATCAATTAGAGGAACATTAGTGTTCTCAGATAGAAACTCTGTGCAACCAAAGTTTAAAAGGATCTTCATGTATTGCCTTAAACACTGACTCAATCTCTTCTTACAACAAATGCTTTCCTACTGGAACAAGAGCAACGTGCAGAAAATGTGTCTTCAGCTTTAAACTTAGTAACTTAAAAGACAGATGGAGGAACTGTTATTATGCTTCCATTCTGAAGCAAGGTAGGTCTTATTCTGCTTACCCAGTGAAACGAGACATTTTACTGGGGCAGAGATGAGAGTGTGCTTACATACTGGAGTTGTCCATGCATCAAATTTCATAACTCAAGAGACTAAAAAAAAAAAAATCATGAAGTATTTGCTAACATGGCTTAGAATTTAAAACCCCATATAACTCCTAATGAAAGCCTACAGTTTGTCCAACTAGGATTAGTAGTAACCTAAATAGCATAATAAATTCATTCCGAATGCATTTACCTTTTGAAGTCAGAAATGTAACAATCAAACGGCAGCTCTGTGTTCCAAATAAAAATCATTAAAAAGCAGAAGATGGTCAATGATTTTATTTTTGCCCCCCCTCCCCCAAGCTACATTTTATCTACTCAATAACAAGACCAACTCAGCTTTCAGAGAAGCAAATTGTTGATGCTGATCGAAACGCAAGTTGGACACAGCTAGTTTCAAGCACAGAACTGAATCACTAAATGTATTATGAAGACCAGACTGGACAAAAGGCCTTTCAGTAATTAAGGAAGGTTGGTTTGGGTTTGTTATTTTTTTTTGCTTGTTTGTTTTTTACTTTTAAAGCAAAGTAGGCACCATTGTTGCATCTCTACTTTGAGAAAGGAAGAAGTGGCAAAAAGTAAAGACAAATTACCTTAAATTCTCAAAAAAAATTCAGGAGATCCATCATTGTTCATACACTTTTGCAACTTGCAACCCCCTTTGTAATTTGGAATTTCAAATAAATATGTCTACAGCAACTACTAAGCCAATATTTGTCTTGCTCAATGTGGAGTAAAACTTGGAAGGAAAAAATAATCATGTTAAGGCAGATTTCAATCGAACACGTTCCAAATTGCACAGTTATGCTGGTCAGTGGTCTAAAATGTTTTCCCCAGGTCAAAGAGTTAAAAGTGATTGAAATGCTTGTCTAATGCCAATTCAACCTGGCACGTGGCCATTTTATTTTCTCTGTTTCCAGGAAGATACACAACTAACATTACATATACCATACCATAGAATTCGCACTCCAAAAGAAGATGAATTTATGCTTTTACAAAATGTGAGATGACTACATGTTACAGGCTTTGTGCAGTTAGACCACCATATGCATAGATGTCCTAATGCTAAACTCTCTTCTTCAGTATCTCATAGTACTGGAGGCTCTGAAGTAGGAGAGGAACTTGTAACACAGACTAACCACAAAGTACCAGATATTTCTTGCCATTTGTGATCTTGCAATGAAGACACGCCAGATCAGGATCACAAGAATCGTATTGAAGCCATAGCGTATATTCCTTAACCTAAGGGAAAACAAAAGGAATCATTAGAAGCCAATGTATCAGGACTTACAGGAAAAAAGAACCATTCAAAAACTAATTTCTACTCTAGTGTTCTGTTTGTTTAGCCTATGAGTGGTATGAAGTGGAATTCACCAAGCCAAAGACCAAACAGAGAAGACTTTATCTGTAGTTCACTGCTGAAAAGTGGAACACTTGAGAACTAAGGAAGAGAGCCAGCCCAGAAGCTGCACTTCTGCTTTATAGCTTCTTCAAGGCAAAGTAACACACACTGAGTAACTTACCTATAGAAGGCTGCACCCACTCCAAATAAAAGGAAATATTTAACACTATAAACTCCACTTCCCTTATTTAAAACCGTACATATGTCGAAATAACTCTAATTGCTGCCGACAAAAAAACCCAACAGAATCAAAACCAACAACCCACCATAGCATTTACCAGTCATAGAATCCAGTCTTTACTGCATTTTTAAACTCATTTCTGCTCAAGGAATATTATAGATTAGGAAAAACTAAGTGTCCTTTTAGGACAACTGTGACTTTCTGAGGTCTTCTCACAGAAGAACGTGGAGGCTTTAGGACAAATAGCAACCAGAATTTGCTCAGATTTCAGGTAGACTGGGTGCTACTGTAGTCAGATCCTGCTCTACATACCTATCTGTATGAAAAGTCTGTATTTCTGTGTTACAAAAGCCCACTTTTCTATCTGAGAAAAAAATTCAACTCAGTAGTTTCCTCAAGAAGCCAGGTCCCTTAGGTTGCTTTATGCATTTCACACTGAAGAAGTGGATTCCAAGTTAAGAGCTAGATGGTAATAGAAGAGACAAACTTAATACATTGATGTAAATGTGTACCAGATTCCAAGCCTCTTCACAGGGTATTATTCCAAAATCATCTACTTATCAACTGTGAGCTAGGGGATGCCAGATGCTGTTCAAATACAAGATTATTTCTCACAATTCTTTGTACAAAGAAGGGCAAATGTATGACAACTCCAATGCATTTTGTTTAGCAGCAGCAAAAACTAAAACAAAAAAAATCAGAAGTGGACCCCTCTCCAGCTATTTCTACCAGTAACCATAAACTGCCACCTTTCCAAAGTGTATCTGAAACTGCTCCATACTGTGCCAATCCACTTTACAACTGCAAATCCTAGTCTTTAGAAGACTGGCACAAGTAATGACCAAGACCACAAGATTAATCCTTTTGTCTATTTAAAGAGTGAAATAAAAAGTCTGCAACTGTATGAATTAACCAAAAGCAAAAGAAAGGCATCTATGCCACTAAAATTCTGGCATAATTAACAATCCATTCAAATTGGAGGACTTAAACCACAGACAGTGCTAACAGAAATCTTAGAGACCAATATCCATATCCAAGATTCCTGCTCCGAGTCCATGCCTGTTTACTCACCCGTGTTAGAAGATAACATTCCCAGATGAAACAGCTATTGTTTTATTAAACCTTCTCAACTGAACAAGCCATTCTGACCTTGTGTCACTCTGTATCTTTTTAACTTTCCAGAAGATAGATGGATAAAACCAGAAAGTGGTACTGGAACTACAATCCCAGATGAACACTCTACCTATTCATATTGAGAGCAACTCAGGAGCAACAAAATGAACAGGACATAAACTAGAAAACACATCAGACTACTGGACAGGGGCAGAATTCTGGAGGACCTAAACAGGTGCTATAAGGAACAATTAAGTCATAGCATGGAAAAGCAAAGCTTGACAAGGGCAAGGAAACAGAGAAGAAAAATGTACTTACTTATTCAAGTGTTTCCTAGCTGCAGGAAGGCCAGACATTTCCTCATTTAGAACATGTATCTTCATTCCCAAACAGTAATTTTCCATGTATTCTGCCCAGTGTAGTTGTCGAACATCAAAATTAAAGTGCTGCATAAAATAAGCTTTCAGTCAGTTGCCTAAAATCCACCTGCTATATATAGTAGCTTAAAAGAATAAATGCCTTTATATGGGATAATTGAGATCTCATTTCTGACTTAACTGCCAGCTTCTCAAACCATCTAATTTCAACTATTTCATGCCTTATTATTCCATCTCAGGGGTAACATTCTTCCCTACACTTCCAAATACACCGCTTTCCCATTTCATTAAGGATTTCTACTCAAAAAACATGCATTTTCTACTATGTTTCCTTTTAAGCAACAAAATAATTTCAATATGCTATAAACACTGCTGTTGGCCAAGCTCACTGATGTATGCAGAAGGCTTCTTTCAGCTGTGCTTATAGTTGTACAACTACATTTTATAAAGAACCCTGCCAGTTTCTTCCTCAGGAAATTACTATGCTAAATGCACAACTCCAATTTTCAACTGATTCATTGATTTCCTTGAAAAGTTGCTGTACATACACTAAATCTCCTAGTCCATGCTTCTGAATAAACTTCTGAGTAGCGTGGCAGGTGCATACGATGAGAGGAAACCCATTACAGTTCTGAAGACAATTCCTCACAGGAAGCTTTTGTAATTTAGCACAGCTTCCAAGTTAAGGTCAGCATGTAGTTCTAGTCATGACATAAAAAACATGCATGCTAACAGGCTTCTAGTACTGGTAAGTTATCAGATTCAGTAGTGCTTTACTTTCCATTAGCTATGATCACAGCAAAAATGTGAAGTTTCAATCATTACTTTAACTACTTGTTGATTGCTGTGTGCACATCTTAATGAAAACACAACTATTTGAAAACACTCAAGTCCAGATCTTTTGGGGTTAATTTGGTTTTTAAGCTTTTCCCTGATCTCACATTACTGGAGGGAGGCAAGGAGAAGGGGGTGATTCCACGCAGGAATCACCAAAAGCTATTTTATTTCCTTCTTTTAGACAGTTTATTTAGAAGTTTGGCAGCTTTTCTTCAACTGAACTACATTCTGGAAAACAATTTAGGAAAGACAGCTTGAAGATGACAAAAGTGCTCCAAAGCCGTAAGGGAATTTGAGTTTCAAAAACTCAAAGTGATTTTTATCCTGATGAATATTAACCAAGAAAACCACCGCAGAAAAGAAGTTTGAACTTAGGTCAGGGGGTGACAAGGGCAGAAACTGATCTCAGAGGCTACAGCTTCAGTCAATACTAATCACTAGGGTGAATCAGCCAGCCATATCCAGGGTTTGAGTTTGCATGGCAAGGTTTAAATAGTTCATAATGTCAGCAAAACTGTAACAACAGCTTGGCCACTTCATTCATATATGGGTAATACCAGACCACATCATCAGGCCACTGAAAAGACAATCACATTTTATACCAGGCCTCCATCAAGGGGGTCCTGCCTTTCCTCATTTCTGATCATGTGCCTGACCTAGCTTATAACACAGCTCTGACAAGTGAAAGGATGTGACATGAATCTCCAGCACAGTAAGCAGTATTACCAGCTCGTGTCTTTATCTTAAATAACTGAGTTCATATTTCACTTTCAGTCTCTCTGCCCAGATCACACAGCTACTTACCTTTTTGTCTTCAGGGCTTAGTTGGTTCATTAGCATAGTCATATTTTCAGTATTCCAGATCCAAGATTTGCTTGTAAAGTACTCTAATAACATCATGGCCTTATGAAGACGTGTTATTGTTTTCATCATCCTACAGTCCAAGGCATGGAATGCACAGGTTACAGCAGTAAAGGTTAGTTCAAACAAGAACAAGACAACAAAACTGTACGTTTCTTACCCTCCAATCCCACACCCCTATGTTAACATATCCCATCTTGCTCTGTACCCAAAGCATGTTATATTAAATCAACAGGGTATTTCTGCATACTATTGAGTTGCACTTTGGCTATCCAATCTTCATACAGAATCAGAAGTTACACAAAAATCCTTTTTCCTGAATCCTACTTCCCAGTGCAATAGTAAGTTTCTTCCCTTAAATAAATAAATAGAGATGCTAAAATGCTGTCTTTTGTTGGTAACTCTTAGTTTAGAACACAAACAGAACACTTCTCACTTCAGCACACTAGAGTATCAAGCTATATGGAACAATTCAACTCAGTAAGTCAAATTGCACAGTGCAGAACACATGCACATGACAGCTTTAAGCAAGACAGCAAACTTCCCTGATGGTTGTACACGCTGTGCAAGACCAGATCTCTGTAACGAAAAACTGGCTTATTATGGTCATTAAGAGACCAAAGCTCAAAACCACCAGAAATATGCCTTTAGCTCCATAATCTCGCTGCTTCTGCAGCAAAGAGCAGAAAAATCTTTAAGGGCAGATCCTGCTAGTTAAGTGACCATTTCTATGCTACTTCAAAATATGCAGAAATACCTTCCATCAGCCTTTATTACATAGAGGAAGCAACTCTATAAAACCATCACTTGGAGTACAGAGAAATTATAAGGATCAATTTGGGCAAGTTTCACTTTGATCAGCTATCTGAAGTGGACTCAAATAATGTGAGTCATCCAGTCACTCAAAGCTGTCATATTTATGTCAAGAAAACTGTTTCAAGTGTTATAGTGCTAAAGATGGTCACTCAATTTTAATACTAACTACCACCACATAACCTACTGCTATCAAACTTCTGCTTTGGGTGCTCAGAGTGTTTCCATCTCACAGAACTGCTTCCAATTTGATCCTTATAGCAAGACACGATCATTACAATCACATGGGAATAAAGGGGTGGGGACAAAAAAAAGCAGAACAACCCAGCACTAGCAGGAAATGGCTTTCTGAAGTTAAGTTTTGTTCATTAATGTTCATAAAAGCAATAAAACCCACTGATTGTTCTCTGAAATCTCCCTTGATGGATTCATACTTGTAGAAGTAACACAGCACATTGCCCCAGAAACTCTTCTAAAGGAAGTATTCTGCATTACATCAGTGTCCCCCACTGTCACTAACAGCTGGCATCTCCATCTCTAAGTAACAGAATTGCCTTTTTCTTCTCATGAAATGGAGCAATACAACTTGCAGAGACCAATGAAAAAGCAGAACATCTCCATAGCAAGAAAAAAAAGCAGAAATATTTTCCTTAAACCTCACAGAAAACAATCTACAGAATAATTTAGAACTGTATGCAAGTTTTAGGCTAGCAGCTAACTTTATTAGCAAATATTTCAAACACCTGTTACAGTTTCCCCAGACGGGCAAGAACACTAACACAGGAGCTGAGCTGAAGCACCAATTCAAAACCAATTAAGAATATAGACTATGCATCTGGTGCTCCCAAGACTGAACTGAGTACAAAAAAAATAAGCATATTAGTTAAATCAAAACATTTAGAAAATAACTTGACACTTGGAAAGCAAAAGTCTCACTGGTCAGCTAAACCAGAAAGGTCTCATAGCAATATAGCCTGGATAAAAGTAGTGCCAAACAGGACATGGTAGCTAAGTGCTTTTGGAGAGGTCAGTCCACTGACAGACTAACAATTATTTAACTTAGTTGACTTGCCCTTTTCTGCCTCCCCAGTTTGGGTTCTCATGATAAGCTGGAAATGCAGCTGAGTTTCAATTGAGGCTGCTACAAGCCTTAAACTTGTGCTTCTACAAATTACTAAGCGGAGCAAATGAACATCTGACTAGACAAGTGTAGGTTGTGAGCCACTGACATTGGGTTTGGCTCTTTTTTGTAAACAAAAGCTGAACTAAATTTAAACTAACATAAAGACTAACCTCTGCTGGGAATCTTGCTTTCTCTGCTTAAAAGATATGCTTTTAAAAAGTGTAGCCAAGATGATTTTAAAAAAATAAAATCAAGTGGCCAGTAGTCCTACCTCAGCTGCAGGCTATTCCTTCCCTCCAACTCCAATTGGATTTAGTGGCTGGCCACTCAAAGAACCAGCTTATACAATTCATCAGTGAAGAGTTCTTTGTAGGGTTTCTTGATGTACCAGCTAAAGGAATCACATGTCTCCGTTTTCAACTGCTAGATGAATTACAAAGCTGCCCAAAAAGGACCAACTTCCCTGGCCACAGCTTGTTAGTCTGCACTAAATTAACATGAAACTACACTTCTGAGAAAAAAAAATAGTATGATGAGAGTTTCTCACTGAGAAACATAAGCAATAAGCACCATTTAGTGGACATTTGTATCCCTCTGGCAGACTTGGCTTTATAATTCAATGGCACCATATTTCTCCTACAAATTGGAATACTCACATGACTGAAAAAAGAACACAAATACACATAATGGAGCTACTTCCAAACCTGAAGTTTTGAAATACATGCTTGACAGGTTGTTCCAAAGATAGCCGTTAGATACATGCCATAAATACCAAAGCCATATATAACCAGTCAGTAGAATGTGAAGGATTGTATCACACCTTCTTAAAATTAAAGACAGAGAAGTCAGACATGCTGACCATCAAAGAACTGAACTTTATCAGCAATAAGTCAGTCTGACAGCATGCAAGATTTCCACCTAGATACTAGGCAGAATTTGGCCTCTAACAGACACTTCTGACTGCCACTAATACAAATTGCAACTGTTTAGGAATATCACAGGAATCAGAAGTTTGAAGCAACGGTTAATTATCCATATGTCAGGCAGACATGTTTCTTTACCAGACAATTGAAAATGACCTGGTTTAAGACTATGACTCATTTTGAAGAAGCCTTACATACAACCTTGTCTCCAAGCCAAAGTCTGTTCTGATGTTAAATACAACCTGATCTTCAGTGCAGCTACAGACTGCTCATCTGCCAGCCTCTGCACAAGCATTAGATATACCTTTTTTTTAATCCTCTAAAATACATAAACCAAGCTTTTAGAAATGTCTTTTTTACAGGTTTTCATTTAGCTGCAAATTGTCAAGTGCAAGATATACTACTGGAATTCTTATATGGTCCCTTGAAGTGCACAATTTAAATGTGCTTCCAAGAGGAAAAAAAACATATTTTCATTCATGTAATAAAAGTGTCATCTCTACTCCTTTGCTGAATTGCAAATCAGAAACATATAAGGTGCTTTGTTTTAAGAAGCTTTAAATTTAAATGGCAGCTATGAAGCTATGTCCTTTACACCTTCCTACATACATCAACCACTCCTTCCCTTTACCTTTCCAAGAAGCAGTTACAGAAAAAAAAAAAATCAGTTGCTGGAGAAATCGCTGAATTAGAACTTAAAGTATTTCATACTACATTCTGTCCTTCCACAGCAACTGGAAAGATCTCTCAAATATGTATTTCTAAAGGCCTTAAGATCTCCAATATACCGAGTTCTGTTGGTCTGTTGTGCTAAGCACTACACATAGTTGCAAGAAAGGACTATGCCTTAAAGTTAGGAATTAGTAAGTTTTGTTATGCAACCAATTAAACAAAGCCAGCTGCTGACACTATCCTTAAACATGGATGCTAAGGATTATACCATTATTTATCTAATTGCATGATGCTAAAAGCAGACTTTAAGTACTCAGTATGAAATATTAAATCTTCATTATCACAGTATCACAGTATTATCAGGGTTGGAAGAGACCTCACAGATCATCAAGTCCAACCCTTAACCACAGAGCTCAAGGCTAGACCATGGCACCAAGTGCCACGTCCAATCCTCGTAAGTGTTCTTCCTATAAAATTTGGCAGAAAGATTTCAAGAGACAAGTTTAAACAAACAAACAAAAAAAAACCTCAAAAAACCCCAACCTGAACAGGAACATTTGTCATTGCAAACATAACCATTTAGATCTGGAGGATCTCAGAAGTGTATTCAGAGTCATCACAAAAAGGGCAGGCTACTGACCACATGAAATGAAATTAGCGCAGCATTTCAATGTTCTAGTGTCAACATTACTACATTTTTACTATGCTGCTCAACTTTTTCTATTAAGTTATAGTGGAAAAGGTCACATTTTAGGTTAAGCTAGCCCTTCTTCACTCAGGACAGCGTTACATTAAGAACCTCCAATGCTTCCAAGGCTTTGGAAGTTTCTAGTGCACAGTACCTGGCAATTAAAACTGTTTTGTGCAGTTGACAGAACTACCACAGCAACCATAACTAAGTCTCCAGCCCATCAGTTAAAGCAGCCTTCAAGGTACTTTGAGCCAGAAAACATCTCAATGTCTCAAATGTCTTCTAGTACTAAACAGAAAGTCCATTAGGATTTAACAGTGCATGTCTTGCCTGTATGTTTATTTGTTTCTAGTGCTGTTATTGTATGCTCCCTTTTTTTTAATGCTTAAAAAAACCCACATAATAGAAGCTATAATCCACTAACTAAGCTGGATATCAGCCTAAAGAGCTTTTCTTTCAGAAGTAATCAGTGACTGAACAGCAGCTTGTTCCAGTTGAATCCCCCATCATTCCTCCATTCTGGAAATCTTGTGCATGACAAGAAACTTACCCACACACTACTGTATTAAACTAATTAGGAATCCTTGTAATACTTCACAGGCTAGGAAATAGTCACTATTGGTGACATGGCCTAAGTTCTGAATTTTATCTTTGGACGCCAAACAAGAACTCCAAGAAAAGCAAAAGCACACTTTAACATCCCCAGTGTTAGAATTCAAAACTGCTAAGAGTGTTCCAATTAACATTAGGGCTCACAGCTTTGTTTCACTGCCACTGGTCCAACACCGGCAAGACTAGATGCTTTTCAAAGGCTGCAAACACTCTGGCAGCACTACTTCCTAACCATTTGGAAGACAGGTTAACATTCACAGTGGATCTAGTTTTAGTAAGTGATGAAGTACTCACATCTGTCAGGAATTTCTATCAATTTTTAATAACCTAAACTTCCAAAAGAGCCCAACTGATAGGAATTTGTACATTCAATACCTTCTTTAGATCTGAAGGGCTTACACCATCTTCATGTGGGAAGACTGCTACCCAAGCACACCCTTCTGCCACTACTGTACTGAGTAGGCTTGAAACAACAGAATCCAAGGCAGTTAAGACGTTCTCTCCTACAAATAACTTACATAGCTTCCTTCTACTGATTCAGTGCCAAGACTGCTACAGAACTCTCCCCTCCTCCTAAGACAGGTCTAGACTACAGGACAATGTATGAATACTCACTTGCTTTAATACACTGCCACCACAGTGGAGATTTTATAGAGTCTGAAGATAAATAGTTTTGAAAACATAAAATATGCAGTGAGTTAAGATCATTTGGCTTGACACATCTGAAACAAATTGAAGTGACATCTTATATTCCTTCCACGTAATTCACCTTAGCCTATTTGTAAGAGCTATGCCGCTCTAACTGCCTAAGTTGTTAACCAGATGCAAGTGTGAGTATTACACACCAAATGGAATGTTGGGATGATACAAACCAACAGATCAGATTGTATCATCTACAGGAATAACCCACAATCATTAATTCCATCTCCCATTCCATTTTCAGTTTATAACAGCAACAACAATCTTAATATAAGCCACTTCCTGGAGCTTAATGACTGACAAGGAATCCGAGAGGCATCTTGGACAGCATTGTTGAGCCAGTCATTAATCTCTTCAAAATGCAGCAAATGGGTTGTTATTGCTTATAGTTAGTAAATCTTGATAGTGCCCATGCCACATCTTCTTCACAAGTCTCCACCACCTTACCAGCAAGGTATTTTTAGCCCTGTCCTTCTTACCATGGTTTATGACCTGTCAATCTGAGCAAAAGATCATAGAAAAATGCAGGTATTGTATGGCAGACTGCACTCCAGCATTGAAACAAGAGAGGGTTGTTTTGCATACTAAAGTTAGGGTGCATTACTGCACCTTCTAATGGATTTATCTTGAAATTCAAAGAAACGTGGTATCCTGTAGGAAAAAATAAGGGTCGACACATTTTAAATACTTATTATTCAAGAACAAACATTACTTGCTAGACCTTGCAATTCCATTTGCCTTGACTACTCAAACCCCCAGACTATCCAACAAAAACATCCTTGGTTTTGCTGTAAAGTTCAAAGTCATTTTGAATTCAAGGTCCTGTTCTTGGGAAAAAAAGGCTGACTTGTAGTCA
Source organism: Pogoniulus pusillus (assembly GCF_015220805.1). Classification (NCBI taxonomy): domain Eukaryota; kingdom Metazoa; phylum Chordata; class Aves; order Piciformes; family Lybiidae; genus Pogoniulus; species Pogoniulus pusillus. The sequence goes on along the minus strand of NC_087287.1, from coordinate 15,709,206 downwards.
AAGCATTCAGGGGGGAAAAAAACAAAAGAAATCACCAATCAATATACACATAGCATTGTGTAAGTACAGCTTTGTTTGAAAGTCAGAGGAACAGACAAGACAGAGCTAGTCACCATTACCTTGGGCTTCTTCCAGTAATCCTGAGGTAGATATCATACAGGAATGCTGGGGCCTTATGGCTTACAGCAATCCAATAATGATATAAAAGGTGATTGGAAGTTAGATTTACATTGGGCCGTCTGAAGGCCTGTTCGAGAGGATTCCTCTTGAAAGTAGAAATTACATGGTATTCTGAGAAAGAGAAGGGGTGTAACAGCTTTGATGATAACCATGTAAAATTAAATGGGTTTCCAAGTACATTACAGTGTACAATATTCATGGCAGTATGTTACTCAAATAACCACCCTAACTCTTCTGCAGTCCACAGAAACTACAATAAAGTCGTAAGCTTTAAACCTAAAATGCTTTTGAACTGGTTCTTATTATAATCAAGGGGGCTTCTTATGCCCAAATCTTCAATATCATGTTGTATTATAGCTTCTCTTTTGGTTCCTCCTCTCTACCTTAAGAGTTGTTAGCTCAAAAATTCACAGCAATTTCTGTTTAGCTTGGAGATCACAGAACTGCAGAGATTGGAAGCAACCTCCAGAGATCAAGTCCAGCATCTGTGAGGTATACAGCATGTCATTGCTAATTCATGAAGAAGACTATTCTGATCTTGAATGATTTAAAAACAGACTGAGGACTCTGAAATGCACTTCAGATGCTTGCAAAGGACATTTTAAAATAACTTAGCTTTTTCTTAAAGCTTAAATATGGATATTAGGATGGGAACTCCATGTGAAACTCATGCTGACACCTGAAAACTCTGTACGTGACAGATGCAGCACTTATGTGATGGTCAAATTCACCTCTCCTTTTACTAATTTCTTTTAACTTCGTGCTGTTGTGTATAGACAGTTTTTAAACACCTTGCTTCAAATTGGAAAGTCAAATAAATGAAGTCAGCAATTTTTCAAGTTTGGCTGAAGCAATAAAGTTTCTAGATACAGATATATATTAAGTGGACAAAAAGCAATTAAGAAGCACAGTGAAAGTAGCAGAGAGTGATAAAATATATTGAAGCATCAATTGAAGCATCAAAGAACACTGAAAGCAAAAACTAATTATCCAATCTTAAGAACTCCTTTATCTGTAAAACAGCTTTAACCATGCCAACCAGCTTGTACTGCTGTAATGAAAATATTACAAAGTTTTTGGCACATGGGTTACATTCTAGTCAGGATATCTAAGAGTTGAAAAATAGGTGGCTATACATTCTTAAAGATTCCTTTTCCTTGTACATAAACAGTTGAAGATTAAAAAAACCCACCACCACCAATTAACTTAAGCCAAACACAAAGAACTACACAAGTGCAAAACTATTATCATACCTCTCAATTATGCAGACATACAAAGTATTTAATTGTGGGATATTTATCTGTATGTATTTGGTAAGGTTGGCATTACACTCAGCATCTCCACTGCTCCTCTGAGCAATGCTTTTCCTTGTGTGCTACTCACACTCTGAAGATTATTATATTATGGCAGCATCAACAGAAAAATCCATTCACTCCTGAGTTACAATGGGGTGAGAACAAAATGAAACCGATAACGCTGCAAGAGGAAAGCATGAACAGTGAAAGATAAAGCACAAGACACTGCAAAATTGAGAGGTATGGCTACTATACTTGTTTCAACAATAAAAACGTAGCATGACCTACTGTTCTTTTGTTATTTCATCTTGTTTTTCTATTAAAGCTTGTGAAAAAATATAGCATACCAACTTCACCCCAGTGGAAAGGATTGGTGCCACCTGTTGTACAGTTGTATACCATAATGTTTCTTGGTCTGAGGGGAAAAGACAAAAGACCAAGTTTGAAGATAAATGAAATTTTAAAAACACAGACGAGACCTACCCCGAATTATCCTCTCCCTCATCAGCACCATTTACATAAAGCAAAAAAAGCATTAGTCTCATGTTGGATTTTTTTTGCTTTCTACATTATCTTGCAGTATTTTTCCCCTCCTTTATTAGATTTCTTTTCTTTCAGAGAAGGCATCACCTACACTACTGTAGAGTGCTTTGATTATAATATACAGGAAGAAATTTTTAGGCATAGCTTGTACAGCAGTATCAACAGATTCCATTCTCCTCTTTGGCATAAGGAAGTTACACTTTGAGGTACTAATGCTATCAGAATCTTGTATTCCTTTGTCTGGGGGGAATAGTAGGGCAGTGATAAGACTTAATAGAAGACTACTTTATTACCATCCACAATATGATTTCAAAGTACTTAGTACTCCCTACTGTCACCTGTTATACCTATTAACTCCAGAATACCAGGCTGCAGCCAGAGTTGCATTGACAACAACGTCTACTGGAATAAGGTCTGCTACTGCACTGTTGGAAGCTCTCATTGTTCGAAGAATTCCTTTTCCTGCCTTAAAGAACAAAACAAACCAGAAAATCCACCAGTAAAACATCTGACATGTTGCCTTCCAAAAACAGAGGAAAAAAATGAAGCATATTCATTACTTACAGCAACAAAAAGACCACTAGGTCCATTGAAGTTATCAATCCATCCCTACAATGAACAGAGAGGGAAAGGATTCAGTTAGAGTATACTGAAGCCAGCAGTTTCAAGTGAAAATCTAAGGGATTTCTACAAGTGTAAAGGGTGAGGAGAAAAAAGACAACAAAGACAGCAAATTCAGTGTCTAAGTGAAATTCTTACATAGCAAAATCTAGTGATGTAACAAGTTGCTGTATTTCCGACATCTACCTGTAGATTTGCCACTCCTTCCAAGTGAGATGCTAGCTTGTTTATTGCTTAGTGAATAAACTGCAGGACACTGACTGTATGAATATTTGTATTATACTAAACGTATTCAAGTTGACAGGTATTTTTAGACAAACTTCTAGCAACTCACACAAGACAGATAAGCAGTTTTGTTATTACTGGCTTTTTCATTTTTCAAACAGAAGGCACTCCTGTCTTTAGACACTACATACTTACTGGTTTGACACACTCTGTACATACATACACTGTACTTACTCATAACACAAAGTCAATTATGTGGATTTTAAGGGATTGCCTTAGAGAGACATTGCCTTGAATGAGAGAGGCTCTTCCAACATCAGTCTCCCATACAGGGGAAAGCACATAGCATGTGTGATATCAATACAGCATATAACACACAACTTATGCAACCCTCTAAAAAGCTTACAGGGTTTGATCAGAAGTGGAGTCAAAACAATCCCATGGCCTGCAGTTCTCAATTTTCTTAGCCTCTGCAGCTACTGACATACTAAAGCCTCTTGAAGAGGGAAAAAACCAGATGAAGTTACATAAAATCATGAAGAAAGCTAGCAGTTTTGTTAATGTCTGAAATACCACCTCCCACTGTGAGAGAAGTGCACAATTCTATGATCAGAAGTAACTTGCCCCTAAATTTTACACATAAGAATAATGTATTTGAGAGCTTTTGTATCAAAGTTATTATTCAGAAGTAACCAAGCCACGATTTCAGAGTCTAAAAGACTTTCTTGTATGTAAATAGATATACAGGCTATCAGTACATACTACAGTCTGCAGGCAAGACAGTCAGGGAAAAATTCAGTGACTTACAGGGAAAGGCTCTTTCCAGCTAGCACCAACAATAGATGGCCTTATAATGGCTACGTTTAATTTTGCACTTTCTTGTTGTACTATATATTCAGCTAAGGCTTTTGTGTATATGTAAGTATTAGGTCTGTCACCCAGCAGCTTAGGAGTAATGTCATTCACTAGGCTATCATCCATCCACCTAAGGAAACAAAGAGGCAAATGTAAGTTACTGCATTCTGCTTCACTGGGGAAGGAGCAGAGGAGAGCAGGAGGAAAATGCAATATGCAAAAATGATAACCACAAAAAATGCTTTGGAAAGTAAAATTAAAATCCCCTCCCACACAAACATCAATGCATTAGCATTCCCCTACATACTGCATAAACACAGAGGAACAGCAAATTCTGTGAAGAAACTTGGGCAGTAATTAAAACCTCAGTTGCAGAACTGCAGTAAATATAGAACTATCTTAGTATCTTACACTGAAGTAGTACACTTGAAATCTCAGCTTGATTTTCAGAATTCAACACCAACTCCTACTGAAGTTAGCCTGTCACATATTTCTACTGAAAACAGTTGGAAGTTGTAAAACATTCCCATAAGCATATCAAACAATAAGTGTGCTGACAGCTTATACTGTGCTCACAGAATGCGAGGTTGGAAGGGACTCCAAGAACCATCTGGTCCAACCTTTCTGGGTAAAAGTATAGTTGAAATGAGATGGCCTAGAACACTGTCAAGCTAAGTCTTAAACTGCCCAGTGTTGGGAGATTATTCCAATGTCTAACTGTTCTCTCTATTGCCAGTACATAGCAATAAGGTCTCCCCTAAGCCTACCTTTCTTCAAGGCTGAACAGACCCAGTTCTCTCAGCCTTTCTTCACATGGTAGGTCTTCCAGTTCTTATCATGCTCATGGCCCTTCTGTGGACACTTTCTAGTCTGTCTCAATCAGTTTTGTATAGCAGGGACCAAAACTGAACACAGTATTTGAAGTGCTTAATTTAAAAACCATGCAGTCCCCACCAGTATTGCCCAATTCAATACCAAAAAGCTACACAAAACAGATTTTAAATGCTTGCACTCCCCAAATACCTAAAGGAACAACTTCCAGAATTCTGTTTGAGTAGTTAAATAAATCTTCACCATACAGGAGGCATCACAAGTAGATGTAAGCATCTCTTTCCTTCAGTAGCACTCCACTGAAAGCAGCCATAAAATCTTAACCTATCTCCTTCACAGAAAAGGGAAGTGTTAGCCAAGCTGTCAGACCTACAGGACAGAATAAGCTAATTTATTAATCTTTGAGTTTTCTAACCATTTATTTAGTATAGCATTCCTAGGAAACAAGTGGTCACAGATTACTGAAGGAGCTTCATAAAGCTTAAACACGTACTCAAGAGAATCTATCAGTTTCCTGGGATCAACAGGAGGTGGATAAACTACTTCCTCAATCTGTTTTCGATTGCAATATGCAAAGGCAGTCGATACGTGCATGAACACTTCTAGCTGCTTCATTCGCTGTGCCAGGAAAAGGAGCTGTTGCGTGGCAGTCACGTTTAACTGAACAGCATCTCTGTTAAAACAGACATCTGATTAGCAGAAGGCAAGACAAAAACCAAGCTAAAAAGTAGTAACCAGTGAATTCACTCCTAAATGACTCAGTGATGAGCATATAACGTATTCCTATATATGCCACCCTCCCCAAGAAAGCAGCACGGACAGCATCCTCACTCTTTGCTTTGCATATGCTGTAGTCTTCATCTAGACCATCTCTTGATATTGAGGATGTTTTTCCTAAATTTTACCTTGGTCTTACTGGCACACTCATGCCACATTAGAGTGGGAAAGCCAGCGTTATCTTTGATCTCCTCAAGCTAAAACTCAACTCTACATTGTTCACAAAATGTGAATGAGCAGCTAACAACAGTTAGCTGTCACAAAAGACATATCTCTGAATCTACTAGTTCAAGTTGAGTTAAGTCAACAACTCAGTAGCCCTCTAAGCTTTCCTTCCAAGTTGGAGACCATCATCTTCTCATAGGATAGCACAAGCCTCAATAACACAGGAGAATTACAGAAAAGGAGTCATAGAATCAGTCAGAGCTGGAAGGGACCACAAGGATCATCCAGTTCCAACCCTCCTGCCATGGGCAGGGACACTCTACCCTAGATCAGTCCCTAAGGACACTCTAGGAAAGTAGATCTCTCTCTACAATGAGAACTAAATGAATGAAATTGACCAAGGACATAAATAACAGAGTGCATGAAGTAGGCAGACAGGCTGAATATCTGCAAGATTGTGCAGATACCACATTTATCCCCTCCATGTCAGTACCATTGGTTTACCAAGACAGAGTATTCAGAATTTGAGACTCACCTTAGTGTTTCATTGAATCTGACAGTGGCAGCACAATGAAATATAATATTAACACAGTCTATAAGTTCTTCCTTGATTGGTTCACAAAGGTCCAGTTCAGGCTGTGTAAGGTCACTCAAAACTACTATTATTTTTTCTTTGAAGTCTGGTTGCTCTTCTCTCAACCTGTCAAAGAGCTATCAAGAAAACAGCACCATCAACCCAAACTAAGGGCCAGTGAAGATAAGTGATACACACTTAATTTAAGTGATGAAGATCACATAAACATGTGGATCTCTGCCCACAGAGAGATCTCTTAATTTTTCAAGATCATCAGCAAGTTAAAAAACTCATGTGTGGCCACTTTAAGTAACAGTAGCAACATTAAAGTAAGAACATGTGACATCTCCACTGGAGATGTCCTAAACAACTTTTAACCTGGGTGTTTTACTTCCCAGTTTCACATTACAACTGAACACCCCCTTCCTGATTTAAACACAGGCTAACTTTCCACTACTGGCTTTGCTAGAGATTAACAGCTGAAAACCAGCTACAGAAGCACTGCCAGGTCTTAGATTTTTATGCTTCTGTTAGGAAAAAGAATGCCCAAAAGAAACCTCCCATTTATCAACAATATTTTGCTTTACACAAACCAAATTTGTTCTCAGTGAAATGGGAACATTATAAAGAAGGATAAAAATTGACTTCATGAGCATATGACACATACCTTACAGCTGGTAATCTCCTCTATTCTTGCTTCAGGCATCTGTCCTGCTTTATTTCTTACCAATACATACACTGCTTTCACTTTAGGACAAGACCTGAGCAGTTTTTCCAGAAGCACTTTTCCCAAGAAGCCTGTAACTCCTGTCAGGAGGACATTCTTTCCTTCGTAGTATTCAGGGATGGAAACCATTATGACCTTAAAAGATTTAAAGCAGAGAAGTATATTAAAGAACTTGTAGGAATTCAGATTCACAGAGGAAAAATAAATAGTACAGATGTAAATATTCTGTCAGGTATGAGACTGAAAACAGACTTTTTCTTACATGTAACCTGTACTTAAAAACATTCTTTTTTTAAATCCCATTGCAAATGAGTCCCCCAGGATCAGTATAGTCATCCCAGATCATCTTGTAAACTGCTCCTGTTAACAGGGTCTTCAGGAACTAGACAGTCTAGGATAATAGCCCAACTTCAGCCTATTTTTACCTCTACGTGCATGATCCTTTACCACTCCAAGTGGCTGTTCCATGTAAACTAAAGGTCATATCATTAAAATATAATCACAAGCAGACACTTCAAACACGTTGACAGAATACAGGGAGCCAGGCATCTGCCAGTTGCTGGCCGTGGTATCTTGCCTGTGTCAGCAAAGTCCCTATCAGCACAGGGCTGAGCCTTCCTACAAATTATGCTAGGCCACAGAGAAGGTACAGTTAGTTACCTGGTATAAAACCTGCTTGTTTTACATTGATAAAAACCTCCATATAGTTCCACAGATGATACAGATTTCTAACCTTTTAATTTTGTTGCCTTTTCCCCTCCAAATAAATGAATTTACAAACTGAAGATTCAAGTAAGCCACGGATACAATTTATTAAAATGAAGGGCAAGTGATAATTGGTCAAATTCAGCACAAAGCCCAGAAGTATTGTAGGTTTTGCTCTCACTTAGGAAGTTAACCATAAGAATCTCTTTTTTCCCCCCTCTCTTAATCAACCACTTGGAAATTACATCTGATCGTAGATATTGGAAACTGAAATACATCTTAAGGACAAATATACTGCTAGTTCTTTAGACTATACTCTAGAACACAATCTGTGCTTCAGGCTAAACTGAATTCATTCTGTTAAGTCCAGCCTACCAACATCCTTACTGTAATCTTTAAGCACCTTTTTACTGTACAAAACTGTCACATCAATATGCTACCAGTTATACTAATTAGACTCTAGAAAAACTAATAAACTGAAGTCTAGTTATAGTCTCCTGCAGCAGTTGCATACATAAACCATTATGACCAAGGCAATCACAAAAGGAACAGATTCCATAAACTCATGATATTAAAAGAAGAGTCTCTTTAAACACTTATGGAATACTCCTTAAGCAAATTGAAAATTACAACACTGAATACCAAAACAGGATGAGAGTCTTTCCTCTCCCACCACTCAAGAATAAAAGAATGCAACTTCTAAACAGGCTTAGTTCTTCTTCAGAGAGAACAGGCTACCACAAACAGGAAACACACTTGAGACTGTACGTTAGGAGTGAAGAACTACAAGCTTAATTTGCACTTTCTACCTGAGAGGTTTTGGAATACTTTTCAACTTTTAAGACTTCTCTGAAAGCATTTGCATATGTGTCTGTAGCATAACAAAGCCTCTAATAAAGCTCTAAATATTACTTGCCAGAAATTAGTTATGACCTACACAAGCTCATTTCAGAAGTCTGGGCACAAAGTCTTACTTTTTTTTGGTCCAATACTCCAAATCTTGACAACTCTCTTCAACAAGGTTAGCTCCTGCATTTACTAGTGAAGCATAAAAAAACTCATCATGTGATACAGTACCAAGCCTGGAGTAGAACAAGCAGTACTACTTCCACTGGCCACAGTACATCACCAAAAGTTGTTCTTCAAAGGCTGATGACAGAGGTGGATGAAGGGAGAAAAGTTACTTTTCTGCCATACACTTAGGAGACCACAAGGAAAACTTTCAAGCATACCTACTGCAATAAAGCATGGAGAGCAAGACACGGTATGCTCAAGAGTCACTTTCTCTATGCCCAATGTAAGACACAGGCCTGTTGTCTTCATTGAGGCTCACGAAGCCACAATGAATGCACTTTCCTATTCAATTATGTCATCCCCATAACTTCTGTTCTCCTGGTATTTCCATATAGCATTCAACTCCATTTCCTCTTAAAAATCTGCATTCTTGTTCCCACGTATAGGATAAGACTTCTGTTACCTCAAAGAGGGAAGAGAAAATTTATGTAATTGTTACTGTACCAATTTTGCCATCAAGATTCAGTTTTGTTATGGTTCCCACAATCTTCATACTGATTTACCTGTCTAGCCATAAGTCATATTTTTTACCACTTGAAGACTCTGCAAGAGTACTTCATTATCATTAATTCACTTGTCCTTCCTCCAAGGAAGGCTTAATACTACTTCTCACATGATACCATATCCTTCATCTGCAAACCTGTTTGCACAGAGAGTTTTTGGCTACATAAACACAAGAACTTTGTTAAAACACCCAGTGCATGGGCTACAGCCCAGAATCTGTTTCTAAAAGCTAAAATGATTTTAAAAGTTAGGTTGCCAATGGAAATATCTGTGTCGCCATGGTCCAGCTTTTTAGCTAACTGAAAAATCTGACAATATTTAGGGTCATGCAATGTAAAGAAAACTAAAAGCTAGAACAGGTAAGACAGCTTCCTGCCACAGTTACTTATGACTGTACTCTTCTGGGTGTAAGACTGACATCAGATAAAAAATAATCATACTTCTGAAACTTAGAGAGTACCAGAGCTACAAAACATCCGGAGCCAAAACAATGTTTAGTATAATGATGAAACGGGTTCAGCTGAACAAACCAACCACCACAAACATACACACATTCACACCAAAGAGGCATCAATATCTGTATGTTTGCAAGCTCTTTTTTTTTTTATGGTGATGACCCTTTTGAAAGGACCAATTGAAACACTTCCCTTGAAACACTCTCAATACTACTTCCCTTCACCCTGCTCTCCAACAAGTAGACTTTGCTAGACCTCATCCATAGCAATTTCCCACACTAGTTTGTCTACTTCCATCCTCCCAGAAGGCTCCAGCTAGGAAACAGAATTAGTGTCCTTTTCCAAAGTGTATGTTGCCACCAACGTTACAGTAGTAAACACTGAGATTGTGAAGAAATTGCCTAGAAGCATCAAATTTTCCTTAAGGCTAAAAACCACATCAAGCATCTAGGCACGAACAAAGTCTGAAATCAGCAGCCTGTATTTTATCCTAATAGAAGAAGAAGTTAACCACAAAAGGGAAAGAATGTTCCCACTCCCCACCTATCTTTCCCAGCCTTCTCTGAGAATGCACATCCGCATGCCAGGTAACACAGCACAGCTGGCAACTCCTCATTTTAAGCTCATATGATGTAGTTCTCAGGGGAAATTTAGCTTAAGTTTTAAACATATAACAGACTGGAATAGGTCCAGAAAAAAAATACCTACCTTGCAAAACAACACATCAGAAACAAATTTAGCATTTTAAGGTTGATTTTTAAGTGCCAGACATCACTTATCCATTGCATGAATTATCCAATGACTTGCTAACAGCTACCTCTTCAAACATGCAGACATAATTCCAGTGAAACAAAACTGCCTAACACACACTTCAGAATACATCTATCCCTGTATTGTGGCTACTTTGAGTTAGTAACTAGTAACACTCTGATGTTGAAAACATTAATATGAGATCTGTAGAAGATTCTTGCTCCAAAAAAGAGACAATCAAAATTAGATGATCTGCAGGGATAGACAGCCCTTGGTAGAGGAAGTTTCTCTTAAAGGGCTACAGAGAAACTGATGTTAGGACACTTCTGAATTCGTAGGTTCAGTGCTAAACCAAAGTTGAGGGTGACTAAAGATACTGCTTAATTGAAGGATGTTGGCTTTTGATAAAACAAGATCTCCAAAGCACTTCAGTAAAAACACCCTACACTCTAGGGTCCCAGCCAACATTCCCCATCTTGTGAAGAATTCAGAGTGTCCAAAGCTGAGCAAGTGCTATTATGGAGCAAACAACGGCATCTCTGTTTGCCTTCAGAGCTACTGCAGCAATATTTAACTCAATGGTTCAAACAGAGGTCTCAAACTCTCAAAACAAGGACAATTCTGTTTTCAGCAGAAAAAAAAGATCAATTCTCAGATTTGTCTAAACATAGATGAAGATGCCTAAAGATCTGCTTTCCAAGTGCCTGGAAAGCTTGCTGTAGTCCCACTGAATGTTTAAATGCTAAACCCAGCAACTAGAAAGAGTATGTATGTATGTTGTTAGAGATTAAAAGGTCTCTCTCCCGATTTATCACTGCCAAACATTAGCTCTCTTCAAATTCTATTACTGATCACAGTAAATAGGAAACATTTATTTCTCAACCTCAAATATCAGCAACAAGCCACAAAGTCCTGCAAAAACTCACACCCTCTTTCCTCTGACAGCTTGAAACTAGTAGTACTAGCAACACAACAGAAAAAGATCTGAAGGTGGAAGATACGTTTTATTTATGTACATTCAGGAGATGAAGTCTATCTAAGCATCACATCTGAGTGCACCAGACATTTTTAAACACATTCATCCATACTAGGCAAAAATCATTACAGAAGTCCCTCATATAGAGGTTCAATTTCTATGTTGCAAGGGCACTACAGCAAGCCAACAAGCCCTCAAAACGCCTCAAAAAAAATCTAAATACTGGAGAAATTCAGAAAACAAAGGAAGTAATATTTAACTCATCTAAACAAGACTATTTCAGAAAGACAAGTCTGGGTTATATCATATCTTCTGTCATTTGGTGCCTTGCTTCCACAGAAGTTTATCAATGAATGCTATCAGCAGAATGTCCACATTTTCAACCACCACAAGGGTCAGTGAACTTGCCCTATTTGGACAATACTTAACCAGCATATCACCAAAGGATGAGAATTTGTTTGTCTTCATGGTCCAAGGCTATATCAATTGAGAAACCTTATCTGTGAATGACACTATTTTAGAAGATGACGAAAGACTGAAATGATGGAACGGAGCATTTCCTGTCAAACTGCTTTTGTTGTAAGTTAAAGTACATATATTCCAAACTTCACAATCATGTGGAAGACTTGGGATTTTTCCCATAGCTAGCAGAAAGACCAGCTTATCCACATTTTAGACTTCATCAGCATTCTACTCTCTGCAACATTGTTTTCTTTACTACCTGTAAACAGCAGTCCCCTGCAGGACAACCCTACTAAGAAAGTTTAAGGCATTGCCAGGAGCAAGAAAACACATTGCCAGGTATGGAAACTAATCAGAATTACTAAGTTTTGAAGAACTATCAAAATAGGTCCGTTACACTAATACTAGCTAGTCAATCTTTGACTTATATCTGGAAGCATATCAGATAGTAAGTGTCTCACTACACACTTTCCAGACAAGTAACTGAGGCGGATTCAGGGCAGGAATAAGTTCTCTCATGTATACCACCATGCCTTTACTGAGGGTGTCTACAGACGAGTGAAATGCAACAAAATAAAAAAATCTTAAAGATAATAGCCAGGTAAAGATAATACCACCTGCAGCATCAGTGCCACCACAAGAGTCAAAGCTATAATGTGAAACATGGCAAATTTGTGGCCAACACTCAGTATATTAAAGAATTCCTGAAAAATGAGACAAGTCAAACTATTTACATTCAATCTTGAAGATGTTAAAAAAGACTAATCTATAAGCAGTGAAGAGATTTGCCCAACTTAAATCATTTATCTAACTGGTGTTGTGTTTCAGTAGAGTAACTAATATAGTCAGGTCAAAGTTTGCATAACTAAGTGCATAGCCTTATGTCCATAAATTAAGTTGACTTGCTTTAAAAAAAACAACAAAAAACCTAAACCAACCAACCACACAAGTAGTTATTCTCCTCACTATTCTTAACCACAGAAACATGCCAGAGATTGAAGTTTTTCCTGGACTCCTGAAGTTAGATTCTTCCTAGATGCAATACTACCTCCAGCAGTATATATATTCAAGGTTAAGAGAACTGTTAAACTGAAGTGAGATTTAGCTAATAGTGCACATGAACTATTTAACAGCACTACAGCATTTTAATATCAAAATCTAGATCCACATCAGACACTGAAGTAGTTCTGTAATCTCCTTTGAGACAGTAACAGAATTCAAGCAAAATATTTGCTCAATGGCTTTAGGAAGACAGTGAATTTGGACTAATTAACCTTAATGACCACACAGTAATTTATTAGCAGAACTCAATCCAATCCACAAACTAATTCACTTGCTATCTAAAGACATTTCTGTGGAAGTAAGATGCTTAAATCAGGTCTGTGCCCGAAAACATGGAATTTTTGACCTTATCAAAGTCTTCAATCTTAGTGACCTGAATGTCACTGTTCAGTTGATCTCAGCAAAACTTTGTCATTTGAGGTATCTCATGCATATGGGTACACAGGTACTTTTGATTGTACAGTGGGATTCTGTACTAGATGACTCTGAAATTACTTTTGAGTAGTAAGCACTGTTCACAAAAGTACTAGAGCCATCCCTTGCTTTGCTGTAATTACATTTTTAGAAGCAAGTCCCTCCTTTGAAATTTGATTCAAACAAAAAGTTACTGTATCTTTAATTTTTCCCTGAGTTGCTTACTGTTGGAGATTTGTCTTCACATGCATGTTGAAGGAAAAAAACCACAAAACACCTCTTTTGGTATAATTACCCTTATTTCAGCAAGCCGAATTGAAGGCATGGATCAGTTGAGAAATTAAGCTATTACAGCAAAGCACATAAAACACAAGAACATTTATTATACTCCACATCCATGTGGAAACATGTTTTACACATATCCAGAGTGCTTTCAAACAAGTTTTCTTAGAACAGGAGGCAGACAGATTCAAGATCTGCTGAACAGGATCATCATTACAAATGATTCAAAGTTAATTAAAAATCTCTTTTCTGCTTTTGGTTACAAAAGGATTCCAAGATAAAGTTTCATTTTTTAATCACGGAAGTTGGCTAAATCATAACTCTAACGGGAAAACAAAACCCATCTGAAGACCCTACTCACAACTGAAGCGTAACATAGCTGACTACTACATAAACTGTTAAAAGTTTATTCTTACTGCTGTAAGAAAAAGGCATTAGTTTGAACTTCATATGAGTATGATGATATCCAGTGTAGCAGGATTATTGCTCCATGTGTTCCCATGACACTGCCACTTTGCTGGGAGGGGAAAGCCAAAATCCATGTAGAGGAAAAGGGGCAAGGTGAGAGGAAAACAACACTCATGTGGCTTCCCAGTTTGTCTAGTTTCACTGTTAGGAAGCAAACCTAGGTAGCTGAAGTCTAGATTCATTTCACTCATTGATCAGATAGGACAAAGATAAAGTGTAACTGCAATTACATTTTGTTTACTACATCAGAAGGTCAAAATAAACCATCTGAGCAGGCTTTTTACTAGAATCACTTTAGCATATATGATTAAATTTAATGCACCATTTACCATCAGAATACTTCACAAGAAAAAGAGAAACTACTCTTACTCTTCCCTTGGTTTAAATTCTATACCTTATAACTGCATCAAGAGAGCACCAATTAACCTCTTTTTTTTTTCCACTACAGGTACAGCAACACACTGCCAAGAAACTAAAAGCCCTTTTTTGCAACTTTATCTTGAAAACTAGCTTTAACACATAGATAATTAAAGCAAGTTCTACTAATGCATTGCACACCTATCCTACAAACAGGACAAAAAAGTGAACTCAATTAAACACAACACATAAATCCTCTCTCTTTCTTCTCACTATCAGCAACAGAGTGGCAAGCATGACTGGGGATCAGATTGTGACCTTCAATACTGTGTTCAGTTTTGGACCCATCAACACAAGAAAGACAAAGTGCTGAAACATGTCCAGAGAAGAGCAATGAAGCTGGTGAAAGGTACAGTGCACAAGTCTCAGAAGCAGCAGCTGAGGTCCAGCCTGGAGAAAAGGAGGCTCTCTGCAAATACCTGAAAGCAGGGTGCAGCAAGGCAGAGGTTTGCCACTTCTCCCAAGTAACATATGGAAAAGGCCTCAAGTTGTGCCAGGGAAGTTTAGGTTGGATATCAGGAAAAGTTTCTTCACCAAAAGGGTTAAGCACTGAGACTGGCTGCCCAGGGAGGTGGTTGGGTCACCATCCCTGGAGGCATTTTAAAAGGCACTAGATGTGTAGATGGTTTAGTGGCAGACTTGGCAGTGCTGGGTTAAGAGCTGGTCTTTTCCAACTTAAACTATTCTGTAAATTCACTACACTCCAGTAACTGACACTGATCATGTCAATGTCAAGGGCTTCAATCTTAAGTCCTGCTTACACTAATGAACGTGTTCTTCGGATCTATCAGTTATGCTTATTATTGACCAAGAAGCCCTACAAATTTGCAAGCATCACGCTGAACAACATAGAAAGGTTGGCACAATGCAGCTCAGATATATCTACCAATCAGACAGCAGTTCAACAGGATCTACTAAGCACAGTGTAACTAATCACATCCAAAGGAAGACTGTAAGTACATCAATGGAGCCACACATATGATTAGAAAAGTTGGAAAAAGAGCAACAAAGGCAAAGACAATTAGTTTTATTAAAAGGGCCTTATTATAAGCCCTAGGTTGGACACAGAAGGAAAAAAAGCAAATAGGAGTATCTATAACCAAAGAAATAGTATTTGTTAGGATTGTTTGCAGCTTCCAAACTTTGAAAGTGTTGAGGCTAAGCAAGCATAGCCAGAAGATTCTATTGCTGAAAGACTCAGAATTAACAGCTGGAGAAACACTACAAATGTACAAACCATGCCTAGCCATTAAATGATGGTAAGCTCTCCACCTACAGACACAGTACCAAATTAACAAAGCACAAGTTCTGATGATACTAGTTCCTTTTCAGATATGCTTTAATCTACTCAGCAGCTCTGCTTCCTGCAGACAAGTGACATGCATACTGTAATGAACACATATCTGAAATCACTGCTGTGGTACAGCAGTGTGAACATCTGACATGTTTTCTAGCACTTGCTTAAGCTCTCCAAATTGCTGTATTACCACTTTAGTTTGTTATAAACCCCTTGCAAGCACTGACAGCCACAGTGGTGGCAAGGAACCGAGTTCCTGTACAAAAGCCTGGACTCAGGAAGAGGAAGATGACAAAAGATTCTTTGGTTTATAGCAGTCAGGATATTCAGTTTGGCCTCTCAGGAGCTAAGAGGTTCTGTGGATGGACTCATTCTCCATTAGAAAAAAAAATGTTAGCACAGGTATTTCAAGACATCTATTACTCCAGCATTCAAAGATAACTCTCTTAAGCCAAATCATGAAATACTGTCAGGAGTTGTACTACAAAACTGCTCACATCTGGTTAGTAGATTTCCTCTACATTCTCCAATTCTGAAGAACACTGAATAACAAATGAGGAGAAACCTTTTGCTATTCTAGAAGTTACAGCCTTGCTTCCATGCTGACTTTTCTAAGCATCAGCAACTTAGAATGGTTCAGATGTCAAGAAGTTGGGGTGAGGTTGTAACTATAGGAAGGAAAAATATTTATCCTGTCCAAAACATGCCTCTCTAAGAGACAGTCACACTTAACAGAAATCAACTGCCCCCATAATGCTTTTATTATCATAACTGTCTCTGGCAAAGTTTTGTTACATCTACACTGCTGCACAAGGTAAATAAATAAACACCAATTACTTGCAGTCAGAAGCTACAGATGCAGATTTGCATTATTATTTTACAGTTCCACAACAGATGAGAGAAAAAAACAACAGAATAAACATACAAAACCCTGCAAACTCCCTCTTTCGACCCTAGGTTTTGAACAGTGCAATGGCTGATTTTTAAACCCTCTATATCAGAGGGGAAAGTACAAAACCAGGGTAGAAAACCCACAGAGTGAAGATCCTGGAAACATATATACACCAAACCTTCATGTTTCTGAAATAATAGTGTTTCAGTTGCACAGACATGATACACAAATTGAGGAAGTCATGGCTCAAGAAATTCTAATCTGCTACAGCACAAATGTATGTCACAGATAGCAAGACTCCTACATGCTCCAATTCTGGCTTAATTATTTTTGCAATGGTTATTAAAGCATCAAAAATGTACAGTTTCTAAAGCTGTGAAGTAGGTTAAACAAAATTAAAGGTTTTTATTTCCCTGGGATTCAAGCTGGTTTCAATTACAGGTTTGCTACCAATCAGCGTATCTCTGCAATTAACCACATTTAAACTTCACTCCAGAAAGTCTTTTGGTAGACCCACACAGCTTCTGTTCCACAAGGACTCCAAGCCTCTACTCAAAGGCTGGGGCTATGGCACTCACCAAGAGCTTTACAGCTCTGGATCTTTTTGCTGAAGCACAGAGCCATACAGCTGGGTGTCCTGTTTGAAGAAACTGACCATTTCGGTCCTCTTCCCCTTATATTCTAAGCAGGAGAGGCACTTTTGGCCTCTTCCTGCAAGCCCATTCTTTGCACTAGACGCAACTACACGGGCTCTGAGAAAGGGGAACTACTGTGACTGTAGGGCCGGAGCTAGGGGAAGACTGGGATACTTCGCAGGAAAAGCCGACCCGCAGCTGCTCGCAAAAGGCCCATCCAGCGACGGGAGAGTAAAGCAGCCGGCGAAGCGAACGGGAAAGTGAGGGAGACTGTGAGGAGATGGGTGGTACCCTCCGGCTGCGGCCCCGGCGGCAGGTGGAGGGCCGCTGCGGACTCTGAGGCTTTTGGCCTCGCCCATATGAAAGCGCGGGCTGCAATGGCGAGACCGCTGCTCCGAGAAGCGTCTGGTGATATCCCCTTTTCTAAGCATCAATCCCGGTAACCGAGCTCCTCCGCCTGCAGCGTGGGCCTGTCCGCCACCACGACGCGCCTCAGAGCTCTCCGTCCCCAGCGCCTGCTTGCTTGCCTCCCTCCCTTCCCCCGCGGCCCCCGGCAACCTCCCGGAAACGCACGACGGCAGCGGGCTTCCTCCGCACCCCCCCATCACGGACCGCAGGCGAGGATGAAGTAGCTCGCCCCGATCTCGCCCCGCGGTCTCTGGCGGCCGGTACCTGCTCCGAACGGCGCCTCTCGCCGAGTCTGGCAGCCCCACTCCCCGCTCAGTCCACCACCGCTCTGAGGGGCTCGGACAGCGGCCCTAAAAGAACAGCTCCCGTTGGCTGTTGCGCACACGGGATCCGGCCGCCTATTGGCTGCTGGCTCCGCCGCCCGGAGGGACGAGGACGCCGGGGGTTGGCGGCGCCCAGGAGCCCCACCCAGTGCCGCGGCGGGCGCGTGGGGCAGCTGCTCGCGCGTGGGGCGGCGAGGGGCAGCGCGGGGCGCGAGGGGCGGAGCGGCCGCCTGGGGGCCGCGGGTGTCCGCCTCGCCGTCTGGTACGGGGCGCCTTTGCCCGCCTGTGGCCCTGGCCCCGCAGGCGCAGCTTGGTCACCTAGGTGATAAACTGTACCCTGCGGCGCTGGGAAACTCACCCCGCGCTGTGCCCTGCACTCGGCCGCGCCACCCCCGGCCCACCCGCCACCACGCAGATGGCACCGTGGCAGCGGTGTGGCATCATGGTTGTCCTCTCGCAGGCTCTGCCCCGCATCACGCCACATGCAAGAGAGACCCGGGGCTGTGACACTGCCAAAGATACATGTGTGTATAGCTGCTTTGTGCGTCGGACGCCTAGAAGAGATGCCCAACTGCTCATGGGATGCCATGGTGATTTCACTCGGTTTGTATTCAATCTAGTGAGGTACTAAGTCAATATAGCCGAAATCGGCCAAAAGATCCAAAACCAGCCGAGAGGAGGCAGCCACAGCAGCTGAAGGGGTCAGAGCCACTGTGCACAGTGGGCCCTTCACTGAGCCGGCACTGCCACAGCAGCAGCGCTGAAGACGTTCTTGGCAGCCTACAAGCTGAACACCTGAGGGCACAGTGTTATGTGCTTAGTGTCAACTTTATCGGTGAATTACTGCTACACATTGCTTCTGCACTCCGCTTAGCTCACCATTTGTTACCGACACTGCTGGGCTACAAAGCAACACACCATTGTGCCATGCTCTGTCACCACATGGTTTGTTTCACAACTGAATATTGCACACATGAACGTGTATCATCCTTTTAAAAAAAAACAAACAAACAAACAAAAAAACTAAATTCAAGTGTTCAAAAGTTAGGAAACATCCTACATCAGCTTGTGCAAGCTGTATTAGTTCAGACTGCAATGCACCTCAGATATTCTATGGCAATTGTTATGAATGGTCCTTGCTCGTGCAACCACATGATACCTTTTCAGACTGGCCTCTGCCTTATCCAGGCCATGAGAAGCAGGGGAGCTGTGCTCACACAACCCACAGCAATTCAATAAAGACTTTATTCTTTCATGGTTTTACCCCAGCTGACACAACTAAGCCCCACACAGCCTCTGTCTCACTCTGCCCTGGTGGGACAGGGAACAGAATTGAAAGAATAAGAAAATTCATGGGTAGAGATAAAGACAATTTAATAGGTAAAGAAAAAGCCGTGCACACAGGCAGAGCAAAGCAAGGAATTCACTGCTTCCCATCAGCAAGCAGGTACTCAGCCATCCCCACAAAAGCCAGGCTCTGTCACACATTGCTGATGATTTAGGAGATAAACACCATCACTCTCAATGTCTTCCCTTTCCATCTTCTCCCAGATTTATATACTAAGCAGAGCAAGACATCAAATGGTATGGAATATCCTTTTGGTCAGTTAGGGTCAGCTGTCCCAGCTGTGCCCCCTCCCATCTTCTTGTGCACCCCCCCAGGCTGCTCACTGGTGGGATGGTGTGAGGAGCAGAAAAGACCTTGACTCTGTAAAGCACTGCTCGGCCATGACCAAAACATCTCTCGATTGCCAGCACAGTTTTCAGCACAAATCCAAAACACAGCCTTGTACTAGCTGCTATAAAGAAAATTACTGCAACCAAACCCAGCACATATTTTTAGATGTGTGCTCTTGTGATTTATTTACTCTATACTAGTTAAACCTAGTGCCTATGTACTTCTTCACTATAAACTACTTCAGGACCTCAAAAGCTTCAGAAATGATGGGGATATTGTGAGATACAATGATCTGATTTTTTCCAGATTGCTGTTTCAAAGTCACAATTAACTTATCCATCCTAAATTATTTATCAGCAAGGAAAAATCATGGTGACATAGTATTGTGATGCATCTCCACTTTGAGGAAGTAACATATGGTTGTTTCTCAAAGAACCTACCAAGCTGGTTATTCAAGGTAGCACTGTGAAGTTTTCACCACAGAAAAAAATGAGAACTTATCAACACAAGCGTGCTCTATTCTGGGAATGCTGAATGAACTATAAAAAACCTCAACACAGACTTACATTAGCTAATGTTATGAAAAAAGTACTTGGAACTATGTTGCCCAATGCAAATAAGTGGTGGGACACAAGGTTAGGGAAATCTATAGGTAAATAGCTACAGGTGCCTGCAAGACCAAACCTTAGATTGTTGGCTGAGAGTATGAAATAAAAGCTACATACTCACAAGCAGTAAAAAAGGACATCCAGTTCATGTCTTTAAACTAGCAAGTTATTTCATTCACAGAAATCTTCTGAGATTACTCCATTGCAACTCTCCAAATTTAACCAAAGCAAAAGCTTGTGAGAACTCTGTGCCTTCTACTGACCCATCTGTAGAAATCTTAAGTTCTGCAGCCACTGCCTGGACTAGGTCCCCCAGTCTCTCTGCTTTGGAAACTGACAAAGGTGTGACTGGCAGAAGTGAGAGAGGACAAGTGCCTGACAAAAACCATGAAGCACCACTAGAAACGGGCATGCCGCAGGAACATGCTGTTCATACAGAAACTCTGTGCATAGTTTCATCACTGTACACCTCAGAAACAGAACAGAGTTTATGTAAACAATAGTCATATATCTCTATTTCCACCAGCTGTGGACATACTGCAAAGGGTGGGTTTTCCTGCATAAACTAACACACCTATTCACCACAAGCTAGCTACTGGGGCTATATGGAGGCTTTCTTCTATTTCTTGCTAAATGCAATCAATTCAATGAAAAAGTTAGTCAACAAAAGTTTTATTTCTGTGCTGCCAGAAGTATGCACATAGAGAGTTCCTGTTTAGCAAACTTGCACTCCTACTATTTCATTTGTGCTCATGCTGATCAGAGTTGACAGCCGTACTTAAAGCAGGTGTTTATAAATGGTGTATTTATGATGTTCTGAGCATGAATAGCTCTTATCCTTAACCTACAGTGCATTCCACTCACAGTAATACAGTTCCAGTTGGCAAACTTCCTTCTGTACATGGTGAAGGATACAGTTCTAGAAGCTCAAAACCAGGGCTTTGTATGAACAGCAACTACCACAGTTAAAACAATTTCCTTTCTATTTTGAAGTACTGTGGTTCAAAGATAAAGGTCTGGTCAAAACTGGTTAGGCCAGTTTTGGAAAAGTCTGGGAACTTTTTTTCAGCAGTGTATTAAACTAGTTAAAATATTTAAAGGTTTCTTTGGATTCAAAACAAAGCAAACACCTCATGAGAGGAAACTTAAAATTTTGCTCTCCAAAGAACTAATAAATTGTTTTGGTGAAGTTATGCTTTCATCTTTTACTGATGAATTAACTGACTGAGCATATTTATTTAGTGTTCTGAATGTTTTTTTTTAATTTAATCTTGAATATATTTCATATATCAGTGTATATATTCCATATATCACTGTACAAACTAGATAGGCAACAAATACCTTGCTTGTAATTTAATGCGTTCTGCTCCCTTCTGTGTGTTTTCCATGCTAATGTGCTAATTCTTTGATGTTTGGTAGCAACTGTCATGATTACAGTGTTTATTCAATAGAAGTTACTAAACCTAAGTCACAGAATGTAAGTGACCTCTGTAGATTGTCTAGTCCACCTTCCCTGCTAAAAAGCAGTGCCATCTAGAGTAGGTTCATCAGGGCTGTGCCCAGATGGGTTCTGAGTATTCAAGGACAGATAGGAAACAGCTGAAAGTTGTTGCTCAGTTATGAACAAACTCAAAGAAGTTGTGACAGGTAGGCTTGCTCTGAAGATTACATTAAAGGAAGCCCAATGGGCTTGTGGTTCTGGTGCCCATCTATCAGACATTTGGTCACGGAAGTCCCTTTGCAAAATGGTTGTGTTCCATTCTTAATACAGCTGTAATTTGCTTCTGCAAACCTTTTAACTGTCCTTCCATTTGCAGTCTAAATGCATTTTCCAATATACGTTTCTCTGCCAGCACTTGGTTTTTAATTAAATAGTCCATCCCCATAGTGATACATTTGTAGAGAGTAATCTTATCCCATCTCAGCTTTTATTTTACTGGGCTAGAACAGCCATATTCTGTAAGCTTTCTCTTGTGTAGAGAATGTCTTTCTTAATCATTCCAGGAGCCCACCTTCACATCTTTTTCAAATTCACTTTTTTTTCTCCAGATTAAATTTCACTAAGATCTCATGCAGCACATCCTTCTGCTGAAAATAGCTCTTTTGATGGCAGCTTGGGCTCAAATTTGTTTCTCTCATAGCTACTTCATGTCAGCAGTTCATTAAAAAAATGTGACTTTTGATGACTATATTTTGGTTTCCTCTTCTGTCATGTTGAACATAGGTTTACACAAACCCCATGAGGAGAGGCTGAGGGAGCTGGGGTTGTTTAGCCTGGAGAAGAGGAGGCTCAGGGCTGACCTCATTGCTGTCTACAACTACCTGAAGGGACATTGTAGCCAGGTGGGAGGTGGTCTCTTCTCCAGCAATAGAACAAGGGGACACAGTCTCAAGTTGTGCCGGGGGAAGTATAGGCTGGATGTTAGGAGAAAGTTCTTCACAGAGAGAATGATTGGCATTGGAATGGGCTGCCCAGGGAGGTGGTGGAGTCACCATCCCTGGAGGTCTTCAAGAAAGGACTCGATGAGGCGCTTGGTGCCATGGTCTAGTTGACTGGCTAGGGCTGGGGGATAGGTTGGACTGGATGATCTTGGAGGTCTCTTCCAACCTGGTTGATTCTATGATTCTATGAACTGTTGAGGTTCTAGCACATTGTTATTCCCAAGCACAAAAATACATGTTTCAATCAAAATGGCATTTTTCTTATGTCCCTTTATCTAGGCTGTAGGCTCCTTTGGTATAAATTCTAGTTGGAAATCACTAATTATTTATGCTGCTGACATTTCTTCATCAGTGAATTTCAAGAGCACGTATCCATGTGTCAATGTGACTTGTAGCCATGTCTTTGCTGACAGCTCATTTCATAAATTCACTTTCCCTTTTTATCAGTTTTCCATAGCAAACATACCCTTTGATTTGATACCTTTGAATTTATGGTCATTTCTCCTTTCTGTTTCTGTTTTAGTTGCTCTTTTCTTGTATAAGCATTATAATTTGTCCACAAAGACTGATTACACACAATCAGCATCTACTGCTCACAAGAACATGAGCAGACATTTATCTGTCTAATTATATAAACTGTATGAGTTCTTGTTTTATTGCTCACAATGATTACTTCATAATTACTGGTGGTGTTATATTGATCAGCTTAATAATATCTTCTAATGTAAGCAGAATATCCTGCCTCAATAGATTTCTTTATTTTGTAGGTTCAAAATAATTAATTTATTCCCATGTTTACTCTATTCAAAATAAGCCACTTCATGCTTCCAGATGTGAAATAAACCAGTACCACTTCCTTGGTCATGTAATCATTAGTTCAAAAGTTTGCACTTTGTTGGTGTTTATTGGCTCTTTTATTCATAATGTTGAGTTGTATTCCTCGCAGTGTGGTATGACAGAGGCAGATCAGATGACTGAAGCAATTAGTGCTGAGGCACTCTTTTATCAAAAGGACATACAGAGGTGAGAAAAGCAAGCCTATCAAATACAGGGCACTGTTCTGTCCCTACAGCACCCAGGTTCTCAAGAACAGGTTATAGTATTGGAAGAACTGGAACAGAGCTATTTCTGCTATATCTGACAAGAGGGATAGGTGAAGTCAAATTCTGAAGATGTCGATCCACCTTAATGCCATTGTTAGCATGGTGACCAAACGGATTGTTTCCTGTGAAGTGTCCTGTTGATGACTGTAACAGAGCAAAGCGGAACGGTGACAAGCATCTGTAAAGGAGGAGAAAGAACTGGGATGCACAGAATGATGAGTGAGCCAGAAAACTCCTGCTTGTGCCGCTGACCCCAGGGATGGTTACTAGATGAGGCTTTTGAATGCAGACAAATTGTATCATGACTGCTGGCTGCCAGTTTGCTCATGCAGTGCTACTGTCTGTGCACTCTGTGCTGCTGGAGTAGCACAGAGAACTATGGTCTTGTGATCAGGTCAGCAACGTATCTCATTTCTCCACAGCTCTGAGCTAGTTGCTGTTATTCCACTAGAAGCCACAAGCTTTCCAGCCTAGAGATTCTACTACAGTTTTATATTTATTCTTATGTGCTGCTACAAGGAACTGCTGATGCTTACTGTTGTGGGGAGAGAGTTAAAAAATATCTCTTGCAGGTTTTCTGTGTGATTAGGAATTGGATACTCAGAGCAGTCCTGTGAGACATACACTCTTCCACATTTTCCTGTCCTTGGGTCTGAGGGTGCAGAAGCCCAAATGAGTTGTCTGCTTGGTAGGGTGTTCCCACCTGAGGATGACTTCAAGCTGCATCTGTTGCATGGCCCCAGAGTATAGTTATCATTTGATCTTTAAGAACACTGCCTTTGTTCATTCAAATTTATCAAGCCAACAGTCCTCTCAAACTCAGAAGTTGTGAGGCTAACAACCTTCTGATACTGCAATAGGGTAGTAGCTTACCCAGGGAACATGTGGCTTTCTCCTGACACAGATTCACAAGGAGTGTGATTTTCTTAGGTCTCCTGGTTGCACCTCTCTAAAATATCTCTGAACATGGAAACGGAGCTTTTGGCATGAGAGAAGCAAATAGATAAAGATTTAAAAAAAAAAAAAAGTGATAAAAGAAAAAAGGACATCGGCGAGGAGGGAACGGTAACAGAAAACAGAATAGAGAAAATAAAGTATTTCAAACATGGATGAGGAAGAGCTGAAGAATCCCTTGAATGAGATGAGGAAAAATACACAGCATCATATGATGTAGTTTTGCTGTTCTTCATCAAAATGTTTAGGCTGGCATAATGCAAGGAGTCCGTAAGAACAGCTTCAGACTCGTGGCAAATTACAGCTTCAACAGAGGAGTGAAATCCCTGTTGTACTGCAACACAATTAAAGCATGGAGAAATGCAATTCTCACCTTATGAAATTGTGTCGCAAAGAAGCAAATGTTATGTTGAAGTGATCTCTATTGCTATTGTGAAATGGTTACTCTGCCAGCATCTCTGACCAGAGCTTGGGAACTGTCCCTAAATGATACAGCAGCAGATACAGCAGCACAGGGGAGAAAGATTCTTTCTTACATTTGGGGTGTAAATTACATCGACCCCTGTTCTTGTCAGGACCCACAAGCAAGTTTAGACTTGAATGCATCACTTTGGGATCCAGGGTTTCAATCGTGAGCGGAAGCAGTCAGCTGCCTAAAAATGAAACACCTTTGCAAACCTAATTTAGATTGATCTAGTGAACTCTAAAGCTCAAGAGAAAAATAAATTGAAGTGAATATTTTTCTTCTGTGAAACATTTTAATAGCTGCTTTAATTTGAGAGTGGGTCAAGATCTCTGGTCTTTGGCCATACTCTAGATCTGACATTCAGGGCATAGCTGGAATTTAAATATTTTTCCAACTGCTTGATGCAGGTCATGTTTTGCCAAAACTGTTATGGCATAAAGTATTGTATTGTAAATTTGTTTTGTCAAATCCTGGTTTCCCTGATATTAAATGAATCGTATTTAGCTTGCCTATTCCCAGTAGCTACATGCCTTCACATTCCTTGATACTTCATGGGAATGAAAACTGTAGCAGGTGGTTCCCTTACATTTTTTCCTGAAGTATAGCAATCCAATAGTAGATAGAGGCTAACCTTTTCTTTTGTTTCCCCTACTTCCCATTCTTATTTCTTCCATCCTTTATCTCCACTTCATGCTGCAATCTTTTCTTAGAATCATAGAAAAATTTTAGATGGAAGGTACCTCACCTGATCAGATGCCTCATCAAAAGCAGAGCCAACTCCAACATTTGATCGACTTCAAAGACAAATCTTGCTGCTTTAGCTGCAACACCCCCTTGCTCTGTTACTCTAATTTACACTGATGTCATCTCTACTGTTTCTGTAAATGCTTACACATGCTAAAGGAGCTGTAGTTGTTTTGGAGTTAACCCAGACACACTATAAGCATAGTGCCTGGGTGTTTCATTTTGCTCTTTGCCATAGTGTGTAGGCAGTGAGTTCTGCTGTGAACAAAGGATCAAGTACAACCATATCACTGCAGGGCTCTAGAATTTCCAAACTCTAAGTTACAATGGAGGTAAGGACATCCAGCATTAATTTAAGTCAGAATACACCACAGAGATCTGAAATTAATACTCAATCCAAGTATTAAAAAAAAAAGAGAAGTTCAGAACAAAGGTCCCTTGAAAAGGAAACTGAACTGTATCAGGACAGAGAAATGCAACCATGGCGCTCAGTGGTGACAGCAAGCAGGAATTAAGGGAACGGTAGGTAAAGACATTTTAGGGTTTGTGATTTCTGTTTAAATGTCATGTAGCAGCATGAAATGCCTCTGCCAGTTAAATCACTGGCAGAGGGAGGATAAGGATGGAGGCTGTACTCAAAGCATATCAACAGCAATAACCTGGTGGCTTCTTTACCAGAATCAGTGAGTTAGAAGCCTTGTAGCCAGAGAGACCAATATGCACTTCTTCCCTTTATAAATGTCATTAAATGGAGTTGTGCCTTCAGCTGAAGGCGCAGGCAACCTTGCACTCTTCTTGCACTCCCTCTTAGAAGCTTTTTCCCATTCCAAGGCCCTACCCAATGATTTAGGGTTGTTTCCTCAGGGCCCAATTATACCCCACAGGAGGCAGCATGCAAAGACCCCTGCACAAACTCCCAACAGGCTAACAAAGACACATGTCCCAAGAGCAAGTATTATGATACAATATGTTATAAAGCGTATGGCCAGTCAAAGAAGCTCTGTCCCTCAACACCCAGCTAATTAGTTTGAGTGCAGTGCCATGAGGATGCAGTGATACTGATTCCAGTTCTGGGGTTAGCACAGCCAGCTGGGCTATCTGATTTCACAGTAGTCTGGAACAGACACACATATAGTTACTTCGTAAGAGACACTGGCCTAGTTATCCCCTTCACATGGTTTTTTTACTGAAAAAAGTATCTTTTATCTGGAAGCCTGAAAACACTTTTGGCCATTTTTAATTCTAAGTGCTGCAGCAGAAATAATCAGGAGTTGTACTCCCCAAAACCTATGCTCTAGACAAAGTCACATATTCTCTTCAATATGACAACCTAGGAAAAATTAGATGATAGAACAAGCTTTTTAGTCATACTAGAACTGTGAAATGGTACAATGCTTTCCCCACTGATCAAACTTGTGACCTTCTGGACATACAGAAGGCTTAACAGACTTTCAGTCTTTCTGTCCATGTGTAAAGTGAGGGTCTGGGCCTGCCTGTAGGCTCACAAATACAAATGTCAGCTCTAGCTCTATCCTGATTCTACATTAGAGTGTGCCTTTACTGCATTATCACTTCTTCCATTTTCTCTCATGTTTTTGTTCACATGGGAATAAAACTAGGGGCAATAGAAAGAGGCTGTAGAAGTCATTAACTTCTCTGTCTATGTGATCAGAGGACAGAGACTCGGGGGTCCACCACAATGCACATCTTCAGTATAGCCTTCTGAAACAGTCTCCATGGCTTTTCTCTCACAATTCAAGTTTTTATTCCTACAGAGAAGCTCCTTTCTAGATTTTTTTATTAATTCCCAGTTCCAGGATAGTAATGAAAGCCTACTTCTAGTCTTTTTGCATCCAGAAATTGTACAAAGATGTAAGCAGAAAATCTACTTTTATTCTTCTTTCCTTATTTATACATAGTGCAGAAGACTTTGAGTTTCTGATACAAAGCTTCAGCTTTCCAGGCTGAGAAATTATTTGATTTGTATTATTTTACTGGTTTGTGTTTGTTTTGTTTTGGTTTTCATTTTGGCTTTCACATATTATGTGCAATACATGGTTTCACCAATCTTTGCTTTCATGTACCTCTTTAATCTTCTTTGGCACAACTCCCATTTAGTCATTGTCTCAACCATCACAGTGTTTCCTCACAAGTGTTCTTTGTTTCCCTCCAGTCAAAGATGTTACTGCTTGTCGGTTTTATGTTACTTGGTGGCTGGTTAATCTTGATTATAATTTATGTCTGGGTCCATATCCTAATTCTTCACCAAATGCATCTGGTTTTGAGGTGTTGCAGAGCATTCATTTTACAAGGACTGCACTGCTTGTCCTAGCTGTAAGAAATCTTTTTTTTTAGTTCCTAGTACATCATTGGGTAGCTTTTTATACTGCAGTTATTAGCATAGACAGAGCTACCATATCTGATTTGTTCAGCCTTATCCTTTAGAAGAGGATCAGCCTCACTTTGCAAGATTTACCACATTATCCAAATTACCAATCCCTACTCCTTTGTCTATTGCAGTTTTTGAAGGAATTTTGCCATAGAATCATAGAATCAACCAGGTTAGAAGAGACCTCCAAGATCATCCAGCCCAACCTAGCACCCAGCCCCATCCAGTCAACCAGACCATGGCACTAAGTGCCTCATCCAGTCTTTTCTTGAACAGCTCCAGGGACGGTGCCTCCACCACCTCCCTGGGCAGCCCATTCCAATGGGAAGTCACTCTCTTTGCCAACAACTTCCTCCTAACATTCAGCCCAGACCTCCCCTGGCACAACTTGAGACTGTGTCCCCTTGTTCTGTTGCTGGTTGCCTGGGAGAAGAGATCAATCCCCACCTGGCTACAGCCTCCGTTCAGGTTGTTGTAGACAGCAATGTGGTCAGCCCTGAGCCTCCTCTTCTCCAGGCTAAACAACCCCAGCTCCCTCAGCCTCTCCTCATAGGGTTTGTGATTTTTTTATGTTCATACACATTACTGTGCCCTGTTCTTTCCTGAGCTGCTATTTTTCAGTTTCTCTGGGATGTTGTATTATTTAGAAATTGTGTCTTTCTGCCTGAATTTCAGAGTTTCTTACATACTTTTTTTGTATTAAGTGCTGCAGGGTGATTATTCCAGACATACTCTCCTAGTGTTTCAGACACATTTACCATACTCTGGAGCTTTCTCTAGAATACTTTATTGTTTATAAGGCCATTTCATTTGCAGCTCCTGAGTAATTTTTGATTGTGGTGTCCTTGTGACAGGCAATACAGTGCTTCTGGGATCCAGGGTCTGTCTTTTGTGGAAGACTTGTGCTCAGATGCAATTTAAAGTTACATAACCCCAGCTAATGCTGAAGAGTTCGTCTTTCAAGTAATAAAATATTCATTTGTTCCCACTGACATTTTGAAACACATTAAAGAAGCATTTATACTGATCTGTCCATTTGTTAAAGCTTGTGTTAGAAAACTCTTGCCTGGATCATATTTAATTTGATGTGTTCTTTTAAAACTTTGAAAGCATCATACAAAGTGATGGCTCACCTGTGTGAAAGGAGCATGATGACAGAAAATTCTGTTTCAAAAATGACTGTGGCAATGAAAAACTGACTGCACAGTATTTATAAATGATGTAAAAATCAGCCTTGTGCTCCAAGACAATGGACACTGTCAGAAGTCTCTGAGACAAATGAATCACCTTCTGCCAAAATACTTGCCCCAATATGGAGGAGAACACTGAGTAGAAATATGCAAGTACAGATCCAGACAAACCACACAGCCAACAGTGGAACTCACCTTCTAGAAAAATGTATTGAGCTTCATTGCTAAAATGCCAAAGTTCTGACCCAAGCCCTGTACCAGTCTGAGGCTCTCACAGATTGCACTTGTGCAGCCAGTAGTGGGAGCAATTCCAGCACCACAGCAGTTGTGAATTCAGAAATTTATCACAGAATTAACCAGGTTGGAAAAGACCTTTGAGATCATCGAGTCCAACCTCTCACCCAATACCTTCTAATTAACTACACCATGACACTAAGTGCCTCATCCAGCCTTCTCTTAAACACCTCCAGGGATGATGACTCCATCACCTCCCTGGGCAGCCCATTCCAACGCCAATCACTCTTCCTGTGAAGGATTTCTTCCTAACATTCAGCCTAAACCTGCCCTGGTGCAGCTTGAGACTGTGTCCCCTTGTTCTGTCACTGGTTGTGTGGGAGAAGAAACACAAAGAGAGTGAAATATGGACATGCTGCACAGCTATACAACTTGGTTTTGCTGTGACAATATGTAGCTCTCCTCCTTCCCTAGGAAAAATACAGCTTCTCAACTGGAAGGCCTTCTTTTGCCATTTGCTTACAGTACACCTATTCTGTGCTGTGAAGGTGAACCTAGTCCTACTTTCCCCTTAGAAAGACATCAAGGAAAGGCACTTCAGCAACACAGAAAACAATACCTGTGCTCTCTATTTAGACAAGCAAGTGTTAAATCACCTGCTCGCACACTCTGAGCACAGTTTGCAAGAATTTGAGCAAAACAAATAATCCCTTTGCCTTTGTTTTCAGTTTGCAATACTGCACTAGTACCCGTTTGGAACTGATATTATTTGCCCATGACAGTATGGTTTAACTAACGCTTATTATGTGGCTTAAAGTTTTATAGAATCTGCACCTTTTTTTTACAGAAGAGCATTACATGGTTTTAGTGCTTATTTTCCTAGAATTGGAGTTACTTCCTTACACAATCTGGGAGATATCAGTTACCTTAAACTCACATATGCTGCACTCATATACATTCTAGAAAGTTTTTTGCCTTGCTCTTTTGAGAGAGTTTATGTTGATTTTGAGAGAGTGATGAAAGTTGTAATGAAAAAGTGAGCGGAACTCCTTAATCTCAACGTGAGAGCACCATCTAGAGGTCATGGCCAAGATCCAACGAACTGACAAACTGCTTTTGAATTTCATTTGAAAATGCTTTGAGGAAATATTCTCACATTTCTGCGTATTAAGAGATATTTTTTTCTCCTACACTGTTTATGGTTGTGAAGTGGAATATACTGATATGAAATAATCCGTGACTTTTGCAGAGAGAAGGATGAGAGAAATCAACACTCAAAAGAAGTACAATCATTTCATGAAACCAGTGTTTTATGAATGATGAAATCTTTCTGCTAGTTCTCTGGAGGCATTATTACAGTTGCTTTACCTGCTGGAACTTATTACATCTGTGTGCCCCAGACTGAGACAGTTTAACACAAGGATTTCTTTAAGCAACAATCTATACTAGAGCACTCCACCAGAGTGTTTTTAGATATCACAGAATCACAGAATCTATCCTTTTACATTTTGATAATTTGTGAGGTTGTGTTTTAGACAGTAAGTATCTGATAGAAGATTGAGTTGCTAGGCATTACATGGCTTGGCAGCTCTTTTCCATAGGCAAACCAATTTTAATCCTACTGAACCTGATGAGTACTTCACTTTAAACTGCAATGAACTAGAAACAAAGCAAGCCCCTTGCATCCAGAACTGCATATTTAGGAAGATTTGACATATCTGTGACTCATGAAAGGATTTTGATTTTTTCACTGCAAGACATCTCAGGTGATCTGCACCTTGTGAAAAGAAATACAAGATGCTACAGTATGTGTAAGTGAGTGGGAAATTGTGTCTATGTACTTTGGTTTGTGTGATAGATAATTTGCCTGCCCATCTTAATTTTCGGATGCATGCATAAGATTCTGGAGTAATTCTGAAGTATGCACAGCTGTCATGGAAAGACCAATTAGACAGAAGCTACTAACTATACAAATCCATCAGAATATGAATAATAACAACTATTTTTAATCCCTAAACTGTCAAGGGCGATGTAGCATCACAAAGTAGAACTACTTATCTCTGATGCAAAAATCACATTTGAATTCAGTTCTACACACCAGACCTACTAGACCTAGGATATTTTCACAAACTTCTTGCTCTTCTCTTTCTGTAGCTCCATTCCCCTTCACCTTAGCCAAGCCAGTGCCCGTATTCTTGATGGTCCCTGACTGAAGTTGAAGCAACCCTTTCCTTCTCTCACCAGAGGGCAGTGCTGCTCATGGCAAGCTCAAACGCAGCGCCGTGCCTGCATTCACGGTGAGTTTTTAGCTGTCCCTCAGTAGGTAACTATTTATTCTGTAACTTTTGGGTGTGCAATATAGAAAAATTTAAAGTAAAATGCAGATGAAAAGGTTTCCTCTTTATAGGTGTTTTACAACCTAGCATGCCTCTTCCTTCAACAGCATACTAGTTAAGCCCTGATATACTCGTTCAACTTCCTAATATATGCAAGAACTAAAGAATACCTATGCAGAGATCATGAGCAATTTCCCCCCAGACTTCTTACCATTTTCTTCTCATTTCCTCAGCAAGTAAACCCCTACCCTTGTTGGCAGTACAGGGGGCACCTGAATCTTTTACCGTGGATGTTATCCACTTAAGGTTCCCAGGTCAAACGTCACTTCAACTCAAACATCAGTTCAACTCTGTCGAAGAACGTATGAGTTGCAGAACTTAGCCCTGTGCTAGGAGTTGGAGGGTCTCTAAGAAACGCAGAGCCTTCCTAAAACTTCACCAGCTCTGCAGGACACACTTCACAGACCTTTTTGGAAATTACATTTGAATGGTTTTTTAATACTTAATTCAACAGATTATGTTAATGAACTGACATCATATCAGAATTTAGTATGAAAATTACTTCAGAGAATAGCCTTCCTGCTATGTATCCTTGCCAGTACAATGGCAAAAGAACTATGTTTGCTGGGTGCTTCTCAGAGCAAAAAAATGGGAAGTAGGGAATTTGATCTGTGGGCCAAATTGTCTTTTCAGGATCACTGGCACAAGTGAAGGGAGTTTCCTCAATCAGAATGTTAGGCTTTTAAGAGCAGTGCTCTGAGGAAACTTACGTGAGGTTCTGTGTATGTATAACTGTACCACTAGAAGAAAGGAAACATCCTGGCACTCTGGTTTCAAGGGCCACTTAAGAAAATCTGGTCCATCCAATTTATACTGCTGGAAGCCACGGCAAAGCTCAGAACTGGTCACAAAAATATCATAATATTATACTCTGCGTGCGCACACTGCGTGAACAGCAAAACATTCTGAAGTGCTGCTCCTTCTTGCTGCATGTGGGATTTACACAATCTAGGAAGTTCAAATGACACCTCCTCCCACTTCATATTTTGTACCTTTGATTTGTTTTTCTGGTGCTAAGAAAGATAGCTGAAGACATCAATCAGCTGTACAGACGTAATGATAACATGAGCCAAGAAAAATGCACGTTAGGCAAAGAATGACCTTTGTGATACAACCACCTCAGCAGATCTGCCCTTGATTACAAATATTCATGGCTAATGCTACAGTTTTAATTATAATGGAACACTTACTGTTGAGATGCTGCAAATACATGGAATTGTCAAAAGCTTTTGTATTTGAATGTTTTGCCAGTGCTTGCTATAGCTCTTTGAGAAGCAATAATTTTCTATGAAACTCGCCAAAGCAAATTTGCAGCCAAGATGCTGCATAATAAAAAATCCTAAATGAGGTAAAACACAGTTGTGGGGAAAAAAAAATAGAATGCACAAATACTTTTCTAGTATCTATTTTTTTTTCTTGATGAAAACATAAAATAAGGGGACAAAATCCTTGTGGGAAACTCACGCTTCAATGGATGATATCTCTTGGCATGTAATATTCTTAGGAATACAGAAATTACTAAATCAGATCATACTCAAGATCCATTTTGTCTTTCTTATCTATCACTTAGCAATCTCAAACAACTCTGACAGATGAGAAAAGATCTTTGATTATTTTTGGTTAATCTTGCCATTTTTGGTTATTCCATTTTAATTATTAAGGCACCCAATGTAGCTAAGTAAAGCTTACTGTTGCATAACACTTCAATCACCCCGAAGAGGCTTTTTCAAAGACTGATACAACTGCTTCCCTGTCCTACAGAGCAGAGGATATTTCTACTGAATGCTTTGCTTAGTGTAAACAAAACTAAATACTGAAGATTACTTAACTACCATATATGTCAGATTCCAACTACAGGGAAAAAAGTTCTCATTAAAGGTAAACACTAAAACAGGTTACCCAGAGAGCTTCTGGGGTCTTTGTCTTTGCAGATTTTCAAAATCCAACTGGATAGAGCTCAAGAAACCTGTTCTGAAGTCACTGATGACCCTGCCTTGAGCAGGCAACTGGACTGCAAGTCCTCTGAGTATGATTCAACTGAGGTAGTTGAAAGCTTGTTACTTGGACAATAATCTCATCTTAACACCAAGAAATTTGAAAAGCCCTTTGTATTGTTTCATAGTCTGTACTCAAA
The DNA here is from genome assembly GCF_015220805.1 of Pogoniulus pusillus. Taxonomy (NCBI): domain Eukaryota; kingdom Metazoa; phylum Chordata; class Aves; order Piciformes; family Lybiidae; genus Pogoniulus; species Pogoniulus pusillus. Next base: position 15,674,951 of record NC_087287.1, on the reverse strand, counting down.
AAAAATCAAAATGCCTTTTTAATTAAAATGCCTTTTTTTTTAATGCAAAACACTGATGTGGTATCATCACCTGGTTAGTCTAATGCTATTTACAATGCAGCCACAGAAGCTGAGTGACTTGTTAACACCTGTGTTTCACCATCACAGAAGGAATAGGATGTAAGTAAAAGCTTGTAACAAAGTATTTACCATACTTGTGCAGTGAGATAATACAGAGAAGTGTTTTATTACTTGGAGATGAGATTGGCATCAGCAATAACAGCTGTCAGTGTGAGGCTCCCCAGAAATCCCAAAAATGACAATCATTCCATTCAGTGTTCATATTTTTACATAGAGCTTTTACTTCATGCTTTAAAAGAAGGGAGCTATAAATTAAGCAGAACAATATGTATTCGTATTTCTTCAGAAATATGGTAGGTAGCATGTCGTATGACTGATTATAAATAAGGAATAAAAAAACCCAGGAGAGAAACACAATAGAGATGGATAAAATAGTGAAGGCTGATGGAAAGAAACTAAGTATGTCTGGAGAGCATAAAGCATAAGACAGAGTGAAAATCTAAGATCAATCAAGAAGATGAAAATCATTAGTCTGAAGATTTTGTATCATTCCTCTGTGAAGATCAATACAGGAAAGAAGAGATGAGATTGCAACCCTAGTAGAGTGGGAAATATGTGCCTCATGCAGGTGTTAGATCACTTGTGGCAAAGAGCTTGTAAACATTACATAATAGAGCAGTAATAGACTTGCAGCCCTGTGGTCTGTCCTGCCTCCTGGAATGCAGTCTTCACATACCAAACAAGTTCATCTTTTTCTCTCTCAAACCATGTTACGTAGCGCAGACCACTTTTATGGGAAAGTACCTCCACTTAAACATAGTGATGCTGGGGCCTTTTGCTGATATTGCCTGTCATTCTAGATAGATTTCAGATTTGAGGTTTGTGGAGATAGTTCTTCTCATTTCTGTTTGTGCATTTGCAAAATGCATAAAGTAACTCTTCCCTTAAAGATGGTATGAGAACTACCCTGAGCGAGAGACTTGTTCAGGCACTAGTGGTAACCTAGCTGCAGAGCACTCTTTTCTGGAAGGATACTCTTCCTCTAAGTGTATCCTTAATGTGATGAGATCATACCTGAGCATGTGTGTCTTCAGATCTGCCCATTCCAATGCAATGTCTTCTCTTTACATTATTAGGCTGGTAGGCCACTCTAGCAGTGACATATGTGATTATTCTGCTTGAGAAGCTGGTAACTGGACATCAAGTTGCATGCATTAAGAACTCCTGTAGTAATCTGTTTGCAGATGCTTCCAATGCACACCTTCTCTGTCTCTAGAGTTTGGAGAGTTAGCAACAGTGGCATTTCCACTCAGAATACAAGATTTGAATACAGTTGTTCCTTTAAGGACAGGGTTCAGAACTCCAGAATGAGATCTTCCCTTTAGTATACAGTGCTGCTTAAATACTCTTGTTTTCCAGAAAAAAAAAACCACTTCTTCAGCTTCAGTTGTAACTTAACTTCAAGGACAGTCTTTCAAATGTGCATGATTCAGTTTGAATATTTGCTTCCCCTCATATAACTCCGCTACGTGCATCCCAGCCTTGTGTGTCAAAAATAGCCCGTTTTGACCCTACCTGATATAACTTTAGAATCAGTGTTATAGTCTGATGTTTCAGATCTGATCTTGTTTTTAAACTTGCTTCAACAAATATCTGCAGCTGAAGTCTGATTCCTCATTTGCTGAAAATCAGCATTGCTCATTTGGGTCAGTATGAGTATGTCAACTGAACAACTGCTCCAGTTAGCATGAATGTAAGCTAGAGGGATGCACTTATTTTATAGTGGTGTGCAAAGAACCCAATTTGCAGAGCAAATGTGTTGAGAGAACAGAGTTATGTAATTCATCTATTTCGGGGCATAGCCATCCCCAAAGTTCTGAAAAAGGTAACCGGGTTGGGTTATTTATAGACTCCGTTCCTATAGCTACAGCACAGATGCTAGCATGGAACAAAAACAAACTCTTAGATCAAGTCATCTCCTCTGTGCACCTTGGTGAATATAATCTTACAGAAGTCTATGGATCTCTCATATATAAAGAGATTTAGGGGTCTATTGGCTCAGCATCTGTTTGCACATTAGTATGCCCTATTTCCCATTAGCTTCAGACCATGCCTTTTCAGGTCATCTGTACTACAGAGACGTGCAGAAGCTCTTTTTAAAGGAGTTTCTCAGTGTATGAGAGAGGATAAGGGGCGCTAGTTTTGGGAAAGCTAAAGCCTAAAAAATTAAAATGAAGAATCTGAATTTCATATGGAAGAAGGAACACATCTCAGGAACAGATTTCATCAGAATCCCAAAAGAGATGCTTTAACTGGAAAAAAAAATTAAACTGAGCTAGTCTGTATAGCTTTGTGAGAGAGAAATACGTATGCCAGCAAGGGAGATCTAGAAGAGACATAGTAGAATTATCTACTTAACTGAAACTACCACTAGGATTAGTAATAATGGTCTTCTCTACTGAAGATTGCAGTAGAAAAGGCCAGGGTAAAGATCTGCAAAGCCAGACTCCAGTTTTTCTTTTTTTTCTATCTCACTGGCTCAATATAAGAGACTGAAACACAGATCAACAAAGAAACAAAAGCACATAACTGTTGAGCAATGAGACCTAAACATCACACCGTAAACTGCATTTCCTCATAGGCTATGCTGTTAAATCTAACTGGGGTGGGGGGGAAGGAGGGGGAGAAAAAAAGGTAAAAAGTAGGGCAGGAAATGACTGATGCTCAAAATTCATGTAAGGTCCTACACTTCTTGATGAACTAGATCTTAAGAATTACTGTAAGAATTTCAGGTTACTTCTGGTATTTCAGGAAGGTGTAAGAAGAAAAAATAATTTTGAGAAAAATAATAGCTTAGAATAATTCAAAATACTCCTACAATGCAAATAAAATATATATATTTAAAATGCCTTTTGAGTTTTGTTAAAGAAAATTATTAATTCAAAAATTTGATTCTGGCAGCTATTAATAATCTGGTTAATAATTTAGTGAAAAGGGTGGATTAACTAAAGCAAATATGGGAAGGATGGATTAAATAGAGCAAATATGGGAAAGTATTCTCCTTTTAGAAAATAGTATAAATATATGTACAGTTGTATTAAGAGAGTATCTTGCAGAAACTTCACATCAAAACATTTAACTACTGAGTTAATCTTTGCTAAGTCTTGCACCTAGAAGTTTTCATTTTTCATTTCTGGGACAAAATCTTTAATACATATCTGAAAACATTTTGTTTATTATAATTAGTATCTCAAATAACAAAAAGATTCATATAAAATACAACACTTTTATAAAACTTACTAACTTATTATTAGGAGGTCTGTATCTTCTTGCATGTCTGTATTGTACTTAGCATATTTTTTTCTTCCAAAACACAAATAAAACAATTTGGGGTTTTTTTGGCATTTCTCTGTTTTCAAGTTTTTCATCTGACTAAGGACTATGATTTTTTTCAGGACATTCATTGCATTGAAGGAAAGGTCTGAAATGTTATCATTAATTTATAAACTGTACTCATCATTCCCATGAGATTTCATCAAGCTTCGAATTGCTTACTTGGATGCTATCTGCTCATCTGCAGTGACTGCAAAAAATATGGGAAGATGAACTTGAAATGTCTTTCCAGTAGAAAGGACAGAATAATATGTGGTTACCTGCATAAAACATGCAGACCTTCATCATTCTGTTCTGTACTATCCTGAGTCTTCAGGGTTATTTTATGCACAGCTAGCACATCCATTCTTACAACAGTTTTGTTAGGTCAAAGCCGATCCTTGTAGATACCTGCTGCTCCCTACCTCCTGCTTTCAGGATCAAATGGATGCTAATTACTTAAACCTTCTTTAGTAGGTGTCTTAATTGCTTTTAAAAGGATAATTTTATAGAATGTGCACATATGTATCTGTATGTATGCTGAAGAGAGAGTGCCTGAATCTTGAAGGCTTGAGTGAGGTGCTTCAGACTCGAAAAGGAGGTGAGGTGGATTTTAGACTCACTGCTCTTTCTTAGATGCATTTCCCTCCAGGATTACTTGTGCTCTCAGAACTAGTCTCCTTGTGTGGCTTGTCAGAGATGCCATGTGGGTTTCAAGGATGATCAACCAGAATATGACTTCTTATTAAAGCTCTAACTACACTGCATGTCATTACAAGGAAACTCAAGCCTACACAAAGTATTTAGAGACAGGAAGAGGACGATAAACACTCTGGCCTATCTATGACTATAAATATGTGTGCATGTGCACATGCATAACTCAATTTCATAGATTCATAGAATTGATTTTGTTGGAAAACACCTCTAAGATCATCAAGTCCAACCATCAACCTAAAACCACCACGGCCATTAAACCACATCCTGAAGTGGTATTGATCCCCAAAAATAATCCAGCAGCAGTTCTGAGTACTGTACCAGCTTCCTATCTACTGAAGAGGGTCATAAAGTACTGGTATTGTTCATTACAGCAGTGAATTCATCATTGACAGCATGGCATTTTGGTGTCACGAGGCCTAATATCCTGTAATTGACTGTCAAATAATTTACTAGAACTTTTAAATCTGAAGTACAACCTATGAATTCACACATAACTTCATACATTCTCATAGATTTAGTTACAATTCACTAATCATGTCTCAAAAATGTGCCAATATGTATGTGCTGAAACTAACCATGGCTTTTTTTACTGTTCATGATGCACAACAGCATTTTTGTTCCTGACCACTGAAATATGTCTCTGTAGAGGCTACGAGGTACCTCATCTTCATGACTTTCCTTAACAGCCATTTTAGCATTCCTCCAGGCTGCTCTGGGCTGTTTCATCAAGCTTAAGATTCTTCTCATGAGAGAGAGATGAGGTAAGCAGGGCTCTCCATTTAGGACCCAAAACAGTCATGTAATGCTATGTGAAATTCTATGCAGCCATACTATAGGGTGGCATGCAGAGAGCAAACACTCATACATTCGTGATCATATCATCAAAGACTGGCATGCCCATGATAGGGCAATAGAGAAACCACACGATAAATTGGATAGCTCTGTTAGATAAGGTGGCTAAGTTGCACTGAGAATGAAAGGGAGTGTGCACTCAGGCATTGTGTATGTTTCACTTAATTAGTGAAAACTGTACAAAATCTTGATCACAATTATCATTACAATGTCCAGTTTATCTCCTAAACTAAGAAAATGTACTTAAAGTCAGGGGCCTGGGACTAGAATCTACCAGCTTCTGTTTTCTCTCTTATCTTTTTTTCAGTGATGTTTGAATTTAATCTCTTTGCCTGAGTGTCTATAATCTAGAAAGAAACATCATCAGTATATACTTTCCTCAGAAAGAAATCAATTATAAACCTCAGATAAAAGGGTTTTTGTTTGTAACTAGAGAAAAATATACTGGCAATTAGCCCCAAATTATTTTTTGCCAGTAGCTGCTAAAAACACGTTGCATGAAGTCACTGGACACAAACTAAAAGTGTAATAGACCATCTTTTGATTTTCACATAAATCCCTGCTGGTTTTTATCTAATTGGAAACTAGCATGTGGTCAAAACTTCATCTAGCTTCAAGTACTCAAAACATACCTGAAGATACCCAACATTGCTTACATATATTACCAAACATGCTGCTGTGGTATTTGAAAAGCCACAAATCTTGTCAATCAAATGAAGTTCTAAAGAGTTTACTGACTGTTACTTTGACTCTTCATTGTGTCAACATTCCTTGGACACATTTAGAAAGGTTGCCTCACCAATCATTCAGTGTGTCACCAATTACTTTGTTCCTTTTCTCAATGATCTACTAATGTTCTCTTAGCCATAGTTGCAGTTAGGAACTATCATCTGGGCAAGCAAAGTGGAAAAAGCCTGCTTTTGTAAACAGAACAGGAACTATCTGACTGCAGTACTTAAGTTTTAAGAAGATCAAGAACTCTGTAGGAATATTAATATATTAGATTGCATAATTGATTTGTGAAAATATCAGAGTGCAATTCTAGAAAACTTTCTGTCTTCTAACCATGTTCTGGTAATGTATTTCTCAGGATTTGCTTAAATTGAAGATGCAGTATAACATTTTTCCTTGACAAAATGAAAAGAATATATGAAGCAGATTACAAAGATTTCAGAATTTTTAAACTATGGCCATTGCTCCCTTTCCTGGCTGTAAAATCTATTTACTTGGGTTTGGCTTGTTTTCAACACTGGAGTCTGATTACATTCAGTGTCACAAACACAACGTAAGTGGCATACCACCTGCAAACAAAGCAATACAGATTTTTTCGTGCACAGCTAATTCAAGTATCTGTACAATCTATAAGGGAAGGTCACAGAAGGGTAGTTCCCTGAGTGATCAAGAAAAAGTCTCATCAGAGGAAACAGTTGTGGTAAGCTCTTCCCTCCTATACTGTGATTCCAGCATCTTCAGGTCTTCGGCCTTCTTTCTCATCTTCGGAATTGCCATGCCCTTGTTTGATGCCTATGCCTCAGGGCATAGAGAAGCCATTACTGTAACTAAGTATAGGATACAGTGCTATACTGTCTCACTTCCACTGTAACATTCTAAGGTTTTTAGCCTGAGACAGTTTGCTGGTGCACATGAAGAAATAATCACAAATTTCCAGTACCATTTTCTAAGCATTATGGTATTTCAGCCATTAAGTTACCCATTCTCAGTTCTTCCTCTTGCAAAGGAAAATAAATTTCAGTATTATTAATGCAATATATATACCAACAGTTTGCAATCAATTTCTGAATTGGTAGCCTTTGGTAGAATTCAGAATATGAGAACCCAGAATCCACTATGTTTTCCCTTCTCTCATTCTAAGAGATGCAAAAATTGTCTCCTGTAGGTCAGTCCTTGTTTGTAGGCACTAGAAATGTACCCTTGCTAGTAGAAGGTAATTTCCTAACAAATATGGGTATTTTTTTCAACTGTATTTTGACATTTTATTACCATACACAGTCTTACACCTACAAAGCATCATGAAATAGCTATTCATTAAAGAGGTAATGTTTTGGTTTTTTCTTTCTGTCATAAGAGTTTATACTTCTTTTTTACTGCAGTGTCTATAAAGTTGAGTAGTCTCAGGTCCCCTACTGAGCAGCATTTCACCAGGTGTTAGCCCTGGTTTCCTGGGTTTGGATTTTCCATTAAGTAATGTCCAAAAAAAGATCAGAATTTTTTAAAAGTATGTTTAAGAAAGAGAAAATTTTGAATATGATCAGGAATCTTCATCTTTCTGAAACAGAGCTCAACCACTTTCACCTCCTCATTACATCATTTAAGAAACATAGTGGATATGCTATGTCCAAACAAAAATATATACAATTACAGCATTTTGTAAAAGAACTACATCAATTTGGTTCATTATTTGTAATTCCCACATTTGATATGCCAAGTTTAGGAAATAAAGGTTACATTCATTTTCAAATGACGCTATTTCTGGACATCAGGGGTAAAAATCCAAATCAAAGAAGTTATTTTTTCTGTGTATACCGATAAAGCTATGCCAACTTTGAGCTGCAATTTAAAGCTTCTGTAAATACTATCACAATTTGTTTACAAATAGTGGGGCTTATATTTTATATTTTTATTATTTTTGTGTCTTCACTCACCTGAGACAAACAGTGCAATTCTAATGCCTTCCGCATTTGTTCACGTTAGTACTTTTAAATCTAAACAATCTTAAAAGTTTAATTATCTTGGGTTTTAGATACAACTTGTTTAGTACTTTGAATTAAAAAAGTGGTGATGAATAAAAAAAAAATCTGTTTCAGAAATGTTTTAAGACTAGCCATGCAGGAAATAAGCAGCTAAATGCACATCTTGTTTAAGGGCATCTGCACTACCACACTATAAGTCGTGTGAAGTGAATTGACTATTTTCAACTACATCATGCTCTAGTGTTTTTTTTCTCTCTCAGTTTCATTAAAATCTCCAGCCTGGGATCTCTTCTAGAATTCCATGCATGTTGCACAAGATGCAGCTACAATTAAAAGAATAAAATCAGTAGCTCAAATCTGCTACCACCTGTTTTGCAATTGTTACTAACAGCTTATTGCCAGCTTTTGCTATGAGTTGCTGCTAGTTTATATGAAAGCACAGGGGGGGTTTGTACACAGACATTAGATATTCTAATGCTTGTCCTTTGGGCAAATCTTCGTTGTCATGCTAAAGGTTCCATATGAATGACAGGACCCTGTAAATATACTGCCTTGAGGCTTTGCATTAAAGAGTTTGTTACAGTGAAATCTAAAAAATTGAGCCTTCTATTAGCAACTCTATAAGAGATTTTTCCAATCCTTCAGTGGCATGCCACATCTATTGTACAGTTTTAGTCATTAAAGATTTCAGGTTAGCATCCCTAGTGGCCACACCAGATAAAAATCTCCTAAGAAAATATTTTATCCCTATAGACATTCAAATGTTTTCTTTTTGTAGGTAGAAGGATATTGACAACTGCCAGTGTAATGCTGGAAGCCATCTCTACCCTGTTTCATTAACTTGTAGTTCTCAGTTTACCATTTACTGAAGAAACCATGAGATCCCTTTTAGAGCTTTTTGGAATTTCTGGTCATTCCTTTCCTCATGAGAATACCATCTGTGTAAATCAGTATTACAAATACATTACATATATTAAAGATAGACATATTATAAATACATATCATATATATAATATGTTATAAAACATCTTTTTTACCCCCTGATGAAATACAACAGGTGTATAGTGGAAAAATGGTGTTCATGATGAAAGTAATAATAGCTTCCAAATGGTGTGTTAAAATATGTAGATATAGGCTTTTTTTTTTCCTGGAGAAATGTGTTGAAACTCAGAAGCATCATCTCATGTAGGAAAAATATCTTGCAGCCAAAGCGAATCTTTCTTCATACATATGTGAATGTATTGCTGATTTACACATTTCACTTCTTAGAATGTAGGCAAAGAGATCTGTTTCTTTTCCAACATTTTTAAAGTACTAATTTGTATTGCAGCCTCTTTAAATGTCTCCATTTTATCTAGTTTGTTAGACAGATTTGGGGGTATACTTGTAAGTCCAGGTATAACAGAACAGTGATGGACTAACACTGTATTTCCAGTCTTCTCATAAAAAACACAATCCTCTGCCATCTTGAGGCTTCTGCTCTTTCCAGTATATTCTTTCACAAAGAAATCTAGTAACTGACCTGAAGTGGCTATTGTTATTCCCTAAAAGTGTTGTAGATCTTAGGTTTCCACTGTTTTGTTTTAATCTTGCATTTGTAGATGACTAACCTCATTGCCTAACTTGAGTTTTACCTGCCTGCATTTTCTTTGCAAATCCTTCCAACAGCTTCAGACATCAAGTTATCTTGGACACAAATCTGAGTAATAAGAAATCTGATTCTAAAAGATAAACTTCTTCACAGCTGCTCAGGACACTTTCTTTTTTGCTGAGACCTTTTATTTTCCCTGCAAATGCCAAGTTAACAGAAGCATCTGAGGGTGGGTACATGAGGGTCAGGAGGGTGTGTGTTGAGAGTGACATCAACTGAGACAATAAAAGGGCTTCCAAGTTACTTAGAAGCTCTATTTTAAAGTTACATTTAAGGGGTTCACTACACCAATTCAGTAGTCTTTAAATATACTTGACATCAAGAGGCAGTCATCTGCTGACATACCCAAACCAAAAATCTGTTGAAGATACTAACTGGTAAGTATATTCTATTTTATTTCCAAGTTCTCTAGGAGACTTATTAAGAAAACATTTATCATCAATTCTTTATTCATTTTTACATCAGCTTATTTTCAGACTATCTTAAAATAAACTGAATATTAGTAAGATCAGACTTTTATTATCTGAAACAAAGTTATGAAATTAAAAAATGTGAGACAGTGAGTTAGAAATGTCCTGAACTGAATCCAACTCCTGAATTTATATTATTGGGTTATACAGACTGCTGGGATCACATTCATACTATCATGAAATATTTCAGCTAATAAATGCTTTTCTGGCCTGGAATAAAGCTGCAGAAAATATAGCAAAAATGGCAATGTGAAGTTTTCTGTTTCTTAAGTTTCAGCTACTCTGCATCACATTCCTTAAGCTATAACAAAAAGCTGCCTTTTCTAGCTGCCAATGCTGAAAATCCAAACTGGAAACAGTTTGAACTGCTTAACTTTTGCCTACTGTAGCATCAGCAGTAATACTTTTTTTTTTCCTGCCAAGTGGCCGTTTTGTTGCTGATATACAAAGTAGAGTGTAATTCGTACTAGCAATGTAGGTTTAGCACTGAAACACCAAGGGGCTCAGTACTTATTTCTCTGATATAAATAAACACAGAATAACAGAACTCAGTAGAATTATGCCTCTGGAAAATTGTCAAGAGACATGTCAGCCCTTTCATCCAAAAGAATATGCAAAACAAACAAAAGAACAAAACTTTTCACTTGCAGAGCTACATACAAGTATTTCAACATAGTTGGAACATACAAAATGTATGTGCTTTTTAAATAATAACAGCCACAATGATAACAGTAGTAAAAGAATATGGCACTTTTCACTCAGTTATCCAAGAGATGGCTACCTAAGGCTGACCAAAGTTCTCAGACTTGCCTATAGAGTATGAATAAGATGCTTACTCATAAAATTAGTAACATTTAGAATTAAATTCCCTGATTTGCATGATTTACTCTATTTCACAATAAAAATGCTTTTGAAAATCACACTTTTCTGATGTCTGCAACTTTTTTTCTAAAGTAAATTTCTTTGGAATTAACATAAGTACCTTGAAGTAGAGATTTATACATTTATTCATTTCTATCTTTGTAGACAAAATGACTTCTATAAAAAATCTGGCCAGGATTGCAATCATTTTATACACCATATGCTTTTTTACAAACTCTCATGGAAGACCAATGATGTAAGTACATTATTATACATTTTCAAAGTTTGGAGGATGACTTCAGCTGTTATTGAGAACCTGGTTTATTTGTCCATATCTAAGTTTATGTGCATGCGAGTCTTTCTGCCTCTGCTGTTGAACCCTTTTGCCAAGCTGGCCAACTTCAGTCCTCTAGATATAGTTGTGGAAATTTCAGATACTCTTGAGTTCTTCAACAATTTTCAAAAATAAGCAGCTGAGCAGAGGGAGAAAATTCAGACAAGTGTTCTCTTATGAATATAACTAGTTAAGCTGAATTTCTCATTAGACACTTTTGGAGGTTTAGACAGAAGAGACACTTTTTTACTATGTGAGAATCTACCTGGAACTGAGACACAAATCCAAACTCCAGTGCTCACCAAAAACTATGTTTGGATAAAAGCCACAGTTTTATTAATCAGTTACCTATTACTGTATGAGCCCTAAGCTAATCTAAAACAGCTAAAATAAATTATAAATGTGCAGTCAAAAAATATTGTCACGAAACTGGACAACTTTTGGTGCCTTCTCAGCAATATATCCATTACTGATAACAACTCACGATCCACCCTCCTCTTCTCCAGATGTCATTTCTATTAGAAAGGTAGGTTTTAAGCCTCAGTATTGTGATACCTCTCAGAAGTTCCCAAACTCAAGGTTTTTGAGTAAAGATCAAGAATTCAAGAAGGGCCACTGTGAGTCTCTTTCTTTGCTTTTCTTTCACACAGGAAAAGATCAGTGAGTGAAATGCAATTAATGCATAATCTTGGAGAGCATCGACACACTGTGGAGAGACAAGACTGGCTTCAGATGAAACTGCAGGATGTGCACAGTGCCCTTGAGGATGTTCGGACCCAGAGGCCTCGAAACAAGGATGATATTGTCCTGGGTGAGACAAGAAATAGGAGGCTGCTCCCTGAGCACTTGCAGAAGAAATCTATTGATCTGGACAAAGCTTACATGGATGTAGTCTTTAAGACAAAGCCATAATGAAAAAAGTCAGAGCATTATGTCTGTCCAAGTAAGCATGTATCTGTATATCACTGATCAAGTAGGGCATTTAATTATTATTTATTCAAAATGCAATAAGGTTTAAAGGCTACATTCAAGAGTATATTCCCACTGAGCTAGATTTTCATAATCAAATAATAAAATGTATTTACAGTTCGCCCATGACCATTGCTGCTAATTTCTAATATCTTTTAAAATACATCATAAATTTCCAGCACAAAAAGAAAAAGACACCCAAAATAGTATGAAAGTTGAAAAATCTTTTAGGACTAATTTTACTACTCCTACATGGACAACATTTGCATGTAATCACTGTGAATAAATGCAGTAAAACCTGCCTCCAGAACAGGGCATCATTTTGCCTAGAGCTAAATTTTGTTTATACTAATAAAAATATGTAAAACTAAGCCCATATTTATATTCAGAACAAGGCCTAAAATCAGTTGAGCATTAATTACTTAGCCAAAGCTGCATGATAATAATTTAGGATGAAAGAGTGCAAACATAAAAAAATTAAAGTAGGAAGGTAAACCTTAAGATTAAAGTACAATGACAGAAAATAAATTCTGTACGAAACAGAACATATAATTAACTTCAGAAACAGTAGAAGCAAATATGGTAGCATGGCCTTAACTATAGAACTGTACCAGACAATTACAGCTGAAACAAAGATCTTCCAATATATATTTTTGTCCCTTATTTTCTCTGTACACTAACTATGAATGTTGCATTAGCCTTGATGTGCAAGTTGGGGTTTCTTTTAGACCAGTGTCTCTGATTAATAAAATTACTCATGTTCGTATGCAATTTTTTTGAACAATTGGGTTCTCAGATTGCCAAATCCCCAAATAAGAACCACTAACATGCAGAAAGAAACCTGGAAGAGGAACCGTTAGCTGTAATACATTAAAACTGTAAGCAGGACTCAGAAAGAATCAGACATAAATATGGATTTAAAAAAGACAATGATGATTTTAGAAAAGTAGCAAATACAACATTATTTTGAATGGTATATGCACATAGGTGCTTAGGACAATCAATTATTTATGACTAATAAGAATGTCTCCTCAGTAGGACTAATGGCAATTGCCTCCCAGTTTGTCATTGACAGAGGTCAAACCTAGAAGAATTGATACTCATAGGCAAAGTGTCTATATGGATGCTCCCATATTGCTTCTTATTTGTTTAATGTCTAGCACACCTTGGGGAATCTGCTGGAGGCTAGAAAGGTACTTGCAACTAGGGAACTGTAGTTCACAATCTTGGCTATACTTTTAGTAATGTAAAGGGCCTTATGCTGCAAGAAGGTATGTACCTGAGCATGTGGGTGCTGTCCATGCCACTTGTCCATTTCTAGAATCAAGGCCTTAAAGCGCACTTTCTATTTATTCTTTTATCAGACATCTGTGCTAACTTAAAGAAAAAAAATTGCATTTTTGTACCTATATCTCACTTGTGTATTACCAAATAAAGTGGACCAAAAGCTCTTGGGCATTATTTCAAAGCATAATAACAGACTGACCTGTAACTTTTCTGATATAATCTAACCTTTGATAGCAACTTGACCTTCTTGGCTGCATCTAACTTTGACTGCTGTACATACTGCTGTTTGATATCGCTCAGCTCCCTGTTAAACAGCACAGATCATCTGACTCCTCACCTAGTTAGTACATTCTCACAGCCTTTTTGCAGGTTGCTTGGCTGTCATTGTTCTGCTAGCAGATTCCTAGAACTGTGTGGTTTATCTCTGTGGTTCTTGTTAAAGGATGGGAAAGAGAATCTGTTAACAGATTCATGTTTTGCTGTATATTGTAGCAAAATTTCTGTCTTGTATCAGGCATTTCAAAGACACAAATCTTTGCACTCTTGCCCCCTCTTTTTCCCTCCTCTCGTGAATGAAGGTAAGGTGTACAACTTACCTAACATTCCCTGCCCGAAGCAGTCATACCTGCTAATGCCATCAGGCAAGTCCAGCAGTGAACACTCACTGAATCTTCAATGAATTTATGCCCTGAAAGGGAAGGATGTTCTGTAAGATATATAAGATGTATATGAGAAGCATCGGCTATATAGTTCCACTCCCTGGAGTCTGAGAGTAAACTTGTCAACTGGTCCAACAGTGGCTTAGAACAGCATTTTTTTTTTGAGACTCAGAAGACCCACAGTGGTAGATCTTCATGGTGGGACTACAGCAAAACATCTACCAGGCAACCTGACAGTGCACAAAGGAGATGAACGTTCAAGTTCTGGCAGAAATCTTTCCCATTCTCTTTCTCGTCCCAAACTCTCCACCAATTCCAATTTGCTTCACTACACTCACTGCCTAGAGTTTACAGAGTCCTTTCACCTGACGTGGAAGCCAAGCTCTGCATGCGTTTAATAATGACAGAATATCTTAGAAAAGAGACAAATTCTGTCTTTAGATATGAACACACCTGAAGCTTGACACTGTTTTGTGCTCCCCACATGAGGCGTGCAGAGGGCTTAAGTGTTACCACAGTAACTGTGTCACTTCAGTACACTGAGGGTGCCAGTGATGTGCAACATGACAGCTCTGCTGGGGTATCATATAAGAAAAGCCACTAATCACACTGCTGAATAGACTGCAGATTACAGAGACTCTATGTAAGCTTCAGGGCTGTGCAGACAAAAATTAGAGTATTTCTGGTGCCAGATGGATGGTGGGGCTGTGCTAGAGGCCTGGGTGCAGGTTACCCGCTGCCATGTAAAACCAGTAACGGCTGTTCCTCAGAACACTTTGCGTATGAACACAGACAGAGCTCCCGCCGAGCGACGCCTGCTTCGCCACCATCCCCTCAGCGCAGGCCCGCGGGGAACCCTGCCTCACCTTCTCCCAGCGCTCCGAGGCGGCAGGCGGGAGCCCGCCAAGTGCAGCTCTTCTCGCCGGCGGGCGGCGCTCGCTCTCCAGCGCCTGCTCCCAGGCCCTCACATCGGCAGCCTCACCCGCGGCCGAGGCTCCGCCTGTTCGCCGCACACTCAGCGGCGACACGCGGCGCAATTGCACCTGGCCTACGCCCGCTGCCCGCGGCGCGGCACCGGCCTTCAGGGCAACCCCAACGCCGCCGCCGCCGCCGCGGCCAGCACTGCAGACACCGCCCCTCAGAGCGCAGACCCGCCCCTAGCAACGGCGTCGCTGGCGCCGCCTCAGCCCGCCCTGCTCCTCAGGTGTCGTGAGATCTCGGCGCCGCGGTCGCCTCCGCTGCGTGTTGGGCGGCTCTCGCGAGAGCTGGCGGCGACGGCTGCCGTGCCTGGGTGCAGCGGACGGTGACGGCGGCGGACGGTGGCGCGGCCGCGGCCCCGCGTCGGTGAGTGGGGAATGGGGGCACTGCGTCGGGACGCGGTCGGGTCCGCTGAGGGCCGGGCTCAGTCGGGCTGCGCCGAATGCCGCTCTGCGGAGGCCTGTGCCGGGGCTGCCGGGCCGTTTCCTCGCGGCAAGGGCCGCTGCTGTTGGGATCGAGCCGGTGAAGGATGCGGGTGGCGACGTGCCCCTCTGGCCGGCCTCTCGCCTGCGGCTCCTGGTCTGTGCCCTCTTGAGTCTTGCGGCAGAGCCGGCCTGTCCGTGACTGCGCCGTGTGAGTGGCGGCGGCCCCTACCCTTGGGGGAGACCCGAGCGGCGCCCACGGTCGTTTCAGAGTGCTTCAGGTGGCCTCCTGGGCCGTGCCTCGGGTTTCCCTGTCTCCTGAGAGCTGTTGCGCGTCGAAAGCATCGTTTGGTCGCAGTGTCTTGGTAACAGTGTTACGTGTGGTGTCATGAGCAGGCTGAACACTACTCGAAATACTAGTTTTATTCGTCTAATGGTTATTGGCAAAACCTGCAATTCCTGCGAGGGCTGTACAGAAACACTGCTGTTGACGAAGACTGCCTGACAGCGATCGTGTAATCCTGGGTTTGCTTACTTTAGGAAATCCTTGAGCTTTGATTTACCTACTTCAGTGATTTCATAGTGAGTTCAATGTGTTTGTAAAACTTTCCACATAACCATATTTTATTTGCAGAAAATATCATTTTCTTATGTGATAAATGTGTGGTACTACAATTGCCTGTTGCTGTTGTTTAGCATTTCTTCGTTTTCTCTAAATTCACTTTTGTTTCCAGCTATTACTTCTGTGTCTGTTTCCCTTTTATCTCTGATCTCATCAAATGTGTTACTTCAGAACCCTATTCTTGCAGAATTTGGATACAGATCCATCACAGACCTTTTCCAGGTTTGTTTCTGTTAGTTGTCTGGCTCTGTACAGATTGTTGGTTGAGCACTGGGTCTTACTTGTTCTCTACTGCTGTCTGCTGCTTACAGATGTTTAAATAAGAAGGGTACATGCTTGAAACCTGTCTTCTCAGTGGCCTTTTGACTGTCATCTCACTTCTCCTTAGTTTTGTTTTGTCATTTTTCTTCATGAATCATCTTCAGTAATTAATTTAAGAGTACTTATCTCTGTTGTTGCTTCAGCTTTGGTGATTTTTTCTCCCCTGGAAAGCCCTCTCTTTCTTTCTTCAATCTTCATCATTTAGATGGTCCAGAAATAAAGATCAGATTCTCAGTTTCAGATTATTCCTAGTTCATTATTTGACAGTTCATGCTTTTTCTTTTGTCAGTAATAAAAATCTGTCCCTGCATCATCTTGTGTAGGTTACCATTAATTCCATAGCCTGCACACAAAAGAAACTGGATGGGTTTTGAAAAATTATTTCTCTGTAGTTAAGGAAACCTATACTACTGTGTTTGTTTTGCAGGTCTGTCAATGTGGTTTTGTTTTTTGAGTAGATCTCTTTCTTACAAAACATCACAGAGAATTTTCTATTCAGATACGCGAATTTCCTGTCAAAAATCTTCTTGCATATCACCTCTTGATGTGTACCATTTCTATCTCAAAGCCTCATAGTCTATTGCATTCTACCTGTGGTTATCATTGCCATCTACTGATGATGCTGTTCTTACAAGACTATTCTTAGCATTTTCAGCACGTGTTTGTGTTTGAGCTTTTGCCCAGTGTGTTAATTCCAGGGAAACTGGAGATTAAGAAAGACAAGTTAAAGCAGCTCTCCTATTCATTATTAGATTTCTTCTTGAAGCCCTGTTTTCCTTTCAGGCCCTACTGGATTTGAAAACTATGAACAGCTGATATGTCATAAAACTGCTTATTGAATTAGTCACAGATATCATCACTGTTGGGTTTTCTGTCACCTTTTGTTATAAACTGTTTGCTTTCATAGATTGTACACTTGAGGCTGCAACTGTATCATCCTGTATGCACACACAAAACGCAATCTCATTACGTGCCAATTTCTTTCAGCACAGCTTTCCTTTAGCAGTGTTGTTTAAATCTTGACTTGGTGCTGTTGCTTATCAATAAAAGTATCTCTTTAAAATACATATAAGATCAAAAGCTAATTTAGAATTAATTTAAAATATGAAAGATTATTTGAGATTTTCTTACTCAAGGAGTTGTATTGCTACTACTGGTGACAATCATGTGTGTTTCTTCAAGGAATATACCTGATGCTCTGTTTCATGCTATTCATCTTGTTGCTGATGCTGAGTGTTACAAACCTTTATTCTATCCACTTTCTATTTTATATTTGGGGGCCACAGGGGATGAGAGTAGTAGTACTGGTGAGAAATTAGGCTCTTCTCCTTTTTTCCTGCAGTGATAACCATGATCCTTCTTTTGTGTGGGTGAAGTTGCTTAATTCACTGAGCTTTTTACAGGTAGACCTAGGCTGATTTTGCATGATGAATCCTTATACAGAGGAGGAGTTGGGAATCATCTGCCTCTTCCTTTTTAAGCTTTCAGTATCAAATGTGGTTTTTATTATTGTGTTCCATTTAGGAATATCATTGGCTTCTTGTGACTGCTCTTTTATTTATTGGTTTACTCCTGTTGACATCTTACTTATTAAGACAAGCTTCAGTCCTTAATGTTGAGACTTTGTTGCAAAGGATGATAATTTATGAAGCTACTTTATGTGGCTGTATTGTGGCTCTTGTCTGCACTGGTTTGCAAGAAACTCACTTGGCATGTATGGCTTTGTGTGACATATGGTATTTGCGTTATGAGCATGTGTACTTTGAACTCTGCTTCTTAATTAGGATGTAATGTCGCTGTGTTTGCATTCCCAGTTAATCTTACTTGTGAGTTATTGTTGCTTCTTTGTGCTTTGATGACTAAAGGCAGTGAACAGCAGACTGTCACCCTTACAGAAGGTCTAACTAATCTGAATCTTGGGAGTTTAACAACTAATGCTAGGTTTTGTCTGAGCTGGTTATTTATCTATTGGATCTTGCCATATATCCTGGTTCAACTTTACACTCAGGTTCACTTCTGGAGCAGGTTAGAGCCCATGAGCTTCTGAAATCTTTCCTGTTTTAGAAAATGCTTCTGACTGCTGGAGTGATCAGTTTCATTCTGCCTGATGAGCTGGTGTCCATAAACCAGCATCATGGGCCTCTGCCTCAAATCTTCAGGCTGTTTTAATAATGTTTTTTTAGTAAGACTCTGGAGCTTTGCAGCCCTGCAAGTATTCAGTGAATATGGTATAGTAGTCTGGTATGAAACATAGTGATATTGGTTGAGATTAGCTTAACTTGAAGTCTTTCCTGAAAGATTTCCAAGGAACATTTTCATTCCTCACTTGCAGTACCTTGAGGAGTGCAAGCCCTGCATCTCACGAAAGTGTAGATCCACTTCTGCCCAGTGTGTGATATTGTCTGTCGTGTTTAGTGTGCTGTGCGTCTTTTGTTCATTGTGTTTTGTTACAGCACAGAACTGAACATCTTCAGGTATTATTTAACATTATCTGTTTGGCAGCTATCATAACTTAGCATATGATGCATCCTCTCATGAGAGTGCAGGCACATTAATTACTTTATTTTGCAATACCTGGTCTGACTCTACTACATCACATATTGGTATCTCAATGGGCATCTGTGTTTACCATTCCTTTGTATTTCATAGTCCACAACTTTGATAAATTAGTGATGATTCTGACTTCAAGTTGAGGTTAGCAAATCTGAGGTGTTCTAGCTGTATGTGTTGAAAGCTTTGAATATTAAAGTGTTTCTTGATTTCCTGTTTTGTACAGTTTTTCCTTGTGATAATTTTCTGGAGTATTAACTTTCTGCAGAGGGGTAAGAAATATTTTCTTGCACCTGGATACTTGCTTATTAGCTAATTGGAATGGCAGTCAGTTTGGCCAATATGGCAAATACTGACAGTATTCTGTGATTTACAAAGGGTAGTTGGATTTGGTTTTGTGGTTTGTCTTTTTTTTGTTTATTCAGTTGTTCGTGAAATTTTTTTGGGGGCTGTTGTCTATGTTTGTTTGGGTTTATTTTGGTTTCAGTCTTTATTTCATGTGGTCTCAGTACCTTCCCCCTTTACCAACATTTCGAAAGCAGTTCTTTGATTTTGTAGTTCATGTACTCTTGTGGCTTTAGGGTTTTTTTTTATGTACATGACCAGAATGTTCAGCAAAAAAAGCTTTCTTTATTGCCCACAGTGTGAATACATTAAAAATACACGTTTAGATCCATAGTCAAATTATTGTTTTCTACTGCAGAAAAAAAAAGTGTGTTTGCAAAAGTGTTAATCAGGATTACTTAATTAGTTTACAGAATTTATACAACATTTGCTAATGGGAAATTCCTCTTCTCAATAGAGAAAAGGAACTAAAAGTATTCCTGATTTATGGGCTTACAGGTTTGTTAATCCCTAAAATACAATTGGTAAATTACAAGAAGAAAAAAAATTGTCTGTGTTACAGCCACTTGTTTCTTAGGAAGTCTCATTTGTTAAGGTCCTGCTAAGCAGGGGCTGGAGGGAAGACCATTTATTGTTCAGGTTCATAATATGACATGTTTGGAACTGCATTAGAAGTTTCACAAGATGTGGCTCATTTTGAGTTGTGTGCCAGTTCAATACTTCATCAGTGACACTGCTGGGGATCCTCACGTGCTTTAAGCTGGGAAAAGGGGAATACCGTTGTTCATGAGGAGCATTCCCATGTTCTTTCTGTCCTGTGTCACCTATTGTTTATAATGGCTTAAGTGTGTACCTGCAGAGCAAAGCAGAGAAACTGATCCTAGCAGACTGAGGAACTGATCCAACTTGAAACAATCTTTTTTTCTCTTGAAGTGGATGTGAACTTATACTCTTCTGTTGCATCTGTTGCTTTCATTAAATGAAAGATGGGGAGAAGGCAGATAAGTGTAAGGCAGTTTTAGAAAGTGACTCTAATATATTCTTTGTGGTATATTTCTCATGAACCCAGCTGCTGTCTTTCTAGTACAAAAGCTGAATTCAAATGCTGACATTTTACCTCAATGAAGCAAATTAAGATTTAACTCCTGGGTATCAACCTGTTTCCAATAAGGTACCTGCTTTGGTCCACACCTGAGAGGAGGCTGAGGTGTTTATAGATGATTTCAAATTATTTTAATGTTTTAGATTGTTTTAAAGAGAAAAGAGAGTTTTTGGAAAAACTTGAAGCATATTGTGCTAAATTAGCCTGTCACTGTGGTGCTTCAGCAAATACAGGAGGGAAAACAAGACATGATAGTAGTCAGTAGGTGGGAGTGATTTCAGAATGGGACTGTGATATTCCTCTGGGAGATGACTCATCTTTGCTGCTTGTTCTAAACCATGTTGTTACCATGAGTAGTAGCAAGACTCACTGCACATCTTGCTCAGGTGACTCAGTCTAATGAACACAATTTATTTCTATTCAGGATAAAAAGTGTCTTTTTTTATTTGTCTATGAAAGAGGTACAGCATATGGCACCGAAGTTCTGCTGCTGAAGTAACTCATGACTGGATTTATAAATCAGCCTTCCTTCCCCTTGTCTAATTAATAATGTCCTTTCTGTTCTAAAATAGGTTGTGAGTTTCTCTTTTTTAAGCATTTGAACACACCTGATGTGTGTAAATTCTGTAACCTGTGTTTTTGTGGTATTATCACATGTTGACTGTGCTTTGATAACCTGAATTTCCACGCAATGCACAATGACACTTTTTGGTTGTGGTGGGTTTTTTTGCATGAGATATTTGAGTATTTCCTGTGATTTATTTTTTTTTCCTTTTCCTGACTCTATATGGATGCCTGACCATGAGTCTTCCAATCAAAGTGTGCTTAATTATAGAAACTCTCAACAGGAAAAAAAAAAAACAGGTCTGTGGTGGAGGTTGTATATTTGGCATAAAGTGGTTTTTTTTTTGTGTTAGAACTGAATATGAAGGAAAGACTCATATGGAACTAAACATTTTTAATAAGTTTGTTCAGTACTGTTCCACTGTTACAAAAATGTTTGAGCCTAAATTTAGCCAAGAAAATTTTAATTAGTCAGAAGAATTTTTCATTTTCCATGACTAGAGGGACAACTTTTAAAAAAGAAGTCTCAATTCCCTTGGGACTTGCTTCCAAAAAAGATAAATTCCAGTGAATGTAATAATATAACTAAGGGGGTGGTGTGTCTGAAATATTTAGCTTAAAATTTTACAGAAACATAGTAGGCTTATCTTTCCTTTAGAGATAGATAAGCCTTCTAAGTAATTTGCCATTTTTTTAACAGATGCTGTACAATTGTCAGCTGTTCACTTCTGGCTACTTTTTTTTGCAACCAGGTCATTCTAAACTATACAACTCTCTTGACGCAAGTATCACTTATAGATATGACGTGAGCATCAGTCACTTAAGATTGGCTGTCTTTATTGACACACATTTGTTGTAACTACGAGAGAATTTTAGTGCAAGTTGAATGTAGTAGTGTCAAGTAAGGGTAGGCTTATAATGATTTTTTTTTCCATGTAATTTTGCTGCAAAAGTCAGTGAAACTGAGCATTTCTAAGGATTGCTGTTCATTGTCTTTTGGAGTAAGGACTCTTATATAACTGTTTCTTAAACTTAATTCTGCTTTCCTCTTGGGTAGCTATTCAAATGGTAAATCTTCTACAATTGGGATCTTTGAACTCATTTTGTCTATTTGAAAGAAAATTATTGTGTGTTTGCTTTGTATTTTATAACCAGTGAATTTTCTGTTCAGATACAGTGAAATTAACTGTAGCAACATCAAAGTTATTTACCAATTGATATAGTTTATTCCTTATAACGAAATATTTTGTTAGTGCAGGTATCAGCAAAATGTATGGAATATTATTGTCATGCAATTTAGAGATTATGCTTCTCTATGTCCTGATTTCTGTGATTGTGCTTTAAAAAAGCCCAACATCTAACACACTAAATTCTGCATGTCTGATTTTTTTTTTTTTTTGGATGTGTGGCGTTGTTTAAAGGTAAATACTGCTCTCTTAATGTAGGTTGTGAGTGCTGCATGTGTGCTTTTCAGAGCAGTAGTGTGAGGAAGCTGGCAGTGGAATGGCAGGACGGCCTCATCCTTATGACAGTAACTCCAGTGATCCAGAGAATTGGGATCGGAAATTGCATAATAGACCTCGTAAACTTTGTAAACATTCAAGGTAGGTGCTGTGTACCATCTGTTGCATCTCAAGAACTATGAATAACATTCCTTCTAAAGGATACTGTATCTGGTTGTGGCAAGTCCTGTCATAAATTTTGGAGTTTTTAAAAGGAATGTTTCCTAGTTCTCTTAAAAAGTATTTTGTCACCAAACTGGTTTGTCAGCTTCCCTAATCTGTGCTTAGATTTGTTTTGCTAGGTGTGGGATTTTAGCCTTTTCTAATAAAACTGAACGTCTTGGGTGTATCTCAAAACAGTAGCTGAGTGGCTAAATAAGTCCTTTTTTGGGGGGGTGTTTATTATGAGTTACTTCCTCTTCATCACTTTTGAGTTGTTGGTGCTCTTCAATTAAGTAGTGTACTTAAGATGTGCAACTTGTTCACCATGATAACTATCAGTTAATAGTTGCTTGCATGAAAGTATCACGCTCTATAGCACTTTCTTTATAAAGCTGTGTGTCAGATCTGGGTTTTTGCCTGCATGTCTCACTGTAAGACTGTTTTTCAATGCTTATTGATTTGAGGACATTATGAAGTGAAACAGCAGATACTGTTAAAAAATGAACTAAGGCAGTTAGTCATCTAGCAAGTGTATGTGAAGAAGCATGTTGCTGGAAATATAAGCATCCAAATAACTGTGTATCTTCCAAGTACTTTGCCCTTTTAGAATTGCTAAATATAACTGAAGAATCTCGGTTAGCTGGCTAAAATTGTGATTTAAGCTTTCACACTTGTGAGATGATGGTAAAAGAGCTAAGGTACATGATCAATTACAGCAACTTAATTCAGTTTTTATTGTATAGATTTGGATAAATTGGACAAGTGTTGCCTGAAGTATTCTATGGGCAGTTAATATTGTGGGTTGTTTTCTTGTCATTATGTCTTGGATAATTGAGAGATATCCAAGAGAGCAGGAAAAGAGAATGCACCAGTAATTGAAAGGCTCACAGGGAGACCCAAGTAATTATAGGCCTGTCTGTGGTGTGAATAATGGAATGGTTAACACAGAACTGAAGAAGGGTGGCTGGTGCTACTGGTCAGCTATGGAATGTAGCTTTGTTCAGTTGATGATTTCATTAAGATGATGGTGTCTGGCAAATGCTTGATTTGTGATTCTTATTTAGGATCAGAACGTGACGCTCTTATCAGCAAATGAACAATATAGATATAACAGGGCATTGTGTGCTAGCTGAGGGCTGCTCACTGCCAGGTCTCATAGTGTGACTGAAATGAGTGATTCATTGCTGATTCTGGTTCACGTAGTTATCTCTGATCCCATGCTACCTCCCATGACTGGTCATCTGGAATAAAACCTAGAAGATGTAGATGACCTGGAAGCTGAAACTAGGTAAATCCAGCCCAGAAGAAACAGTGCACATGTCTTACCATGTGTGGTCTCTTGTGGATTATCTGTCTGGGGAAATGCTTAAATAAAAAGTTGATCAGCTTTCTGGAAAGATGATTTGATGCAGATAATAGTCTGAACAAAGTCTATAGGCTCTGCCTTTCAGAAAGACTGCTGTTGATCCCTTTGATACAAAGCTATGAAACTATGCCTCTAAAATAGCTGCAGCTAAGTTGAACATGATTCTGGCAAAACACAATTTGTGTTTCCAGTAAATGATCAACAGCTAGTCTTTTATGACAGTTTTTCATGTGTCTGGTAGGGATGCTGTAGCCAAGCTATTATCTGAATAGAACTGCTTTGTTAAAGTGTTAAGTACTTCGGTCTTACTTGATTTCCCTTGTGAAATATGCTTTGTTATTATAAGGAAAAACATACTTAAGGTCTGAAAAAGGTAATGGTGAAATAAAAACTTTCAAAGGGAGTAATATTTAAGATGGATGTGTAGCTTGTCATTTGTTGGTGCTTTGGAGTGCTTAATCCTCCAGCCTTAACATTCTTAAAATAGCTTAAATAATTTTCTGGACTCATAGAAATCATAATCTAGGACTGTGAGCCATCCTTATGTGTGTAAGGGTTATGTAGGAGCAAAGAGAGCCACAGGGCTTGGCTTCCTTCACTGTGCTGTCCGTTTAGATCAAAGGATGTGTGGCAAAATTAGTGGGGTGTATGTCCTAAACAATTACACATCTGAGCATGGCATCTTTTTCTCTCTAGTTTGAGTGTCTCCTTTTTGAAACCTCTGACAAGTTGCTCTGTCTTTATCTCCTTTTTCTTACTTGTTCTGAGATGGGCAATGTAATGGAAAACTCAAAAGGGAGAGATGCAGAAAATAAGAATTAAAAATACATTGCAAATTATCCCTGGTATAAATCTAAAGAGTGACAGAATGAAATTATATGGTGTTAAAGATGACTGTAACAAGTGATACAAGCAATCTTGCTTGTCCAAGCTATTACAAACATCTTTGAGACTCTTTTCATTTAAGTACCCAAATAAGAGAGAAGAAAACTTTAGTTTACATGTGGTTCCTCAAACTGTGGATAAGGTTGAGGTAAATGATCTCTGAATTAATGTTTGCATTATTAGGTATTGCTGTTCTGACCTTTCTATTTTACTTTTCATTGGTTATTAGCTTCCCACATGTACTCTATAGTGTTATTTTTGTTGTTGCTGTTGTAACTCTTGAATTCTAGTTCTGTTGTACCAAGTACTTTCTCTGGTATTGTGGTAAAAAAATTTGTGTCTTTAATTTGCCTTCTCTTTAATATTTTGCCTGGATTAAACTTTCTAAAGTGCTTCTGGTTTAGTTTCTTGCTTCTTCATTCTGTTTAGATAGTGTTAGATTCAAAGTCCTGCCTGTCCTGCTGTATTAATGAACAAAATGTGGCTGTGATGTGATTCTGTTGTCATGACTCCTGAAAATCTTCAACATCTTGGAAAAAAATCCTGTATGTGACAAGTTATTGTGTAGGTGCTGAATGCTGAGAACTTTTTCCCTAATATTTTTCATGCTGGGAGGATGCATTCAGGGTCTGTGAATGGAAGTGCTGCTTCCCTAAGCAGTTTGTAAGAACATGAAGCAACCTCAGAAGGGTTCTCTTCTTGTATCTGGAATCATATCAGAACATATCATCTATTCTCCACTGCAGGACAGGTTTTGTTTCCCTTCATGAACATCTTATAGTGTGAGGCAGATCTACAGAATGTACAACATGGAAATAATTGGGCATGCTTTTGTCACAAACTTGGGTCATAGTCTGTGAGTTACTGTGCATCATCTTTAACTACAAACATTCCTGCTTTTAATTGCAACCTGATACTGACAGATCTGGAACTCTCCATACGTATTTTATTGGCACCAGGATATAGATTTCTGAGAAGAAACGTGGCTCTTGAGTTTCTTAATTTTGAAAAAAGGATGAGAGACCAAAAATCAAAGTTTGAGTAGAAACTGGCATTCGTTTATGGAGGTTGTGTGTTTGGGCAGCTTGGCGGAAGTCATAAGGTGTGAATGTGTATGTGCCTGAAGGTCGGTTCCTTGCTGCCTGAAAAATCCATTTGACAACTGAATGCTCATGGGATTTCTCTATTGCCTTCCTGAAGTGGAATTGAATTACTAAGAAATATGTTACTCATGGTTAAGAGAGCCTCTGAAGACTAAAATTATGTGAATATTTAATTATCTTGGAGAAGGAGAGTGTCCACAGTGTTGTGGTGAGCTGAGGGGAGATCCTGTAGCACTCCCCACACTTCAGTGGAGAGAGTTCTAAGTGCAGGCAGGGCCCCATGTTATGTATGACTGCTGGTGTATGCTACCACAAGATTTGGGTGAATGCACATCCTAGCCTGAAGGGCAGTTTTATGGGAATCTGAAGTCAGTCCATCCACGGCATGTACTTTGTACCTAAAACAGGAGTTAAGGAGAACAAAACATGCTAATTCTGCTACAAGAGAGGACCCTGTGTAGGAAACCAGTGCTGAAAGAACCTGAGTGTACTTGATGGGGAAGGAAAAAAAACTGGGAAAGAAAGCATACTGGAAAAAGCTTCTATTTAATTTATTGTAGGCATGTCTTCCATGGCTTACTGTGAAGGGAGAGTAAGAGTTAGAAGACTACGACTGTTATTCTATCTCTGGGGCATGGGGGGTGGTGGTTGTTTGACCCTCCCCCACAAGACCCTAAAAACGAGAGAAAACTCACTGACTCGGGTAGCTTGAAGTGCATGATCAGAAATTTTCCTTCTAGCTAAAGAGCTGGCTATTCAGACTGTAATGCCAATCTTCTCCTGCCTTCCTAAGCACAAGTCTCTTGTTTTTCTTAGTTTATAACATCTTTTGCTGAACAATTCCCCTTATTCCTTCAGCTTTCATCATATTTTAATTTCCACTTTACTGCTTGTGACATCTTGAGTTTTATTTATTGTAAGACTTGCTTTTAAACTATTCCTCCAGTGTATTGTTACTCCTTAAAACAGCCTACAGATGTTCTAAAAATAATCATTAAAAAAACCCCAAACCTGTACCATAATGCTTACTTAATCCTCCCTCAAAGAAAAAAAAAAACTTTGGAAACTTGTATCCTTCTGCATATTAATTTGCTGGCTTGGTTTTTTTGTGCTTGGTGGACTTCACTTGTCAAGCGTTTAGTCAGCTACTGATGTGAAGATGCAGTATGTCAGGACTTAGTGAACTGATTTCTGATCAGTAAACATAGAGATTAGTGTAATTATAAACTAATACTTAGATTCCCACTAAATGCAGTACATTTACTGGAAAAGGGGATGCTTGTAGTTAAAACTGGAGGCTATGCTGCCTTGTTCTCAAAATGCTATTGCTCTTCCTACTGATGAACTCAGTGAAAGGTGAATTAATTTTAAATATTAATCCAGACAGACTTTACAGGAACAAATTAACCATCCCCTGAAACTTGCATGGATTCGTCTGTCTGGAATGATCATGAGCACAAATGAGAGATGTGACAAGAGAAAGTTAGCAATAACCTTTTCAGATGTGCTGTTTGTGTGCTGAAGCCCGACAAGCTGGCAGGACTAGAAATAGCTTCGCAGATGGTACTTGGCACGGTACCGAGCAGCTCTCCTCTCGCACGCTCCCCTCCCTGCCTGTCAATTGCGGTACCCAATGGCTGCTTAGAGATGGGGAAACAGCAAGTATGAATTCAGCTCACAGGAGGCTGTGAGGTCAGACGTCAGTGTTGCACTACGCATGGCTGAGTCAGTGACTGTGAGAAATTGAATTGAATTAGTATCTAGAGGGGTTTGCGTCTTTGAGCACTTAATGGACTGTATAGCTACAATCTCTTATCCTTGAGGGGAAGGTGATGGAGGAAAAAGTAAAGCTCGACGATGGTGCAGTGAACTACTGAAGAAATGATGGAAATACCAAATATGCTGAACTTAACAAGTAATGCCAAAGGATGCTGATCTGGCTTTCAAAGCTGCCTTCTTGGAAGGAACAGAATTCTTTTGTGCTCTGATTTCAAAATTATTCCCATGCTTTTGTGTTTCCTCCCCGATAGATACAAGAGGAAGGTGCGTATCTGTTAACAGGAATAATCTATGGGCATTATTCAGAAGAATGAGGAAAAGGAAAAGTACTGTCCTTTGTATGCACTGGTCAATTGAAACGTCTGCTGACAAAGAACAGACTTCGGGGGGAGGAAGAGGGGCATAAGCATTGTCATTGTGTAAGTCCTAGCATACGAGCAGAACAGATTTCTTTCTTCTAAAGCCGTTTAGGATTGTATCTATAACTTAGTGTATTAGATAAAGCTCTCTATCTGACAAGTGTTGATTGTGTGAATCATCCCAGGAAATCACTGGATCTAAGTTTGTGTTTTGGGAAAATGTACATTTTAGATAAAGGGAGATTAAAGGGTCTTGGTTAATATTCCACTGCTGCACCCTTCTCATTTAAATAAGGTGTTAGAGTGGTTTGTGGGGTAATAAGTATATTGGTTTAGCACCATAATTCTGTGTAGACCAGCCAGTTTCATAAACCAGGCATCTTTATTGGCAGTATTCTGTAGAATGCATATGTAATTCTTGTATTTGAATACATGTTAATTGCTTTGGCAGTAGAATTAATTCAGTTTAATGACTTCTTTTAATAATTAGTAATTGGAGCAGTATGTCATTGTGTATAAAGACAAACTGAAGCCCTCCTTCCACAGATGACTCCAAGGCATCACTAAATGGGCGAACATCTACCTTTTTTTTTTTAAAGACAGCTCTTCCCTTACTGCACAAATAGGAAGCACACCAGTGTGACAAGTGTGGCATTTAGGTGGTACTGTTTTTCCTCCTTTATATCACGTTAAATAGGCTTGCTTAAATAAAACCTTCATATTACTTGGTTTTCATTGTGAGGCAGGTGATTTTAAAGGGAAGAGGCATTTTCTTCACAAAGGAAGAGCTTCCTTGGTCCCTGACTTGAGAGGGAAAATAAATTCGGTCAGTTCTTGAGTGGGTGCAGTGCTAGTGTCCCAGTGTCCCTTTGGAGCCAAGAAAAACTGTATGTTGAATTTGTGAAGATCTTCTTAAAAATATTCATAGGGTTGGTGCTTGTAATTGATGAATTAAGACTGATCTTTCCTGTATAAGCTTTTGAGTTTCAAATGGTTACATATATGAGGCTTTGTCCAGTTTTAGTGAATGAGGCTGCAGGTTTAAAATGTCTATTTGTTTTTTATTTTTCTCTTGTACAGTTTCAGTTTAAATGCAGTATGTTGTTAATCATGCAGGAGAACATTTTGCTTATAGACTGGTGTTCTGCTTCTGTCATTGCCCATGGCTTCCACAGCACAGGTTGCATCTGGTAGTCATCAGCTGGGGAAATTAACTGAAAGTTGACATTGGAAGCACTTCTTTTCAGAGTGAGATGGATATCTGAGGCTATAATGACTTTCTTGGAGGCTTGAAATCATACACTGTGCAGAGCAGCATTGACTGTTGTAGGCTGAATTTACAGATCCATACGGTATGGCAGCCAGGTGCCTGCCGGAGACCAGCAGCTTTCTGGCACTTTTAATTATCAGCTTGAGAAGTGTTGCTGTTGCATCTGCTCCTCATAGTGTTTCTGTGAACCACAATGCTTCCTAACAGTTTGCAGTTTGCACAAGTGGGATAGCTCTGTTTTGCCATCACTGTAGGTAGGCAGCAGCATCGACACAGCTGTGGAACTCCCTAGTGAATGCCAGTTTGGCTTGCCTGTGTTACTGGGGACAGATTTGTAGTTCAAATCCACACATTGATAGTATTGAGCGAACAGTTTTTGCATTTCCCTGCAGAAACAACCTCCTGTCCACAGTGGCTCTGTTAGAGAGGGAAAACCAGGTTTTTCTATCAAAAACATCAAAATTATTTGGTAATTCTGATTAGCAACTTCTAAAGCTTCTTTACAGGAAAATACAAGACACAGCTCTTCTTTCACACATGCTGGACACAGATGTAACTCATTTTTCCAAATAGAGTAACTCAGTGAGATAGTTTTCCTAGTCAAATATTGCAGGGTAAAGCCAGTGACTGTTTCTTCTGTCAGGGTAGGTTCCACATCTTTGTTTTGGTTTTTTTGTTCACGTTTAAACTCACTTTAGTTCCTGTGCTCATTGGAGAGCACAGTTGTACTTCAGTGCTAATATTTACGAGAGTATGCTGAACAAATGGAACCTCAGATTTTGTCAAGTGTGTAGGCAAAGAAAAAAAAATTGTTTGGATATACTGTAACTCGGTGATGAAATTTCAGATTGACATTTTAGGTAGCTGTTATTAAGATGAGTGAAGATTCATGATTCAGATGGTGGCGTTGCAAGCCAAACTGCTTCTGTTTAAATCCTCAGAAATCTTGCAACTTTGGCTCTTGACTTGCGTCTTCCACCTAATAATGCTAACTCTGAGACAGGCACTTTAATCTGTACATTAAAGGGAGAAAAGTACAGCAGAGAAGCAAGCATTCAACTGGTGTGCCCAGCTGCAATTTGAACAGCTCTTTGATATTATTTGCTAATCTGTTTCAGAAGTAATTAGTTTTATTATTTAAGGATCCTGTCATCCTCCAGCTGGTGGCCTCTGCCTCTTCCCTAGTGTGGTGTAGAATTGATGTCTTATGTGTCCATGCTCTGAGGGGGTGGCCATAGCTGGCAAGCAGGAGTCACATTAATCCATGCACACTGCCTCTCTCCTCCCAAACTCCCTGGCTCTATGTACCAGGGCAGAACTAGCTCTCCTTACCTTACAGGAAAGGTGCATCTGAAGTTGGTTTTGCCCTGCATGTTTAGTCCTTTGGTGAAACATGACTAAAGAGGAAGGATGATGCCAGCTGAGTCGTGTTACTTCCGGTAGCACCTGTTTTTCTCAGCTCCCTTAAAGAGATTATTAGGGTTCACCCTACTTCAGCGTGAACTCTGAGTCACTGCTTCGAGGGTCATGTGGCTTTAGATGGTTTTCTGGATTAAGAATTGCATTTTAATTGCTTGCTTGTTAAAGGGCGATCGTGTCTGCTCTGCCAAAATACATGATAAGCCTGCATATCTCTGCAGTGGGTCAGTTTCATTTTCTAGTGTTTGCCTTATTTAAAGAAATCAAAGCACTTTAGCTATTGAGAAATAGTGAGTCATACATTTTGATAGTATAAAATGTGATACCTGCAAAACTCGGTTTTTTCACAGCATGGTTAGAAGTATTATCAGAACTAGGATCACATCGCTGCTTGAGCAGAGGCCTAATCACATGGAGCTTTATTAGGATTTACTGAGATATTTTGCCATAGGACTGCTAGGTATATATTTGAGTATTCCACATGCACACACCCCAAGCAACCAGCCTTGTGGGTGGGATAGTCAGTTGTACCCTGATGTGCAAATATAAATGTGCAGGTGAGACGCAGAGGTTCTTAAAAAAAAACCCAAACCAAATACCTGTCTCTTTCTTGGGAAATTTCAGGTGTAGTACTAGGGAATGTCATCATGTATAAGCAGGAATCCGATTTAGCATTCAAGTCAGGCTTTAATTATAGGTTGTAATCCACGTTTCTAATGAGTCTGTGAATATGCTGTATACCTTTTAGAGTAGTTCTAGGTGTGTATGTAAGGAAGGTTTGCAGATCTCACTCTTGAAAACTTTTGTACATTTCACTTTCATAATACAAAATTTACCTTTGTCTTACAGAGGAGTAAACCAAGGAAAGAGACATGATAGCCATGCTTAAATTCTGTACATCTTTATACATTCAGAATTGCTTTGGGGGTCTTGAGAAAAATTTTGCTTCCTTTTAATTAAAGTGTTTCGATCATCTTTATTCTTGAGCATCTCAGTCATAAGCAAGCCTTGCAGTTCTTTTACCTTATTCAATAGACCTTTGGCTGACTTCACATCCTAAAGATGCACATCTTATTGGAGCATATTTTAAACTTGGCAGGAAACAGAATTGCAGTAGATTCTCACTGCACCAAACTTCTGCTTTATCAGTTACAAGATCTCTCCCCAATTCAAATGGGGTGGGAGGAAGCTTGTGTTCCTCAGCTGCGAGGTATATTCCTTATTCTTTGCATCGTGCAAATACTCATTTTATGCCAGTCTAAATAGCATGAGATCTGTCATAGCCTTTTCTGTTCTGATTTAAGCTCCTCTTCCTATTGGTTGCTGACACATGTCATGCTAGAAGTTCACTTTCTTGAATTATCTTGATTTTTTTTTCTAGTAACGAAAAATAATTTTACTTCAAGGCAACATAAAAAGAGGACATTGTGCCCAGCTTCCTTGTTCACTTCATGCTTCTAAAATTTGTTGTGCTTTGTCTCAGCTAGGTCATTACTCTCCCCTCTTTGTGTTCTTGAATCCTACAGCATTCCTAACAGTCATATTTAAAGTTCCTTGGTAAAAGTTGTGGGGTTTGCAGGCTGTAGAGAAAATGGGGCATTGAGACTCCAGAGGGAAATGATGACCCTTCTTTGTCAGACCTTGTAGCTTCTGTTGCAATTCTTCAGTACCAGAGGCTTTTGGAAAGTTCATCAATTAAACCTGTAAATAAGGAGGGTTATCATGCCCAAGCTTGAAAGGTAAATAGCAAAGGAACTGATTCAGGAATTCCAGTGGAATGCACAGACACAGATGGGTCTGTGTTGTCCTAATACAAGTTATTTGTACTCTTTAAAACAGAAATAGTTATAAGTGTTTTTGGTAAAATTCAAGGATTTTCCCAAACAAGTTTCTTTGGACAAATGACCCCTAACTTTTAATTTCCTGCTGTGTTCAGAATGTTTAGTTTAACAGTAAGAATCAAAGTAAAATCATAGCATCAACCAGGCTGGATGCTTTGTTGGAACTGACTTGCTTGTTCTGGAGGGGATTTTTGTGAACACAGCTTCACAGGCAGGCTGAACTGGTCAGGCAGTGTCTCTGTAGATCAGACAGCAACAGACAAGTAGTTTTTGCTGTCTCCTTAACATTCCAAATTGTTGTTGGTGTTTGTAAATGTGAACATGAGTACAGCAATCTTCCAAACATATATTGAGCGTAAATGCCTTAAAATGTAAATGTATATAGTATCTGAAATGCTCAATGTTTCTCTTGTTTCTGTTTTTAGCACCTCATCTCGTATTGCTAAAGGAGTAGACTACACAAAAATGAGCCTCCATGGTGCAAGTGGTGGACATGAGAGATCAAGGGACAGACGCAGGTCAAGTGACAGATCTCGTGACTCATCCCATGAAAGAGCAGAATCTCAGCTTACTCCATGCATCAGGAATGTTACTTCACCAACAAGACAGTATCATTCTGGTGTGTTCAGATCTATGGTGTTTCAGGATTGAAATTCTTAAACTTAATTATTGTTTTGTTCAAATGATACAATAGAAAACGTTATTTTCTGATGACACAACATGTAGACTTCTTACATGTGCCCTGGGCTGGGAGTATCCTTTTTTGATCATAAGATTTTATTCAGTCTGCAGTGTTCATTCCTACACAGTCTTCTTATTTAGTTCAAATCACAAGAAACCTATTTTTTTGAGAAGATAATTGACTAAATACTTCCTCTTTACTTGAAAGGATTTAGGTATTTAAAAATACAGGAAACAAGTGACCGAGCTCTGTTTGTGTCTTAGAACTACAACACTAACATAGCTTCTATTATATTATGCTGAGTTGTTTTTTCTCTACTGGAGTGCTAATTTTTTGTTGTAAATGCTTTGGGGAGGTGAGGTGTCTTTGTCTAAGTGGTAGAGACTTGAGGATCTTAAAAATGGGTAATTATTGTTGAAGGTTTCTTTAGCTAGAATAGATTTTATTGAAAGCATTTGTACTTAGCAAGTTGCCACATTTCATGCTGGGAAAGACATAAATTGTATAAAGCTCACATAAATCTACAATTTCATTTCCTGGTTGTTTTTTTTTTTGTCCCTTCTCCTTCCACCTTGTCTCCACTGAAGATCGAGAAAAGGATCACAGTTCATCGCGACCAAGCAGCCCTCGTCCTCAGAAGACCTCCCCAAATGGTTCCGTGGTTAGCATGGGCAACAGCAGCAGAAATAGTAGCCAGTCAAGTTCTGATGGGAGCTGCAAGGCTAGTGGGGAAATGGTATTTGTGTATGAAACTGGAAAAGAGGGAGCTCGGAATGTAAGAACTTCTGAACGAGTAACACTCATAGTGGATAACACCAGATTTGTTGTAGACCCTTCTATCTTTACTGCGCAACCTAATACAATGCTGGGCAGGTTGGTATCTTCCTCTTCTTTCTTTTTGTTGTTGATGTTGTTGTTGCCTTAATCTCCAATTGTAGAAGAAAGCCTTACATGCTTTGTAGATATTTAAACTGTTAGTATAGCTAATGAACTCATCAGTTCAGCTGATCTGTTAATGTTTAATATTGCTAGTTTGCAGAGGTCCTTAAGCAAAAATCAGATGTAAGTTCTCTGGTTTTGGCAGAGATGCTAATAGATGTATGTTTTCCAGAGACAGAAGAGTTCGTAAGTAAATTAACATTTCACGATGTATTCATTTCCTTCCATTTTGCTGGGCATTGCATCTATGTTCAGTCTGCTTCATTCCTTATCTTATTTTTAATGGTGGTTGATTCATAGAAGTAGTGAGTATAGGCAGTCACTTTTCAAAAAAGGCAAGGACAAAATCTGAAAGGGATTTATTTTGCTCAGTGGGCCTACCCTGACAGCAGTCAAGCTCAGCACATTTATCTTCTGAAATGCTTTCTTGGGACAGGGGAATGTATAGTATAATAGACCAGAGCCTCTGAGCAAAGAGACACGACAGTCAAAATGGTTAGTTGATTGGAAGCCCACAATGTGTGTACTATTTTCTGTAGAAACTATAATAAGCAACATTTTTAACGTTTTTATTTGACAGGAAATGATTCTATACCTGCTCAAATACTGGCTGGTTTTGCATTTTCCAAATGTAAAGAATACTGTTTACAAACTTGTGGCAAGAGACAACTGAAGGTTTGTGCCTTCGTCAATTTGGATTTGGCTTTTTCATTAAAATGAGGTTGTTTCTCGGCTCATAGTGATGCAATGATACTCGAAATACAAATAAAGCTGTTGCTTAAGGTAGAGGTATTGAATATTATTTTCAAATTCTACTTTAAATCACTGCTGTGTGGGATAAATAGTACCTTGGTTCCCTGTTTTGTGAAGAATTGTGTAAGAGTCACAGCAAAAGTAAAAATTGCTTCTCTGTGGAAATTGTAAATGGAAGTAAGTAAAAATAAGGATTAATAAAATCATTTGGAGTCCATCAGTGTGAAGTTAGGTAGTTAAGTGGTTAAGTATTTTCCTTTTCTATGCCTAGCCTCACAGTAAGTGGTGCTGGCTAATGCACTAGATTTTGTGTGTGTGTGTGTGTGTGGCTGAGTTATACTCCCTTTGGGATTGGATCATGGAGCAAGCCTATTCTGCTAATTTGGAAGTAGGTTAATAAAGATATGGAAATACTGCTCTGAAGTAAGTTATTTATAAATCCACTTTCCCCCAGTGTCATTTCACAGGGCACTAAACAGGAACAGCTTAGCTGCTATGTTCTGGGAGGTAAAAGTAACAGCAATAATAGTGCATTATTTGCCTTAAACTTACATTCTGTTAGACTGCCTTGTATTCTAAATATGATTTCTTATACTGAAACATGGACAGAAAACATTTCAGATCATTAAGTTGAAAAGTTATTTTGAATGCATACTGTACACCAGCTCTTGGTTCTTTGGGTTGTGTGTATGAAAGCAAAGCATTGCCATCAGGTTTTATTTGGAAGTAAAACAAAGAGTAGATGGCAATACAGAATTACACTCTATGCTTACAGAAACTATTAGACGTGCTTTTGAAAAGTGAGATACTGTTTGGAACTTGTAGTGTTCTCCTTAGTCTGACTTTCCTTGCATCCTAGCAGGAAGAGAGATGCTGTACATGCAAGCCTTCCATTATGGGTGCCTTCTGTCAAGGTTATTTTAACTTTTGAATTAACTAAATATTTTAAATGAGGTGGAGGTGAGTTGTATGTGCTTGAACACTAAGTTCTGTTTCTTAAATTACTTGAGATGTCTTTAATGAGAATTCCACAGCAAACCTGTTTTTCTGCATTGCCCCAAAACCACCAAGGAGAACTTGTTTTGGGTTTCCCCCTACCTCTGGCACTGGCAGGAAATGGCTTGATCTAAGTAGCTTTTTAATTAAAGGATATTGACAAGTTAAGATAGAAAAATAAAACTAGATTTTCCTGAATTGCACTACCCTGCTTTCTCCTTGCTAGTAGACCTGCTAAACACAAACCAAACTGAGCAGTATACATACATAGGAGATAGAACAGATATTTTTTCCCCAGCTATTTCAATGCAATTTTTGAGATTTTACTTTCAGGTGGAAAGCAAAACAAAACAAAATCCACCAATTCCTAGTAAGGAATTCTAACCAAATAACTTTTGTTCTTGAGCAGGATGTTTGGCTCAGGCAGAGAACACAACTTTACACGTCCTAATGAAAAAGGAGAGTATGAAGTTGCTGAAGGAATTGGTTCCACTGTGTTTCGTGCTATTCTGGTGAGTTTTCAGGGGCAAGAACTGTTAGGACAAGCAATATGAGTATCTAGAGGCATAACATCTTCATCCAACCCTACGTGCATATCAAAACTCTGGATGGAAGAAATATTGTTCTTCTGTATTCTCTAAAGGGGAAAAAATCATTGATGTGAAAGACTCTTTAGTGATCTAGACATGTGACATCCAGGGAGAGAGAAAGCACACGTGAAATGAACCAAAAATAATACTGCTGCCAGAACTTTGTTCACTTTCTCCTACACATCTAGTTCACCTAGATCAGATATATTGAGCTCTTCTGTGCTATAATTAGACAGAGCGGTACCAAAAATTAACTTACTGCAGGTGACAGGAATAAAACAAACTTCAGTCAGAAAAAAATGGCCCCTTATGTATTTCATGTCTACACAAAGAAGTAGAGCTGCCATACTGCTTTGTCAGAAGAATTAAGAGTAGAAAAAGCTGAATAAAGTGTAGGTAAAAATGGTCAGCGTTACCATTATCACTTAACAATTTTAACTAGAGCTCGGTGCTCTGAAAGCAGCTTGGAAGACTGAAGTTTGAGGATGATAGAACTCATTTAATAGATGCTGCTCTACCTTTTAGAGGGTTTTCTCATGGAGAAGGCCTAATAAATGATATAATGAGATGTTGGTGAATGTTGAAGAGTACTGTGTGTTTTGTTTGCTGCATTACTGCAGGATTATTACAAGACTGGAGTGATACGCTGTCCTGATGGGATATCTATTCCTGAACTGAGAGAAGCGTGCGATTATCTCTGTATTTCTTTTGAGTACAGCACTATTAAATGCAGAGATCTCAGTAAGTGCAACATTTGTTTAATAAGTTGAACTATGTAGACTACCTTAAGCAAATGTATAGGAGGAGTTAATTCCAAACATTGCCCTTTATTGAGGTAAAGAGCATGGCTGACACTGCATTAGTAAAATCCATTTTTTTAATCTTTTCTAAAGCCCTAGAGACACCTTTTGGAAAATAATATTTCTGAATCTGAAAATCAGCCACTGACATTTTTCTGCTGTGGTCAGCTCTGTGGAACTCTTAAACTCTGTTGCTGCATTTGCAGTACCAATACAGTAATGTTAAGTGGTATCTTTTTTTTGCAGAGGACAATGAGGCTAATTTACTCAACTCTTTGGAAAGAGAATTAAGCTCTGTTGCTAAGAACAGCAGCATAGCTTTGCTGATGGTGTAGGGTGTCTCATGGCTCCCTGCATGCAGTATCTCTTCAGCTCATTCCATCCCTGAGCACAGACAAAGTTTTGGCCGATGTTGAAATTACATGGCCTGTGCCTTTGCTTGCTGTGATCTCATGGTGTTTGTGCAAGGCTGAGCTGTGGTATTCTAGCTGTGAGGTCTGAGCAGGGTACCTGTGCCTTCACCGCAGTGCTTTGACCTCGGGGCCTTCCGCCTGCTGAGTCACGCTCTTGATGCACTTTGTCCTTATCAGGAAGATTTAGCAGCTCAAGCTGTGAGGGTTTTGAGAGGCTTTGTTTTTAAGCTGCTGCTTATGAGAAATGGGTAACATGCTTTACTCTTTCAGCACCTGGCTTAAATAATGTTTATTTTAGGAAGCCTGGGTGCTCAGCTGTAGTAAAATATGGAGGAGGTCTCCTTGAAGGCAATCCTGTGTCTGCCCAGTGTTATGTTAGTATCTGCAGGACTGTCCTATTCGTTTGAGTTTGTGATGTTGTTTCTTGTATACATTTGATAAAGTTCTGACCTTTTACAAGCCAATAGACTAAGTGCCTTTAAAGTTGTCTGCAGTAAACACTACAAAGTAAACAGAGATGTTGTGTTTCCTGACTTCATTATTTTTTAACCAAGCTTTCAAATCTGCCTGTGCTTAAAATTTTCTTCCAGGTGCTCTCATGCATGAATTATCAAATGATGGTGCTCGCAAACAATTTGAGTTTTATCTAGAAGAAATGATTCTCCCATTAATGGTAGCTAGTGCCCAGAGTGGTGAGAGGGAGTGCCACATTGTTGTGCTGACAGACGATGATGTTGTTGACTGGGATGAAGAGTATCCCCCACAAATGGGAGAGGAATATTCACAAAGTAAGTTCAATTTCATTGTTTCCACCAAGCCACATTGCAGTAGAACTAGCAGTAAATGTGCTGATGTAACTTATTTTGTACGTAAGCATGGCTAACAGTGCCTTTACAAGGTCCCTAATGCCTCACAAAACCACTCTTTTTTTGTAGTTATGCTTCTGTGAAGCAAAATATTAAGCAGATGTTGCCCATTATGTAACAGTGTAATTAAAAAGAGAAGTTTTTTTTTATTATTAAGGTATAGTTAATGGGAGGAAAGGAAGCACTTTTGCAGAAATGGCTTGATGAGAAAAATAGATAGGAGTCATGTTCACTGTGAGTGAACAACTAGATGGTTTTATTGAGGGGGGGGGGAAAGTGTCTGTTAGTATTCTGAAAGTATAACAGATTGGTGTATAGATCATAGAATCAACCAGGTTGGAAGAGACCTCCAAGATCATCCAGTCCAACCTATCACCCAGCCCTATCCAGTCAACTAGACCATGAAATAAAGCACCTGTGAATGTACAGGATTGAAGCTCAAGTCCCTTCTTTTGAGGTGCTGTAGTCTGAACTTTAAAGGGGGGTCCCTCTTGTCCTGCTCCAAAAGTCTGGATTTTCTGAAACTGATTTGTGGAGATCTCTTTCATAATAGCAAGCAGAATGAAAAGGTATTTTTTAAGTCTGCAGGGATTCCATCAAAAAGGAAAAAAAAATAGAGGGTGTTTTTATGAAGGTAGGGTGAGGAGTATGTAATGTGATTTGCTCAGTGAACTGTCTTACTGCATTTCTATATCCACACCAAAAAAATGTGGGTATAAAACAGATTAAATGGACAGGGAAAAAGAGGTACAACCACCCATTTCCCAGTGCCTCAGCCATTTTTCTCAAGAGTTTTGAGTTTCTCCCCCTATTCTGAAGTAGAAATACTAAAGCAAAACACTTAAAAAGACAAAGCTTTCAGGTTTCAGACTAGGAGCTTAATATTTTGAGCAGCTCTTTTCCTCATTAAACTGTATTTTTAGTTATTTACAGCACAAAATTGTATAGATTCTTCAAATACATTGAAAATCGAGATGTGGCCAAATCAGTTCTGAAGGAAAGGGGGCTGAAGAAGATCCGCCTGGGCATTGAAGGTAAGAGTAGTATTGCATGTGCATTAACTTTTGGGGAAGGTGATCTGCTCTGCTGTTGGAAAACAAAGGGTTGCTATTGCCTTTCCTTTTGAGGTTAGGTGATGGAATGGCCAGAGGGCGAGTGGCGCTGTGTAAAGAACTAGTGCAGCTGGAAAACCCGATTCCAGACTTATGACTGGTCTACAAGATGTTCCTAGCTCCTGGACTGTTCAGAGAGTAACTTAGGTGTTTTTTTCTCACTTAGAGCTTGCATTCCTGCAAAATCTTCTCTGTACTTTATTTGAAGTGATGATAAATTTTTACGGCTTTGTACATTCTGTTCTTTGTCTGGTGTCCTTTTCAGGGCTTCAAATGAGAAAAAAATTTATGTGGCAGGTAAATATGTTCTTTCAGGAAATACAAATCTGTCACTGAAATGCACAAAAATACTACTCTGAAATGAAATGTCTTGGAAGTTTGGAGGCTGATAGGTAACACCTCAGCTCTGACTTCACAAAAGACAACTACATTAAGTAATCTTAGACTTCTGCCATGAATGTTGCAGATGGATCTTTTTGCATTTAATTTTCCATCTGATTGTTGACCCAAATACTTAAAAATCCAACCTTTATAACTTGCAGGATTTCTGTCAGTCACTCACTGAATCATCGTAGTTTCATTTGCTTTTGTTGGCAGATTGCAAATGTTTCTAACTGTTTGTGGTCTCTCAAGTAAATTCAGCTGAAGAAGGTGCAGACCTTCAGACTGAAATGCCATTCAGTTAAAGAATTGGTTTTGTTTGTGATGCTGCCTACATTATTTCTGCTGGCACTTCTTGGCTTAGGCAAAGAACTGTTTGACTGAACTTTAATGTTAGTGCCCCATAATAGTATGTAAGGAAAATTATTACTTAGGCAGAGGGGAGAGATGACTGAGACACTGGTCTAAGCCAGTGTATCTTCATTATGTGGGGAGCTGGGAGGAATGCACTAGGATTCTACTGGAGAACTTAACCACAGATCAGTCACACTGTTCTCTGCTGCTGAGATCTCCTGTCCTGTGTTCCAGGTCATACTGCTTTAGAAGCAGCTGGCTGCCTATGAAGGTTAGAAGAGTTGTCTTCTGGCAAGACACTGTCATTAGCACTGTAGCCTCTTTCCTTACAACATGCTTGGTAGTTAAACTGCTGCATTCTCCTTGCACAGGCACCATGATGGCACCTGTTTCCATTCAGGAAGTTAGTTGATGGTGGCAGCTGCTGATCATCATTATGCTTCCACAGCCTGCCTTTCTGCCTAAGAACAGAGTGCAGGAAATGCTAATTTCTGCTGTGCTCTGCTCCCTAGGTTACCCTACATACAAAGAGAAGGTGAAAAAGCGACCGGGTGGAAGGCCGGAGGTGA
Source organism: Pogoniulus pusillus (assembly GCF_015220805.1). Taxonomy (NCBI): domain Eukaryota; kingdom Metazoa; phylum Chordata; class Aves; order Piciformes; family Lybiidae; genus Pogoniulus; species Pogoniulus pusillus. Next base: position 15,633,963 of record NC_087287.1, on the reverse strand, counting down.
TTTACAACTATGTGCAAAGACCCTTCATTCGGATGTCCTGGGAGAAGGAGGAAGGAAAGAGCCGACACGTTGACTTCCAGTGTGTGAAGAGCAAATCTATCACAAACTTAGCAGCGGCAGCAGCAGATATACCCCAGGATCAGCTTGTGGTGATGCACCCTACCCCCCAGGTAGATGAGCTGGATATTCTGCCTACTCACCCTCCACCCAGTAACAGTGAGATGGATACTGAGGGACAAAACCCACTGCTCTGATCCAGACTCTAACTAAAATAAAAGCATGCTCCTTTAAAGTGACTCTGTACCCAGCTCATGCTACACTGCAATTCCAGGTTTTTTCATTGTGTAACAGTGTTCAGGATATTGCAGTATGGACCTTGGAAAAGGCCAAAGGGAGTACCCGATTGGTTTTGAGAAAGTACAGAGCAAAGGCCCTGGGGTTACAGTTACATACATATATGTGTTTACCAGTAGGTTTGTGACATTGGTGATTTGTATGCTGGACTGTCCTGACATTGGTGATTTGTATGCTGGACTGTCCTCACTCTTAAGGCCACCAAAAACCAGTGGGCTGCTGGTGGCTACCGTACATCAGTGTTGTTCCATGGGGGTTAGAATGTGGAATTGGAATTGATAGTAGCACTTTATAAATGGTTGATAAATGGAATTTGAAGCCATTTTTTATAAATGTATTGCACAATACTAACAAAGTGCTTCTATCAAAAGTATTAACTGTAAATAGTTATGCTCTGAATAGACTGACCCTTTAAAAGTTATTGTATATGGCTGAGCACAAAACTACTCTTGGGTTTTTGGATTGAAGACATGATTCAATTACCCATGTAACATCTTGTTGAAGTTCTTCAGTGAATTTTTTCACTTGTTTGCAGCGTGAGCCATGTTCAAAAAATGTGAACAATGGATAGGGGCTTTATCTTAAATTTTGCCTTACCTTACTCTGTTCACAGCTATTTATTTAATACATTTTTCATAAGTGTCATGAAATAGGAAAATGCAAATGGTTCGTTCTTCATTTATTAATGATTGTAAACAAGTTTTTCATGCAAATAAAGTTTCCATTATTTTAATGGGTTTGAATTATCTGTCAATGAGATTTATAGAGCTGATTTTTGAAAGTACTTGCTTTTCTTTCCTCAGGGAAGGATGGCTAATACTAAGTGAAAAACAAGTATTACTTAACAGTAAGGTAGGCTAAGATAGCCTGACAGTACCAGCTGTTTTTCTTGGTAAGTAATAATAGCTTCTTCAGAAACTTACTGTAGTGACACAGTCTTGTGTGTGTAAGGCTTTGTTTTTCCTCTCTTTTCCCTTAAGGCTTGAAAAAAAAAATGCTATCAGCTGCTTCTAGCATGCACCTTCAGCAGAGTTTTATCAAATTTATTTATCAAAGTAAATGCTCCATCTTAGAACAAGGGAAACATTTATTTTAAAAATATTTAACTGTCTAATACATTACACTTTAACAATATTTATAGTAAAGGATTCTTACAAGAAAGAATAAACAGCTTTATGGTACAATTAGTATAAGAAATATCCACATGGGGACTGTTTTGCAGTGTAAAAACACACCATACATCTGAAATGGTCATTTGCATATAAAAGCTACCACTGATGCCAGTGAGTTGCACAGTGATTTAAAAAAAAAAATCTCAAAACAACAGAATCCAAAATATACAGGTATTGCAGGCTATACACAGCTAACCAAATCAACACAGAACACTGTAGCAGGTTATTCCACTTTGTCTGAAGTTACACATGGTAGGATGAGTTGCGTTCTGATACAGCTTTTATGAAATTCATACATAAAAGCTTCACAGTCCAACAGGTTTCACAGACTGTAGAACTCCACCAGTAAATGCACTTTGATATTTGGATGTTGAAGCCAGCTGCATCATTTACAAGGGCCATGGCAAATCACTGAAATCTACAGGGCCACCGAGACCTGCATCTGCTTCAAGAAGGCTCATTATTACTGCCATTGCTGCTTCATCATTGCTAGGGCTGCTCGATCCTTGATCGTTGTCGATCATATCAATGCCTATGTGAGAGTTCTCCCCTGTAAGTGCAAATACAGGCAGTTAGCAGATGCTTGTTTTGTTCACTTTACTTGCTGTGGGCAAGGACTTGAGGTAGAATATATGAGCAGGCTGAACTACTTTGGGGGTGTTAATCTGTTCGATAACCAGGTTGCTGAAGTTTCAGAGGTAACCTTTATCCTCTTGACACCTGGGTGCCAATGGTAAGTCACTCCTCAAAGTTGCCAGTATGCCTAATGAGGACAACCGTAAGTGCTGTACTTCAAAAAAAAGCCCAGATCGACATCTCTAAGCTTTTCTCTTCCCTTCAGTTATTTAAAAGCTCTTGCAAAAAGCAGATGAGGAGGGCACCTGCTGCACACCAATTCAGCAAGAGAGCAGAGGCTTCCAAATACTATCTTAAAAACACACGTACAGTATTAAGTAAGCCAGCAGAAGAGAGTGCCAGGCTACTCTTTTTAGGCAGAATGGGAGGTTACAGGCTTTAAGCTTCAGCAATAACCTACAGATGCTGAAAGCAAGTTACATCTAAAACCAACCCTCTTGTCGGTTGTCTGTTTAGTTAGTATTGAGGCACGTTAGTGTGTGACTTGACTTCACTTACCGAGAATAGAGGAGTTGTCAGAATATGGGTAACCAGAGTTATCTTGGATTTGCCCAGACAGTAACCCAGCTGAAGAAATGTCTGGAGTGCCACCATTCAAGATCTTGAAAGAAAAGCATAAGTCATAAACATCAGGAAACGTTGCATTAAGTCTTGAATTGTCCCCTATTGGGATTTTTAATGTGGGGAAGATGAGCTTCCACGGGAAAAAGAAGGCAGCACCTGAAAGTTAGCTAATCAGAATAGCTGTAAAGTAGGAGCTACTTCCTCTGCATTATGACTATCAAGCAGACATCAGATGGATATAAGAGCCTTAATTCTGAGTATCACCCTCTCAGGTAGAGACAGACTGCATGAGCTGAGTATGGCTCCTGGATTCTAAGTCTTAACCATTTTTGGTACAGCACAGGAGAGCTGTGTACGCCAGAGCTCACCAGAAACAGAGGAACCTTCTCCAGGATTATTACATAGCAAGGGAATAGCTGAGCTTGAACCACTGAAGTTTTGAACTGCTCAGATACAGGTACCCTGGAAGGTAGGTACTTGTGAGCCCTCTGAGGGCAGCATCAGTACTTCTGTTACAGCAACCCCAGCTAGAAGTATGTGTTGAATTACTGTAAGAAGGAGCAAGAAGATTTCTAGACCTGTAACTTCCAGCTTAAAGTTCTGCTCCAAGACCAAAGAGACAGAAACATACACAAATATTTACTGTCAGCTATAGGTTCCAGTACAAGCAATTCTTATTTCTGGGGAAAAAATGACTGTAAGTCTGAGGCAGTGTTCAAATGCACAGAATCAGGGTTTGGGTAAGTGCCTTGTCTATAACAATCATAAGCAGCAATTTTCTAGATGACTAAGGCACAGCCAGTACCAGTGTTTGGGTGGTTGAATGTTGGTAATGGTATGGGTGTGCTGCTCAAGCATTCACAGAACATGGTACTGATTTAAAAACAAAATCTTAGTGTGCACTAAAGCATCTAATTGTCATACTCTGTGCTAAAGCAGTACAGTGAAACCGAGGGGATCCATTGGAGCAGTTGGTGCTCCAATGAGAGCACTTCCAGTATTCACCAGTATGTGGTGGTCAAGATTTTCTGGAGGATTAGGAGAGAGGAGGTGAGCTGTTTCTCACAGGCCTGTTAAAGTGGAAAATCTGAGGAGTAGGTGGATTTCAAAAGCTCCCAGTGTCTCTTCAGGAACTACTGTAAAGGATTCCAGCCACCAGGGTAGTTGGGCTTGCTGTCTGACTTTTTCAGCCAAGCAGTGAGGAGGAGTGTTGTTTGTCATTTGTTGCTCTCATCATGTTTATGTGTTGCCTGCCACTGCTGCCACAAGACTGTTTGTAATGTTTATTCTTACCTTCTTGCCTCCTGGGGAGGATGTGTCAGGTGGTGGTGTACTGGTAATGTTCAGTGGACTTGAACCACAGCTGGAAGGTGATGATCCTCTTATCCTAAAACAGAGATAAACCAGGGGATGCATTTATTGGCAATTTTGACACCTGAGTGCTAGAGGCTTAGAGTTTCAAATGCTGACTTCAGTATCAAGTGGCATAAAGATGTTAAAACAGTGAATTTTGCCATTTCCTCAGTTTTTCACTGTTAGTGAGCTCAGCAATAGCAAAGGGTTTTTTTGCAACTGGAGAAGAGTTGTGTATAAATTGCCCACCTTGCTCCACTTGCAAAATTTACCTCCTCACTCCTTTATTTGTTCCTGTACAGCCTTCAGAAGGATAAGGTCCTGGGTGTTGAGGAAAGCACACAAACACATCCCTTTTTTTTTTTGTTGTATTTTACTTCAGTTCAGACCAGTTAAGAATTTTAGGTGTCTGCCACAATAACCTAGGGTCTGTAAGTGACCTGCTGCTACAGAACTACACTGTAGTTTTTCTTTTTTAAACTGTCCAAAGCAACATTTTTCTCTTAAATTTTCTATAGCTTGATCAAACATTTTTTTTTATTAATGGATAATGTAAACCAAACAAGTCTCCAGACTAAAGGGAGGAGGAGTAGTTACAGAGAAAAGCAATGAAAATGGAAATCTTATCCTTGGCAGACTTCCCCTGGGAAAGCTGAACAGAAGGCAGCTTTGGAAAATAGTAACAGCTGCTGAAAAAGGACTGGAACTAACCCAGGGTCTTGAAACTAAATGGAAACATAGGTGGTAAGTTATCCTGCTATACTCACAGGTTAATTAAGTTTTTTACACCTATTAAAAGTGATAGTTAAGTTTTCTAAAGTACTGAAAATCATCAGCCCTGGTGCTGCTTTTTTCATTCCTTATTATCTCTATTATAGACAGGAAAGAAGCCTTATGAGATAAGTCTGCTGTTCCCTTAAGCAATGCATAAGTAGTCTCTGGCCTGCACCAGAAACAAAACCATGTGAAATGGACTGCCACTATGCATCTGCTGAAGACCACTTTTATAGGGAGGGAAACAATTCCCAAGAGGGAATTGACGAACAATGAGGATTGTTAGCCAGTAGAAATTGATACCCACTTAAAGCAGCTGCTCACAAGTGAGAGAGATGAGATAGCTGTTCTGAGAACCAGCTACGTATTGCTGTCTTCCCTTACTTGAAGGGTGCTCCAAGACCCCTTGTTTAAACCAGGGACCTACATGTTGAGCGTTAGACAGACTGACCCTGGGGAGTAAGAGCCAGCTTAATCATTGTCTCCTTGCTTGAAGAGTTGTAGGAGAACTGCAGAAGCCTCAGCTTAGATATCTAAAATTATGGATCCCATGAAAACAAATATTGGCATGTAGTCAGTACTTTGGCATTTGGAGGTTGTGTCACTTCCACACTTAAGTCACTGAAAAAAGAATAGTCTGCAAAGGAAATTGTTTCAAGTTAGCTGTTCTTTTAAATTGCTGTTTCTGGCAAACAAAGAATCATCACCATTATAATAAAAGTTCCTCTGCTAGTCTTTTACAGTAGGAAGCTGGAAGGCTGTAACTTCTTCACTCTTTCACTCAGGGCTTTGACTGCTTCAGGTATTCAAAACAGCTGTTGCTGTCTACTTAGAAAATGCAATTGTATCATTCTGTATTCAGCTTGAAGAAAGACTCCCTTAAATTCTTCCAAAAGAATAATACTGTATTTCCTCTAACTTCATATAACCTTCTCTCACCTGTGAATCTCCATGATTTCTTCAGCAATCATCCTCCCTATTTTACCTGCTCCAGCTCTTGTTCCACCTGGAATTCCAGGCACAGTAGGATGGGTCCTTTTTGGGCCTCCTGAAATGAGTAGATATCTTAATGTCACGTGGAAGTTCACAACCCATTTCCAAAAAGCATTTATATTTAAGCATGCTTTGACAAGCTGCAAGACCTTCTGAACCGTGTTCATTCACTAACTGGTGAGTACCCTCAAATGTATGGAAAGATCTGACTTGCACTGAACCACGCTATGTCTCTTAGACATCTCTGCACCAGCAGGTACACAAGCTACCCTACCCTTATCAGAACGTGCCTGTTTCAAGCATCTGATAGTACCTCATGTCCAGAGTTGGTGCAGAATAGTATGCAAATTTGTGCAGGCAAGATTAGCTGCTAACAAGGCATGATAGCAAATAATTTCCTCACAGTACAGTGGTTACCTTCTCCAGCCTGAAGCACACTGTCCATGCTGTGTGGAGAAGCTGCAAGCTGTGGAAAGGCTGCGTCTCCACTATCAAGTACGTTGGTGCTGTGGATTTCAAGAATGAAAAGAATCAGTGCAAAACAAAAGTTCTGCCAGTGTGTCAGAACAGAATGCTCCAGGGTTTAAATAGTTTGTGAGTCACCATCACCTTTGTGAAAGCACTGTGACTGACAGCAAGGCTAGATAAACAACAGAAAGAAACCACCATGTTACAACTCAGTGTACAGTACAGAACCCAAAAAGCTTCTCTCATAAGAAAATTCCTGTACAGCAGTTACTCTGCTGTGAAGTCACTGCACCCCTACAGAACCCTCAAGGAAAGCCCTATGAAAGCAAAAAAATGCATCTCCCATAGGTGCCTACAAAGAGTAGGTTTTCTCAAAGAAAGTATTTACATTGCTGCAGGCTTTAATAAGCATATATTAAAGCACTGCAATTACTAAGCTAATTCCTCTCTCCCCAAGTATGCAGTCCTGGAACGCCTATTGTCATATAGAAGATGTGCACCTATGTAGGTCAAACCCCATCTGAAACCAGGGCAAAGCAGGCACCAGTGAGATGCATCTGCTAATCATAGAATCAACCAGGTTGGAAGAGACCTCCAAGATCATCCAGTCCAACCTATCCCCCAGCCCCATCCAGTCAACTAGACCATGGCACCAAGTGCCTTATCCAGTCTTCTCTTGAAGGCCTCAAGGGACGGTGCCTCCACCACCTCCCCAGGCAGCCCATTCCAATGCCAATCACTGTCTCTGTCAAGAACTTCCTCCTAACATCCAGCCTATACCTACCCCAGCACAACCTGAGACTGTGTCCCCTTGCTCTGTTGCTGGTTGCCTGGCAGAAGAGGCCACCTCCCACCTGGCTACAGCCTCCCTTCAGGTAGTTGTAGACAGCAATGAGGTCTCCCCTGAGCCTCCTCTTCTCCAAGCTAAACAACCCCAGCTCCTTCAGCCTCTCCTCATAGGGTTTGTGTTCCAGGCCCCTCACCAGCTTTGTTGCCCTTCTCTGGACACTTTCCAGCACCTCAACATCTCTCTTGAATTAAGGAGCCCAGAACTGGACACAGTACTCAAGGTGTACCCTGACCAGTGCTGAGTACAGGGGCAGAATAACCTCCCTTGTCCTACTGGCCACACTGTTCCTGATGCAGGCCAGGATGCCATTGGCTCTCTGGGCCACCCGGGCACACTGCTGGCTCATCTTCAGCCTACTATCTATCAGTAGCCCCAGGTCCCTTTCCTCCTGGCTGCTCTCCAGCCACTCAGTCCCCAGCCTGTAGTGCTGCTTGGGGTTGTTGTGGCCAAAGTGCAGAATCCTGCACTTGGCCTTGTTAAATCTCATCCCATTGGCCTAAGAGGGAAATTCCCCCTAAGAGGGAAATACTTACGAAACGACGGTATTTGTTGAGACAATGTATTCTACTTCTTTGGTCCAAGGGTTCATGAAACTGAACCAGCGACTCCGCAACGTAATAAAAGAGCCATCTTTTATTTTAAACTTGTAGCAGTTAGTTGTAATTTTTTCTCTTGTCTGCAAAACTGGAGAAGGGCAGAAAGTTAGTCAACTTTGTGTCAAATGCATACCAAAGCTGCGTAAGCAGAGCCCTTATCAGAGAAAATAGTTCATTCCTCCCTGCACCCCTGGAGAAGAATGCTGTTTCTGCAGTCATCTTCATCACCCAACCTGAACCTCAAAACCCCACAGAAGTCTAAGACAATCATATTGCACATGCAGTAAAATGTTCTCAACTAAAGCACTGCAAACAGGGAGCTAGCCAAATCGTTTCAAGATTCTTTGGTTTTCTTAATACCCAATCTCCCCCAGTATTTGTACAAAAGCTCTGTGCTGAATTATTAATAATTGTACCTTGTCTATGGCATTCTGCGAGATGTCCTATATCATCTTGATGAAAATATTCATAACATGAAGTACCTAGAAGCTCCTGGGGTAAGTATGCCAGAATAGCTGTTGCCCTTGGAGAACAGAGGGAGAGGGGAACGAAAGACAAGAGAAAAATCATTCTTTTCAGGTTGAAGTATTAGTGTCAGATTACTAAAACTCAAGTAATGTAGAAAGGTTATTTTCAGGTTAGAAGGCCAAAACATTCATGAGGAATACTTTTTTTAATCCTTAGGTAATTACACATGTAAAAACTACTAACAGTCCTCAGGTATTACGTTTGACCTATCACCACTGTAAGACTAAATACCTCTGGAGGCATGTTGTGATTTCAGAGTCTAAACCTGACAGAGCTGCCTTGGAGCAGCCACAACATAATACAAACCTTTCTGCATAAAATGCCATTGAAAAATAGACATCAAAGGTTTGGGGAGCTGCTCTGTTCCTTCTGTGCCCACAGCACTGTTGCTGCAAAGGTCAAAGTATAGCCTAACAAGTGTTCCAGGAGCATGTTCTCCCCTCAAGTCATGTGTTAAGAGTGGGATAGAAAATGGCCCATCAAGCAGTGCACCCATAAAAGAGAAGGGTCAACAAACAGAAGTTTCCTGACTAAGCACTAAGAGACTGTAAGAGGGAAGAGTTGGTATGTGTTTGATCAGAAGTTACAACAGGCCAATAGTCCCTAGGTTACTAAATTATAAGACCTGGGGGAAACAGGGCTTGCAAGTGTGTGCGTGAGCAGTAGGGGAAGATGGTATGTAACAGAATCCAAAATAAAGGAGGAGCTCTGTTCTCCTTCCTTTGGCCTTCTGGGATGTCTTGGCCATGTGTCACAGAATGCTGAACGCATCTATACCAAGAGCCTAGGGAGCTGGCACCAGCCTTACCACCACGACAGTGTGGTTCCCAGTGCAGATGCTTACCTTAAGAGTTTCGCTGCTCAGTTAAGATAGGATGAGTAAAATTTCCTCTTTGATCAATAGAGTTACTCAGCATTCTTTGTCATATACTTTTCTCTCTATGATTCTAGTATTTGAGCTATGGTAAAGTGTTGAAACTGTACCCAGAAGGGGGTACCCATGTATGCATGCATTCCCTGGTCTCCAAAGAACCCACTGGAATAGAAACCTACTATGTTCTCTGGTTTAAATGAAATAGGAGCATGAAGCAAACAAATCAAGGTTTTGTTCAATCAGAACCAGCCACAATACCAACTCACTTTCTTCCTCATCAGTAACCTTTAGAATGAAATGGACCTGCAGTCCGCAACAAGGTAAAGACACTGATCCTTGATCTGATAGTGTCCAAGGAGCCAATGGCAAGGATAGAGGGCATTACAAGACTAGTCAAAAAAGACTTTGTGCATCAGTTTGTAAACCCAAGCTTTAAACTAAGTTCAACAGTAAAAGGCAAAGCAACACTGCAGGTAATTGGCCATGAGGTATATAACCTAGAAGATGAAAGGTCATTCTTGGCAAGGAAGAAGCTACAGTGGGCCAGTATGAGGAATACTTCAAATGTTCAAACAAGATGACAAGAATAACTTCTTGAGTTAATGATTTAGAAGCTGTAACATTAGGGTAACTGATCTAACCCAGAATACCAACATGAAAAAATAACAGATGTGTGGTTAAGGAGAGGGGCAGAAGAAAACTGCTATTAGCTTGTACATTAAAGACACGTACACCTGCCTCTAGTCCCCAGAAGACAGCATAAGACAAGACTTTTGAGGGTATTTGGAGAGGGACAACACATCACTGCTCCCAAGGTTGCACAGCCACTACCTGGGAAAATCATTCTAAGCTTTCTTAGTGAAGGAACAAACAGTTGAGAAAGCAACAAAGCAGGACAAGCCATCTAGGAAGACCCTGAAAGGTGCACCATTTAATTTAGAAGACAGAACACAATAAGAATCAAACTGCAGGTGCCTTTGTGAAACTGCTGAAGAATGTCAGAATAGAAAGTAACATGGCTGAATGATTCAAATTCCAGATCCTCTCCAGAACAGAGAGCAAACAAATCACTGCGCTACAGTGAACTTTGGACAATACTTGGAAGTAAATTTACTGAAGGAAAAATGATAGTTCCTTGAAGAAATCAGAGTAAGAGTCACAATCCCAAACCATTCGAACATGAATTAAATAGGAAGGGTAATAAGGAAGTTAGGTAGATCATCACTCCTGCAATTTCAAAAAGGGTCAAATCTGATAAAGTGTAGAAATTAGTACATCTTAGTAACAATGAAGAACCAGAGGGAAAGCACCAAAGCACAAACCCCATAGTATTTAAGGCTGGGTACTTTTGTATTTCCCTCAGACACAGTGAAAACATTCAGTGCTAATCGGGTGGCTTACACCTGAAGTCCTCACTGACAGGGAGCTCTAAGACTTGGAGAGGGACACACTACAAAGATTCATACAAGACAAATTGACTTCTGTCTGGTGAACCTTATCCCTTAAGCTGTTAACAGTTCCATGGCTGCTTTGATGAATTATCTCTGAGAGCCTGTGAAGAACCACAAAGCAGCAAAATGTAGAGTCTCTCTTCAAAAAGGAAAAACTAGAAACTAAGTCAACCTTATTCTGGTATATTTCCAAGTCCTTTAGTAACTAAACCTTTTAACAGCACTGCAGTGGTGGGAAAACTGGGAATGGTATGTTACCCTATATGGGTAAACACCAAGATGGACATCAGAAGCAACTTCTCAAACCTTCTTTCACTGCAGGATAAATCAGGCTTTCTGGAAAGGAGATGCACCAAATCGTGGCAGATAGCAAGCAACATCTAGCAAGCCACGTTTTTGGAGGGGTTTAGCTCCTTTTGTGGTTTGGGTTTTGGTTTGGTTTTAATTTCATCAGTAATACTGAATACACAGTAATACATTTGAGCTCCACTCAAAACCCGAAATAACTCACAGTTAGGAATCAGTGAAAAGCTGAAAAGTAATTTCTTTGTTCAGTGGTATCTACAGTGCTTTAGATAAAGCTGCCAGTAAAGCAGTGTTGGACAGTGATTTCTTGTGGAAGGTATTAGATGTATTCTTACCTCTGATCTACAAAAACAAATTTCCCATCTATTGCATGTCGAGAAACATATTCTGTAGGTTTCACCCTGATCTCACCGTTGACTGGCTGTGGTACTACGTGAGGATGCAGCCGCCCGATTGCAACAAGACAGCTCAAATTACAACCCTCGTTATCTGGCTCATTATCTTCATCTAGTCCCATTTTTGTTGGTGGCCAGCTTTTTAAATATCCTGTACTATGAATAGTGCAAAAGCTTTTGCGGTCTGCTGTGAAAAGAGAAGAAAGCAAAAACCAAAACAGCAGTTAGGTCACGGATATCGCTGTGGAGAACTTCATCTCAGTTCTGCTGACAACACCTCTCCTATTCAGGAAATTTGGGGTACTGTTCACTAAAGGATTTTTCAGCACTCCTGCTTCAAAGCAGCTAGTCTGAGATAATTCAAGAAACAGTTTTCTCTGCAAAACCACTGTTTGTAGTGAAATACCTCAGACTCTGGTCACTTGAGAAAGTTTAAGATGAAAATTAATCTAAAGGCTTGTTTGAAGAAATTAGTATATTAACTAAGACATCAGCTTTTTCAACTTAATGTGAGGCTGTGAGGTGAAAAAGATATTAACTAACTTTGATGATGTTATGACCAATGTTTTGGTGTAGAAATGCTGTATTTCCCGTACTCAGGATGTACCAAAACCACAGATGAACTCCAAATAAACTCATTTTTTAAAGCTGGACATCCATCCAAGTATCACTTGTTAAATGTGAAGGAGAAATACAAAGGGTAACAGCTCCCCTTTTTTGAGACATTGGCTAGAAGATCATGACTGAACGTGGTATGATCACTGTCTGAAGAAGTTGCAATAACCACAAACTGCCTGCAAAAATCCCAAGAAAGCAGAGAGAAGAATTTGGCTTTTATATGCTACTACAGTCTGTAATACTGGGGATGGGAAGGGATATGAAGAAGTGACAGACCTAGACACAGTTCAGTAAGTGTAAAAACTTTAACCACTGCAAATGTGCAATTCTATTAAAAAAGAACAGCTGACAGCCATTGTCATCAGTAATCAAAATGCATAATTGTTACCTTTCTTCTTTGAACAGGTTGAAGGAAAATCCTTGTCTTCTACTTTCACCGAAGGTCTATTGCACTTCATCCTACAAAAGAAGGACCGCCTTGCTCCAGAACACAGTCGAGATGGCCCAGGTGTTATATCAGTTTTAACTGGGAGTCCAGCTGCAGCAAACAGAAGTGAGGAAGCCACCTTTGTCAGCTAAATTTTACCATACAAATGCTTACATCTACGATCCAGCTCTACTGTGTTTCAACTTCGCTAGTACTTCTGTATCCTTCTTCAGAAGAAGTCCTGTTTTGGAGGCTTTCGTGTAAGTGAGTATGCACAGGACTCAACTGATCATATTAATACTGAAATTCCTGATTACATTTCCCACTGTGAAAGCCTTGACACCATCTTGAGAACAGAGGACTTTAAATGCAAAGATTAGCAAATGAGTGTGTAAGTCCACACAAGTTTGGTAAAAAACATGATTTCTCTGAACACTAATCAACTGATCAAAAATAAGAGAGATTATTTACCTACAAGCAGAGCCTTACTTCATGCATCGTTACTCAAAAGGCTCATGACCCTTCAGACTGGAAGGAGAAAAAATAGTAGCAGGAACTACACAGGGACTGCAAATCCCCGAGGCTTCCAATTACCTCTAGGAAATTTCTCTAGCCTCACTGAAATAAGTGCCCTAATGACAATCCTGACTTCTTGCAGGTGATTCATAGATTCATGTGTGTGGAAAGTGACCAGAAAACCAAAGCACACATCGACTCTGGAAGCCAACAGCAGAGTGCTGCTACAAACAGAGTTCTGGTAAGATGCCTGACATGCATCAGAAACAGATGTATCAGCAACACCAGTGACGGAGCTGGAGCTTCTGGGGACAGTACCCCAAGATTTAAATCACATTAACTTTTCCACAGCTAGCTACCCACTTCAACCATTTCTGCATGGGGATATGTATAAACGAACAGATATAAACAGGTAGAAAAGCTTCTAGGACTCTGCAGGCTTTTAACACAAGGGGGAAAACAACAATGCCATTGTTTAGTGTAAAGCGTGCCTCCCTTAAAATCAGAATTGAGTGAGGTCACCTCAAGGAAGTCAGACTGTCCTGCACCACAGGCATTCTGAAGTGCTGTTCAGTGGTGAGAGAATAAGCTGTGCCTGAGTCACTTATGCCAACATAAAAACACATGCATACCATTCCTCTTTAAGAATATGAGCTCTTGAAATTCTACTGATCAGTCTACCATAGCAGATGGGAAGATGCAATTCATAGTATTTATTTTTGCCCTAATTTTGTCAGAGGCACACAAAAACAATAAAAAAGGGAGCTAGCACTGGATATACATAGTTAAGAACCAGCCAAAACCAGGAGCCAAAAAAGCTTCAGTTGATCTAGCTTGAGCCTCTAGGCTTGCTGCCCTAGAATGATCTCTCTCAGCTTCAGTTTCTGAAGTTGAGCTGGTGGCTCCTTTGAGATGAGATCCTAGAGATTTCTGCTCCTGACAAGGATGAGACTTAGTGACCTGGAAATTCACAGTTATATCACCTTCTATTTAAGCAATGCAGGCTCCTGTTATGAGAGTGAATTAAACACTCACTCACTTCAAAAGCAGTAGAGATACAGAATTACTTTAAAACACCAGAGTAGAATAGAACTAAGAGATGTAATAGGAAATGATTCCAAGGACCAGGTTAAAAACCTTGTAAGAGAAAGGTTAGGTCATTGATGGAAATGGCAATAAATAATAAATGAATAAATAAAAGGATTCTCTATCTTGACTGACAGACAGCTAAGGATGACAAAAATAATACTGAGTTTATTCTGAGCATTGCTAATGACATAATAGAGCAAATGCTTCCTATGGTTCAATGGGGAAAAAATTAAACCTCAATGGCTGGAAAAAGAGAGGATGCTTCCCAAGTGAAATGAGTTAAATTACTGCACCTGTACTGAGTGCATGCCCAACCTATCAGCTTTTACATTCAGGCACTGGCTTAATACCTTTTATTTTTAAGTTTGGGAGTGGGTGGAGGGAGGGTGGGTTTCGGTTTTTTTTTGTTTGTTTCTCTCTAAAAAGCTAAAGCTTCCTTGGCACAGCACACAATCAAGCCACACCCTTCACAGGCACTTCTGACATTCGGCAAATACTCATCAGCAGTGAATCAGCTACATGACTGTTGTTGAAAAGGTGGTGACACTTACTTTTTGCATCTATAAGCCTCTCCCGTGGTGCTGTGTCAGAAGAAGAGAGCTGCTCCTTCACTTTTGCAATGTCTTTAGGATGAAGATAATCAAATAAACTTTGACCAATCAAATCATTCTGTAGAGATTGAATATTCAGTTGAAAATAAAAATAACTGTTCAGTATATTTTCCCAGTTACAGCATCCATTTTACACAAATCTTTTACCTATAGGTCTAGCCAAGGAACATCAGACTTCTGAGGATCCAGGAAGGTATGTCTGCTCTGAATATTTAAGTTCTGGCTATATTCTGTAGTACTTTATTTCATTATTTTTAGTAAGAGTTTTGCAGAACTAGCATGCTCAGTCTACCACCTACAAATATTCTGCTTTCTTTTCAGTCTCATGTCATATGCTGCATTTGAAGAACAAGAATTTTAACTGCAAATGTTCCCCTTCAACATTTTCATGGTGAGTAGCTTTTTAGCACATATGTAACTAAAGGCTGGCTAAGGAAAACTTCTGAAGCTAATACAGGTTTTACATTTGGTAAGAAGGGCAGATGACACACAGAGTGAAGAACATGGTGTAAGTTAAGCCTCACATTAAGCATATATTAAAAACCTGGCTTTGCCATAATTGCTTCCCCATTCCCATAAGCAGGTATGCTAGCAAAACCAGAAGAGACAGGGAAAAAAAACAAGTTGAAAAATTCACATGAAGCTACTGGAAGAACCTCAGGCTGATTTTTCAGTATTTCCTTACATTACCAATTAGCTAAGAAGCCTGAGGGTAAATCCCTGACCAGAATGCATCAATTGGTGAAGTAAATTTAGTTCTTTTTTAGCTCCTTAGTTTGAATGGAAAAATCAGAAACAATCTTCTCTGATGACATGATAGAGAAAGGCCCTTTCTTTGCAACAAACCACAGCTTTCAAGACAGGCTATTCCTATAAATACCCTTCCACATACAATCATAAAAAAAAGCTTCATGTCTTTAAAGCCTAATATTACTTAAAATGGAAAAGAATACCTGACTGTAATTGAGGATCTTGAAGACAGATTCTGAAACAAACAGTATCTTCCCTCTGTCACAGCCTACAACAAAAAGAAATCCATCTGCTGCCTAATTAGGGGGAGAAGGAAAAAAAAAGTAAATTACTAAGTTACAGAGCATCATTGCATCATTATAACCTTTAAAAAACACTTTGTATACAGTACAATTCCTACACTAGGAGAGCTGTCTTAACATTCAGAGAGCCAAGTCAACAGGCAAGGTACAAAATCACAATAAAGGATTTTTTTTTTTACATCTGCAAACATTTTTGGCATCATTCTGGGCATCATGCCTAGAATCTAAAATCATTTTTATGGGAAGAAAGAATCTATGTCTTGTCCTATAGTATTATGTTCAATAATGCCTCCAAATTAAAATATCATTTTAACTATATTTATTCCATAGTTCTCCTTTTAGAATCCAAACATGACCTGGATATTTATTTGTGTGCCTGTATGAAAGTAATCCCCATTTCAATAATACTCCTTTTCAGTCACATTCAAACATGCAGGATTAGGCTCTAATTTTACAGCTTTAGAGTCACAATGCTGCAGAAATTACATTCTGCATATGCTGTATGTGGACACTGCAGGGCTTCACAAATTATGCAAGCTGGTGGGAGAGCTTAACTATTGACATATTACACATACTCTTCATGCTATAAAAGAAGTATACAGCGAGCAGCCAAACATCCTAAACCATCTTATTGCAGTGACTCCTGGTAAAAGGAGTACATTATGTCATTATGCACTGAAAATCACATCAAGGTAGCCCAAGGCAGAAAGTCTGCAAGGAAACAGTTGATGCAATTTTGGTTCATCCCATGAAGATTGTGATGGTTACCATCAAACTAACAGTTTCCTCAGGTAGCCCTCTTGAATCTTTCTGCTTAAGAGACACTTGTCATCATTAAAACCCATTGACTTTATGCAGTAGTCTTGCAGATTTCTTCATTGTCTTCCTTAATCAGAACATTCTTAAGCCAAGATACCAAGCAGAACTGGTGTTTAGCTTGGGGAGAGTTATATTCACAGCCAGTGATATTTAATTGAAAGTTGAAACATACCCTGAGAATAAGATGTTTCAATTCATCATCTGATAGAAAAGCAGGCTTATAGTTTGCTTCTGTATATGGGTTTGTAGCACCTGAACAAAACAAACAAACAATCCCCATATCACAAACTTAGGAATACACACTCAAATAAGCAATTTTCCTCTGGCTCTTTCCTATGCTGTTATTGATGGCAGATGCTCTTTTTTTGGTTGTGTTTTATTGTCAACATGACCTCTGTTGGTATGAACTTTAAAAAAGGGTGAAGAAGTTTTTCCTAGAACACAAATGGTAATCCAAATTAATTGACTTCCAAGATACACAACTGTTCTTTGACATATTTTTTAACCTTGATTTCCTTGATTTATGGTACATTCTCAGAATTAGAAATGAAAAATAAGAAATTAAAGAGACTAAAGCACAATAACCTTCAAACTACTCTCTTTCTATTTTAGTAAAACAGGACAAGATCATGTAAACAGATTGTCATTTAGGAACTTACAAATCAGTTCTCTCATTCCATGCCAAAGACAAAAAACAGCATCACAATGCCAAAAGCCCAAAATTAGCTACAAATGAGGCAGCTATCTATTAAAGGCTAATTCTTCTCATTCTATTCCTTTCATTAAGACAGAAGAGAGCCAATTCAGTAACCACTGAAGTGCTATGATGTACTAAACTAATCAAATGACAGTGGCAGAAAAAGTTAAACTTTTCAAAATTGCTATAATAAATATGACTGGAAGACACCAGGTCTAGAAACCAGAGCTGTGACTCTCTTTTCAAATTAGCTGCATCACTGTCTTTTCTGAGGGGCATATTTCTTTAAGGCTTCAGCCTTTAGCATCATCACTGGCTGTACCCAATCACCGATTCAGTTTTACATGAAGCTTTAGAACAGAAATTAGCTAACAGTCTCAATCCTTCCAAATGTGCAGGTTTCCTTTCAAGTGCTGATTCCCCTTCAGAAACTGATTGAAAAGACTAAAAATGACTCTTCAAAAGTACTGTCTCTCTTCTTTCAAGCAGAGCTAAAAGTATAAACAAAAAAACCCTCAAAACTCCTGTAGGAATATTACACATGGAAATCTAACCTCTGTATCCAGCAAGTTTTGCACACTGACTGCATTAAGAGCACTGCCAAGCACTTCACTCCCCTAACCTGCCTCAGTTGCCTTGCTTCTGTTAAATCTAGTGATGGGGTCAGATGATGAAATATTATTCTTTCTTCATCCAGAAATTTCCCAGTTGGGTCACAATATTTAACCATGAACCAGTAAGAGAGAAACAAACACGTAGCATCAAAGCCCTTAAATGTGTTAACTCACTCCTTCATGGCAAAAGAGCAAGAGAAAAACAATGTCTGTTGGAAATTCCATTTGCTATCCTTCTCTATCCCAGCCATGCCACTTCCCTCCAGTCCCAGGCAGCTTACCACGTAGTGTTTTCATATGCTGGACAGCCATTCTCAGCACAGTGAGTTTATCTAGCTTTCGGGACATGGCGTTGCAGGTCGGGACCAAAGATGCCAGTTCATCTATGAAGCTGTTCATTTTATCTCTGCGCCTTTTCTCAATCTGACTGTGAGCCTCCCTACACCAGGCAGGTGGCGTGGAAAAACAGAAAAGTAGGAGAGAGCAAGTCATTGTTTAGAATCCCCCAATCCAGTGGAAAAACCCACCAAAATAACCTCTTCTCAAAACTGAGCTGCCCTCTTATCCTCAGGAAAATGACAGCCACGTACTGAATTCTTCAGACGTTTCACGGTGACTGTTTGGGTAACAGTTCTAAGTAACAGGCAAGGCTGCAGCACTCTGATTTACCAGGAAACACATCAAATGTTGGCCATACAGCTCGCTGAAGTCTCAGTTTTGAAACAACCCACTGAACAGTACAAAATCATCCAGAGACTTCTACTGCTGTACACCATTTTTGTTCTTCCCATGTACACTGAAACATCACTGGAATCAGACAGGTCACAGAAAAGTAAATTCCAGTGTATAAGAATTTTGAACAAAGCATTCAATTAAAATCTTGTATTAAGTACAGTACATGAATGTACTTAAAACTACCTTCTGCAGTGGCAATGTCAGGCTTTTACTCATTCTTGAACTATTTCAGGTACCTCTGAAATAGACTCTTCTTAACCAGAAAATATGATGATAAATACTAGATCATTAATTTTTATTTTATATTTTACCATGCCAAAAATTCCCCTACCAAATTAGTACTTTCACAAGCCTACAGGAAAATTATACAAGAAAAATATCAACAGTATGAATATGTGGAAAATATAAGAGAAGACCATGAAAATAGAATTATTTTCAGGACAAGAAGTGCATACACTTGTGTAGAGATTACCTTGCATTTTTTATTCTGCCTTGTTGGTCTGTATACTCCAATCTGTTGAGAAATGACATCACAAAGTTAGTGTTCAAACTCTCAAGTCAACTTGCATTTAGCAACCTTCCAGTAGAATAGAATAGAATTCATAGAATCAACCAGGTTGGAAGAGACCTCCAAGATCATCCAGGCCAACCTAGCACCCAGCCCTAGCCAGTCAACTAGACCATGGCACTAAATGCCTCAGCCAGGCTTTGCTTGAACACCTCCAGGGACAGTGCCTCCACCACCTCCCCGGGCAGCCCATTCCAATGCAAATCACTCTCTCTGGCAAGAACTTCCTCCTAACATCCAGCCTATACTTCCCCCAGCACAACTTGAGACTGTGTCTCCTTGTTCTATTGGTGGTTGCCTGGGAGAAGAGGCCAACCCCCACCTGGCTACAACCACCCCTCAGGTAGCTGTAGACAGTAATGAGGTCTCCCCTGAGCCTCCTCTTCTCTAAGCTAAACAACCCCAGCTCCCTCAGCCTCTCCTCATAGGGTTTGTGTTCCAGGCCCCTCACCAGCTTTGTTGCCCTTCTCTGGACACTTTCCAGCACCTCAACATCTCTCTTGAATTAAGGAGCCCAGAACTGGACACAGTACTCAAGGTGTGGCCTGACCAGTGTTGAGTACAGGAGCAGAATAACCTCCCTTGTCCTACTGGCCACACTATTCCTGATGCAGGCCAGGATGCCATTGGCTCTCTAGGCCACCTGGGCACACTGCTGGCTCATCTTCAGCCTACTATCTATCAGTACCCCCAGGTCCCTTTCCTCTTGGCTGCTCTCAGCCACTCTGTCCCCAGCCTGTAGTGCTGATTGGGGTTGTTGTGGCCAAAGTGCAGAATCCTGCACTTGGCCTTGTTAAATCTCATCCCATTGGCCTCTGCCCGCCTATCCAGCCTGTCCCTCTGCAGGGCTCTCCTACCTTCCAACAGATCAACACCTGCTCCTAGCAGTACCTGAAGGGGGCTTACAAAAGGACTGTTTACAAAGGCCTGGAGTGATAGGACAAGAGGCAATGGTTGGAAATTAGAGAAGAGCAGATTTAGATTGGATGTTAGAAACAAGCTCTTTGCTACAAGGGTGCTGGAACACTGGAACATGTTGCCCTGAGAGGCAGTTGAGGCCCCATCCCTGAAGGTATTCAATATCAGGCTCAACAAGTCTCTGAGAAACTCGATCTAGTAGAGGATGTCCCTGCTGACTGCAGGGCACTTGGACTAGATGACCTTTGGAGGCCTCTTCCAAACCAAACCAAACCAAACCAAACCAAACCAAACCATTTTATGGCCTTACATCTCTACTAATCCTCATTAAAACCAGTTTATAAAAACATGACTATTTAACTCTTCTTCAGAAAAGATCATTAACTATAAAACTGTGGCTCAAAGCATTGGGTTTTTTTGTTTGTCTGACTCTTTCAACAATCTCAAGCCTTTGTCCCAGCAAAGAAACAATCTGGGACACATGACCACAGTGGCACTGAAAACAGGCATCTACAGCCAGGATCCTACATCAGTACTGTGGAACTAACAATTTAGTGACTGTGTCAATAGTACCTTCCATGTTGGTCATCTTTATCCGTATCCATACCTTCCCTGCAGAAAGAAAACAAAGCAATATGGCACAGATTAAGTAAAGGATTAACAAAACTTATCAAACTACCATGAAGTTAGAATAAAGCATTTCTGTCATCTTTAAATCATAAATAGGAAAAAATATAAAAAGTGAGAACCTGGAAGGAGTAAAGAATTTCTGTAGTTTTTGCAACATCTACACATTTTCTTAAATGAGTTGTTTCTCCTTCAGAGCTAACAAAATGGCACAGTTTGATGTCTTTGACAATAAAACATGCTGCAGTTCAAAGATATCATCTGTTAGAAAAATGTTTTTCAGTCAACTAGAGGGGGAAAAAGATTGCAAAGACCTATTGAAGCAGATATTTTCATGCCTTCATAAGAAACAGGGCTACGACCCTGCATTTACTGCCATCAAAAGGACAACCAGAGGCATTTAAACTGCATAAAATTCACAACCTGCCCTGAATAACTTTGCAGTGATGCCTCTGTGTGTTTTGCACTTCAGTTTGCCTTAGAGTAGCTGATTTGCAAGTAGGAAATGGTAATTAGAACAATGTACCACTGGAGATGGCCAAATGCTTGGAGAGTGAGAGACTGAGACTAAGCAGGCACATTTAGAGTTAGTACAGCTTGCAGTGTAGACACATGGCTCACTTTGTCTCTATACCAAAAATGAGGCATGAACAACAAAAAGTAGGACCCTCCCTTATTACAGTTTAGTGTTGCAACCTTATGTACAGAAATAAGAGAAATCTAAGTTTTCATAGCCATATCTGGTAATAAAAGATGAATGCCTAATACTACAGCACTGTTAGGCAAAATAATTGGGAAGAGAGTATTTTTGATATACACAAACGTGTACAACTGTGCTTAAATGGGCACTATAAAGCATGGCTTGTTCTGGTTTAACTTTTACCTGCACGTTTCAAGTAAATGGGAGGTAAAAGGCAAGGCAAACCACAACTTTTTCAAGTGAAACCAATTATTGAAATATTTATACTTACTCAAAAGGAAAGCCATCAAGTCTGAAAAGAAAGAAAAATAAAAGTACACCATATATAGAAAATAAGAAAAAGGTCTTAATCTTTCTGTTGAAATTCTCAAGCTAATTTATGTTCTATTTGAAACGAAAAGCACAGTGAAAACAAGAGAATAGCATTAAACATATTCCAGGGAAATATGTTCAAATTAAACTCCCTTCTCAAAGTATAAGTTGTCTTTTTCATTAAAAATAGCAT
Organism: Pogoniulus pusillus; assembly: GCF_015220805.1. Classification (NCBI taxonomy): domain Eukaryota; kingdom Metazoa; phylum Chordata; class Aves; order Piciformes; family Lybiidae; genus Pogoniulus; species Pogoniulus pusillus. Next base: position 15,612,153 of record NC_087287.1, on the reverse strand, counting down.
AGTTCATTCTAATTTATGTAGGAAAACCAGTACAGCTGACCTAAACTATGTTATGAACATCATGCAGATATTGTTTCATCTTCCAAAATGAAAGATGTGTGTTTGATGCATGATGCCTTTATAGGTAGATAAATGGGATAGATAAATGGGATATCAGAGGACGCTAAGGTCAGAAATAAATAAGGTGACAAATAAATCAATCTACACTTAAAAAAAAAAGCATCCTAACTTTCTTGGGTTTGGATTCCACCCAGCAGGCAGTTGGTATTTAAGTCCTAATTCTGAACTTTACATATAGACTTTTATCCTAAAGAAATTAAACAGAATTTCTACGTGCACGCTAACTGTTGGTGTTGTTTCAAAACTGTAGAGTGATCTGAAATACCAATGAGCTTTAACATGCTAAGAAGCTATACTTTATAAAAGCCTTATGAAAATTGTCTGGTATTAGCCATTACCATACTGGTTGTTTCTGTTCAACACTGGATGTTAGCCCTCTTGAAAATAAGTATGCTATTCTTTCATATCTTGTACACTGCACTTTACATCAGACTGGTTTTTAAAGGAAGTTTGAATAAGCTGCTGGTTTTCTTCATCTCTCAGTCTTCACAGCTGTGTTACTGTCTTAGTCAATGGCTCAAAGCGCTTCTGTTGCTCACAAAGAAATTGCATGTAGGTCTAGAATAGGACTCAGAAACAAAAATGAGGCATTGGTTTTCCACTTGTGATGCCACTTTTACCTACAGGATACTTGTTGTGGCAAAATTGATTTCAGCCTTAGAACAAGAAAGTAAAATCTAAAAGAAGTACAAAGTAAGTAAAAAACACTTCAGGCTGGCTTGTTTTTTTATCATATATTACCTCAACTGAAAACACTACTCTCAAGAAAACAAATGAACTGTTTATAGACCTGTGCATAGCATCTTAGATTCCGGCATTTGACTGAAACAGACCATAGCAGAGAACAGGCGACTTTTGCTGAAGTAACAATAATAGATTGGACAGGAATTTTCCTGGAGGAGTGGCAGGAGAAAGAAGCTGGTGAGGAGCAGCTGATCAATGTGCTTGGTTGTACTTGAGAGGTGAACAAAGCGCCTCACTAGAACAGGTTCTGCCTTGCTTTTCCCCTGACTTCTGTGGCAAATGAAGCATAGAGCTGGAAACTCAGACAATGTATGTAAAAAATACACCATTAACAGGCAGCAAAAGCTGGACAGCAACATTTCTGATATCCACATAGTACAAGAAGAGATGGAGGAAGTCTACCTTAAGTTCTATTTCAATACAGGAATATTTACTAGCCAGCATTTCCTTTGCAACACAACATGAATGGCAGTGTGACAACATCTGCTGTAAGCTCATCATTCAGATATTTTTTACCAATGCACACACAACCTAAAGGGCAGAATTAACACTTACAAGAGCAAGCTGCCTTTTGGAAAAGAGGACTTGAGCAATGCTTCCTACCCAGAGGAATAAAGATGGAGAAATCCTTTCTAGAGAAGAGGAAGTTGGTAAGATCAAAGCTAAATTTTGCAGTAGTCAATTTGACTGTAAGGAGCCATGTACTTTTCAGGAGGACTAAATGCATGTTAGAGAGGGTTTGTACACAGCACATTTGTGCTTCTTAAAGAGTACTTAAAGTGTTGCATACAAATTCTCCTACAGAGAAGCCCTATGCACACGGAACTAATTCTTATTTGTCATGTTCAGTAAGGATTACAAGCTCTACCCCTCCTTGAAAAAAAATTCAAAGGCCCATAATGACAACATTTGTGCTAAGATACATGAAAATAGAGTGCATAGCCCTCGAATTATAGAGGGGACCCATTCATGAGTTACCCTGCAGCTAGACTTCATAAAGTTACAATACTTAGGAGGTTTGCACAGGACTTGAAGTAGGTTGGTCTTGGTTTATCTAGAGCAGAAGAGATGTTACACTTTGGCAAACTCTACTATGATACTATGACCCTCACTGTTCTAAAGCAGAGCTGGTATGATTGTTTGCAGTTTCAAATATCAGCCCCAAAACAAAAGCTACTGAGCACTGTTGTTAACAAGCTTCCCTTAAAGAAGAGCAGCATTCTTGAAATGAAACCACATTCTACCACTGAATCAGGAGAAATCAAGATTATATTTTGTCAAGAATCATAAGCCTGCTGTCAAGGACCAACACAAGATTAAATCAGTTGATTAAAGGAAAGGCAAATCTATTGCCTCAAACCAGAGGCTACTCAGATTCAACTGGGAGATCAAAACAGTTCATCAGGCAAAGGCTGGCAGCGCACTGATAGGAAGTGACTAAGAAGACAAAAAATAGGTGAAGAAAAAGGAACTATTTCCAGTTTTGCTTCTGCTTTTTAATGAATTTATTATCTTCCCTTCCACTAGACATTTTATTTCTTGTGTAAATGGTCAATATAATCAACTTTTACACTGTATATTTCATCAGTATTAATTTTTCTCCCCTCGTCGGCCAAATATTTCCTTTCTCAGCCTTACCCCATCTGATAGTCTTCAGTTTTAGCTGCACTGAGCCACAGGATTTATTTTTATTATTAAATAATGAACTTTCCTCTTAGTGCATAGTAGATTCTTTCTTAAAACCTTTATGATAGGTTGTCAGGAAAATGTTATTTTAGAACTGCTCTAAGTATTTCTATCATCTCCTGCACTGTATTGTTGTGTTTCAACCTCATTTTAGCAGTGTTAAATCAAGATAAATCAAACTTACTGATAATCAGTAGAGCTTCCCTTTCTTTTCCTATTACAATCCATTCCTGAAGTGCTGAGGGAACTGGAGATCAAGTCAGCAGGGTCTGGTGACATAAAGTCACTAATTGTAGAAGATATATCCATCCTTTGGTCTGCCATTGGATTGTCTAACACAAAACAAAAGCACAGAAACTACTGCATTAAAAGACTCAGAAATGTACCTGTTTAACTAAAATAACCCCCAAAAACCATCTCAAAACACAATTTCTATTTCTTTTTGCCATAAACTAGACCACGGGCAATTTCCCCTTCTCCAGTCACTGGTGTATTGAATACTGCACAAACCCCAACACCCTTCTCAGAACACATTACTTAACACAACTGTTTTTAAAGTTTCATCATTACTAAATGGCATCATCTGTGAAACAGAATAGGTTTTACCTGAAAGCCTGTCTTGGAAGCCTAGATCCACGTGGGAAAAGATGATGATGCTCAGCCTGAAGCAGCTGATCACCTTACAACTCTTCCATGCCTCATATTCTGTCAATCGTGTACTGTCAAAAACCTGAATGGGAAGAAGAGCAGCAAGCTTAAAATACAGTTTAGAAATAAGTTTCTTTAGAACAATTTTACAACAGCACATAGATGTTTTCTACTCAAGGACTGAATCGGAGTCCTCTTACACAGTGTCGAAGATTTATCCATCAAAAAGATTAGACCTTGGGATGTACATGTCCAATGGACAAAGCTTTGAAACAGAAGGAACTTCTTCAGCATCACTTCCCTTTGGGCCCCATTTAGCATTCTTTGGCCTTGGCAGATCATCTAGGCCAACATCCTTGCTCATGCAGAGTACACTTAGATCAGGTTGCACAGGAACACATCCAGGCACATTTCTAAACTCTCCAGAGAAGGAGACTCCACAACCACTCTAGGCAGCCTGCTCTAGTGTTCTGCCACCCTCAGAGTTGTTTCTTATAGGGTCATACACAACCTCCTGTGCTCTAGTTTGTACCTCACAAAACCCAAAGTCACTGCCATGATTTTCTTCAGCTGTTAGAATAGCAAATGCAGAATTTATTCCAAAAATTTAAGTTATCTAAATTGTTGGTCCTGTCACAGTAACAACAGCCAGGATCCCAGCTCTTAAATCTAAGGTCAGGCAAGTCATTGCTCTAGTGGCACCAAATGCTGAACAGAAGATTGTTGTTCTAGAAGCAGAGCTTCTCACCTGACAACTTCTCTGTGATCCTTTCTCAGAAATAATAAAAAGGAACCCAGGTATCTGCAAATGTGTGGGTGTATTGGTAGAGGAAAGTTATGAGGCCAGATCTTGTCACTAATAAGAACTAAAGCAGGAAAAAATTAAATCAAAGTATAAATTCCCACTGACCCTATAACCACAGTTTCTTTTACAAGGCTTTAATTCACACTAACACAGTTACTTGTGGATCAAGCCTTATTTTCTTCCTGTGTCATCCTATTCTTAGTTGTCTGCTTTATCTCTCTTACTCAGTGTAGTCCAACAATTGTAAGTGTGATTGTGTTACTGTGGTTTATGAGATTGCTGCACGATTTACAAGCCACCAGTTAAACCACAGTCACTGACCACTTCTCTGTGCTGGGTTCAGATCCAAAACCCATTATCTTCAACCTCAGCTGATGTACAGAGGTTAGTTATAGCTAAACTTGGTGTGGCCTGTGGCTTAGCCCTATGAATTCCATGACAAAAGTACTGTCACATCAAACTACATCTTTGTCCAATTAATGGGCACCCATGATTGAGGCTTGGAGCCTAATATAAACTCCAAGCACTGTTTAATGCACATATTAGAAACAAGTAGTTTCTAAAACTTCTGGCCCAAATGACCAAAATTTATAGAATCATAGAATGGCTTAGGTGGGGAGAGAACTTAGAGATCATCTACTGCTGTGAGCAGGGATGCCTTTCAACTCAGCTCAGCTGCTCAAGGCCTCATCCAACCTGGCCTAGAACACCCCCAGGAAGGAGGCATCCACAACATCCCTGGGCAGCCTATTCCAGAGTCTCACCACCCATATAGTAAAGAACTTTTTACTTAGACCCAGTCTAATCCTACTCTTCCTCAGCTTAAAACTATTCCCCCTTTTCCTATTGCTAGACAGCCTTGTGAAAAGTCCCTCTCTGGCCTTCCAGTCCAAAAGTTGCTAAACGCTTCTCTATGTGAGTGTACTTGTTGAACTCACACTTCACTGCTTACTGTAGTTTCATGGACCATTTAAGATAACCTCAGACAGAAGGTTGGGATGGATCAGAATTAAAACAAGGAGGAAAAGAAGGCTTGCCAATTTAACATAGTCCTCTCCATTTAAGAATGCCTGCAACAGTCAACAATTTAACTTAACTGTCAGACCACTGCACAGTCAATGGTGTGCTTTAATGAAAAAAATTAGTTGCTTTGTTGCTCATTGCAAAATGAAAATCTTAAAATCATTCACTCCACTGGTGCTGCTATTTCTAATAACAACCAAGAGTCTACATTTGATAGCTGTACAGCAGCTGTTCTGAGTGTCTTCACCACTTAAGCAGAACAAAAGAATTACACAAAACCCAAAATGCCCAATTTCTTTTCAAGTCAGCCCTTTCTCTACCATGTCTCAAATGCTCAGCCCAGTTAATAACCACAGTCCTACATTTTGGCATTACAGGAGCCGTGGATGTCTCTTAAAATGAGGTTTAAAGTTAAGAAAATGTCAACCCAATGATTAGAGCAAAAAATCAGCATGCCCCAGTATAATAAATAGTGAGCAGTTCAGAGAAACATTTTGTTGCAAAGTTTTCTTGCAATTCTGAGAAAGATGGATTATTTTATTATCTTTTCAGCCTCCAGCTGCTAGATGTTCAATGGCTAAAAAAGTCCTCTATAAGGAAGATCACACAAGTTACCCATACACTGGCAAAGTTCAGATCTTCCATTTACGATGCCCAAGCTGTTGCCAAAGCACTCCAAAGACCTACTTGAAAAATTGCTATGTAATTCACTTCCTGATGAGACTCAAACAAATATGCTGTCACTGTATCACAGCACAGTGTCTCTCTACAGCCTGCCTGGGACCACTTCCTTCAGGATTCTTCTCCCTTGCATTCAATCTTACTCCAAGCCCCTGTTAACAAGGCTAATGAGACAGTAAGAACAAATCTTACTGTTCATCCCTTAAAAACAAAGTTAGATGGCACGTGACTAGCTTAATCATGCAGCAAAGCTGATCACGAGTACATAAACACCTCTGAGCAAATCAAGGTCGGAGCTAAAGTAGGTCAACTGCATCTGACAAGCACCCATCCGGGAGTCAAGACCTCTTTACACAAGCACCACCAGTTTCACTTACCCCTAGGCAAGCGTCAGCTATCTCCAACATACAAACATATGCATTCTAAAAGAAACACCATTCAGAACTTGATGAATCAGAAGTGTCTCATACCTTAAAAGCACTGGTTTGCAATGACAGAGGAAAACTGTGGTGTGGTTTCCTTAAGAAGTAATTGAAAAGATACTTATTGTCCCTATGAGTAATGACTAAACCCAAAACAGCTACAAAGAGGAAATCATCTACTTCCCTTCACAGCAGTACTAAAGTTAACTGCCACAGCACGAACTAGTAAGAAAAAGCAGAACAGGGTTATTTGTCTTCATTATCTGTGCTTCTTCAAGAGGTGCTGCAGATGTATGTACACTCACAGTATTACAGTATCACAGTATTATTAGGATTGGAAGAGACCTCACAGATCATGGAGTCCAACCCTTTACCACAGAGCTCAAGGCTAGACCATGGCACCAAGTGCCACGTCCAATCCTGCCTTGAACAGCTCCAGGGACGGCGACTCCACCACCTCCCCGGGCAGCCCATTCCAGTGTCCAATGACACTCTCAGTGAAGAACTTTCTCCTCACCTCCAGCCTAAATTTCCCCTGGTGCAGCTTGAGGCTGTGTCCTATTATTCTGGTGCTGGCCACCTGAGAGAAGAGAGCAACCTCCTCCTGGCCACAACCACCCCTCAGGTAGTTGTAGACAGCAATAAGGTCACCCCTGAGCCTCCTCTTCTCCAGGCTAACCAATCCCAGCTCCCTCAGCCTCTCCTCATAGGGCTGTGCTCAAGGCCTCTCCCCAGCCTCGTCGCCCTTCTCTGGACACGCTCAAGCATCTCAATGTCCCTCCTAAACTGGGGGGGCCAGAACTGAACACAGTACTCAAGGTGTGGTCTAACCAGTGCAGAGTACAGGGGCAGAATGACCTCCCTGCTCCTGCTGACCACACCATTCCTGATGCAGGCCAGGATGCCACTGGCTCTCTTGGCCACCTGGGCACTCCGGAGGCATACGCACGCAGCACCACTGAGGGATTTCTGCTCAGCAGCACAAGGACTGCAGAAGTCCCTGTGATGACTTCAGGACCAGCACACAAGGCCATGGCTGTAACAAGCAGTTCCTACATCCCAATCTGTATCTTTAAATACTCTGTAGAAACCAAAGGAAGATTTTGAATTAAAGCAGTGGTGTTTTCCCTTTGATACGTAAGGAGCTGATGTTAGAACATTTCATATTTGCCTGACATATTGATACTGCTTTGTTTTAATGGCACATTCACATTCTTCCAAGTCCCATCCTACTTGCAGAAACACTCCGTACTTCCAGAAGATAAGCAGCCCTGTGCCTTCCTCTTACACATAGATACATCCCACTGCAACCTCTGGACAAAGAAGTGATTCTTCCCTGGTTTGCTTGTTGAGATCATCCTTTTATCACTCATTCATCAGCATGTTCATCAACCCCCAGGCAGCCTATAATCCACATCAGAGCTCTTCCCAACCCAAGCTCTTAGTGACATCAGTATCTCACGTTTCAACCACATCCTTAACCACATACACAGAGCAGGAGTGATCCAACAGCCTCCTGCATCTCTCATGTTAGCAGCTGTTGCTCTCCCCCAGCCCTCACAACAGGGCATGAGTATCCCCTGTCCTGTGGCAGGCACAGGCCCTCAACAGCTCAAGCAACTTAACTGTTCCAACAGCAGCTCCCACCTTTCCTATGAAAAACACAGTAGGCTGGAGGGGAGCAGCTTGTGAATATAAACCAGCCACAAAGCTGCAAGATGAATCATTTTGCAATAGGGGTCAAGAGAGTCCCCAATATACAGAGGAAAAACTCCACATGAACAAAGAAGATCTTTTAGCTCTAGGAAGTTAACGTAAAGGCAGTGTCTCAACAAATAAATATACTGTCCATATGTGCTACTCTAACAAAACCAAGTCTGTTTCTCACTGGTGTCTCTGGGAAATGACTGGACAAGTCATCTCATTCCATCACTTCACAGGCGTTTTCCACATTATCACAGTGGTAATGGAGCCACAAGACCATATTCTGAACTTTGTCTTGTTCATAGAGTACTCAGACTTCCAGTTCCAGAGAGGCCTCTTATCCCAGCTCTCCTTGCTTAAAGGGGGAACTACTTAATTGTATTTCCAGCTCTTTTAATGAAGGACTTCTCTGTTGCCCCAAACCCAAAAATAAGCAGTAACTGAAGAAACTTTCTCTTGCACTGGGGAGCTCAGAACTAGACCCTGGAACACAGAAGTGTCTCACCAGTGCTCAGTAAATGGGAATGATCACTTTGCTCAGCCTGTTGGCAACATGACTGCTAATAAACCCCAGGAAGCTGTTGGCCTTCTTTGCTACAAGGGCACTATTGCTGGTTCATGGCCCCCCAGGATCTTTTCTGCCAAGCTGTTTTCTAGCTGGTCAGCCCCTGGTTTGTACTAGAGCATGAGGATTTTCCACTCCAGTTGCAGGACTTAGCATTTCCTTTTACTGAACTCCATAAGGTTATTTGTAAGGTTCTTGTCAACCCTTTTCTCTGGCTTGGAGAGATCCCTCTGACAGGCAGCACACCTATGTGGTATATCCTTCCCATGTTGTATTGTCTGCATCTCTAAACATGAGGCTTCAGATGGCACAGAAAAGCATGAAAAGAAGGGGAAAGCTAGCGCATAGTCTTCTTAGTGAAGCAGATGAATGCTTGCTTCAAGGCTGGCTGCAGTCTCATGGACCACCTTCATGTCAGAAAGTTTAAAGTGGAACAAAATTAAAGCCAAACCATACCACTTCCAGGAATCAAACCCTTCCAGCTGTTTAAGCTGAAAGGGATCTGTCTGCACCATGGATGAAGTACTTCCCTCCCTCCTAGGGACTGGTGCCTCTTTCTAGAGATATAGGTTGAAATCTAGCATATCATTCTACACAACAGCCACTGGGTCTGGAGGCTGTACAATCATCAGAAGCAGAAGCATCAGGCTGACCCTGAGACACAGAAGATGCCATTTCCTCTCATGTCTGAACACCATTTGCCTCTCTACCTCTTCAGTGAATCTCAGCTAAAAGGGTTTCAAAAAAGCTTGCTAGTTTGCAAGCATTATTGAAAGCTTGATCTAGTATAAGCTTCTTGTCAGCCAAGATTAGACTCTTTGAGCTCTTATTCTTTGAAGTACACATGTGCTGACCTGTTTGGATATTTCATTTTGGGCAGTCATCAAAACCAAGCATCACAAGGGAACTAATCATGGCCTTGTGAAAAGGTGGTGATGCACACAGTACTAACATGCTGCTGTTACCAAAGGAACTTGGCCTAATTCAATAATCAATCCTCTAGTACACATACTCCTTGGGCTTCCAGAAACTGCTTGCACAGGAAGAACAAAATGGACTTGCCTTTCTTGGAAAAACAGGTTTCATGGGGCTTCTACAGCACACCTACCAAACACAGCTGTTACCCAACACATGAATCAAACTTCAGGATCTATACAGACTTCTGGAAGCAACAAGCACTGGAGCACTGGTCCTCTCACCACTAAATACTGAGTGCTGAACTACTTCCTAAGCTCAGCCACAATGGCCAGAATGAGAGCAGCTAGTTCAGATGCCTCTGCTTAGAGCAGGAATAAGTGAATTTTGCCTCAAAGCTATGCAAACAAACTGGGTGCCTTGTGACATTTCACAGACACACCAAGATCCCCACAGGTATTCTAGGAATGTATTTTCAGATTTCATTTCAAATGTCATGAAGATGGCTGTTTTAAGGAGGCTTTGAAAAAAAAAGTATAGCTGCCATACAAAATCTGGAAGGTAACAGTCAGTCTCCTACAAACAGCAAGGAAAACTATATTCAGGTATAGCTATCAATATAAGATCTATTCTCAGTTAGCACACTCTGTCATGCCTTTGGATGCCTGATTTCAACAGGTCCTTCTGATCTAAGACATCCTATTTGATTTCACTGGAAAAGGATGCAACCAGAATGGAATAAAAGGGAGCTGTTCAAAGAATAGCTGCTTGTTGGGAAAAGACTGAATTCACTAAGTTTGAATTCTTTAAAACCAACAAACAAAACAAAATCTCAACTTATTTTAAGACAATGCTACAGACATTTTGTTCAACAAAGCACTCCAAAATTTTTGTAGAGCGAGTTATAGAACAAGATAATTACACATTACACTTTAAAATACTAAATGCTGGTAAAATAAGTTCACAAGGTCTGTGTTAAGATGTAGTACTTAATATTTGTTTACTCCAGTCCTTCAGAACACTTTGTGCATGCGTGGGAAGGAACAACGTATTGTGCTTTAAACACTGGGGAAGGAGTGGAGGGGAATGACTTAAAACAACAGAAACAAGTCCTTTGGGTGGGGTGTCTAATTTTACTCATTTAACACTCAAAACACTTATTGTTTAACTGCCTTTGTCAGGACAACAGTCAGTGGACACAAATTGAAACACAGGAGGTTCCTTATGAATGTAAGGAAAAAAAATCTTCCCTTTCAGAATGGCAGAGCAGTTGCCCAAGAAAGGCTGTGGAGTCTCCATCTCTGGAAGCATTCAAAACTCATCTGTGTGATTTAGGGTAAGTGATGCTGCACTACCAGGGGGTTGGACTAGATGATCTTCAGAGATCCCTCCCAACCCCTACCATTCTGTGATTCTGTAAACATATGTCTTTTAATTTAGAGCTTACAAATATCTGAAAGCCTAGCTGTCATTCTAAGTGATATGCTCTGGGCAATTTTGATTCCCTTACTATAGCTAAATGAAACTCCTATTCCTCACAATTCAGCACATATTCTTTCTGCACTTCATAATCTCCAAAGGTGTCTTTCAGTAGCAGGAAGGCAAAATCATTTCACAAGAAATTCTAAGAAATGGGTCTTCTAAAAGGTCTCCATATGAAACACCAGGCTAGCAAAACCCTTCCTCTATTACTTCAAAGGTCAGATCTCACCCTTAACACTTACCCAGTCTGACCAGAGACCTGGGACAATGTGGAAGCCATTCTAGGACTTAAGCTTATAACCACTGCTTGTGCTTTAGTATAACTTGCACTAGGATGAACTGATTCAAAAGATGCCAAGGGAGAATAAGCCTTAACACAATCCACTTTTCTCATTAACAAAGCACAATTCCAGCACTCCACCAGTTACTCCAGCTTCCAGTCACCAAATCTTTCTCTGCCTTTGCTAGGTTTTCTTCCCTCCTCATACTGGAGCATAGTAGGCATCAAAGCCAGACATGTTTGAGCTCTGCCATGACTAATACTACATGTAATACTTTCTCACTTGCCTTTTAAATGTTATGCATTCAGGTATGTTAGCAATTTTCCAGTTGAATAGGCTGAACCATTACACACTTTTTTCAGCCTCTGAAGTGCATTTATTGAGGTGACAAACCTAGTTTCCTGCACTTCCCTTTGGGTTGAATTACCTGGTTCAAACACTGATAAACATATGCACACAGTGGATTCTGGTTTACAGTCACAGTACGACAACCCAAGCACATCTGGCACTGTCCTGCTAAATTCCATCTCTGGCTGGAGGAAGCTGTCCCTGCTCTGAGCATTCTGCCAGTCTAATAAAGAACACTTGACAGGCTGTCAGGTTCCCTTTGATCCTAAAGTAGGCCTAGTGAAAAGCAAGATATTCGCAGCCTCTATAGAACGAAGTTGGGCCATTCCTCACTCAAGTCACCTCTTTGTTGTCTCACACACATATCTACAACACCTTCCATTTTTTCCACTGGTTTCTTAAAAGCTCCTTTTAACTTTAGACAGAATCAGCTGTCACAGAATCATGGAATCATAGAATCAGTCAGGGTTGGAAGGGACCACAAGGATCATCTAGCTCCAACCCCCCTGCCATGGGCAGGGACACCCTACCCTAGATCAGGCTGGCCACAGCCCCAGCCAGCCTGGTCTTAAACACCTCCAGGGACGGGGTCTCAGCCACCTCCCTGGGCAACCCATTCCACTCCCATGGTGCAGAACTTCCTCCTCATATCCAGTCTGAACGTACCCATCTCCAGCTTCCCTCCATTCCCCCTAGTCCTATCACTCCATCTATTTGAGCACCAGTACTTCTTCCCAGTATTTGCTACTGCAATGGGCTGCCCAGTGAGGTGGAGGAGTCACTGTCCCTGGAGGTGCTCAAGAAAAGATGAGGCACTCAGTGCCATGGTCTAGTTGATTGGATAGGGCTGGGTGATGAGTGGGACTGGATGATCTCGGAGGTCTCTTCCAACCTGGCTGAATCTACACTTCTTTGATTCCTTCAGTCTACCTCGGTACTACACTAGAGGCTCAAGTTAACTTTTTTCTCCCACTACACCACTGTTTTTTGGATAGGAAGGCGTCACAGCTTTTTGTTAAGTAGATGAGTAGGTAGCCTGCTAAGAAACACTTGCAGAGCATAGAGTGATGGCATAGCTACTGTTCTGTGTTACAGCATGTGTAGAAAAGCAGACATTTACAACTCAGTTACTCCCCAATTTCCAGGTTTAAGAAGATAACCCCTCCACACATCACAGTATCACAGTATCATCAGGGTTGGAAGAGACCTCACAGATCATCAAGTCCAACCCTTTACCACAGAGCTCAAGGCTAGACCATGGCACCAAGTGCCACGTCCAACCTTGCCTTGAAGTGCCCCAGGGACAGCGACTCCACCACCTCCCCGAGCAGCCCATACACTCTTGCAAACAGCCTCAGCTATCTGTCTCTGCACCCGGAGTCCCTTTGATATATGTGGAGCACTAAACACTAATGTGAATACACTCAGCAATTTGGTTTCCTGAAATCACACTGTTTGCTAGTTAAATCCAAATTTAACAAGTGAAAACTGAGATGCTGCAACAATTTAGCACTTGCACGTTCTCTATAAAGCATGCAAAGACGTGAACATCAAAAAAAGCTACAGATACTATTTTCAGTCTTGCTCAATGTCTCAGAAATAATAACCTCCCCCACTCCCCAAATCCTGTTTTCAAATGAGCGAGCTGCTGCTGCTGCTGAGAAAGGCAGCACTTCAGAGTTATGACAGCTCACACTGGGGCATTATCCAATACTCTGCTTTTCAGAGAGGCTCGCATAAAGTAGTTTGGATCCACAGCAACGGCGAACACTGGGAAGTAGGGCAGGCTCCCAACACCCACCTAGGGCCAGCACCGACACTGACACGGTGTGTCAGGAGCAGAATTGCTATAACCGAAGGCTGACCCATTCGGTGCCCAACAGCAGCGCTTAGCACTTCTATGGGACAGCTTCTTCCAGCCTCACTTCACACTTTCACCAGTTTTACACGACTGTAAAACCAAAACAACAATTAAGAGAAGTCTTTTAACAGGACATTAAAAGTAAAGTTAGATGTGTCATCATACCACATACTGAATGCATAAGCGGCATACTCTTGGCTGCTTCTGCTGCAGCACTGGCTGCCTTTTACGGTTCCTACTCTCTTGGATGAACTGCAAACTCTTTGCAAAGTGAATGAGCTGGGTTTAGCTGGTGTAGAGTTGGTTTCCTTAGTAGTAGCTAGTATGGGGCAATGGTTTTGATTTGTGCTGAAAACTGTTCGTAATTCAGGGATGGTTTGGTCATGGCTGAGCAGTGCTTACACAGAGTAATTTTCTGCTCCTCACAGCACCCCACCGGTGAGGAGTGTGAGAATCCAGGGATTAGCTAATGGCCTTCATGTCTGTGTGGGGCCTTGGAGTATGATAAGAGATCACAGAACGTCAGGGGCTGGAAGGGACCTCAAAAGATCATCCAGTCCAACCTCCCTGCCAGAGTAGGATCACCTATACCAGATCACACAGGAACATGCCCAGGCAGGCTTTAAATATCTCCAGAGAGGAAGACTGCACAACTCCCCTGGGCAGCCTGTTCCAGTGTTCTGTCACCCTCACAGGGAAAAAATTCCTCTTCACGTTTACATGACACTTCTTATGTCTCAAATTCAGGTAGTGACAGGACCAGGGGGAATGGAGGAGAGCCAGAGGTGGGTAGATTCAGACTGGACATGAGAAGGAAGTTCTGCACCATGAGAGTGGTGAGAGACTGGAATGGGTTGCCCAGGGAGGTGGTTGAGGCCCCATCCTTGAATGTGCTTAAGGCCAGGCTGGATGAGGTTCTGGCCAGTCTGATCTAGGGTAGGGTGTCCCTGCCCATGGCAGGGAGGTTGGAACTAGATGATCCTTGTGGTCCTTTCCAACCCTGACTGATTCTATGATTCTAACTTCCACCCATTGCCCCTAATCCTGTCATTGGGCATCACTGAGTAGAGCCTGGCTCCAGCCTCCCGGCACTCACCCTTTACATATTTATAAACATTAATGAGGTCACTTCTCTGTCTCCTCTTCTCCAAGCTAAAGAGCCCCAGATCCCTCAGTTTCTCCTCATAAGCAAGATGTTGTACCATGAACTATGTGAGAAGAATAGGAGAAAAAAATAACTAAGTGCTGTATCCTGGAAGCAGATGAGAAAGGCAACTGGGAGAAAAGCACCAGAGAGTGGTGGTGAATGGTGCCACATCCAGTTGGCAGCCAGTCACTAGTGGTGTTCTCCCAGGATCAGTGCTGGACCCAGTCCTGTTCAATATCTTTACTGACAATCCAGACCAAGGGATTGAGTCCAGCATCATAAGTCTGCAGATGACACCAAGCTAGGAGCAGGTGTTGATCTGTTGGAAGGTAGGAGAGCCCTGCAGAGGGACCCTGACAGGCTGGATGGATAGGCAGAGGCCAGTGGGATGAGATTTAACAAGGCCAAGTGCAGGGTTCTACACTTTGGCCACAACAACCCCAAGCAGCACTAGAGGCTGGGGACAGAGTGGCTGGAGAGCAGCCAGGCAAAAAAGGACCTGGGGGTGCTGGTAGATAGTAGCTGAAGATGAGCCAGCAGTGTGCCCAGGTGGCCAAGAGAGCCAGTGGCATCTTAGCCTGGATCAGGAACAGTGTGGCCAGCAGGACAAGGGAGGTTATTCTGCCTCTGTACTCAGCACTGGTCAGGCCACACCTTGACTACTGTGTCCAGTTCTGGGGTCCTCAATTTAAGAGAGATGTTGAGGTGCTGGAACATGTCCAGAGAAGGGTGACAAAGCTGGTGAGGGGCCTGGACCACAGCCCTATAAGGTGAGGCTGAGGGAGCTGGGGGTGTTCAGCCTGGAGAAGAGGAGGCTCAGGTGGGACCTCATTGCTGTCTACAACTACCTGAAGGGAGGCTGTAGCCAGGTGGGGAGGTGGCCTCTTCTGACAGGCAAGCAGCAACAGAACAAGGGGACACAGTCTCAAGTTGTGCCGGGGGAGGTCTAGGCTGGATGTTAGGAGGAAGTTCTTCACAGAGAGAGTGATTGGCATTGGGATGGGCTGCCCAGGTTGGTGGTGGAGTCACCACCCCTGGAGGTGTTCAAGAAAAGCCTGGATGGGGCACTTAGTGCCATGGTCTGGTTAGTTGTATAAGGCTGGGTGCTAGGTTGGACTGGATGATCTTGGAGGTCTCTTCCAACCTGGTTGATTCTATGATTCAGCAGTGGGCTTAATATAGATTAGGCTGTGGGAAAGTGGAATTGTACCATGCACAAACTCCTCAAGAAATAGCCATCAGCTCTGCAGATCTTGGTCATTGGTCCACTCTGTGGCTGTCATCACCTTCTGGTCTACCAGTTTGTCATTTCAGCTCTCTGCATTGAGACTGGCTGGCCCAGGATCAACATACACATCAGGTGATCTCAGGAAAACCCATCAGCAGGATGGGTGCATAGGTAAACACAGCTGGGACAAATGACTCCAACTGGCCAAGGGGATACTCCATACCATATGATACCACACTCAGCAGATAAAGCTGAGGGCAGAAAGGAGGGGGACACCTGGAGTGATGGCGTTTGCCTTCCCAAGTCACCAGTGACGTGTGACAGAGCCTGGCTCCCCCGGGGGTGGCCGAGTACCTGCTTGTTGGTGGGAAGCAGTGAATGAATTCCTTGTTTGGCTTTGTTTGTGCACACAGTTTTTACATTACCTATTACATTTTCTTTATCTCAACTCAGAACATTTTTTCCACTTCTACTCTTCCAGTGTTTTTCTCCATCCCACTGCAGGAGAAGTGAAAGAGCAGCTGCATAGGGCTAACTTGTTGGCTGGTGTTAAACCACAACAGTCCTTGCTGATGCCTAACATGGGGCTCAAAGGTTTTGAGACAATGGCAAGTTGATTGGAATGTACTAGTTTGAATTTATAGCTCTTACTGCTGTTTAGCTATTAATTGACAGACTCTTGTGCTTGCCATGGGACTTGCTTGCCATATTGTACATTAGAGACTAGTTCTCATTAGTGGCTGCTTTTTGCTTTCACTGCTTGATGTGCTGCTGATCATCTTACTCTGTTGTGCCTGAGAATAATTTAATGAATGTCAATGGCCATGGTCATGAGCTGGCAGATGGCAGTAGCATTGATGCTATTTCTGTCCTGTGGTACTGGTCAGACTGGAATTTCAGTGTGATCTCACATCAAAGGGACTATGACCTATGCATGAGTACATACAGGAGCATGACACCCCAAAGCATCCATGGCCATGGATAAGCCCATGAGAAGAGCAGGCACATCCCAGAGAGGCTGCAACCATGGGCAAGACCACGTTGTAACAGGTTAAGTCCTGAAGGGACTTTGTGGGCATTCATAGTAAGATGTGGTGAAGCAAATCATGTGATACTTTGCAGAGAAACCATAGAGTATTTCTTGTCTTTTACACTCATGTTCAGAGTGGCAAGTACTTCAGTAACAGGTACATGGCTTGGAAAGCCATATTTGTCTAGCTCAGGGTAAACATGAGATGCTCACAGCCAAGTTCCACAGAACAGCTGATAGAACACCTTAGTGCCGTCAAAGGGATGGCTTTATTCCCTTTTTCTCTTCCTTGTCACTCTTCCCCCAAATTTCTCTTGCAGCACTCCAGCAAAGACTTTATGCAGTCCCCAAAGCTTACCTGTACTGTGTTTTAAACCAATCTGCTCATCAGGCTGAACAAAACCTTGACAGAAAGCAGTTATTCTGGGTGGTTAGCAAGCTCAACCATCTCACTGAAAGGTCAGATGACAGCCAAGCAAGGAGGTGAGACATGCCAAAGAGAGGCAGAACTATCCCTTTCAACAGCATGAAGTGGTTAAAATATCCCTCTTAAATGCTTGAGCTGCACTTCCAGCTTATTCACAGCACTCCATTAGGTTTTGTTTGCAACATGCGAATCCCTGCATAGTTTGAGCAAGGCAAGGTGTGCTAAAACCTTCCTACTGATCCACATCTGCTCTGACATTTTCTCTGCTCAGGAGTTTGTTCTTTTGTGAATGACAAGTTATGAATAGACAAGCCCAGCAGAGGACTATTCCTATCCTCTCTGTATTCATTGCTTCAGTGGGAGTATAAGCTTTATTTTCTTGAGAAAGGCCTACAGCAGTAGGAAAGGTCTTTACAGAAACGACTGATAAAACATTCCTGTTTTGTACATCAATGCTGATACTTGGAACCACCAAACCTGTGACATTCATTGCCCAGAGATGCATCTGTATACAAATCTCAGACTTGCATTTTTACAGACAGGCTTTTACATCTAATCTCATCTAAATCAACAGTCAAGACTGAAGGCATACTTTTAAAGTGTTTTTAAATTGCTGTTGTTTTTAGAACAAGAATCTCATTATGAAATTATGACAGCCTTTATTAAAGGCAGAGAAACCATCAGGGAACACCAACAATTCATTTAACAGGGCCCTTATGCTGTGCAGACATCTTAACTGCTACAAAAAAGAAAATACAGCAAGTGGAGAAGAACAGGGTGTCATACACATACACACACACACAATAAATCCTCCCAGCCCCATAAAAAATCCTGCCAACACCAAAGGGAAAGATAACTTCCTGGGAAAAAAACAAACCAAAACAACAAAGCACAGCCACACACACAACACAAAAGAGCTTTTGGTCAAAATGAAGGCTGTTGAGTTTATTTTTGTTAATGATTGCTTTTTCTTGCATCAGAGAGCCACCCATGCAACAACCCCCTCCAAATGACGAGGGGATATAACACAGAGCAAAGGGACATCTGACTAAGAGTTGCAAACAGAAGTTTTTCCAACCCATTGTTTTATTCCAAAAGAGAACATTCCACGACCTACGCAGTCTGATCCCAAAGGGCCTAGGAAGGACCACTAGACAGTTCACATTCCTCCACAAAAAAGTTTAAGTGGGTTTAGATGATCTTATTTCCACAAATATTAATAATACAGTCCCTTAGTTACCGCTAACAAATGCTCATAATTATTTACAGCTCCTGAATAGTACGGAGGATGACTTGGACATCACCCAAATCCACAGCAAGCAGATTTATTGGAAAATGGAAAACTTTCTACTTTCACTCACTGGAACAAGACAGTCAATGAGTTCTGCACGAGGAACAATCAAGTAAGCCAGTATTCTTCAGCTTAGAAAACTAACAAGGTCAAGATCCACAAAATCACCAAATGCCACACAAAGACAGCTTATCTGAAACACAAAACAACAGAGCTCTCTATGCAGGACATAGGCATGCTATGGAAAGTCTCTGACAAGCAGCAGAGTTCATGTGGTTTCCAAAGAGAGGCAGGACCAATTCATGGAAAGGAATTCTTCTGACGGTTACCACCACATCTGGCTTGTTAAGTCCCCAAAGCTGAAGGTAACTGTGGGCCAGTATTAGAGCACACATGCTTGCACTAATCTTAGTCTTCACCAGGCAGTCACCCACAGCCACTGCTTGAGGCAGGACTCTACAGGAATTGGGTCTTTTTTGTGGCATGCAATGGTCACTCTTCCCTTCTTTCATTAGTAGCAAAAGAACTTTATCTCTATTTGTAAATATTCAAAGAAAACTTCTACATACAACTACAGCATACATGGAACATCCATAATTAAGGTGTAAAGTATACAACATCCTTTTAAAAAACCCTTTCTAGCTTACCTGTGGTCTAAATTAGCTAACTTACAGCTATGACCATAACATCACTCAACACCAAGTGAAAGAGTAGACATTACACCGAGTTTATTTATCAAGGCAAATGTAAATTAGGCTACTATAGGAAACAAAATTTGTATGTTAAGTATCTGCTTTCATAAGTGGAATTTCAAACCCAGCTAACAACTAAGTTCCTATGCAGCACCAAGAAACAACAGCACTGAGCAGAGAAACACGTAAGGAGTGCAGGCACAAACCACCCAGAACAAACACTCACAGCAGTCCCATGCTTCACGTTACTAAGCATTCCAGTATATACACACAGTTCTCTGCTCTAAGTCTTACCTACAGTAGGAAGTTAAAATTAAATCATCAAGTAGTGCTCACAATGCTCATCTATGGAGGCCAAAGGAGCCAAAGTAGCAAAAGTATCTATGGTAACCATGGGGAAAATTCCAACCAGACAAACATGCTTAGAATGGACTGGAAAAGAATCACATATTTCAGGGGATCATACACTTGTCACTAGATATAAGTATTTCTGGTGGTTTTCAGAGTCTTATTTTTCTGCAATGCTCACTTCAGAATATGATCTAGACTCTCATCTGCCATTTTGCCCTAACTTCAATAGAGTTTTTCGAGGGGTTGGGTTTGGTTTTTTCTTTTGCTATGTGTTTTTTGCTTCAGTCACACATCTGGAGCTCAACTAAAACATGTTTTTTTAAAGGATACCTACTAAACCCTTTTCAGCAGTCTTTAAGGGTTGTGCCTCTTCTTCCATACAAACTGAATTTATTTTCTGTTCCTAGAGGTATAAGCTTAAGTTTATAGTCCATAAATTCTCAGGTAACTGACTACACAGGAAATATTTACCTGAACTTACAACTATAAATGTCCTTTCATTATCTTCACGTTAAATCACTGCATCTTTGTTTTCCTGATTGTATCAGCTCCTAAAGTTTCTGTCCCACTTTTGCCTCCACCAAGTACCAATGTTTTTTTAATATATAAATCATTGATACTAAAATTTTATATTCTTATTTAAAAATAAATAAATGTTGTCATTTGCTCCCTTTAATTAGTAAGAGTATAGCCCAAAGGCGAGGTTTGCTCTGCTTCTAAATATTGCTGAACAAAACTCTTGGGTATTGCATTTTACCTGTGCCTTATACTGAGTAACAGTATGAGAGTCCCCAGTAGTATTTTTAACCTTTTAAGTTGTTTCAAAGAAAGGTTGCAAAAGAGTCATTACTGATGGTCCTATGCTCTGTTACAGGTCTTTCTGGCCCTCCCTCTCCTTCAGAGACTGGTTAAGGCTGTATGTCCTTTAACTTCCTCCTACTCAAGCACAGAGTAGCATAAAGATAAGTATGTTTTATCTTAATACCAACACCAGATTCATTCAGATTCGTTCCCTTGGATGATCACTTCTCTGATCTCCTTTGCAATAGGAGGCAACCTCATCTACTACTTTATTCAAGTACCTGATATGCTGCAATTTAGGCCAAAGTTTATTGTAGAAAGATATCCCAGGTGAACTGGTACGTTGCAAGGATCTATAACTTTCCTCCTATCTTTTTGTTCCAATGCCTAGTTCCTATTGTTCAAAACTTCCAACTTTCCTAACAGGAATTTGAGTAGGTCACCTGCCAGCTACTTTTTCTCATTTTGTTTTCTTCTACCATGTACTCTGATCAGGTCATTAACTGAAGGGTGCATCCACTGAATTGCCTTTCCCCCCTCTAATTAAGTCTAGTTGAAGTTCTTTGACCTCATGCTGTAAGGTTATGTTTGCAAAACACAGTTTATTCCTTGAACTCTTTTCACTTTTGTATAAACATTTAAAGAAGTCCAGGAGAGTGAAACATAGATCAAACCACCTTTGAATCCAGCTTGATATCATTGTTTACCAAGCCAAAAATCAATTTCTTCATCTCTCGGTAACACTACTCTAGGAACTCCCAGTCAATAAGGCCCTCCCATTCTCAGCCACTTCAAATCTTCATCTCTTAAGTCTGATATAGATGCACAACTGTTTGGCAGTGCATTTCTTATGTGAGATCTTACCAAGCAACATAGACCACTGGAGTGATAACTAAACAGACCAACCTGCACTAGGTGGCTCTCTCACCAGTAGGAGTCTCTTTTGCCACTGTATAATTGATACAAATCCAGACTAGCATAACATCAGGGACAAAGCCAAGTAGAAATTGCCAGAAACAATGCTTCTGACTAATTCTTGCTTAGATCAGAGAAGTGCATGAATTGGTTAGCTAGTTGATTTAATTTGGGGCTATGTGGACTTTACAAGGCAGCATAGACCCTTCCTTGGGAGATTCATGTGACAGAATCCTTACTTTTTTATTCGATGAGAACTCTAAACATTTATGCCTTTGTAATTAAGTGTGTCTGCAAGACTTACTAGCCTCCTAGCTTCATCTCTCAGCTGTGCACTCCCTTACAGTACTGGCATTAAGCTAACCTCAGAGTGAGCTGCTCAGAAATCCAAAATAGATGAAACTAATCCTGCCAAAAAATATTTTTTTAAAAAGCTCCAAGTCTGAGTAGATCACAGTAAGGTGATTTAGAGAGCAACACAAGTACCAGTATTGTACAAAGGAGGGGGAGAGAGGAGGATGTCAACAATACGTGTATATATAATTTACCTAGCAAACACACACCTGAGCACAAGTACACAGAGGTTAACTTCTGCAGGGATATTACAGCAAGAATAACTCTACAAAATGGTATTTATTTTGTTGCCAAGCTGCCACTTAGAATAAACTTACTCCTTTTATAGAAGGTTCTTTTATCAACACCCAAGTTAAATCAATGTCCAATGCACAGGAACAGAGTCAAGAAATAACCTGTACAAATGCTACTCACCATCTAGGCAAGCTGGACTTAGGAAACATTGTTCTGTATTAGCATAGTGCATCAAGACAGCAAAATGACACTGGGATGACTGCTGTCTACAGACTGACTAGTAAGAATGTGAAAACTATGATGATAAGCAGAACACAAGGATACAGGAAGCCAGCAGGAACCAACTGACCGCCCCTCTTACGAGTGGAAGACAATGATTAGCTCACATGTGGAAATCATTCTGATGAGTGCACTTTTGGAAGGATGCATGGAAAATACAGAACTGCACCATAAAGAATGACTGAAGAGACACTTACATACCAAACAAGGACACAGCCAAATTACATCATAGGGAGGAGTTAAAGAGGATACGCTGTGTGGTCTTTGAAGGTAGAAAACTATAGTACTTCATTACAACATGCAATTAGGTTTATTAGAAAGGGCAAGAGTTAACTGTATTTATTCCTATTGTTTGTTCTTTAAGGAGAAACCTGCTAGTCCATCAAGATTCCTCCAGGTATTAGTAGGCCAGGAAAGTTTCTTTTCCTGCTTCCTAAAGTCTCTGAATTCCACTCACCAGCCACTCCTACAGACAAACCTCAGAGGTTACACCAGTGTTATTCTGTGACCTGGTTGCCAACACAGAATCATTCCAAAACATCACCATCACCACAACACACACAAAAAAGCAAACAAAGTGCTCACAGAACTGAGACATCATGAGAACAAAAAGCCTCATACAGTCAACTTTAAGGGTGCAAAAAAATAACAATGTTGAGTTTGGTGTCTAAGTAAGTCAGAGACCAGTTACCCAGCTTCCAGAACTCACCAAACGTCAGCAGAAAAACTGAGAAGGTCTTATTGATGAATAACAAATCAGTACTTTTCCAGGTTTGTCAAAGGATGTCATCTTTCCAAAATGTTTAGGGCTACAGGCAAACAGCAAGCCACAGAAATGCCCTCAAACTAGAGGACAAGTCAAAATATCTGTTTTAAAACATAAGAAGTATGCTTCTGAAAGCTGTGCCAAAGGAAGTAGATTACACAAGTTATACAGCACACCATGAATGAACCCATGGAAGCTGAACTACTTGTCTGAGCAAATCTAAGAGGCACATTAACTTTGCCTGAAAAGCATCTGGAACTCTCCTAGACTAACTTAAGCATTTAAAGGAACCTCAAAACTCTTGTAAGGTTGCTGGTAGAGTAATAAAAATCAGTTTGCCTACAGACAAAAGATTGTCAATATGCTGCAGTGCTACCTAGGTCTTAACGAGATACCAACAGGGACTTTTTCCTCACCAGGAGTATTTTTTATCCATGGAGGATTTTTTTGGCCCTGTTTATTTCTGAAAAACCAAACAAAAGACCTAAACCATTAATTCATTTGGAGTAGAAGGTAAAAGATTCTCCTGTTATCTGCTGACTTAAGGCTTTTCCTTCTTTGCATTTATATTCCAAATTAAGTTCCAAAGTATTAGCAAATCTATTTTTAAAATGCACATCACAGTCATACAGAACACAGACTTTTGACACTGTAAACAAGGAGAGCTCCCCTCAATGGCTATTTGATGAGAAATAGCCTTTCAAGATCAAGAAAGACCAAGAACACACTGAAGTGCCAATATTTCTCCGAGTAGGTTTTAGAGAGTTCTGCTTCCAGAAAACAGTGCATGTAGACAGACTGCAACATGAGATCTTCGCCAAGTAAGAGAATCAGTTAAAAAGAAGGATTGCAAGTGAAAAAACTCTGGAATTGTTGCTTTGTTTTGCAGCTTCTCAGACAGTTCCCTTCCCCAAAAGGCAGCAGAGGTGTATGCAATTAATGTTGTCTTGGTGGAAAAATAAAACCGTCTTCCTTTCAGTCTCCTTCCTATATTCCATTTCCTCCAGATTTCCTGGCAAGCCCAACTGGAGACATTGCTGGGTCTCTGACAATTTTAGATAAATTATCAGTCTGACAACAACTTGGACATGTAAGTGTTCTGCTCCAGTAGAGTCAGGTGATTGCGGTGAACGAGCTCCTGAGAGATTTGCCTATCTGAAACTGTTCTATATTTGTTTATCTGGAATCCCAGAAGCACATGGGCCAGCAAGGGAAAAGGGAAGAGAGTCAGAGGTCTAGCTGAGTTACTCTGTCTTGATATGAAACATAAATGTTATTCAATGGCACAATAAATAGTGAAAAGCTCAAGTGTAGAGCCCCAGAGATGGAAGTAAAAGTTGCTTATTTTTCTGGCTTCTGGGCATCAGTATCAACATCAGATTTTTAATCGAATTTTTATGTGTATTTAATGAAAGAAGTGACCCAACACAGCTTAAACCAATGTTATTCTGCCATGAACTCTCTCCTTCCAAGTCAAGGTTGCAACATATCATATTTAAAACAGCACTCTTCACACTTAGTGTCTTATCTACCTCTCCCTCAGGACGACTCATTTCATGAGCTGTGCTGTTTCCTAACCTACAAAGCCACAAGTTGTACCAGTGAACTGAGTAATCTCAAATCAGTCTCTGCAGGAAAAAAAACAAAAAACTTGTCCTTGAGCTACAGCAGATGCCTCAGTTCAGTGCTTTTGCCCAAACATGTATCACCACTGATCAGAGAGAGCATATACATGGGTGGAAATGGTTGGCCAGGAAGGAGCAGGAGAGTTGATGGAGGCTACATTATCCATAGCAATCCAATTCAAATTATCAAAACTACTGTCCAGATTCAGCCAACTGTCAACTGATATTGCAAAGGACTCATGTGTCACTACAGAACAAAATGCTGAGCACAAAAACTAGTATGATGCTAGCCAAACTACAGCATAAAGACCAAAATGAGGAGGAGTCAGAGTTATCTGAGGTCCTTGAGTGAAGGATAAAAATACCCAAAGCAAGCCCATTTTGACGTCACACTCAATGCAATCACAATGCACACATACAACATGAAGGACAGAAGTTTTACTACTTTTTAATATACACTTTTGCTTCCTAAAAACAGAAGTCCTAAATTTTATAACACTCCTAGAAGAAGACATAGATAAGAAAAAGAAATCTATTTATAACAAGTCAAAATCAAACCAGTTCAAGGAAACTCTAAACCTATTTTAAGACAGAACAAAAAAAAACCATTATTCAAAAAAGGTTAAAATACATAATAGTTTGTTGGGTTTTTTTTCTTCTGTTTTGTTGTTTGCTTGGGTTTGGGTTTTTTTTTTTCCACTAGGAACTAGCTTTTTTCTTCTCACTTCGCTCCATTAATATTTTGCAGTATAACATTATTTAACAATTTCTATTAAAGTCTTTCTGTTCCTATCCCTTTTTTGCTAGAAAAACTAGAAAAGGCAAAACCACTTTAAGGAAATTTCCAAGGTAAAACTCCTCACATCAAGAGCAATTAACCATTTCTCAGTTCTCTGGCAGTCTTCTTTAATTCCCCCTCAAAAGTCTACATCAATCCCAAGCAGGTAAGCCTAACTAGAGTTTTCTGTGCAGTCTTGTATAAAGAACACATCCAATCTTTAAAACACATGTATTCCATTCACTTACTTTTAGCTGACACAGAAAGAAATTAAGGTAAATGCCTGCATATAGACTTATTATAAAATGCCTTCATATTAAATGGATTTGAGAGACACACCAATACATACCATGTAGGTGTGTATTCTAGTCTGGAACTGCAAACTGGAAAACCAAACATAGCCAAGACAACATCAGTAAGCACATTTTAATATAAGGCTACCACCTAATTTTTTGGCCATGTATTCTGGACCCCAGAATTTATCTCTGAAAAACATGCACCACTTAGTTGTGTATTCTCAGAACTACAACAACTGCACTTCCCAAGATGGATTTCCATCATGCCATCATTAAGGGCCTAGCAATAAGTTTTCTGCTTCCTTTACACAAAGTGCCACTGAATTACCTTCTACCTGTGGGAAAACAGAGGTTACTAATACTGTCAGAACAAACATGAAAGCTACAACAGTCTTCCTCAGCTGCTTATATTCACATGAATGTTTTTTTTTTTAAAGTTAGAAGAGAACATCAACACCTTAGACCACAAGAAATGTGGTTTCTTGTTTCACCATTCTAAAATCCTTGCTCTGTAAGTAGCCTACTGGCACCATTCCTACACAAGACCAACCTACTAAACTACAGCATAGCTTCAGCTCCGCATCACAAGCTGTTCGGACACCAGCAGCTGACCTGCAAGTGCGTCTGACATTGGAGACATTGAGTAACAGCTTCTCAAATGGCAGGAGATTGAAAAGGTTACAAATTCTGTATGCCTTGGCTAAGATTTTTTTGCAGCTGCAAAGGAGAAAAGATGACCTGAACACAGAGAGGAAAGATGAATATTTGCAGACAAGGAAGGCACAGGGAACACAACCAGTCCTGCACTGTACACATGAAAACATTAGTAGCCACTTCTGGAATAAAACTATACAACCAGTACAGGAATTTTAGCAAAAGCCAGAGTAACTTCTAAGTGATGTCAAATGCAACAGAAATTACCAATCATCTTTGGGACAGAGAATGAAATGTCAGACTTTGTTTTTTACATAATGAACATTCCAGACTAAGAAAGCCTGGAGATGCTGTTTTGATCTCTGTTCTTCTTCAGAATGGATTAAAAAAGAAATTACATTTCTCAACATCTGGTGAAAGATCAGGTTTCCAAGGAGATGAAGCCTGGGCCTTGGTAAGTAGCCTTACTGCAGTTTTTTTCAACAAACTGAGGTGAAAAAAAGGCAAGTGGAATATGTAATTCATGCCAGCAAGCAATTCACCTTGATATGCAGCTCTATTAAATGTACACAAGTTTTCTGACAATACTCATAGTGATTAAACATAGATAAAAACAACTGGATTATTACAACTGGGATCTCTTTTTAAAAAATGAAAGAACTTAAAAGAAAAAAATAAAGAAAGAGAAAAAAAAACACAGCAAGCAACCTCAATAAGCTTTCTAAATAGCTTAATACACTCTTAAAAATGAAAGGCATGCTTGTTTTGTAAGGGCATCATTTCATTTGTGTTTCAGTGCTTTGACTTTCTCCTACCACCACTGGAGTATGCAAAAGTCATCAGTTTGCATGTGATCTAACTCAACCTGGAACATATTTACTACCGCAATGCAAGACTACCACACACATACATTTATTTATACTCATGCACAACAGGCAGGCTATACCTCTGCTCTACTTTAGACCATTATCTAGAATTTATCTACAGCAACTCTTAGAAAGTCTGAAAGCTCTTTCACAGCTTTTAAAACTGCCATAAAGCAACTTATTCTTCAAGCAATTTCTACGAACCGATCAAGAAGAGCTTTCAACAACTAAGTGCAAAAGTTGATGCTGAGTTCAAGTCAGTATTATCTCAACTACTACATTTATCAAAGCCAATTATTTTAGTCTGAGGTACAATGATGGCCAAAAATGAGTTTCAAACCATGTTTAATGTATTAAATAGAGAAACCTTAAGCATTCTTTATACTCTGTAAACTAACTGAGAACGAGTGAGCTACACAAGGTCAATAATGTGTATTAATCTGGGCTTCTCTTTGCAGTCATTTGTGTATTATACACATTTACATATCTCTTATTAAAGACAACTAACTTCAGAGTTCCTTCCAATAGGTAACTGCTCTCCACTACTTTTCTGCCCACTTTCAAAGCCTGAGTCAGGTATAAAACAGGTAACAAAGGTTAAAAATTTCAAGCGTACAAGTTATAGAACTAAAAAAGAAAGACACTAAGGGATGCAGAAAATTCACTTTGTTTTACTTAACAGTGCACTCCTTCAGGTTTTCCTGTACCTCCTGTCCAAATAAAACTGCACAAACCACTGGCTCTGTGTTGGAAACAGCTTAAAATATTGAATCTGAGCATGAAAACAGTGCTTCTCTGCTCATCTAAACTAATTAACCTACACATCTCTTGGCATTTCCAGTGTGTTTGATATCAATTGACTTTGAAAAATGGTCTTACTCATCTGCAGCAGACAGGCTGCAGCTATCACATTAGGTCTCAGCTTTGTCATCACACTCTTGGATAGCATTAATGAACTCTTAACTTGAAGCTCTGCCACATAAATCCAGTGAGTGCTCCCTTGTTCCTGTTTCTGGTTTCTCAAAAAAATCTCCAAGAGCAGGTATTTGAAGGAAAACAAAACAAAACAAAACCCCAAAGGAAACATCTCAAATAAATTCCCCGTATAAATACTATCTTCCTAATACATCCTTAGGGATGGTTCCCAAATACAGGTGGTCTCCTGGCAGCAGGTGGTGACAGTGACATGGTAACAGGTCTTAATTCTTTAGCTTTGGCTTTATAGACTCCCCAAGACAGCTAAGTTAGTTTACTGATACATTTGTGTCTATCCTGAAGGACCTTGTAACAAACCAAACAAAATAGCTATCCTTAGGTTCTCTGTGGTACTTCTTTCTCATCTAGACAGTCTCTTGATGCACCTCTTTTACAGAGTTTGAGTCTACACAGCACCATACACCACAACTGTCACAGACAACAGAAATACAAAGCATGGAAGAGGATATGGGATAAAGCAGCACATTATTCTATAGCCACAATTATTTATTGGGTTATTTTACACACTTTGTTTTTACAAGTAGGCATAAGAGAAAATATGAACCCACAAAACTCAGAAGTATTAAAGACCTTCCTCTTAACAGACAAATGTAGTTTAAAATATTCAGGTGTTAGGTCTACAGTTTCTGATGCTTCAAATAGCTATTTATACATTTACATATTCCTAGAGGATACAAAGCATTCTTTCAAGGGCAGAGTTTAACTTCAGCCTTCTGCAACACCACGTACAGAAACTGTCAGCCAGTATAAATAGTTAAACAAACTTCCCTTCCAAAGTTAGCTGCAGCCATTGTACTATCAGTCACTCCCATTCATAAACAGGCAGGATAAGTACTTTAATACCAAAATCATAATTTTATTTTGAATGTCCAAGGATCAGAATCTGGGGGGGGAGAACGATCTACTTAAAGACCAAATGAATTTTGTAAAGAGATGAAAGAGATGATTGCTCTCTGCAGCTGACCTTTCCTACCTTGGAGACTAAGAAACAAAAATTGCTGCAAGCATGTTTGTTTCAAAAGCAAGGAAACACACCCACTTGTTTCTGCACCGTTATTTTCAGGCACTAAAATCCTTCCAAAACTGTTATAATTGAGGCACTGGAGTAACAGAAACCTCAGCAATTAAAAATGCAAACTGATTCCCCTGCCTCCCTAAGCACAAAATCCTGATCTTGGGAAGCCACCTTCCATGTTCCTAGTGTTCTGCATTCAGTGGTGAAGAAAACATCTGTTCTGTTGACAGCAAACACGCACGTACCGCTCTCAGAATGGGTCTGAGAAGTAACACCGGCGGACAGGACTGCCTCGGGACCCGGGGTGCACCATGAAACATTCAGGGGGTAAGTGAGCTGCACTGCTTGGAACCAAGAAGCCCACTGCCGTGGGGTTGGCAGCCTGGCTCTAGCTGTCCCAGCTAGGACTGGCCACCGTCCCATACAAGCCAAGGCATTTCCAACACTACCATTATTTTGGGGTGTAACACGTACACGCTTCGGGTCTCACCTAATATCACATGGCACCCGACTTACTCGTCAGCTACTGGACAGAGGTTGCAGAAATGGATTCCTGCTGCAGGCGACGGGGCACCAACACTTCTGTCCAGTGACTTACCTTAGCCTCCACACCCCCTGGGGACTAACTCAAACCCAGGAGGAGGAATAAGCCCAGCATTGCCTCCTCTGAGCTCCTGCACCCCCGGGTTTGTCCCCTTTCTCCACCTTCACCGAGATGAGGATGCACGGAACTCCAGCCCCCGCTCTGCCCTCGGGGTCCGGAGAAGATGCCGTGCCGGCGGCGGGCCCGGGTTGGGCTACAATCGGCCGCGACTCGCGTCCGCCCTGTCACCTCCGGGTTCTGTCACACTGCCGAGACGGTCCGTACCGGGGCCGCTCCGTCCGTGACCCCCGTCCCGACCTAGCTCCAAGAGGGACAACCCACTACTGACGCCGGGGAGTTCCCCTGTCCCCTCCTCCCCTGGCCCAGCCTCCACCCACCGGGAAAGCCGCAGCCCTCAACCCCTCCTGGGGCAGGTAGCTTCATACGGCCTGCCAGCGGCAGTAGCTCCGGGAAGGCAGCAGCTCGGGATGGCCACTCACCGGCCCCCCCCACGCCTTCTCAGGGGCCGCCGCCTCCCAAGCCGGAGCCGCGGGCCGCTCTCGCCCAGCAGCCCACCGCCCGTTACCGCTGCCTCAGCGATCGCCCAGCACCCGCCACGCACTCACCGCGAGCTCCGCGCGCCCCACCGCCGCCGCGCCCCGGGGGGGAGGGGGTCGCCGTCCCTCGGCAAGGCGCCGCACGCCCGGAGCGGCGCCCGGCGCAGGCAGCCCCCGTCCCTGACCTACTTTCCGCCTGGCTTGCCACCCAACGGCGCACCACTAACCTACTTTCCAGCCAATGGCTCCCTCCTTCGGCCCCGGACCGGACGCGCCCGTCCGCCAACGGGTGAGCGGCTTCCAGGCCGCCCTGCCCAATAGCCGCCCAGCATTCGGGCAGCGCCCGCCCTCCTGTGCGGGAGCTAATCCCCGGGCGCCCCTGCAGTGACAGCCAATCACAAAGGCGCCTGGGAGCTTTGATCCCGCCCCCTGGCCGAGGACGCAGCCGATGGGCCGCGGGAGGGGCGCGTGCGCGGTAGCGAGGCCTGGGGGCGGTGGCGGCCGCGCGGGCCTGGATGTGGGGGCTGGCTCGTGCCGCGCGGGCTCGTGCCCCCTGGCTGCCGGTTCCCGCCGCGGCGCAGTGGCGGCAGCGCTGTCGGCAGCGCCCTCTCGGCAGCGCCCTCTGTGCCTTGCTGCTGCTGGGGCTCGCCCCTGCTTCTGCGTCATTCGTGGGACGTCTGCCTTGGCCATGACGTCACCCCTTGAGGGGTTGAGGTCAGCAGAGCAGCCGTGACGTCGTTGTCCTAGGCCGCAAGGTGGCATCCTGTGCCTAGGCCTCGCCTCGCCTCACGCAGTGGTGAGCATACGGCATCAGTGCCCAGCCCGGCTCGAAGCCGCAGCCCTGCCTCGCCTCACTGAGATGGGTCCTACTCGCAGCCAGCTGGAGTGCCTTGTGGCCGGGCTTTTTCTTCCTGGTATGAGCAATGCCTCCGCTTTTGCCAGCTGTGGGATTGCCGTCACCAGGTTGTGATGGCGTCTGTCTGTCAGCCCACCGCTGCCTCAGCTGCAGCATAGTGTTGCTCCTCATGTTGGGAATTTGACATTCCTGGCCTTGTGGCCATCCTGCACATGGCATATGTGTGTGCCTGTACACAATATTGAGTCAGGAAGCTGATGAATTAGGCACCATGTTTTGAGCCCATGTACAAGAGCCTCATGGTACCCTTCAGAATGTTGCCAAAGCATTAGTTTCAATACCAGTGCTGTTGTAAGCAGAAGTGTATTCATTCAACCTGAAAAAGGCCAATGAGGGAATACAGTAAAGCCACCTACTGCACCGTGTCTAAATTTAGATAATCCATGCAACACTGATGATGTGTAAAGGGGATGTGTGGCAAGAACTTAATCACAGCGTAGCTGCTTTCAAATGCAAACATTCACCAAATGTGATTGTATTATTGCTACATCAGATTATCATTGCCACATTATAATTGCCTTAACATTTCCTGTCTTATGATGCCACATCACAAATGTTTGGTTTACATTTACTATTATAGCATCACCGGAGAAGCTCAGATTGCAGCATTATCACATCATAGCATGGTTGTGGTTATTCCAACCCACTATTGCAGAAGATGAACTCATCCTGTGAGAGCATTAAGGTATGGTTTTCACCTAAATGAATTGGAACTAAATATGGGCAACAAGTGGCCCCTGCTGGATGGAAACTTTCTGTTTGCGTCAGGGTATTTCTGTCCTCCAGGATAACAAGTTAAATACTGTACATTAGCAAGAAGGAAATACATATCATGAATAAAAAGGAGAAAATGCATCTCTTCTTTTTACCATACTGTTTTAGTGGTAGAGGTAGATAGAGAATTCTCTTTGCCTACTCCATTCTCAAAAGTCATCATTTTTAATACACACCTGCAGAAATAATCCTCCTTATGGACTCAGTCACATACTGTCAGTTTTAATGAGCCCAGTGACTGTCGCAGGAAATGATGCCAAGAGTAATGATCTTCAGCTATTGCTGTGGGAAAGCAGTTTAGCAGGCCATATGTCATATTTCCCAGTAAATGATTGTTTTGAATTGCTTTTATACTGAAGTTTCTATTCATGAGATACAAAGGAAAATAACAGCATCTGGTTAATCAAATTCTGATTTTCAGCATATGATGATATATATCAATCCTATTCTGCAAGTGTCCTTAAATTTAGTGTTCAGCAGAAGGAATTTCTCTCTCTAGGCTAGTAAATTATTTTACAGGTTATTGTTATACGTTGAAAGTTCAAAGGTGCAAAGTTTATCACTGAAGAACTAAAAAATGACAGTTTGAAGTTTAACAAGACTTGAGTTCAGCTACTGTTACTAGAAAATAATTTGCATTAATTTTCTGCCACACGAGAAGAGAAAAGGAGAGGAGGAGAGAGGGAGAAGGAGGTGGGGGAAAAGGGGAAAAAACAGAGCTCAGACTTGAACAAAGGTAGAACTCTTTCTCCTTGAAGGGTAGTAGTTGAAGGAGCACTTGAAACTGAGATCACACCGTGGCTTGTGGAACCTGCTAGGAACAACTGGCTCAGTTGTGTGCTCTGCTCAGGGCACTGTGCGCAGGTGTGGCTGATAAAATAGCGAAAGCATTTCCTCATCCTGTCAACTCTGACCTGATTAATTTTCAGGTCCTCTGTTGTATTTTTTGTTGTTGTTGTTTGGGTTTGTTTTTTTAAGAAGGTAGTAAATTAATTCTTCAGTGTAGCTGTTAGTGATAATACCATGTTTAAACACTAACATCTACGTTAGTTTCTGGTTTAAATGTATGATTTAAAAATAGGAAGAGAGTTAGGGTAGAACACAACTAGCCTATGTTCTGACCAATTGATTTGCTTTAGTATATTCACATTTGAGTGCTACAGTAACTTAGGGTTTGGACATTGTGTCAAACAGACAGGGATTATCTTCATTAAAATGCAGCCTGCCTAAATTACAAGGTGGCCATATTTCAGTGGTTTCACTTTAGAATCTGCAAATTTTCATTCTTTTTCTGTAATCTCATAGGAGATTTTCTTTGATTTTTTTTTTTTTTATTATTCTGGGAAGGGGCTGCCTTGAAGCAGTCCCAACTATTATATCTGTAACAACAGCAGATGTGCAGCATTAACCTGCCAAATTAGTCTTTTGATGTTTTAGTTGTGTTTTCTCTGAAATCTGATTCATGACCCTAGTGAGAGATACAGAGGGTCAGAAATCTCTTGAGCTTTTGGAGTGTGGATTTTTGTGTAGTAGTTTGAAGATAGTATTTTATGTGCTTATTGTTTAATGTATTACAAGATAAGTCCAAGATGTGCTATATGTTTTAGCACCTGACTGTAGATCCACCTGCCTTGCAACATCTTAAACAGCTGCCTTTTGTTTAAAGGTTTTCAGACATTCGCAGCTTCAAAGATTGCATTAGAATGGAAGGGACCCTCAAAGGTCAACTCATCTAAGGTCTCTGCTCGTGCGATGAGCAGAGACATCTCCAACTAGATCAGCATTAACTTTCCTCTTTTTAATCCAAACTCTTCCTCAATTTGACTCTTCACAAACAAGCTATGATCTTACCTGCAGCAGAACTTATAGTTTATAGAAAATTAACAAGACTTAGTAAGCTTCATACTTTGACTTCTTGTTCTGTCTGTACTTTAAAAAACCCATAGATACATTTCTCACCCTGTTACACAAAGATGATGCCATGCTTCAACCCAGTTATGAGGACAGAATAAACTGGAATCTGTGTCTTTAAGTGTTTGTAGAGGCAAAAAATGATGCAAAAAAACTTTGTAGTGGTGTTCTATTTACAATGGTCTGTCACAGCTCATGTGTGGCTGGCTCAAACCTCTTTAAAATACAGCAGTTGCTCTTAATGAGCTGTTGCTTACTCATTCTTTTCGCAGTTCTTCAAATTCTTGATTTATTACAACACCTAAGACAGAGAAATACTACTTTTTTCTGCTCTTGTGTGTATAAACACTTGTTACTTTAAAGAGTATACTTCCTACCACAGTATTCCCAAATTCAAGCATTAAAAAATCATTAATATGAAGCAATAACTTGACTTTTCATGTGCTTGCTTTCTTCTGAACTTTCTAAAATCCATTCTGCATGTTTCTAACTTTTGTCACAATTTCAAGAGCTAGAAGTGTGTTTCAGACAAAAAAAAAGAACATTCTTATACAATCCATTGATTTCAGCCCTATGGTCTCCAAGAACACCAATTAATATTCTAAGACGCAGTAGGAAATCACAGGAGTTTGCAATCCAACTGGCAGCATAACAAGAACAGGAAGAAGAATCCAATAAGAAAAATGAGGCTAAACCCAGGGAGTTAAAAAATACTAAACACTTCTCCATAATATTTTTCAGTCTTTGTGGAATATTCAGGACAAACAATTTCAGTCTTTTTCCAGATTCAAACTTCATGGAGATTGAAACACTTTCAAAGTACTAACAGTGTGCCCAGGTGGGCAAGAGAGCCAATGGCATCCTGGCCTGGATCAGGAAATGTGGCCAGTAGGATGAGGGAGGTTATTCTTCCCCTGTACTCAACAGTGCTCAGGCCACACCTTGAGTCCTGTGTCCAGTTCTGGGCCCCTCAATTCAAGAGACACAATGAGGTGCTGGAATGTGTCCAGAGAAGGGCAACAAAGCTGGTGAGAGGCCTGGAACACAAACCCTATGAGGAGAGGCTGAGGGAGCTGGGGTTGTTTAGCTTGGAGAAGAGGAGGCTCAGGGGAGACCTCATTGCTGTCTACAACTACCTGAAGGGACATTGTAGCCAGGTGGGGGGTGGCCTCTTCTCCCAGGCAACCAGCAATAGAACAAGGGGACACAGTCTCAAGTTGTGCTGGGGAAAGTATAGGCTGGATGTTAGGAGAAAGTTATTTACAGAGAGAGTGATTTGCATTGGTATGGGCTGCCCAGGGAGGTGGTGGAGTCACCATCCCTGGAGGTGTTCAAGAAAAGCCTGGATGAGGCATTTAGTGCCATGGTCTGGTTGACTGGCTAGGGCTCGGGGATGGGTTGGACTGGATGATCTTGGAGGTCTCTTCCAACCTGGTTGATTCTATGAAAGTATTTACTCCATTAAAACTACGTAAAGTAAAATCAGTGTTTCAGAGAAACAGTGTTCAGAGAAAATCTGAACTTGAACAAGAGATGGCAAATTTTAAATATGTTACTAAAATTTTAGAGAGTAAAATACTTTAAAAATCTTGAAGACTCCAGTCTTCAAATAACATTTTTCCATTAGAGGCTTGTCTTCCTTTTATTTTTTTAAACTTATTTATTTATTATTAAATATTTACTAAAGTTTTGTTTACCATTTTGTTGATTTACAAAAAATGTCTCCAATCTTGGAGTAATTTTGATTTAACACATCATGTATAAACTTAGAGTTAGCTGTTGTGTGATTCTTGTCTTCTCCCAGAAAAAAGAATAGAAAACTCTGGAAGCCATTTGAAGGTTTGAAGAGTAATTTTTCAAAAATGGATTAACAGCCACAGACTCTATTAATGAAGTCTAATAGCCTCCCTTTTATAAATTGGAAAAACAGGCCTGGAGATTAAATGAGTTGGCCAGGGTTGCACCCACATAGTAAGTCAGATGCAAAGCCACAGTTAGAACTGGAGTACTCACTAGCAACCTTCTGGAATGTCTAGTAAGCCACTCAGTACCTCTGGTTATTTTTTCATCTCAATTACACAAAATAGTTTAGGTGTTTTCCAGATATAAGGAAAACATGATGCTTAGGACACATATCCTGAAAAGAAGCTATGAAATATTTTAAAACTCAGGCCTTGATTCCATTTTCAGATATTACTGATAACTCTAAAAAGCTTAACATTCCATGGTTCTGTTAGAGGATAGTGTGATTTGAATCAATTCATTTAGGATTTCCAGAGTGAAAGACTGTAACACGACTGGGCCCAGTGGGACAGTGATTTTATTTTGTGCTATTTTGTCTTGTAAATACATTAGACTTTTTTCTGAAGTTTTTAAGTAATTCTCAGGCAGTCAAAATTCAGAACTGATTTCATATTGATTCCATTGGGCATTTGGAGTAAGGCCTGCAAGGTGAAGCACACAGAGTAAGTTGTACTTCCCCATAGGATTGTGTTTCTGTACTTTTGACAGTGTTTAAAAGCAACATACTTCTGCAGTTGCAATGAGCTGCAGACAGGAACCATAGTTTAAAAAGAACAGTGCATCTTTGATGTTCACAGTGAGCTATGATTTCTTCATTGTCTTCAGACAATTAGTTAAGTGGTCTGTTAATATTGCTTTGATATATTAACATCAGTTCAACAGCTTTTTTTTTTTTTTCCAGAGAAAAATGCATGATGTTCTAAAACCAGAGCAAACACAGACTATTTCCAAGGCTTATGGATGTCTCAACCAGTAGGTGTGCCTGGCATGTTGTAAATGGGAAAGGTAGGAGGACTCCTTCTTGTTATTAGTACATGCAGAAAGACAGGAAGTACTTAGGGAAGGTTTCCCTCTTGTTCTGAGTTCCAGGAAAGTTATTCAGCCAAATACATGAATCACAAAGCAGGCTAGGAGGGAGTTTCCAAGTGGCATGAAAATAACAACTGCATTTTGAAGCCTGAAAAGTCAATCTGGTGCTTTTTCACGGCAAATAGCAACCCCAGGAATATTTGACAATGAAAATCTTACTCCATGAAATGTGAAGTTTATATAAGAGATACCATCTTACTCATCAGCTGTGCTATTTTAAACCCTGCTCAGCAAGGGGACTTTCATTTTGTGATCTATTTGGACAGCAGCTGGTACATTAGAGTTTTACGTTAGCTGACATCTTCACAATCTAAAGGATACTTAACATAATCCTGTAAAATCTAGTCTCAGTCACTCATATTCCATCCTAGTGGAAAAATGGTCAGTGTGTTAACAGCATTGAAGCTAGTCCACAGTAATGTTTTGCTGTGATAAGATCAATATATATATATACAGCATATGCCATAAAATAGATGTGCCATTTCAGTCACTGAAAAAGGCAACAAAAAGGAATCCATAGTAACATATGTTGGTGATAAATTCCAGTAACTTGCACAAATAACAGAGAAGAGAGCATGTGTTAATTAATTATGTACAAAGCTACATACATGATTTAGATTTGCTTGTAAATATTTGTGTTGTGAAGTACAAAATGAATGCCAAGTTGCAACCTAGTTCCAAAATCTGACAATTATCAAGTAGTTTGTCTGTTACTATGAAGTCCTAGGGCTTCTTCTACCCATTCATGCAAAAATGAAAGTCTTTTACATCTCTGTGGATTTGAAATTCCTGTCAGCTCTTAGCATAAAACAAAACAGTCACAACAGAATCTTAAAATAGCTGTTCCTGAAGACACTTGGTAGGAAGATTGATGAGAAGAAAGCTAAAAATCATGGGCACTGTTGAGGTGTGGCAGGCATTGGACTCTTACAGACAGTATGAAGTGGGGCTACCTGTCCAGCCAACTTGCAGTGCTTTTCCCTGATTCTCCTATCTTCATCCCTGGGCATACCAGCCCTTGAACCCTGATGTAGTCATCTGACTTGCATGCTCAAGAGTTATGTGCTATAGTATGTGAAGAGTGAGAACTGAAGCTGGACATACCAGAATGTCATACTGGTGAGTTCAGGTGCTGCAAGGGTAATCTGACTCTTTTCAGAGTGTGTTAATGAAGGAAAACAAGGGGACCACTTCCTCACCATTAGTGATAGCCAAGAGTTTCTGCATCATGACTCCTAGTGTGTTCACACAGCCACGCAGCTCTACTTCCATGCTGGACTTGCATACACCACTCACTTCTGCAGTTGCCCAAATGACTACAGCCCAGGAGTGGTATAGACTGACTGACCAACCTTGAAGAGGGAGACTGAAGTTCCACCCTATTTTTTGCTGTGTGTAGTATGTGCTTCTGAGTCTGCAAGTCACAGGAAATGAAATTTGCCATAAGGCTTGACCTTACTTTGCTGTAGTAAATTTGCACTTGAAGCAGAGCTGCCACATCTGATACAGGTCCCACCCTCTCCCCACCCACCTTAGTGCCTTCATAAATCTGATTATTAATTATATGCATGTCACTGGGAGTGGCATAAATTGTAACTGTTATTGTATATTGCACTCTTTTGATATCCATCTGCTATTTATACTTCCCCAAGTGGCCACAAACATGAAAATTAGGGCCTTTACAGAATGGTTTCTACGAATATAAAGTATTTTTCTTTTCTTTGTAAGGAATTATTTTTTCTTTTAACCTCTGAAGAGAACAGCAGTTCTCAAGCAGTGCAAAGAGCAAAAGCACTGTGAGATCAGAAAGACTGTGAATGTCTCCTGCTGTACTATTCATCTGAGACATAGCATAGACCTATCCATTCATCTATGAACATATGTTTGGAGACAGGCAAAGATGGAGACTAAAATTCATACTGTTCTTAAGTGAGTTCTACTCAAGTATTTCAGAAGTATGATAATGCAGCTTGAACATGGATTTAGTCAGAGTCAATGGAGGGAGCATGACAAAAAAATGTTCATCATTGCCAGCTAATGAAGGGACCGGGAGTTTGTCTCACAGTCTCAGGGCAGTGCAGGTGGTAGAGACTGAGCAGAGGACTATGGCTTGCTCTGGCTGCAGCAGATTTCTCAAGGATATGTTAATCAACACAAAACCTGCATTTGTTTTAAATCAGAAAATGATAATAATCAGTTGCACTTCTTGGCCATTATTATTACTTTAGTGACTTTCATATAAAGTCAGTTACATTTAAGATAATTTGTGTATTGATATACTGTGTTTATTTTTCCTGCCATTTCTTTGCTTGCTTTGATGTGTGGGAAGTTGTCTATATTTAAAAGGTTCATACCATTGTCTTCTGGATCAATGTATGGACCAGAGATTTACAGGTAATGCATGAAGCCACTAAGAGTCTTAAAAACTTGGTGACAGACAAACTCGCAGCTCCTAACAAAGTAAAACTTAATTCAGTGGCTCTTCACGTGCTCCTCCTGCAGGCTGTCTTGGTCAGAGAGCTGAACCAAACTGAGCCTGCCTCCATGGCAAAGTTGGTATGATACCTAGAACTCTTTTCTTTTGATGAAAAGAAATTCCATGCTAAAAGTTTTCTCTGACTTTCAGGTATGTGGTTTTCTACTGTCATTTCAGACTTGATCTTTCAATTAATCCAAACTCCAAGTTGGAAGTAGCAGCTTGGAATAGCCAATTGTTTTGGATTTTCTTGGATTTGCTCCCATAATCCTCATGTTGTGTCATACTTAATTACATTGATGGCAGTTTTTACTATATACTTATTTTAATTTTGTCTTGGAAAATGCTAAGCCTGTAATAAATCAGACTTATATAATCCCTAGTATAATTTTATTTAAATATAAGCATTAACTGTGCAGTTTCATCAAGCTCCTTTTACTACAGATTTTAAGGAGCCTAGGTTTGACTGTTCTCTAATGCATTGTTTATGTTTAGTATCAGCTATTTGTTACATGACTCCAAAACCTATTTAAAAAAGAAAAGTTCTATTGCATGTATAAAAGCCAAGCATGAGAGAATTGGTAAAGGTGGATAAATATGCTCTTTACAGCACACACTTGGCTGAAATAATTGAATGTCTGCTTATTAGAAATATAATCTACATATCATTAAGTCAATTGAAAGACTCCCCTAAGTGATCTTTGGTGAAAGAAAGAAACATTCCTGTGTGTTTCTTTCAGGCTTTTATGTTTTGGGAATTGGATGCAAAGCTGTTGTTTAAGCCAAAGACAGTATCTGTAAGTGTGCAGATGAAATTAGTGAGTAATGAAATGCAGTCCACAGAAAGAGCAGAAAGACTGCCAGTGTTCCTAGCTTGTGTCCTGGTTTTAACTCAGTCAGCAGCTGAGCCGTGGCAGTCCAGTTTCAACAGAGGGGTTTCTTCTTCCTGTCTCCCCTGCCTCCAGTGTGAGCACACAGGAGAGGAGATGGAGGCCTAGGTGTCAGTTGAGATAAAGATAATTTCTCGATCTGTGTCTCTGACTTTTTGCTTGTTTGTAGTTAAAAGGAGGCAATGCTACTTGACTTTGGATATTGCTTCAATGCATCCCTTTAAAGTATTTTTAGTCTCTAAAGATTCTCAGTTGAAATGCAACATAAAAATCATCATCATGGTCTTCTTGACAGGGTGCTGTTGTGGTACATTTAATTCTTCTTTTGTGTTGTCTTTTTGTTTGTGATATTAGATACTAGCTTGAGATTCAGAGGATAAAAGGCTAGGAAGACATTCTTTACAGTGAGGGTGATGAGACACTGGAACAGGTTGTGGTTGCCCCCTCCCTAGAGGTGTTGAAGGCCAGGTTGAACAAGACCTTGAGCCACCTGCTCTAGTGGAAAGTGTCCCTGCCCATCGCAGGGGGATTGGAAGTAGATGATCTTTAAGACTGCTTCCAACCCAAACTGTTTTATGCATCTATGAATCTATGAAACAATATTTTAGGATAATCAGTAATTTTCTTAATTAGCTGGTATGAAAGTTTTACCTCTGTAGAAAAAAAAACAGACTTCTATTACTCAGCCTCTGTTCAAACATTTCTACTCATCACAGTTGCTGTTTCTCATGAATATTTAATTAGTGATTTCCCAAATATGACTCAAAATATAAATTCATCACACACCAAATAGAAGTATGAAGCACAGCCAAGATTCTCTTGAAACACTAGAAATTCTGCTGTGAGTTACATCTCTTGTAGCTCTACAGAATCCATTCATATTTTGTAATAAACCATTTATATTTTGCGATACTTTTGTGTTACGATTCTAATACATTACTTTTACTGCAGTAATTAAATTAGTGCAGCAGGAACTCCCATTAGAAGTGGGTGCTAGTATGCCAGATATTGTACCAGCTAATCTCTTTGAGAGTGTTTAAGCAGCATAGGAACCTGTTCCAGTTTTAAATATTTAGCCTGGCTTGGAGATGAACTTGGCTTGCTTGAAGTCAGGAGGGGAACTGGATGAGAGTACTGATTCTGTGCAAGGAAGAAAGGCAAAGAGGCAAATCTAACCAGTTTATCTGATGATGCTAATTGAGAGAATATCTGTTTGATTATGTTGACACATTTTGGCTTTTTTGAGTCATGACACACCTGTGTAACATAAGTAATAGGCAGATATATTGCTTGGGTTGGTTTTTTCCTGTCTGTATTTATCATTTTATTTTCTGAGAAGATGTAATTCATTGAGATGTAGTACTCAGATTTTTCTTCTGCTTATCCCTTATTGCAGAAAGGGATATATATTACCCTCTTTCCTTAAAGGTGCCTCTTTTTGAACATGACCATGTTTAAGGACTGTGATTGTCGCTGGTTAAACAATGTTTTGTGGGTTTGGGCTGTCACACAGAAGGCAGTTAAATATGCTGAAGCCTTATTACAAAACAGATAGTTATTTTGGTCAATAAATTATCATCTGAGTGGTTGGTTGTCTTGGGTGTTTCTCTGTCTGTTAAATTTGGGGATTTCTCCAGATTCTGAGAAAACATTCTTGATGATGCTTATTACAGGCTAACACAGACGTCACTGGCCATTTGTTGCATAATCTGTAACTACAGTCTGAGTCAAAGAAAATCCTTCTTCATGGTGGCCTTTTCAGACTTTTTGTGCACATTGTTACTGTTCCTGTTCAACTAGTAACTATTTTTGCCTCATTTCATCTCTGCTTTTCAACTAGTTCAGATGCACTCGGTGCTTTCTACACAAACCTTTAAAGGCATTCCCCTTTGTTTTCGCTGAGAAGTAAATGCTGAATGCTTTTAAGCATTCAGAAGGCTTTGCTTTCTGTGTTGTTAATGCAGTTGGTACAGATTCAGATAGCTTTTATGTGTATCAAATTCATCATATATCTATTTTCTGTCTCAGCACCTCTGTTAGTTTGATGTTGAGCTCTGACTAGCTCTTTATATTTCCATGGTTACAAGTAGTCACAAGGGTTCTGTTAACCCCCAAAGGCAGAGTGATTATGTCTCTCTCTCTCTCTCTCTCCTCTCTCTCTTTTTTTTTTTCTATAAGAAGCATAAAATAAACAAATTGGGCTATGTATATGTATGAAAATATTATTTTTAACATTTCAGTAGGACCTTTGAAAGTTAATTTTCATCCAGTCAAATAATGTTTGAGTCTTCGCCACCACTGTAACTATGTTGCATTTTTGTGCAGGTGAGTTTCTGTTCAAAAACTTGGAGGATTTTAGTTTCTTTCCTTTTCAATTTTGATTGAAATTTGCAATAGATTTTGAAGGCAGAGGATTTAGAGCAAACAGTGCAGGTTCAGACCTGTCCTATAATGAAATAATCACCAATGGGCATTAATTAGTATGTGCATTGTTGTTTGTTTTTAAAGATAGAAAACATGGAGGTAAGGAGCACACTGACTTACTGGAGAACACAGATGTGGACAGATCCAAACCAGACTAAGAATTTCAGATCTCAAAATGCTGTATTTCTTTCTAACAAAAGACTGACAGGAAGCCCTTTCTGACTTTGATCTCTAGTCAAAGCCTAGATTCTTCCCAGTAAATTAAATGCAGAGAGTTGCATCTTCTATGAGTAAGAGGTGTTACAGACTCTTCATAGGAGAAGGTAGCTGAAAGAGCAGTTGTTTTCCAAGGGTCTTTCTTTAGGTAAGATTAAAGAAGTAGTAACTTCAGGGATTTTTATAAAGAATAGACTTGTGTAGCTGTTATTTATTATAGTGTCTTGTGATGAAGAGCTCTGAATCAAGAAGATTCTGGATCTTCCCTGGACAGAGCAGTCAGTGAGTAACTGAGGTCAGAGGGATAATAGGGAGTGATGAAAGAAAACTGGAGCAAAGTCTGTAGTAGGAAGATAAAATCTTGGGTACAAAAAAGTTTTTGTACAGTGACAGAAGCATAAAACGTGACCCTGTTTAGTAGTGGAACAAAACTCTGCCAGGAAAGAGACAGAAACTCTCTGTCATCACATATATAGCATTGTTGCATCAATGCATGCAGCAGAAGCACTAGCATCTTCCTAATTGATGTTGCAGAAAGCAATCTGCAGTATCTCCTGTTCATAAGTCATAAAGCAGTAGATGAAGTGAAACTTCATCATTTTAACCTCCTTAAGCAGAGAATACTACTCAGATACCCG
Source organism: Pogoniulus pusillus (assembly GCF_015220805.1). Classification (NCBI taxonomy): domain Eukaryota; kingdom Metazoa; phylum Chordata; class Aves; order Piciformes; family Lybiidae; genus Pogoniulus; species Pogoniulus pusillus. Next base: position 15,568,846 of record NC_087287.1, on the reverse strand, counting down.
AGCATGTCGTTGTCTCTCAGAACTCTCATTAACTGTTTATCGAAGTTACGTGAAGAAAAGTACATCAGATTCAGAGGGGGGAAATATTTAGCAAGTATAAAATAAAGCATTAGTGAAGACCTTTTTACAAATAAAGCAACAGCAAAACCAGAACTGCAGTTTACTTTTGTTTCATAAATACATGATAGAAAGATCCCCTTCTAACCGCGAAGTCTTAATGCATGATAGATCAGAACCCAGAGACGTGATCGTCAGCCAGTTTAGTACCCTGTAACCTCCAGCAAATTACCCTTTGGCTACATTGCTGCTGTTCACATCAGTTCGCGATGTCTCTTGCATGTGTTAAGTAGACCAGGAGGGGGCAGAACCGCCTAAGTGTAGTCACTCGGATATGACTTCTGAGACCTCTGTCCCGTGTGGTTGAATGAAAATAAATTTGAAGCTGATCTATGAAAAAGGTTTCGAGATAAGTGTAGTTTAATGTTTACCTAAAATCAATTACTCAGATATTCCGAAACTGCTTATATGTGTTTTCTGTACAGGTCTTGCCTTGCTGAACACTGTCAAATGAACTTTTCAGAAGGAAATGTTTCCTAGGCATCAGTTGCGCTGCTAGCTCAAGCATTTAACAGGATTATTCAGTGTACATATAAACCAGAGTTGCCATTTTCACTATTGAAGGTCACTGTGAATCTAGTTTATTTTTGCTTAATTTATTTTGCTTCTAACTGTAGTCTTGCTTCTCTTACAGTTTCTAGAGAAATTAGTTTTGTGGGAGTTTTGTTTTCTGTTTGTTTTCCTTCTTGGTTTAGAGTAGAAGGTTTTAAACCAAAGTGCTTGTTGTTAATATACAATAAAATATTAGCCACATTAACTATAAAGCAGATTAAATTCAGTGCTTGTCTTGGGAAGTTGAATGGAATGGAGTGCAACAGTTATTTTTGCTTTCTGGAGAATCTAACAGTTATTTTTGCTTTGTGGAGAATCTAATTTAAAGACCATTCATTTAAATCAGTCAGTGTACTTTGTGTAAACTAAGCTGTGGATACAGCGTTGGGTTCTTCTCAGAACAAAGGCTGAGCTTCTTCCCAAACACTTTGCAGTTTGAGTAAAGAGAAGGGATGTCAGTCACAGAGCAGGTCTTGAGGTGAAGGAATGAGTGGATGAAGAACACCTGGGGTCACAGTGAGATTCACTGTTTGCTTTAATACAGTTTTTTAATTGTTGCAGACATTAGCAACAGGTTCTGTTGCTTTTCTTCTGGAGATTAGACTGAACCATATAATCAAAGAATGTTAAAATATGTGCTCAAAAACATGCATTCTAATAGTAAGCAGCTTCTGCTGTAGTAAGCCTTGTTTTATAAGGATGCTGCAGGTATTGGTTTTGAGCCTTTTGGTGACTTTGAAAAATGGCAGGAGTGCTTAAGCAAGTTCTTGAGCTCTGCAGTGTACCATAGTGAGCTGAATGTATTATCAAAATGAAATGGCTAAAATGATGTCATCATCTTCATAGTCTGGATGTGGAGCAAGGAAAAGGATTCTGGAGTCACTCAGTAAAAGCAAAACAATCTTCTGGAGGCAAATAATATCAGTATTACACTATGTTGCAGAAGTTCTTTTAGGACTTATAAATAGTCAACATTGACCTATGTCTAAACTAAGAGAAATTGGTTTGATTTTTGTTTAAAATTGTGGATCAAGAATGCAATCTTTGATATATATGATCATATAGGGGCTGCTGATATGTCTCTTCATCTGGCCCATCAGCAAGCTGAAGAAAGATTGGTCTACCAGAATCTCTGTTCTAAGAGTGATGCCAGATCAAATCTTTGTATTTGGGCTTATTGGACAAGTCTCATGTCATCTGCATGAACAATTTTGACCACAGTGCTGTACTGTCTACTAATTTGGAATGATATTACTGCTGTAATTCCTTGGTTACTTTTTTAAAATGAGCACTAAAAATACTGCTGGCATTGTGACTTAGATGCCTCCAACAGCAAATAACTTGTTATGGATTGTGTGACCTCTGTTCTTGAAACTGATTCAACAAGCTCATGTAGTTGTGTAGTATTTTAATACCAGCCCCATTACAGTATATCTGTATCTGTGAAATACAAACCCAGTACCTATCTGATGTGAAACAATTAAGATCCTTAATATATTGCAGGCACAGGATGCAAGTTTTCCCATTGAACCATGCAGAGCATCCAGCTGGTCATTTTAAGAGTGTTATTATGTGGGAGGACAAATCTCAAGAATCTGAACTGAGTGTGAACTGATGCAGTTTATGTTCCTGCATTTGCAAGCCAAACGATTTGAAAGGCCATCCGCCTTTGGTTTTTGGCATGTGAACTTGGCAACCCAAGCTTGACAATTGCTATGCCCACATTCATTTTCACTTCAAATCACTTTAGCTAAAGCATCCAGCTAGAAGTTTTAAATGCCTTTAATATTAACTCTGTTCTTTGGCAAATTCACCTGTCAAATTAGCGTTTGACAGGGATATGTATTCTGAAGGCCAAAATAGCACTGTATTATCACAGTATCACCAGGGTTGGAAGAGACCTCATAGATCATCAAGTCCAACCCTTTACCACAGAGCTCAAGGCTAGACCATGGCACCAAGTGCCACGTCCAATCCTGCCTTGAACAGCTCCAGGGACGGCGACTCCACCACCTCCCCGGGCAGCCCATTCCAGTGCCCAATGACTCTCTCAGTGAAGAACTTTCTCCTCACCTCGAGCCTAAATTTCCCCTGGCGTAGCTTGAGAGGACCCCAAATAAATATAGCATGTAGGACTAATTTTTAGGTGCTTGAAATGCAAATAAACACTCATCAATGTAAACTTGCTGGATGGTTCAGATGAACAGATGAAGCTGAGGCTGTAATTCTCTGAAAACACTATTTTAAGAATAGAATCTGTAGATTTTTCTACAGACCTAGGACAGGGTTTTGGGTTTCTTTTAAATTTGTAAGGATCTTAAACAGGTTTAGATGTGAAATGCAGTATTAAACTTTTGAATGTAAAAATATTGCTAAAATTAGTACTGTCAACCCCAAAAGTGAGCACTTCTTTTCAGTCACATTCACTGAAAGCTCTTAATACTAGAGTGTTATAGTTCCTCTTTTTTTGTGTGTGTGTGATGTGCATTTGCATGAAAGAACCTAAACGATACTGTAACTGGCAATTGTGAAGGCAGCATTCCCCTCACCCCCACACTGGCTAAAATAGTAGTTTGTTTTGCAAGTCACACATTGAAACAGTACATAGATTTACAAAAATGGTGGTTTTTTAGGAGGTATTATATAGAAAACGTTATTGAGCAATGGTTTCTGCTCAGGTTTATTTCAGAATCCTTAACTCCTTGCATATGAGGTGCCACAAATTTTCTAAGTGACTATAGATTTATTACTTGGTCTCATAATAGATGTGCTCAGTACTATCAGAGTGATAGTAAGAAGGTGAGTAGAGCTGAGCAAAATTTTATTGAATCTAGAGAAATTGGTAGCTTTCTAGAAGCTCTGGCTTCTTCAGAGAAACAAGAGCATGTAGCCTCAGAATGATAAAACTATGTTTTCCATGACTGGCTTCCTACCCTGTGTCTGAATCTTAAAAATTCAGTGATAGTGACAAGTTCTCATTATTTCAGTCTAGATGATCATGATTTGCATCATGCTTGAGAGAAGTTTTCCTTTCTTAGTGAAAAAAACACAAGATGTGTGTTTCTCTTTGCTTTTCAGTTTGTCTTCTCCAGTCTGACTATAATTGTAGCAGCATAAGGAAGTAAAGATATCCCTATGTAAATATTTCTTTTGTTCATGACTTCTAATGGAAAGTGGTCTTCTAATATAAATTGTTAATGAATGGATAATGTTTGAAGCCCTGAACATTTATGGTCGGTGTATTCAATTTACTCTCACCTGTAATCTGGCATATTGTTTATTACCTCTTTGGAATTTTAAAACCTTAAGAACTGCCTCAAGCATTTCCTCTCATGTGCTTCTCTGTCAGATAAACTGCCACATAACCTAATGAACTTCAGAGAAAGTAGCTTGTTGAAACTCCTTTTCTTTCACAGTTCCCAAAATTTGTACTACAGTCCACATCAGGGTAAAAACTTGCTTCAGTTCTACAGTGCAAGCTCTGCTGCTAGTCTGGGCTTTCTGATGTAGCCTTGTCTCATGAGAATTTTTTTAGGTGGCTTCTATGAGAAATTTCTCTCATCAGGCTAACAGTCATAAAAATAAGAGCAGCCCAGATATGCTGTTCTGCCCTGTGAACAGCATAGGGCCCACTGCAGCATCAGCTGTGTCAAAACTCCCCTCTGCCCTGCCTGTGATTTGCTCAAAACTTTTGCCACTGATGGGAGTTTTGCAGTATGCTTTGTCACATTGCCAGGTTATATGCACACACGGGCATGAAGTTACAAAGCACTGTGTGCCTCGATTCCAAACGTACCTGTTACAATCAAGGGGCCCTTTTTCCTTCTCCCATTCTTGTAAGCTGAGAGAAGTCACTAGGCCTTTCCAGGTATCAGGAATGGCTCTGTGCCACCACATCATTATGCAAATATGGGGCTTAGAGCAATCTTGATAAATGGTATGTACATGTAAATAGTTAACAGCTGTATTTCCTCTTTGTTTTGCAGCAGTAACTCCCTTGTGAGCATCCCAGCAGTGGCAGGTATCTAGCAGATTCCCTGTAACTTCAGGCAGAGCTTTCTCTTAGGGAATTATATGCTCAATTTGATGATTTCTGACAATAAGCTATTTTGGAACCCCTTTCCCAATGGGTAGAGATACATGATGGGTTTAAAAGTATCAGGCTGTCAGCTGTGCCAAAAAATTCTCTGGCAAACATCTAATTATGTCCACTGATAAGAGTCTGACAAAAATTTGCTTCAAGCCACAAGTCAGAGGCTTAACCATTGTTTGTGCCAAGTTACTTTACAGCTCTTGATTTCGGTTAGTTGGGTGGGAATGTGGCTGTCAAGCAGTGCTCTTTGTTTAGGACACAGGCCCCTGCTTTAGCCAGCTTACGGAGCCATCCGTAAAATGGCCTCTTTGCTTTCACTTAACAGGATGCTGTTCACCTTTCTGCTCTGCTGAGCACCATTTCATGACTTCACAGCCCAGGAATTAAACCCAACGCACAAAGCAGCTTTACCAGTAATTGTCTGCAGATTAAATTAAAAGCCTGTCCTCATACAGTGTCTCTGAATTGTATCAGACCCACTTCTCAGTTTACACACTTGTTCCTGTCAGTAAGAGGCAGCCACTGAAAAACGCTGCGGTCCTTGGGAGCTCACCTCTCAGTGATTCGATGAAAGTACTGGGGATTTTGTGTGTTCAACGTGATGTTAATTCTATTGTGTTTCATAACGACAAAAACAGCTTAGTCTGTCAGTGTAACACCACTGTATTTCGTTGAGGTAGCCAGTGCAGTAGCTCTGGTTTCTGCTGCAACTTACAAATTCTCACTGTCACAACAGGGTTTGCTAATTCGAAATCTTGGATTTATTGATGCTCAAAATTTTGAAGAGTGGTTGAAACTCAGAACTTTTTTTTTTAATTAGATGAATTGACATAAAATAATCCTGGCTAGTTTAATTAAGTTGACACTTTTCCTTTTACATTTGTGCAACTACATTTTCGTGTGGAGTATCTAAAGTTATTCATTTTAGGATGAAAACACTTACACATAACAAAATGAAAGACCCAGCCAGTTTGTGCTGAAGTGCATCTATGTGTGCATCTCTACTGTTTTTAACTTGTTTGTGATTGTTTACTGTATAACTGAATTGTGCAACTGCTTCAGAAATTCTAGACTCAGAATGTGTTGCAGCCTGCTTTTTGCTTAAAACATTTCTCTCACCACTAACTGTCCAGCTGGTGTAGGTGGCAAATAAGACTTTAGGGCTGTTCATCTTAAACCATCACAACCTCTAATTTCTCATTAATAGTGTGCTTCATGGTTGCCAAATTTATCCCACTGATCTGTCAAAGACCAGTACATTATGACATTAGTCAATACAATCTTTGCAGTTTCTGTAATGATATATAAGTGAAAGCCAACTCAAAACTTGAATCTAGTGCTGTATTCCAAACAGATGCAAAGTGATGATGGATTTTACCTTCCCTTTACTTAATGCAGAGGAGTCTGGTGAAAACTTGACCCTAATTATAGAGTCATGCAATTGTTTCAGTTGGAAATAACTTCTAAGACCATCGAGCCCAACCATTATCTAACTCTACCAAGACCTGAGTCAGATTTTATAAATGCCCCTGAGCTGTGATGGTTTGGTTTACGAAAAATGCCAAAGATCACTCCTTTCAAAAGAATGGTGCAGTCTTTAATGACCAGCCTTAAGAGTGAGGTGATTTTTAACAGTAAAGTTTTCATTCTTCCAAGTCTTAACATGTTCTTGTGAAACAGCTAATCAATTGGACAACACTGAGTCATTTTAGGAGTGGGTCAAGAATTAAGGTGGTTTTTTTAAATTGCACACTGCTTCCTAGTCAGCAAAAGATACAGATATTATTTTAAATGAATGCAGGTTACTTGTCTTCTCATAATCTTTTACCTTTAAAACAAAGCAAACTCCAAAAGGCCCAACAAAAACTGATTAAGCTTTTCTTAGTGTATAGAATATGGAACTTTACATGCTGAAGGAAAAAAACACTTTTTTTTCTCTTAAAATCTCATGTAATAGCATTATAAAGAAGACTTACAGTAAATTGTTTTGTTTACTAGTGTGCAGGCATCTTCAGGCAACTTCTCTTGCCTTTGTTTAAACTGATACTTCTGGAAATAACTGGTGAGTAGCTGGGAACACAAGATCCTCTCTGAGGGCTACTGAACTTAAAATATTTTGGCAGAAGAACCTTCATTCCAAAATCACGGCAAGTTTTGGCTCTAAACTGAGAGAATATTTATGTATTCATTCCTGAACAAAGTGTCAAGGCCTGTCAGATGGGTATCAATGCTCTTTAAAATCATGGCTTTGTCAGAGTTTGGAGGGGAATATCACATTGTAGTAGTGGAAGTCATCAGTATAATGAGGAAGGTATTCTTGCCAGCAGCACAGAAAGGACTTCAAGAAAGAAAAAGAAAATATAAGGAGTATATTTCTACTAAGACTGTGATGTTAGGAAAATCCTGAGGTTGTATGTCTTGTGTCTGCAGAACCAGCTGCTTAGACTCCTTCCTGAAAATAATTTGTGTTTGTCCAGCCTGGCTTTGCTACAGTTAGGAAGCTGAAAGTATCAGCAAAATGAGAACCCATGAGAACCACGTTGTTACCTTAAATGCCATGCTATCGGGGCAGTACGTGCGTGATTATACATGTTATTCCATGCTAGACTTCACTTCATTGCCTTTGGTTGGTTTTTTGGGGGGGTTCTTTTTGGTTGTTTGGGTTTTTTTGTTGTTTTGTTTTGTTGTTTTTTAGGGGGGGGTTTGGGTGGGGGTGTTTGGGGTTTTTTTAGTTGCTTACATGGTAGATTTACTTCTAAACTACTCAGTCTCAGTCTGATTCAGCCTTTGTTCTGCATTCACATGACCAGAACTCTCACCCAGGACCTTATCATTTCATGTCTTGACAGCTCTAATAACCTTCATTCTAGTCTCAACAGATACTGGCTTGCAACATTAGTATATTTTAAAATATTTTCCTTGTTATTTTGATGTTGCCTTGTTCCCTCTCGTACTGTAAGATTATTTGCTTTAACTTTGTAGACCACACCTTACCACCTCTTACACCCTCCAACTACTGACTGTATGGCATCTGCAGTGCCAGCCTGTATCATCCTTTTAAGTGTTTCCAACAAATACCTTTAAATTTCCCCCTATGCTATTCAATGCAGGTTTTTTTTTAATCCTCAGTGCTATATCATTGTCCTTACATTCCTTCCTAACAAGGAAGTTTTCTGACATATGGCTATGGTCTTTTCCCTCATGCATGCCAGTATGGTATAAACACCTAATTGCCATTTAGATACCTCGGCCTACGAGTTTCCTCTGAAAGCCTCAAAACTACTTAATAACAGCTTTAAAATGTCAGACACCCAAATTTCTGAATATTATCTGTTCTTTTGGATACCAAGTTACTTTAAAAGTTTGCCATGCATGATCAGCTCCTGTGCACTATGCAGAAGTGCAGCCTGGCAGCTAAACTCTCCTTAGGATTTTTACCCATAAGTGTTCACCTGTCTCCTTCCCCCAGGTAGAGTTGTCTCCACCAGCACAATGGATGGTGACTTTTGAGGCTGACATGCTACATACTTCCTTCATCTGGCTGGGGTTTGCTTTGAGTTTTTGTTCCTGTAAGGAAAGTATTGGCTTGGCTCAAATTCTTGGTGCCAAGAGAGCATTTTCATTTCAGACAAATCAATGAGGCATGGAGCTGGATATGATCTGTCGAGTTATCTTCTCCTATATTTATTGTAATCACTAGCATAAGTAGCTTCTTCACATTACTTTGTGTTCTTGGTGATCTCTTTGTGAGGTGCTTTGCTTTGCCCAGGCATTTTGTACAGGTCCTGTGTGTCTGTCTTAAAGTGCTGATTTCCATTATGTAGCCAGACACTTACAATTAGGCATTGCAGTGGTGAATGGAACAGCACTGAAAGCCTTCTGTGCATTCTAGTGTAAATCTCTTCTGAAAATGAGAATTAGGGTCACATGTACAGGAATCTAGAACATGTCTAATGGGGAAGGTAGGCAATGGTGTTTCCAAAGACATACAGGGAGCTTATAGTGGTTTTGCATAGCTGGATAATTTTGTGAAATTCCAGGTCATTCTCGCTGCTTTCTGTCTGCCTGTGAAATCCTACAGGTCTGTAAGTCAGAATATTTGGATGAAAAGCAAATGGAAGAGAAATTTATCTACAATTATCTACTTATGGATCAGAGTGGCTTTGAACTACTTCATTACATGTTCATTAGTTCATGTTACAGTTGATACCAAGTTAATCCTATTAGTATTTAGTATGTTACACAGCTTTGGAAGTGATAATAAGAGAAGCTCCTGGAAGGAAGCACTTTGTAGCCTTAGATTGCTATGAAAGATTTCTTGCCTTCATTCCAAGCTGGGAGAAGGAAACCATGGGCAAAGTGTCTTAGGGATCATGAAGATTACATTATTATAGAAAACAACAGTATTTTTGTTACAAGCAACTGTACTATAAGCTACCATAAAAGAGTAATGTATTGAACTACTCTAAGTAAATTTCTCAATGGCAACTTGGTAAGTACTTATTTCTCTTTCTAATTAATGATAGCATGATTGTGAGCTATCAAATTTTAATTTATTTAATTTCAAATGCATAATAATATGTCAGTTATTTCTGACAGCTTTAAATGTGAAAAGGTCTATAGGAAAGTCATCTGAAATTTAAATATGTGGATAAGTATTGGACCAAGAATTAGTGTAGCATTGTATGAAAAGTAGAAAGTAAGGAAAACATAGCAATAAAAAGGGGTGGGACAAAGTCTGCCAAAGTATTCCCATGTCTGTGCTCATTAATAAATGCAGTTTGTGAATAATCTTTAATGTTTTTATTATATTCTAATACCAAGCAAACTTGCATTAGAAAGTGTTTATGTGTAGATTTAGAATATTTAAAGAAATATTCCTTTATATCTGGGATTGAAACTATGTTTGTAGACAATGTCATAAGTGCAAGAGGGATATCCTGTGAAATGGACCTTTATTAAGCTTGATCACTGCAAAATAAAAATCCAATTAAGGTATTGAAAAGATAAAGAAAGACCATCTGTGAGGGAATTTGCCACAGATCTAATGGTAAGCTAATTTTTCAGATGAAGTGAGTACTATCCTTTGCAGGGGATAAAGCAGAGAAGCTAGAAATCATTTTAGATTGGGTTTTTCCAGGAATATGAACAAATGGGATAAAAGCAATGTGAAAAAAAAACCTTGCAAGTCAAACACAGGGTCACAAACACATTCTTTCTTTCTAGATGGTAACATTGCATTCCACCTTCTTTCTGCAAACACCTTTTTGCAATACTGCTGAAGTGAATTAAGTTTGTAAGAGGTCTAAACCATCACCTAATCCAGAGGTGGCTGTATATAAGAGTTGTGCCATCCTTCCTAGCCATTGTAACTGATCTCTGAGGCACAGTAGTCAAGCTGAATCTAAAGGAGTTATTGTCACTGTAGTCAGAGTTAATAAGTTAATGTCACTATAGTTAGAGGCCGGACCTGAAGTACATATATGCATGTGTCTCTGTTTACCTCTAATATATTTTCTATAGAAAATTCTGTCCTGATACATATTTTTGCAGTCTGCAGTGATAATAAGAACTCTACAAGCTGTAATACCCACTCTGTAATACATGCAGTATTTGTTCTATTCTTAACATGCCTTACTTATTTTGTACCAAACCCATTAGCCCCTATCTACCAAAGCTCTTAAGGGATTCCATATAAAAACAAGGGACATTTAATTAGTACTGGTTCTATGTAAAACTCAAACTATCAAAAAAACCTAATTTGTGCTACGTGTGTTTAGTTTTGGTAGCCCAACTAGTCTTTTTCTTTAAGCAAAATTGTGTTAGGCACAACAAATGAGATATATTTGTCAGTCTGGACATGAGTTCTTAGTTATTGAAGAGAAAATGGAAGGGATTTGCTGATAATTGTTCCAATCAAAAGAGAAATCAAACTAGAGGGACTGCATTTCTGCACTAAGAGAAACTGGGGTAAAGTCTGGTCTGTCTTACTTTAGAAGCCTCTCAGATATTTTTTGTGTTGGTCTCAAAGATGCTTTGCAGAAAACGTGGTGTCAGTAAGCCTACTGGCATTTTACAAGCAAAGATGATCCCTACCAATTTCAGATAATGCGCTTAAATCTATAGTCTGAAAGAAAGACTTGGGGTTTAATAGTAATAATCCTTTAATTGACTGGGTGTGGAAACACCACAGGGCCTCTTCTGGCTTCCCTGGAGAGAGGCTTTCTGTGTATAATCTGTTGCAGATGTTTTTTTGAAAATCCCTGTTACAAAGCTCAGTAAGTTTTAAATATTTTCTTTGAATATTGTAAAGCAGTTACTTTCAAAACATTTAATCATACAAACACACTTTACGCACCAGATGCTCAGGTACTTGGATGAAATAAGAGTTTAACAGAAACCAGAAGCAAGTTTTCATTTTGTCCACTGGGAAAAACAATCTTTTAGAACCAAATATAAAGAAAATGTAAATTATGTTGGAAAGAGAATTAGAAAGTAAGAATATAGGCTTCTTCAAATTAGTTTTGATTGTCCTGTGAATGTGTGCAACAAATTTGTAGTAGAATATTTACCAATAATACTGTTTGCTATGCTGTCATTTTGAGCACCTTAAAGTAACCTAGGAATAACAAGCAACATCTTTTTGACACACAGCAGCTTGAGCCAACAGAATAACACAAGACTGGATGAGGCACTTAGTGCCATGGTCTAGTTGATTAGCTAGGGCTGGGGGGATAGGTTGGACTGGATGATCTTGGAGGTCTCTTCCAACCTGGTTGATTCTATGATTCTAATTATCCTGGCTATCAAGAGCAGAAAACACTATATTAGCTCAGGAAATCTTATGCAATGTCTGTCCCGTGTGTGATACTTGATGATGTTTTGTCAAGTACTGTATATAATTTTGCTGCAACACTTTGCTTCTGGAATTAGAGATTAACTGTCTAACATTTCCTATCTGTTCAAGATACTCTTGCCAAGATAATATCCTTAAGAGCTAAAAGAATAGAATTTTAACCTCAGTTTTATATACTCTACCATTGTAACAAGAGAAGATTTTCATACTGTAACAGACATGTGGGAGATGCACCTATTTGAGAAGAAATTGATTCTCAAGGACTGTGCTGGGTTTAGAAGTCTGTTCTGGGGAAAACATCAAGTCATGTCAAAGAAGCAGCAGGAAAATCCTTATATGAATATTATGTGCATGTTAATTCAATTCTCAGCAACATTGTTTACTAGCTATCACTGAAGTTGGTATTAACAAAGACTAACAGCTTGCCACAACAGAACAATTTGGTGTGGAGAGTAGTCATTCCTTTTCTGTGCTGCCTTAAGACAATGATCTCAGAAGTCTGAGTGAACAGGACCTACTACTTTGGATGTTTTGCATTCCTCTTACTGATTTTGGGGGAATTCTGTGTAAATCAGCATTTTAATTAAACTGTTCAGATAGCTCTTTCTAATACGAGCATGGCTGTTTTAATATAGATGTGTATCTTGTGCATGTATTGTCAAATTAATCATAAATTTAGTTTCTGAAAGTTGGAATTCTTCATGTTGGAACATGAGCTTTTCTTTGCCTGCCAGAAAAGTGAATTTTTGAACTAGACTACTGTTTGTAGCTGTTAGAGAAGCACCCTAACAGTGCAGACACATGCATGTTTATGAATGCACATATTGCTTTGTGGAAATGCCTGTATTCATTTCCAGTTGTTCTGTGAATGCTGCTGTGGTTCTACCCTTAAGTACTTATTTCTTCTGGTCATGTTTTATTCTTAAATATAGGAACTTGAAATAATTAGCCAGACCAATAGTAAAGGTAATTTTATTTTGCTGGATGTTTCATTTTGCTCTGTTAACAGAGTAATATGGTAGCACAGATTCACTTCACGAAACACACCAGATGTACAGCAGGAGTTCAGGTATTGGGATGGTGTCTGTTGGTGTCAGGAAAAGGAAAGCCAGTGCTTAGCAGGAAAAGACTGTCTCAAATCAAAACATTACTTGTCTTTCCACTCTTTTGCCTTTGTTTTGATTTGTGTTGTTTGTGGCCCCAGTGGTACTTTTGTATTTAGTCAATCAACACAGAGGATCTCCTTTTTCGTTATGCATAGAATTTTTCTTTCCCCCTCTAGTTTAGTGAAGCACTGCTTCTTTAGAGCCTCAGTAGCTGTCCATACTCCCATCAGCACTGCACAATTGCTAACTCATCTCTAAATCCTTTCCCACCTCCACACTATCAGTATCTGATGGTTTGTCTGCCACTCAGGCTTTTCTGATGACTAATCTAATGCTTTCAGTCTTAACTTTGCTGGCTGGCTGAGATTCTGACCAACTGCCTCTCTAGGTCTTTCGCTCTATTTTTCTTCCCAGCTTCAAGCCCCAGTACAGCTTCTTCTTTGCATTAATGCCCTGTTTCTGTGCCAGCTTGTATGGTCCTTTATCACCTAATCCTTTATTTGGCATGTTCCACTTATAGTTTGAGTCACAAGGCTACACAGATTTTCTCACACTTTTTCACTTGCTTTTCTGCTTCCATGCCTTATTTGATTCCTCTCCTGCTTCCTTCTTTTGGTCTTAACTTCTCATCTGTCTATGTTCATCTCATCTTATCAGCAACGTATTCTTGCTACTAGCTCCTTGACCATTGCCAACCAATCCCCATTGTTTCTTTTCTCTCTAAATAATTTCTGGCCAATATGCCATATCCAACTGTCCTTTTGCTTTCCTTCTTTAGTTACTTGCATTAATGCATGTCTCTTCTTACATTATGGACTTTAAAAGGTGAGAAATTTGAAGTCAATGTGAAACATTATTTGGGGGCAGCACATTGTTCATGGAACATCAATATGACATGGATTATGTTTCCTTTCAGTCAACACTAAATGATCTGCTGATGTGGACAGGAGCAGTTGTGTGCTAAAAAAGTGTGTGCTCTAAAGCGTGTGTTTATATCATGCATTGTACAGCTGTGGGACTCTCTCTCTCTGTTAGACACAGAAAAGTCAGTGAGACCTAGTTCACATTCCTACATCCTGAATGGGACACATCTGCTCTGATGTTTAATGACTTCTAACTGTCATATGCTTTATAGTTTGTGAACGTTAAGGCATGAATCAATTACCTTTTAAAGAAGATAGGAATAGATTACAGAATAGGTGTTGCTATGCATTCTTGACATGCTGAGAAAGCTTGTCTAACCTGTAATACTGCTATGTGCTTCTCTAAATGGAAAAGCAAAATTCATAGTTCTGGTCATAAGTTTGTGTTGTTTGAAAAGATAGCATATAAAGTAGTTCTACAAACACCTACAAAAAGCCTCAATTTGTACTCCTGGATATAATCACTGTTATGCAGGCCATAAACAGCAGATGGCTGATATGTTGTGGCTTACTGCTATGCTTATACCTTTTGCTGTACTTTTGTGACTTAAGGCCTCATTCTAGTATAAGCTTCATTTTGTAGATGTGTGGTAGCCCAGATTCTGCTTTGGAAAAGCAACTTTTCATAAGCTCTCTGTCAATGTGGTTGGTTTCAAATTACTTTTCATATGAGAGTTCTTCAACCACCAGCTCTGCAAACTTGTTCTGGTTACTTAGAGCCAAGGCTGTGCACCTTTCAGTAGTAAAGATGCATCAGACAGAATGTAGGTACCAGTCATAGAAACTGTTTCACGCTGCTTCCAGACTTGGGGCACTAATTAACCGTTCTGTAAATGACACATGAGATAAGGGGCTATATAGATAAGACCAAAGACATGGAGAGCAAATGTCTATGGTAGAAACATACTATTTTATATATATATATATATTTCTCTGATTTTATTTCCATTTTAGTCACGTTAGTTTAATAGAGAATGGCAAATTTTCCATTAAAAAAATATATATACAACTGAAAATTAGTAGAGGTAGGAAGACCTTTATAAAAGGGAGGGCAGGAGGAAGGCAGAACAGGGGTTCAACAATTCACTAGCATGTGATTTTTTGTACACACAGCATGAGTCAATACCAACAGGGGCCTTAAGTCTTCTGCATCCCTCCACTCCTGGTAATTTCACTCCTTAAGTGTGTTGTCAGCAGCAAGTAGAAAGACATTTTCCTATTGAAGAAGAGAAAAGAAAAATCTGCTGGGCTTTACTCAGAGCCACATTAAAAGGAGAGCTTGCTTCCTTGTGGCATTACTTGTCACTGTCTAAGCATGTTATCCTTAGTGTACACTAAATCATTTGCTCTCTATGTGTCATGGCTCTGGAGCATGGGAAATAGTATAAAAAGTGGTATTACAATCTTAATGTATGAGAAGAGCTTATTAGCTGACTTGGAAGAGATTTCTTTTTCTAGCAGAAAAGCATCATTCCAAGGTCTATTAAACATGAAAAAAAATAAAATCACAGTCAGGAAAAAAAAATAAGATCACAGTTTAGTTTTCTCACAGGTTTGTAATAGGTGGTGTAGCTTAGCTGCTGGCATCTTCTTAGATCACTGTATTTCAGCAGAGGATTTTGTCTTAGGCAGACTGTGCCATACAGGATCCCTGCTACAGGAAGAAGGGGATGTTGATGATATTCCCACTTATCCTTTAGTTCTTATCATAATTAACAGCAAAGCTGACTGTGGTCCTAAGCCCACTTTTACAGTCAGTATCACTGACCTGTGTGACATAGCAGAGATCTGTCCACTGCCTTGTACGTGTACTCTCCAATAATCATTTTAACAGTCCCTCTTCCCTCTAGCAGCAATGCTTTCCCACAGAAATTTGCAGAGAGCAAAGGATTGCCTTACACTAGTATTTAGACTGCAGTTGAAGGCTTTGAGATTTTTCATCTAGCATTGATGATATCTCTTTGTAGCTCATTAAGCTCTGTAACCCAAATGAAAGACGCCAAAGGAGTTGTCTGTGAAGTAAATGTGCACTTGATTCTTGCTGTGGTGTTATGGTGCACTTAATGCTGTGTGGTTATCTCGAATGATAACATTTGGCAGCAAGAAGAAAACTGTGGAGATAGTGGAGAGAGGTCTTTTTAGTGTGAACTCATGTCACCCTTCTTTTTGTAACTTATTGTCTGTTGATGAATATTAAAGAAGCCCTTAAGGATTTGGCACAGAATAAAAGCATTATGTGAGCTTCTTATGTCAGACTATCCTTTCACCCTACTGTACACCCAAACCTGCTTTGTGTTGCTTGTTTCTTTCTCAGCTGGACTGATGAAAGAACTTGAATTAAAAAAGAGAAAACTGGAAATGGTTTGCATCATTCTGAAAGTCATGTTTTCTGACAGTCTAATTTAGGGTAGTTCTGTAAAACTCTCTCCACCTGTTATAGGTAACATCTTTTTTGTAACCGGTGCTACAGGCACTTTAAGTGATTATTACCTCGTGCAGACTGATCTTCAGAAGCCATCAGTCCATTCTGACAGAATTAGATGTACTTGTGATGAATAGGACAAAGGCTGGATTTAGCTACTAGTTTTAGCATTGCTGAACTTTACTTTTCAAACTGACAGTGCTTTGCCACTGTACAAATAGCTGCACAGCTATTTGAAAATCAGAAGATTGAATCATTAACTTATTAGACAAAAATTGGCATCTATTTTTCACCTGTCTTTTACATTCTGATACAGTAGAGGCTGTCTTCCTTCAGTACACAATCCTGCAAGTACTTGATTTGCTTTTCCAGTGTCTTTCCACTGCCAACAGTTTTACTGTCACTTATGACCCATTTTTGTCAGAAAAATGTGCCATGAGAGATACTAACCATTTAGCAACCACAACAGATTTACAGTAGCTGTAGTTCTGGCAGTGGTATCAATACATTTTCATATTTTTATTATACATTAAATTCTTCATCCAGAAAGTCTAAACAAGAAGTGGAACCCCTCACTGTACAGATTTTAACACTACTATTACCAAAGACCTCTCATCTTTAGTGCTGACAATCTGGTAACCAGACAACTCAGTAGCACCTTTTCTGCTCTTCTTTCCAGTGTTCCTTTGCTGTTCTGGGCCCTTATGACTCCCTGGTAGAGGTCAGGGAGAGCCCCTCCCCTGCTCTAACAAGATAGTTAATGCAAAACAGGTGGGCATCCAGGGGAAGCTCTCCTTTAGCCTGGGTGGAAAGTTGTGCTGGTCAGGGAGAGCCCCTCCCCTGCTCTAACAAGATGGCTAATGCAAAACAGGTGGGCATCCAGGGGAAGCTCTCCTTTAGCCTGAGTGGAAAGTTGCACTGGTCAGGGAGAGCCTCTCACCTGCTCTAACAAGATGGTTAATGCAAAACAGGTGGGCATCCTGGGGAAGCTCTCTTTTAGCCTGTGTGGAAAGTTGCACTGGTCAGGGAGAGTCTCTCCCCTGCTCTAATAAGATGGTTAATGCAAAACAGGTGGGCATCCAGTCTGGGTGAAAGATTGGGCTGGTGTTTTTCAGTACAGGGTCTGACTTCCTGACTTAGAGATCTACTTGCATATTGGACTTCACAGAGGCAACATCAGAGCAGAGCTTTTGGGGTAAGGAATGACTGGCTGTGTTTTTGCTCTTTATTTAGTAGATAGAGAATGCAGCTGAAAACAACTAAAAATGATAGGATTTTACTGTTTCTAAGTTGATAAGCAGATGCTTTGGGTATCTTAAGTACATATATTCAGCTCTTCATGGTTGTTTAATGTTCTCAGTTTGTTTGCCCTTGAGAGACTTAAAAGTGTTCAATATCTCTGAGAAGTGCTGAGGCATTGTAGAGGTTATCCTTAATATCTTTGGTGTGTTTCACTTTGCTCTGTTAAAGTGGCCTTATTGCTACAGACTGTGGCACTTTAAGAATAAGCACAGACATGTTGGTGTGTTAACTGTTAATGGATAAATTGGTCTCTTCAAGTCTATCTGTATTAGATACTCCTTGGAATAATTACTTGCACTACATTAAAATAAGGAGTGGGCCAGAAAAGCAAGGAGTTCATGAGAGACCTGTAGCACAGGTGTGATTGTTCAGGCAAATTCTAGAACAAACTTTGGGCTCTAATGAGTTCAAAGCAAACTGTAAAAGCTGCTGTGCAAGAAATCACACTGCTAAAATGTTTATATGGGCTAATGAGCCCTGACTTTATTTCAGAGGTTTCTACAGAGTTCTGTTCATGTGTTGTTGAAGTATAAGTCTCTGGAGAGTTTACCTGCTTAGGTTATTACATTCCTCAATCTCTTCAGTTTTACATACATGTGCTAACTACATTTCAAAAGCTTTCCTTTTCACTAGTGGCTAGAATTTGGCCACCTCTTTGTGTTGCTGTTACAGCTTTGCTTCATAACGAGCAGCCTTACTGCTAGGCTTTCGAAAGAGCACTGTGTTCTGGAGAGCTAACCTCCCCTTTTACCATGTCCACATAAAGCTCCCTACTCTGTTTTTGCAACCATTGGATTTAGAGGCTGACTTACAACCTGGAAGGCCTGAATTGCTGGTTTATTTGATCTTGTTCTAATGTAGTGCAGGGGTTATGCTGTTGGAAAAATTGTGGTGATGTGTCTGGGATTTAAGTCTGGGTTGTGTGAGCTATAACTGGCATCTAGTTTTGTTGATGTGGGAAAAAGGTTGACATTCTGGAGGCTGTCTGGGTTTGCCTTCATCTGGCTGAAACAAGGGATGTATTTTCATTCATAATATTGCTCAAGGAGTAATAATGTCCCAGAACTTCTTTCAAGGACAGATTCTGTTTCTGGTGAAATGCTTCTATTAATATTTAGCACAAGACTTAAGAAGTGACAAAGCTTACCAAATCACCAATACTCTATGAATCCTTTTAGAACATGACAATTAGAATTTTTAGTGTTACATAAATATTGAGTATGTCCACAAGGGTTTATCATCTCTCCCTCCTCCTCTTCTCTGTTTGAGTAGGGGAGGAGCAAAGAAAATTGCCATTAGCTGCTGAGGAGGAGTAAAGTGGAGTTTCTGCTCTTGATCTTGCAGCTGCTGGTAGCTAGGAAGGAGGGAAGCAAAGGTGGTGGCTCTGGGGCTGGGCTGGCTGCTGTTTCCCAGGAAGAAAAAAACTTTATGTGTCATGGGACACACATACTGTATTTATTCTGTCTTCCCAAAGCACTTGAAACTGGAAAGGTCTACAGAGTATCTTGAATCTCTGACATTAAAAAAGGGGCCAGAACAAGACCCCAGTCCCCTTTTCCTTGAATCTCCATAACTAATTGTGTTATATTTTGTTGGGGGCTTTTTTTGCTTGGAGTTGTTTTTTTTTTAAGAGTCAGTGAAGCTGTAAAATTTTTCTTCTACTTCACATTTTTCTTCTGATGGGATTTAACATGAAATTCTGGTTTGTTTTACCCTTTGATAGCTCATCTGAGTGATTTATAAAAACTTTTACTGAGGCACCACCATCTTTGATGCTTTGTTAGGAAGCCAAATCCCTCCAGGTGGCTTAGACAGATGCTAGCACCTTGGCTACGCCCTAGTTTGTATACTGTTTTAATGGTTACTAATTACCTATTCAATGTCATTACCATGTTTCTGGTTTTGGCACAAAATTAGAGAGCAAGTTACAACAGTCACACAAAGATCACTCTGTATTCTGCCAACAGGAGACAATAAGAATTGTTAGGATGCTTGCAAGGTATGCTGAGAAGTTGGTGTGTGTACTTTGCTCTTAGAATGGGTGTTTATTTTGGACTTTCTGCATTCTCTATGATTTGTTCCATGACTGGAATTGGAGAACCTGAAAAATTACTTCCTTTTACATGCTAGACAGCAGGTCCATTCTGGAGAAACAGTATATTCCTTATAGTTTGGGATCTGCCAGCAAGCAAAATGAAATCTCCTCAGATGGTTTTCAAAGATCTGTGAATTTTCAAAAGATGTAGTGCCAAATATTATTCTAAGATCAAGGTTAATTAAGGCCAAAATCCCCCCAAACAGTCACCTATATTGCTAGAAAATATTCTCTGTAGTAAATTAATCCTACTTTACAGTGGAAAGAGATAATCCTTGATAAAATATAAAGGAGAAGAAAATTTTTTTGGTTTTCATTTATCTCCCCTGACTGCTGCATGTCAAACTGGAATTTAAAAAACAGTTTATTTCCTTTTTCATGCCTCTTTCTGAAAAGTTTCCTAGTGAATGTCTTGTAGAGAGAGATGGTTTCAGCAGGTCTAATTACTTGAGGCAGAGCACCATGTTAAGGCAGATGCTTTTAGCTTTAGCACTGCCCTGTTTGACACTACCCTATGGGTATGTGCCAATGCTGCACTGCGCTGGGTAACCACACATGAAATACCTTTCTTTGCAGATTGGGTAGAACTTCAGATCTGATTAATTGTCTGTCTACAGCAGGAAGATTTCCTGGCATAACTAAGATGATTAGTACTGTGATTTGTTTTGGGAGCATTGCTATGCTCATAACAGACCATTTTATTTTTATGAAATGCAGCAGTGGAAACACCGTGAGCATTTTGGCTGACTTAAGTTAAACAGAAAAGAATTCATAGTGAAAAGTCAACCAGCCCCCTCTTTAGTAAGATATTATCTACAGTACAATACCTAAGTTCTGCATTTAAATTGTTGTTTAGTTTTCAGAGATCACTTCTACGTGAAAGATGCAATTAATTGTCTGGGGTGCTTTTGATGCAAAAATTGTTGTGCTTGAATTTATCAACTCGTGGTTCACATCTTGAAATGTAGCTTTTGTGTATGTCATCTAGCAAGTCTTTAATGCCTTTGTCCTTCTTGGTTTAGTAGTAATCCATGGAAGAATAAGAGTAATGCTCCCTGTGAATAACAGTAAAGGAGTTGAGCCCATCATCTATAAAAGAACATGCAGATTCTGGGTCACAGGACCCTTTCCCTATGCTGCTGCCATTGGGCAGAAATATGCCTCAGTCAGCTCTCTTGGGGTTGGAGGAAGTTTTATCATACAAAGATTTACTTTTTTTAATCTATTGCTGCTTATTTCTCATTGGTGCTTTGTCTGAATTTTCAACTGAAACTAGTTAAAAGCTTGCAAAAACAAGGGGAGAGATTTTGTTTTAATACTACTGTCAGTATCTGACAGCATATTTACATTGCAGGCCCGATTTGAGATGCAGCCTGCCATAAATTTGGGGGTGGGGTTTTTTGTGGTTAGTGCAGATTAAAACTTTGTTGCCTTGTAAACTGAACTAGCATAATATTTATCCTCTGAAATGCAAGCTCTGGTGGCCTGGGAGGGAGGGGAGACCTTCAGCTAGAGGCTGTGGTGCAAAATCATGCAGGAGACCCTGGGGAGCTTGCTGTACCTCATAGAATTAATTCCTGGGTAATTCAATCTTGTGCCTTAATCATCACATTGCAGAGATCCATTTGAATTGTCACATCCTCAGTGGTGATTCTGTGTGTACCATTGGTGTTTCTGGAGATGTAGCTTGCTTCTTTTTGCACAGGACTGAAACCTTAAAGCTCCCATACTTTTTTTTCACAATGAACTGTGGGGAAAATGTGACTCCTTGTAAGTTTGTTGGGGAAAGGATGTGGGAGGTCAAGTAGCAACAATTAGCCTTAGGCTTTACAGTCCTTTTAAATATGAAAGGAAGATTTATTTTTTTATTTGTGGGTGAGAAAGGGCAGCAGCCAAATAGGAGCCTGGGGTAACTGCAGTGAAAGCATATCCTCAGGTTAACACGGCCAAGAGCACAGCATAGGCTGTTTCCTATTCTGCTGCTTTTTGGACAGCATCCTCTCCTTTATGGAACAGCATTCACCACGGAGCTATATCAGAATGTAAAGTGAAAAGATTATGAAATGGGCATATATGAAATTCAGCTTGCAGGCTAAAGAATAAAGTATCTTGGTTCTTTTAAAAACATCTTTCTTCTTTTTGTTGCCTTTCCTAGAATAAGGGTGACTGCTTTAAATGTCATGGATCTTTAATTCTTGGTGAAGCCATGTTTATTTCTTGGCTACGTTAGGGCTATGCAGACATGCTTAGAACACTCCCTGGCTTTAATGGATGTATGAATTTAAAGTACTTGGAGCCAGCACATTTGTTGTTTCCCAGTTAAGGAAGCTGGCAAATGATGTTACAAATTTTTGGAAGAATTGTGGTTTTGCAGACAATGAAAGCAGTAGTTAGAGCAACACAATGGAGAGATGGTATGGCTGAGAACATAATTATGATCGGTTTTCTCTTGTATAACTGATAAGTAATATGAAGACCTCAAATAAATTATAACTGCAGGATGACACAACAAACAGCTCTGAAGTCTGGCATTTGCTAGATCTAAAAGGCTATGTGAGATCTTGCATATTCTTCATTAAAGGAGCAGTTTAATGACACAGCAGCTATATGCACTGTACCATCCAGGCAAACAAAGCTTACACAGAAACTTGTTCAGAACTAGCAGTTTGTTACCCAAGCTCTGAAAATCCAACAGAGATGAGCACATGTTGCAAATGTTGGCATTTGGAGATTATTCATTTCCATAATGCATGATCTTAATTTTTAAGAGTGTTTTATATTTTTTTTAAAGCTATATTTACACCACTAGAAAGCCCTACAAGCACCTGGCAATTATTCTATATGCTAACCTCACTGGGATGTTTTTAATAAAAAATACTTGCTTTGTAGTTATATGGTAGCAAAGTATGTTTGGCTTAAAAAATTAATTTATAGTATATTTCTTGATGCAGAGTTGTTTGTAGTTTTTCTCATACAAGACTTGCTGTTTATTTTGATATTTGCAAGTTGCAAGTGCTCTGAGAATCGAAGTAGTACTTGGATTTAAAGATACTACACCTACTGAGTAGTCTTCTGTTGCTTTGATTATTAGAGAAGAGAGGGGAAAAGGTCCATGTTTGCCTTCTGTCCATCTTTGCACAATCAAGATAATGGTTTCTAGGATTTTTATTTCTGAATCACATGAGAAATAAGAGAAAGGCCTGCTGTCTTTTATGTTATATACTTGAAAAAAATCTAGCAGTGCATACAGCCATAATGTAGACTATAATGCAGTAGTGGAAACTCCCAGCTCATAATACTTGTGTTTTATTAGGAAAAGGGTTAATTCATGACAGGAATATGTTTTTAATTTTAAGGAATAAATAAAGGAAATGGTTGCATCTTAACAGCTGGCCAAGAGTATTCAGAAAGGCTTGCAAGCTCCTACAGCAATTAATCCACATCAAGAGAAGATTAACTTTGAAGTTTAAAATATCCTCTGTGCCTGAGGAGGGACCAGTTTAAAGTGAATGGGGTGGATTGCAGATATGTAAGAGTGGGAGTTAATTTATGGATATGAAATCTGCTTATTGACTTTGCAGTATGGACTTCTAGATCTTAGTCTTCTATAGTGGATCAGAAGCCTGAGTGAATATGGAGTAAAAAATATCATATATTATCTTTGACTGTTATAGACCGTAAGGAGTATAAATTGCTTGCCTTGCTATATTCATTGCCTGAGCCTTCAGTGTGAGTTTTACAACTTCTAATAATCAATATTTCTAAGTAGACCAACAGTAAACTTGGAAAAGGTACAAATCTTTGTTTGTTTACTCACAATTTTATTCTGCTTTAGACCGAAGAATATCTTGATTTAAGAAAAATAAACAAACCAAGAACTATAGAGGGGAGGGTGAATATTTATAATGAGTGCAGTACCCTGCTCATTACAGAGCAGGAAAATGTAGAGTGAAACCAGTGTAGTTGTCTGAAAGGCAAGAAAATATGTATGCACCCTAATTTGAAGTGGTAGGCAAGTGGAAATGTGCACAAACCATAATAAATTTAGGAATTGCACACCTGGGAGCGGTTTAGAGAAATGTGTCTTCAGAGATGGAATTCCTCTGCAGCCCTGCTCAGCCAGAGAAGTTAGGAGGTGGGCTGAGGTCAGGATGGCTTTGCTGCCCAGTCTATTCTTGCGTCTGGACTCTCCCTTCTGTGCTTCAATCTAAGTTTAGGATTATGGAAGCAAGGTCTTACAAGCAGGATCTCCAGTGGAGTCCTGCTCCACCTGAAGAATGGGGTAGGGTCTTGGCTCAGGATAAAGGTGTGGGTCAACAAATATTTGAAGCTAGATAAGTGATATGTTCTGCTTTGGGATAATGGTGGTGGGTTTCAGAGATGGGATTGCATTGGAGTCTTGTCCAATCCAGAGAGCTGATGGTACAGTGTGGAGTTTAAAGGCTGATACTGATAAGCATTATGTCACAGGAAAGAAAAATCTTCCCATTTGTGAATGCCTTGCTGTAAGAGAATGCCTAAATGGTGCATGCTTCTGGCAATATCCAAATTCACACCTAGTTATTATGCTTCTCATTTAAAAGAGATTTTCTTTTCAAATCTGTAAGTTGAATTGAACATTTTATGCAACTCCAGGATATTTGTTTAATGTTAACTGTTAATGTGTTGAGTGATAGATCTTTATCACCTACTTAAGCCTGAAACATATTTTTCATGTTATTTATTTTGGAAAACCTACTTTAGTGCACTTCTCACTAGTTGAAATAAAGAACAACTTGGCATTTGCTGTGATCAAGCTGTCTGACTTAGAGTGGAATAGCAATTCATTCAGCACAAGCCAAAACTGGGAGGTTTCACAGAAAGTCAGCATCACCATGTAGCAAGGAACTATGCCAATTCAGGAATGCAAATCTTCTGAAAGAAAATTCTGCAGAACTTGGCCTGTATCATGTATTGGCCCTGGCTGGTTTAATTTTTCTGGCATGTTCTCAACTCTGACACTAGCTGATGATGATACTCAAAAGAAAATGGTGGGGAGAAGTATTATCATCGTTGCACCGCTGGTTTTATATACATGCACCTTCTATGTCATAGAGTAATATGCTGACAGATGGTACTTAGTCACCTGTTATGTCTGTTGATTATATGCTTTGATCTAAAATTCATTTTGCTGTTCTTGGCAGCTGAGCTGTGTCTTAATCCATTGATAAAACCTGCTTAATAAGCACTTAGAAAGAGATTGACATCACCAGAAACAGACTGTGTTGGTGAAATCATGACGTGATGCCCATAAACCCGAAAGAAGCCTTGTATTCAAGGCTTCAAGCAAAAAGCTTTTTACGAGAAATAACTAACAAAGCAGTTTTATTCTTGCTTTGCATAGTGAAGTCTGATGCTTCCTTGTATTTGTTTCAATAAGGAGAGGACAGTTCAAATAGGTGCTTTCTTACAAGGAATCTCTATCTTGCCATGCTAGAAGCTTCCTTTTCAATGTGTTAAAGACTATTTGAAACTTTTTTCATCTCCCTTAATTATGTGGGTAAATATAGTTTTGTTGCATGAAACAGCTTTAAGAGCCATTACCTTATCTTAGGGTGGCTTGCTGTGACTATAAGGAACTGACAGTTTGCCATGAGAAATGCAAGTGGCTAAATTTGGGGTTTTTTTTTTGGGGGGGGGTTTCTTGGCTTTTTTGTGTTGATGTCTTCTGAAAAGGTAAATCTTTCTGGGTTTTGATTTTGAGAGCCATGTTACTAATTAAATTCCTTTGGTAATGACAGTGTGACTAATAAGAAGCAGTTACAGTAATCTTTATAAACCTTGGCAAGAGCGAGTTATAAAATTTTTGATCTCTCCAGGACTTTATTGCATTAGCATTTTAGCAAAATCAGGTCTTTCCTACTAATCTCCACAGCTATCTCTGGCCAACTTGTACTGTTACCAAGCTTCCCTGAGAGGGTCATGCAATGCAGTTTTGCTTGCCGTCAGCTGGCTGGCAAGTCCCTTCATCCAATTATGAAGGCATATTTTGTCAGCATGTAAGCACTGTCTTTTGCCAGCTCCTGAGAGCTTTCCAGTCTTGAAGATGGGCAAAGCTGCAGCGAGGAAAAGGCTTTTGCTTAGCGTTCTCTTTGCCTAGGCAACTTGCTTGATGTCCTGTGAAGGAGTGTTGGAGAGAGCCTAGGTATTTAATTTAAACTAGGTGGGTAAAACTACATGACGTGATCCTGTAAGAGGTTGTCTCCATCCTCAGATGAATTAGTGAAAACTGATAGATTCCTTCCAAAGAAGTTATGTTTGTTTTAATGCAAGAAATACAAAATAGTAGACAATGATTGCAGCAGATTTCTGACATATTTAATTCTGAATCCAGCCACAGTATGACGCAGTGCTGTTGCTTAGATTCACATTGAGTTGTGTTCAGACCACCTCTTCTGCCTTTTAAACCAAAGGGACAAGGAATTTATTATTTTATTGCTCCTGTGGGGTGCTCTCTTGAAAATAGGAGCTAAGCATACTTACAAATTTTGCCATATGTGATTATGCAAGTTGTGTCTTTAAAGGTATAGTTCCTGTATTCTTTTTTTCCTTTGATATAAAGAGGAATCTGTTAAAATTCCTGAGCAGATGCTTAAAAAGATGAGTTCAAATTTAATTTATTTTCTTTACAAAGCATATTTAAAATATACTTTTTCCCCCCCCTGATTTGGCACAGGAAAGGCTGATTTTAAAATACAGGCCAGAAGACTATTAGTTAAACTGTAAAATTCTGAGAAGCATGTTAAGGCATGACATTGTTGCACAGTTAACGATCATTTTTTTTGCCTCATTGCTTCCAGAGGCACACTAAAAAGGGAAGGAGAAGGGGGGTTAGGCAAGCAATTCAGAGCTCATACTTAAATGCAGATAGGTTTTAAAAAACAAACAACAAAAAAGGCTCAAAATGCAACCTTTCAGAAACTCCCCAGTCCCTGGAAATCCATAATAAGAAATGCTCTTCTTTATCAGATATTTTTGCATGCCAGCCTTGGGGACATGTGAACTGCCAGACATACCATCTGTCACACAGCCATTTCAGTGTTTGGCTCTGCCAGGAATGTTTACACAACGCAGGGTACAGCAAGGGGTAGATGAATACTAGGGTGGAATAATGCCTACTTGAAACTTGCCTTTTTTTTTTCTGGAAGGAGAAAAATGGATTTTGTATGCATGTGTTAGGGGGAAAGGTCATAGGTATTTCATCTTAGGAAGCTCTCAACTGAAGAAAGGGAATGGACTTTGTAGGCTTTTTCCTTTAGGAAGGCTTTCCGATTCCACATGGGATAAAAAGACACACGAGAGGGAAAAAACCTCCACAATTTAAATGTGCACTTCAGGTATTTAAAAAAATATTTTGTGATAAATGTTCATCCTCTCTGTAGTGACTGCTAGGATAAATTCAACAGCTGTGGGTTTACCCTGTATTTAGGACTATGGCAATTAAAACTTCCAGTAGTTGTCCTCATTTGGGTTTTTTGGGGGTTTTGTTGTTGTTTGGTTGGTTTTATTGGTTTGGGATTTAGTTTTTGTGTGTGTTTTTGGGGGGTTTATTTTTTGGGGGGGGTTGTTAGGTTTTGGTTGTTTGGTCAGTATTTTTGGTGTTTGTTCTTTGCAGCTAAGTTGATTTTATCAAAAAGCTTTTGTTTCTGGGTTATTTTTTTCTCTTTACAACAATAATTATAAATGTGACATGCTAACGGAAAAACATTCTAAAGAGGGCCAGGAGTCAAACATTCCACATCAGTCTGCCAGATTAAAATGTTTGTAGTTTAGCATTTTACACAGTTTTTATTGGCATCTATCCAGATGTTTGCATGCAAAGAATTATTGCCCAATGACAAATTGTGTTGATACAATCTAGTATGTCAGGAAATTTCCACTCTAATATGGTTATGTGCCAAGAATGATACCTTTTGGGAGTAATAAAATAAGTGATGTCTTTTAGGCTCAAAAGATAAATGAGCAGCAAAACAGCAATTTACTGTAATTTTGAAAACATCAGTTTCTTTATCCCTAATCAGAGGTGATAAATATTTTTGCAAGTTTGTGGCTGAAGCCACAAATAATCTGTAGATGTCTGTAAAATACTCTTCCTTTCTGGTCCTGAATAGCAATTTCTGCCTAAGCAGTTCAGATGCCATTGTGCAAATTGCTTTGTGGATGTGGTTTGCAAAATTGGGGTCTGGCTGCGTGGCAGTGAAAAAAAGAAAACAAAGCACTAAGGACTGGATTGTTTCACCACATTCTTCTCTGTGTGTTGGAACCAGTTTCTTTTCAGAGCAGGGACTGGTTTTTCCTCAATGTTTAGGAACTGCTGTGTGTACAGAGTTGCTACTCAACTGCAAACGGAGTAACTCCTCAGTATTTCTAAAAGTACTCCAGCACATTGTTCTAATGGCTTTCAGAGCTGCACTAAATGGAAATCATTTATTTGACAGTTAACCAGAGCCAAGCATGAACTGACAAGAGTAAATGTAACCTGTGATAGGCAAGCTAATGTACTCTGCTAGCTAATGGATGCTATTTTAAATCTGCTCTCCTATCATTTGTCTTGCTTATTTTCTACTGTATAAATACTGGTTTGGAGTTTGTTAGTGGACACTTGTTTCTCCACCTCATTCACCTCCCAGAGCTGTAAGCAGCAGAGCTCTGCTTCTAATCATGACAAAGCTACTGAAATTTTTTGGTGACAATAACCCAATCCTGTAGTTAAGTGCAGCATATCTGGTAGTATTTTCATAAAGCTTCTTCTAAACCTTTGGGCAAACTGCAATAGTGTAAGTAATGTTCATATGCTGAAGTGGTCTGCTTGTGAGAGCCTGATCTTACCAGGCTGACATGCATCTGACAGAAAAGTTTGAACAAGTGCAGATCTGATTCAAAGACTGCTGCAGCCATGCAGGTACATTTTAAGCACAATGGCTGCTGGGTCAGATCTTTTCACTTTAAGTATTTTTTTGTTTCTAAGGAGTTCTAGACCAGGCACACACTGGTCATGGAGAACTGAAAGATATTTCTGTGTTCTGGATTTTAGAACCAGGTGCTGAAAGTCAGTCAGGAAGCTTTGTATGAGAAATCTAAGACCTCTTTGACAAGCTTGCCTTGCAGGTAGTAGTCTTAAGTTCCTTACAGTTTTCCTCTCTGTCTTTGCAGCAAAATCTGCACAGAAGAAGCTAAGCCTGAGAAAGGTGTATGCAAACAAAATGTATTTGTTGTACCTAAGTAGCATTCTTTTGCCTTTTTGGTAATAGAAATATTTCAGTGGAATAAAATGCCAGCTTTTAAGCTAAGAAAGGAAAGATCTTTTCCAATAGAGTTTTAGGCTGAAAATTCTGTTTTCTGAAATAACTTAGTATGTGATGTCTAGGATTTTGGTATTAACTTCAATGGGGACTTTCAGATAATTTAATTCACTTGTTGTCTTTTTATTTGACAGTAAAACAATTGTAAGAACAAGGATTAGTTTGTGTGCTCTGAGAAGAGATTACACTTACAATTTATTGCATTTCATGTTTATGTTGTAATACCACTGACATCACAAAGTAAGTTGAAAAGGCTTAACTTTTAAAATGACAGCCGAAGTCTTAGTGCCGTAAGCTCTTCAGTGATTAGGAGAAATGTTTTCTCTTGAGGAAGAGTGATATGGAAAAATAAAATGCTAGTGGGATTCAGGCCTCTGTCAACATTTTCATTACACAGCTCATGGGTTTTAATCGCTATACTTAAGTCTTGATTTGTGCATACCTCATATTCCTTTATGTTATTTTTTAGTTGTTGCCTGCTGACGGCTGGGCTATGTCACTCTGATGCAGTCAGTAACAATGTAAATGCCACTTTAAAAGAGCAGACTTTGTGTGTTTGTTTTGGTTTGATGTGGCTTTGGAGTGGGGTTTTTGGTTGTCTTGGTTGTTTGCTGTGGTGATTCTTTTCTTTTTGATGCAGTGAAGGGAAAGGTTTCCACGGTAAATTCTTACTAGTTTGCTGGCGTATGATTATAAATGTTTTGTCAAGTCTCATGTAAACTCCTCCTTCACCTATTCTGTCCCTGTGTGATGAGATTTGTGTACCAGTTTGCATGGTGATAGCTCTGTATGTGATTGATTCCATGGTTGCATTGTTGACATAAGATATTGGCTCACATGCCTTGTGAGGAGAAGATAAGTGTCTTTGGTTTCAAGGGCTAGCTCTGTTTGTATGGCGCTGATGATACCACTCTTAACCTATTCAACACCTTTCTTAAAATGGCCTACCAGAATACAGGTAAATAGTCTACTTGGCATGAAGCATTTCTGCCCTTGTAAGAATGCCAGTAACAACTAACTAATCTAACCATCTCTTGAGACATTCTTTTTAAGCAGGCATAATACATATACAGATGTGCATGTCAATCCTGCCTGCTTCATGTCTTACAGTCCTGAAAGGCTGGAAATAACCACATTTAAAACCTGTAAATATATTGCTGTTAAGTAACAAATACAGTTTTAGTGGCTTACTAACAGTTCAGTGTAGTTTATTTACGTCTTGAACTCCATAGACAATTTTATCTATTTATGAAGATGCTGTGGCAGAAATCTAGCCAGAAGTGATGCAAACTGGTCAAAAACTAGAAGAAACGTGGGAAAATGATGGTTTACTTTCTTCAGTAGCATCCTGGCATTGAGATGACACAGGCATATACAACTTTGCTTAAACAAAACAACTGTGTAGAGAAGGAAACAGAAAAAGCATCATAGTTTGCTGCTTTGCCTGTGCCAAGACCTTGAAAAGTTTGCTGCTGCTGTGAGGAGTCTGCATACAGATAGAGGCAGTTACTGCTGGGGAGGCAGAGCCACTTCAAAAGCTGTGCTTGGTCTTTCCATTTATGTACCACTTCAGCTGGCTTATCATTGTTCTCAACTCCCTTTCTTCCTGTTCCTGCTAAATCAGACTGGCCCTGGTCCCATATTCTCATTCAGGCTTGCTTCTGCTGCAGAGAAGCCCCGAAATGATTTGGATGTGTTGGCTGCCCAGTGATTTATGTAGAATGAGTTACTGACCTTTCCACTTCCTTAGAGGCAGCGATTACTTCACAGCTGACATTACATGGTGTAAATAACATAGCTGAGAGCTGTAGGAACTGAATGAGTGAGCAGGAAAACTGAGTGAGCTTTCAGTTCAGCCCAGCGTGACACAGCCAGTGTGTGGGGAGCAGTTTGTTTGCCTTCCCTTCAGAGGAGTTCCACTCTTGGGATGAGCAGCCTACCTTGTTCTCCAGTACATGCAGCCAATTCCAGTTTGATGAAACACAACACAGAACACATTCAACCTCCTTGGTTTATAGAAAGCATCACACAGTGCTGACACCAATAAGGATACTGCTACATGATGATATTTCATAGACTTTGTTGCAGGACATCTCAGTAAGAGAAATAATAACAAGTGGTTTGGGCTGTTTGTTTTAATATCTACTTTTGTTATAGAGTGAGTGACCTTCTGCAATTTCTTCTTGTTGCCTGTAGTCTCCCTTTTCAGTTGCCTTGCTTTCTGAAGACTTTTTCAAGAAACAAATCTGTTTATGTTCATCTATTGATAAGCAAGAAAAAGTCAGATCTATGTCAAGCTGAAAGCCAAAAGTTCTCCATGCTTATAATAAAACAGCAGCAATAACCCAACACTTGAGAGCAAAACATTGCTGCTGCCATTTGTTACCAAATGTTATGGAACAGGGTATATAAGCCAAACAGGAGTCTTGTTCAGTAGTAGATCTTGTAGTATTTTTCTTGGCAATCATATTCATCTTCATCTCTCTTTTTTTTTTCTCTGCTTCAACTTAGTTACTTATTGAGTAAGCTGTCCTAACAGGAGTTCCCTTTTCTTGGTACAAAAATTGGTAACATTATTAAACCTTCCTTCAGTTACTTGCTCTTACGAGAAAGTGTTGTTTGGTATTTCTTTTTCTCATCCTACTATGAGGTCTTCCAATTATTCCTTTCTTTAGTCTTGTACTTCATTTCTCATCAGCTTGCAGCATGCTAAGAGCTTGCTGGTTTCAGACATGTGCTAGTACTTTTGAACTGGTTGCTGTTTACATGTCAAACGTTAACAGAGATGGTTACTAGAATTTCATTGCTGTCTGTTTGCAAAGAATGTGATTTTTATGATGGTGTTTATGGACGCAATGATACTGGGCCCACTTGTGTGCACAGCAGAGGTTACACAAGTGAGAAAGGACAGGACCTTCATCGTGAGTTAAAAGGCCTTTTAAGAAAGGCTTCCATCTCCTTTCAGGCCTTGACAGAGTTGCTCATCTGTGAAAGTTTTACCAGTAGAAACTTGTTGGAAGGAAAGCAGATCCAGGAGCCTATTGTGTAAATGTGGGGAGACCTTGTCTGAAAGGGAAAGTAGATGTTTTAGCTTGTCCTGGACTCTAGGGCTGTTTTTACGTATTTGAGAGAGTTCTCCATGAGAAATTGAATATTTGTGACTAAATGAATCTGACTGAAGTTATGTATTACTCTTTATCCCTGCTCTCACAAACACTTATGTAGTATCTGTGTGTCCATCCAAGGGTCATTAGAATAGGAAAGGAAAATAAGAGTTTTGTTTCCCTGTTGGAAAAAATGGCCAGAATTAATGAAAACAAGAGATTTCACCAAACCACTGGGGACATGTAACTGAACACTGACAGGAAAATGGATTCAACTTGTACCTGTCTGTTGGCTAGAGTTGTTTTTCAGTACATTTTGAGCATAGATGATTTAAACTTTTATTATTACTGAATATTTTTTGGGTTTGTTGGAGGGATGACGCATACTTCCTTGTGGGTTTTTGTTGTTGTTGTTTGGGGCTTTTATTAAGAACTACTTAATTTCATCCTCCAGTAAAATTCTTTTCTGCCTGAGTGATTTTAGCTTCATTTTGAGCAAAATACGGGTTGCTACTTTGACCTATTCAAAGAAGTGTCTGTGCACACGTATCACATCACACACAAATACCCACATCAGTCTTTAGGCAAAATATCAGGCTTTATTTTCCAGAATTAGAAACAAAGCTGTAATGGAAATTCCATAACCATATGTTGACACTCCATTTTCTCTAGGAAGAAAAAATAATTGACTATGATTTTTTTTTTAATGAAGAAGCTTGTGAATTTTGTGTTTAATATTAAGAGAACAAAAATTCATAAGTAAATGAAAAAAGTGTGTCATTTTTTTTAATATAACAGAATTCTAAATCCATTCAATTAACAAGCTGATTTTACTTGATTTAAGAAGGTTAACTAATAGTCAAAGAATATCTGAAAGTTTTTACTTGACTTTTTTTGTTGTTGCTGTTCATAAGTGGTGTTCAGTCAATGAGTGTCATTGAGTAGTGAAGCAGTATTGCCTTTGCGAGGGCCAACTCTTTATAGATTGTTGTGTGCGCTTTTTGTGGAGTTATCTCTGTGGACTGCAAATGCCAGATCACCATTCTCTGATGAGGGTAGCTTCCTTTGGCAGATCTGATGCCACTTTTTGTTCCTGCTTATTCTGCATGTTTTGTATAGGGGAGGTGGTTGGGAAAAGGAGTGGCTCGGTGTGCTCAGTATCTACTGAATTATACTTACCATTTAGATCAGAACGATTAATGCCTGTTACCCTGCTTAGATTTCCACTGGCTTGGGTTGAGCTGCGCAATGCATAGCTGCAGTTGTGCTCAGCTGTAGATATAACATTCCCCAAGAATTCCAGTTTCGGGTCAGCAGCCTTGTCTCTGTACAGTATATACGAATTTCAGTGCATGCTATTTCATTAGCCTTGGTAAGCTGAAATCAATATGGGTTCCTGCACTTCTAAGCAACGTACTCTATAAGCAACTATGCAAGACAATCTCTCGGGGGAATTCTCCTTTGTTGTCACTTGAACTATATGTAATGAGAACCACAGAAAAAAAAAACGTCCCTTCAAAGAACATATTCACTGAAGTGCTTGGTGTGATTCAGCACTGCCTTGAAGGCCAGGGCAAAAAATATCTTAAAAGGAGGGGGGAGGAAGAGGGACATACACAGACACATGATTGTATCCAGTCACTTGAGGCAAATGTCAACAGCTTCAGGCAACACAAGTCAGGTATTTGTGTCATAATGCTTAGATTAGAGAAAAATAAGTGTTTTCTTTCAGAATGAGGGTGTGTACAAGATACAGGAGGATTAATTCTGGATACAATTACTGTTAAAAAAACCTAACATGTACGAGTTGAAACGCTACTCACAAGCATCTCACAGGCAATTACTTCTATCTGTAGAGGTTGAAATGAATTGTGTCATTTGATTTACAGAAGCAAAATTATTTTAAACAAAAACACCTGCTGTTTATTGAATACTTGCAGACCCCTTGTGTTTTGAGAAGGTGAGAATTAGTTAACAGCAAGTAGAAAAGTGTGCTCTTTTATCTGAGAAGTAAATTTCAGCCAAGACAGCAAAACAAATGGAAAAAAAAACAACAAATTTGTATTTTGTTTTACAAAATCTTCAGTTTGACTGTACTGGCTACTCAAACAATGCCTGGAAACAATTCCATTTAAATAAATAAACTTTAGGAAAAAAATTAATACCTGATAGAAAGTAAACCAAGAAACTTTTGTTTTGCAGATCAAGTTTTAAAAGTCATGACTTTGCCTTTTGTAGGCTGTGCATTGTAAGTATGTTTTACAATTGCTTCTTAGATTGGAAATGCAACCTCTTTTCTATCAGGAGCATCTCTACAAAGTAGGGATTTTTTAATCTTTTCACAATTCAACACAGTAATGTATCCAATTTATTTGAAGATTTTCAAAATCCCAGTGGCTAGATAAAAGCAGCCACCACAAAATCACCTCCACTTTAGCTGAATGACCTGCAGAACGAGTAGTATCCCGTCACTTGAGGCAAATGTCAACAGCTTCAGGCAACACAAGTCAGGTATTTGTGTCATAATGCTTAGATTAGAGAAAAATAGTTGGGAAATAGGATCCTGAATTTGACTTCCTCTACCACTCCTTTTGGATTTTCAACTTGCTGTAAAAAGTGGCAGGACTGAACTTGTGCAAGCAGGCCGAGGTCTTTCTGAGTGTGTCTGAGAAGCACAGGGAAAAGGATGTATAAAATGTTTCTCTTGCTCTTGCGTAACTGCATCAACCCACTGGGTATGTGCTTCCCTCAGTCCCTGAGCAAAATTGGACAGAGGAGCAAAGCTATGGTGCTCTCCCAGCTCAGTGAGCAGTGTTAGCATTGCCTTCTGTACATGACTTTATCTTTGAGCATAAAGAAATGTATGCCTTACTGAGTTAAAAGCATAATTAAGCCCATAAAAGAAGGATAATTCTGTCCTTTCGTAGTGATTAATATTGTTCTTTGGAGCAGGGGAAGGAGGCAGGCTCTCAAAGCCAAGTCATTTAATCTCAGAGTTTGTTGAAAGCATATTGGAATCAGATTCATTCTGTCATGTAGTTACCATGGCTTTGAGGATGCTGCAACTGCAAACAAGCGATGCTGGAAGATATGCTCATGGGTTTCTCTGCTGCTGTTTATTTGGGCTGTGCCACAGGCTGCAGTGAGCACAGAGAACAGGTGCCTTGGCCCGTGTAACAAATGATTATACATATAGTGGTTATTATATGTATAAAACAAATATTGGTTCCTGTTTGGAATATACTTCTGCAAGATTAGTTTGCAGTGGAGGGCAAGTGGATAAACAAGAGGTGGAACTTGCTTTGTTTTTTTGGCTAGGACTGGTGATGTCCTTGTTCAGTTAGTGTGTAACTGAGAATCATGACTTCATTTTGAAGAGTAGAAAACCAGTAGTTGATTATTAGAGCAAATTTTCTTAAACTCTTAATCTACTCTGTATCTGATAGTGCAACACAAATTGCACTTCTCCAGTACACAGGTAGGTTAGACATTGCAATTACCTACAGTCTGTGTCCATCCCTTTATTATTACTGCAACAAGAAAAAAGGCAGGATAGATGCAATTTTCCTATTAGAAAAAAAGCCAAATGTTTCCAGAGACAAGTGGCAGGGCTTTATGCTCTTTAAAGATTCTGGAATAATGCTTCAGGAAGAACAATATGCTCCTGTTTTGTTTGTTTTCCTCCAGGATGGCTGTGGATTTTTTTTTTGGCTCATGTATAACACTTGAGGTGCATCCCTTTAATGATTTGAACATACGTTTGGAGGATGCCACTTGCACAGCACTGTAACTTACCTAGTCATCGTTGCATGCCTTGTGAATAGGAATTCTTTCAATGCCTTCATTTCTGAGGAGCTGCAAGTAGTAAAGGAGGGATAATAAATGATGTCTGCTCAAAGCTTGCTTTTAGTTGTATGTATGTTAGAAGAAGTAAACTGAAAAGGGATTATCTTAGAACATGCTAAAAGCAGAAGCGTGTGACACTTAAAAACGCCTGATTCAGAAGAGAAAGGCTTTGGAGCTGGCTACATACTGGGGTACTTCACTTAAGCTTAGGTACCCACTTATGAAATACTGTCCCTAGGCTACTTGCCCTTGTGAGCATGCAGCCTTTGTTATCTTTTTACATGACTTTTAAGGCAACAAATGGCAAAAGAATGTGTGGAAGCCTCCTCGGCGCATCCTTAATACTCTTCTGTAGTTTTCAACTTTTCAAGGCCACGCAAACAAAGGCATCCCCCTCTCCTTGCGCCTGCAGGCGGTTAGGGAGTGCTGCCGAGGCGGCAGCTGCCCGGCGAGACAGACCTGCGAGTCCCAGCAGCCCCGGGGCTAGGGACGGGGGACGGCAAGCACCAGAAGCGTCGCCTGGGAGGATTGCCGTCTGCTGCTGGTACATGTGCACTCGTGCGCCTGTGTCGGGCGCTGGGCTTTGGCAGATCTGCGTCTTTGACAGCGTATTCTAGGCTTTAGAATTCAAAGCACTTGCTATGTACTTACTTATTTTTAGGGTGGCGTCATCTCTCTCCTGGCCCGACCTCACTGTTGAGAGTATTTTTCACAGGTTTCTGGCAAAAGTTTTGGTGCTTGCAAAGTATCTCACAAAAGCTAGCACTTTGTAGCTGTGGTCTAGCAGACGGGAATGAAAGTATGGAAACTAGAGGAGTCTTTTAATTCTTTTCACTGCAATAAGCCCATACCAGTGATGTTAGAAAACGTTAATGGTATGACACAGGTAATACTCTGATTTGATTCCATTGCTGCATGGAGAACGGAAAGCCAGACACTGGCCTTAGTTTTTTCTATAGAGCTGAGTATTTATAACTGCATTTATTGCATATTGTTTACATAACTAGTAATTACAGAGTGGTTATGAAAATTCCAGCTCTTTGTACCTGAATAAAGAAGTCTTCTCCATCCAAAGTGCTTCCATTCTTCACCTTTTTGAATTGCAACTTATGGCATAAGGATTTCTGTTCTTATTTGGGTCAAGACTTGATGTGTGACCTCTGTCACCACTTTGCAATTCATTTTTTTAATTACAATAGAGAAAACACAGTACAACCTGAAAAACTTTGTGAATTAGACAATCCTTCTGTTTCAGTCCAATGAGATCAATTACTATAGCCTTCACAATCTGAGGTATGAGACAATTTTAAAATAGATCACTTTTTGGAAACTTTGGTTATTACTTTAATTTCACATCCATCCTATTTTAAAACTAGGATCAATAGCCCTCTGAAGCTTGGCGTGGGGACTCATTTATTGCTTGGCAGTACAAGTGCAGTGTTAGCATCAAGACATCTTTGTTATCAGCAGAAATTGGAATAGTTATGGCAACCCAGGCAGGAGCTAGTGAACAAATTTGCCTGCACTTCTTGTTTCTCCTTTATAGAATGGTGCTGTGCTTATTGGCTGGGTGGTGTTCACTGTACTAAAAGTGTCATATAGAGACTCTGTCTATCTTAAAAGCAATCTCTATGAGTAGGTTGTTAGTTCGTCACCACCATGGTATTTATGCCCTGTTAGAATGATAAAAGCTAACCCATCCTCACTCCTACGTACTGCCTTCAGAGTGTTTCATCCTGCAGCTTCTTAGAAGTTGTAAATACGTGCATCTGAGGAGGAGGGGTCACCAAAAGAAATCCATTTCTGTTTTCTTCCAGTTCTTTAGCTGGCATTCAGGCAGTAACTGTCTCCTCGGGAGGTAAATGGGATCTCTTCCTTCCAGAACAGCTGCAGTCAGTGCAGCCTGATATGCTGGGCAAAGGGCTCTCAAGAATAATGCTAGGTACTTCCCCATCCCATGCTTCCAGCAACAAAGGGGGTGAAGTATCTGACGCTGGCAGAATCTGCTGTCGTGTGCTGAGGGGAACTGAGAAGAATCATCAGTCACTTTTTTAAATGACTGATGGGTAGGAAATCATTTGATGTTCATCTGTGAACAATTCCTAAGATGTACCGAGAAGTATCTGGAAGCAGTATATCCTTGTTGTATTATGGATACTAATGTACCACAAGATATTCTGAAACATGTGCTGCTGTGAGGTAACTACCATCCTCCAGGTACATGAGGAATAAATTGGAAATTACCCTGTTTTTCAAGCTGGTTCTGTGGTTTATGTCAATTTTTACCTTTCTTGAAGCAGGGAAGTAGATGATGCTGTATCTGCTGCTGTTCTTCTCCACAAGCAGGTATGGGCAGGTTGAGAGAGTGAATTGCCTTCATAGGTTGGCAATGTTGGACAGAAAACAGGTTGCAAGTGTGTATACTGTGTGGGGAAAAAAAATAGCACAGCTCTTTTCCTTCCAGTGTTGAAGTCTGCTCCTCTGAAGATCAGTTTTCTTAGTTCTTCCTTCAGTGGTAGGGCTTTAGGCTCTTAGCTACTGCCTTTTGCAGTGTCACTACAAAAATCTTACTCTAAAATATAAATGGCTTAAAAGAACTGACACTGGCTATATCAGTTTCTCATTCTGATACCATTCATAATGACTAGTTTCATCACTGGTACATTGAGACTGCGTATGTAGTACATGTTCTCTTCCATAGACTACATAAGAAAAAGTGCAATAGCACCTATTGGATTGTCTTTCTATTTTTTTCTGT
Organism: Pogoniulus pusillus; assembly: GCF_015220805.1. Lineage (NCBI taxonomy): Eukaryota > Metazoa > Chordata > Aves > Piciformes > Lybiidae > Pogoniulus > Pogoniulus pusillus. The sequence goes on along the minus strand of NC_087287.1, from coordinate 15,530,331 downwards.
CTCTGACTTTGAAGTATTTCAAAGAATCTCTGTGGCAATCCATTATTGATCTGCATAAAAGTGTGGAAAGCACTTCCCTTCAGTGCCTGATCCCCCAGATTACACCGTGTGAAACTAACCACCTAGTAACCTGCAGAGGTGAAATCAGTGAGCTATTCCACTACAGAATTGTTGGTTAGAATCTGAAGCATTTTTTTTAAACTAATGTTTACTTGCAGATGATCAATAGTGACACATTGTGACCTTCCTTAGCTAGAGTCAACAAGTACTTCATACTACTGTGTATTAAATCCTTCCTGGTCTACAACAAATGTGCCATTCATTTTCTTCAGTTAGTCGTGACTAGCCTGACAGTAGAGGGCTTTCACTCCTGTTTGCATGGCCATCCTTTGTATGTGACTGCTAAACAATGATGCACTAACTGCAGAGAATGATGTGATCAATTCATAATCTCAGAGCTACCAACAGCTATATCTATTTCAGTGGGCATGTTAATGAACTCTTAACCTGTTAGTAAAGTCGTTGCAAACACCAGACTGATCTCCTAACTTCACTTACTTAAGTTAAAGAATGTTCTTCAATGTAGAAAAATAACTGTGGTTAATACTAAGGCTGCATAAATTATACAGTTAATGTTGTTAGTGTCTACAATTCAAAGCTTCCTGTTTCACACTGAGCTTTTGGTACATCTCTGTATTCATGTGTGCTATTTAATGCTCTATTAAGCAATGTTAAAATGCCAGAATCATCCAACAATACAAATCATTCAGCAGTAGCATCCAAAGCCTATTCATAGTTCACTGAGACCAGGCATTTCCTGGCTTGTTTTTGTTTGCAGTTGTATGGGATGCTTTCATCTGCTGGATTACACCTATTGTTGTTTGTATTCAAATGATACCTAAGAGAACACCAAACTTAGCAAACATGGATGGAAAAATTCAGAACAACAGTCGTGAAAACAGTCTTTTCTATTTCACTTTCACTTCTTGAGGTGCTTGCATATGTCTCTTGATGTTCTTGCTTATTGTCTTTTTGCAGCTCATGGAGAACCAGTAAAATTAACTTTATTACTCTCTTTCAGGAGTTGACCAATAAACAGAGCTTTATCAAACTTCTTTACAGTTGAATATTAACGTCTATAAAAACATTAATTCTTTGATTATTTAAGCAAAATGCTTACAACCTGTCTGGGTAAACATCTCACGGCAATTAAAATGAGTCATGACCTAATTAAGTGATTTCCTACTTCATGCAGTCATCCGACTGTGACATCTCCATCACTATTTCCATGCAACCTCAGCCAAGAATTTGGGACATTTGTTTGAAGGAAACGGCTAAAGCAGAATTTATCTATGTGATACTTACCACCATCAAGTCCACAAGTGTCACATTTCTGGTCTGTCTAGAGGCACTCAATGTAAAATACATCTTCTAAAATAATGAGGATGGCAGAAGAACAATATACTTACTGCAGGCTTACAAAGACTCCTCTCAATATTGTTTCACTGTACTCAAAGGGTGTACCCCAATAATATATAATTTTTGAACCACGAATTTATTGCAGATACATTTTAGTGTGAAAGTATTCAAAAATAGAAAGGCAAAACCTAGTGCTTGGTCAAGCTGGTCATTTGGTTGGTTGGTTTTTAATCAGACTTGGTAAAAGTAGCAGAATTGATGGCTCAGAATTTGCTTTCCTGCTTTGCATAGAACAGGCCTTTTGTTTCTTGTGTGTAACTCGACCTTCTCTCTCTTATTCATTCCTTCTGTTTTTCCCAGTTTCTTTCATTACAGCTGTCTGTCGCCTGTTTATTTTCACAATCTGTAAAAATTCTAAGCCAAAATGTTATCTATCACTTCTTTCCTAACATCCATATCTTGTACAATCATTTATGTCTATATGTCCATTTTTCTTACACTCATTGTGAAAAGAAGTTTCTAGCTTTCTGCTGGATGCTGTAGCATGAAAACACTTCAGCTGAAGGTTACAGTGTGGAATGGTTCCCTGGTGCTCTGGGCATGCCACGGGGAGAGACTGTGCAGCACTGAATTAATACATCTTGCGAGAGGATTTTAAGGCCAGGTTAGATGGGGCTCTGAGCAACCTGATCCAATGTGAGGTGTCCCTGCCCATGGCAGAGGGGCTGGAGCTAGTTGATCCTTGAGATCCCTTCCAGCCCAGACAATTCTGTGATTCTATGAAATCTAGGGATAGTCTATGATTTTTTTTTCTTCTCTGGGTTCTGGTCAGCTGCCTTTTTCATTATTTCTTCTGGGGCAGGTGTGTGTGTGTGTGTGACAAATAATACATCTTAAGAGTATCTTTTTTTCTTCTTTGTCTGAGAGTACCATGTGTGCACTATTTTTTTCTTAGATGATGACACTTTCTTTTCCCTCTTCCCACTTCAAGCCTCTGTGAATGTCTTTGAGTCCTTTGCTTCAGTCACACAGTTTGAACACTATGCTGTTGTATGAGACTACCAGCTTGCTTACAACATTTTTCCAGAACAAAGTATAAATTATACTAGCGAAGCTCATTTTCTGTTTGCAAGCATTTTTTTTTTAATGAAAAGTGCTTTGATTATGAGAAATTGATTTTTGCATACCTGCAATTTCTGGGTGTGAAGGGGTTCATTCAGTACAAAGAGGAAATTTGTGGTGTGGTTTTTTTTTTTCTATGACCATAAAGACTGAGTAATTAGTGGAAACCTATGCATCCAGCAAGGAATCTGGGACACTGTCTGGTCTTAAATTATCTGTGCAGACATATCTCTGTTCTTCGTTTTGTTCTCCCTATGGGCAGCTCATGCTCCTTCAAGAAACTACATAGTAATTGTATTCCATTAGCTTCTTGCATCCTCTGCTTGTTTTTCAAGGTTTTTCTTTTCCCTGCAAGCATCTTAAACAGATGAGAAATTCAGTTATGATCAGGAGATCGTTCGAAAGTGATCAGACATGAATTGATTTAAAATAGAGCACAATGTGTTTGTGTCAGAAACTTCCAAGTCATTACAAACAACACATTTTTCTGACAACAAGGTAAATGCAGATAAATGCATCCTTTGGGTTCAGAGGACAGCTTATATGCAGGATGCTTTGGTCTTGTCCCTTCAGAATATCCTGCAGCTTCTCCCCTGACATTTTGGTTACACGGTGTTTATATGGCAAGGCCTGCAAAAACAAGGAGTGGTGCAACAGGGAGCAGGGATGACTCTATTCACCCCCGGCTGCTGTGCATCTGGACATGGATGCAGAATCCTTCCCCCCTTCTGAAAGGGACCTTGATGTTTAGGAGTGTTTTGAAATATTTGCTTTATAATTTGGAAACCCTCACATACAATTTGCTGTGTTTTGGAAAACTGGACATGTTCAATCTGGATGTGTGATAACTAAAATGCTTTGTAGTTCTTAATGATATAATTAATCAAGTAGTTTGAAAGGAAGATAAAATCAAGCACACTGTGACTAAACATTGATTTCTAGATGAAAAAGCTATTTCATGCTCCTAGTTTGCCAAGATTTTAAAATAGAGCTGAGAGAAGTGTTTAGAAATCATCTGTTAATGATTCAGATCTCTTCTAGAAGTAAGTTTTTCAAGCAGGCCAGAGCTGCTCTGCTTTTGAATGCTAACTACTGGAAACTGATCTTTGTTATACTGCTCCTTTATAATACAGGGTGTTCTAGGAATTGAATGTCAACTTAGTGTCCTGTGCAAGGCGCTTTTGTGACTCTGTACCTGTTTTATTGTAGTAGTTGAAAGGAGGGTTATCTGTTTAAAATCCTTTCCACCGCTCCTCTATTCACAATCATCTTGTCCTCCTGCCATGTCAGATGGTAAGATTACAGTTCCCGACCATTACCAAATGAAAGGTATTCAGACAAGTTGTGGGCAGTCACCAAACAGAGGAACAATGAAATATCTGTTCCCTGGGTGGGAGCAAAGAGATTCATCCTCTTTCTTTTGTCAGCTAGTGGAACACGCTAAGCTCTTGCAATCTGGATTTTCTGTTTTCTCCTTTGTTACTAATCTTTTAAGTATAGCAAGAAAAGTTTGCTGGAGAGCTCAGCTACTGTCTGTAAGAGTTCTAAGAGTGAGTAACAAATCCCTTGAGCCCATTAATGTATTTGTTTATGAGCAGTAAAAAAGTACTCGGAAGTATTAAATAACTCTTCTAATTTCCAGAATACAAATCCTTGAAAGAAAAGGCACAGAAGCTACTGCAAGAAACTGGATTGTGTTAAGAATTGGATCTATCTCATTCGAAGTGTGATTGCTCTTTTTACCTTTATGGGCCTGAAACCTGTGCTCAGTAAAAACATATTTTTGCCACTGATTTAGTGGCAGCATGCTAGTACCAGTAAATATTAGAATAGCTATGTAGATATCATGGTGTTATTTCACTCAGTAAACTTCTTTTTTGTTTAATATACTTCTGAAGTTTTCAAAACCTATCAAAAACTAACAGTTGATGAGATCTCAAAATACATATATTTTGATATGTTCTTAGGGAGAGATGAAGAACAAGCACTCAACAGCCATCCTGGCACTTAACCTTTCACCAGAGTTCTTCAAAGCAAAACAAATCGGGGAAAGGAAATGCAGTATATCCAGATTAAAGCTTTTTCTGTTTTAAGTGGAACTCTTTCTTGTCCAGAGCAGTTTGTAGGCTTCCTCGCTGCAGTCATATGGGATAAATAGGTTGTGGCTGATGTAGCACTGAATTTACACTAATTAGCTGTCTTAATTTTACATTCACCAAAGCTTATTGGCACGGAGAATAATCACCCTATGCAATTTGGTGCCCTCAGATGTTCTCCAAGAACCCTCCCCAGAGTTGATTTTCCCCCTACAGAATTTATGTAACACCAAATGCAATTAACTCTATGGGCTCAAGGCCTTCAGAAGTTGGGAGCTCCAAAGCTTTAGCATGTGGATGAACATCTTCCATCAGCTCTGCTCTGAGACAGAGTGCAGTTCATAGGTGGCATGTGAGGTACTCTGGGCACTTGTATCTTTTAGTCTATCAGTCTTATAAATATTATGTTTCCATGTTCCAATGGCTTGGTTTTAAAGGTATTTTACATTCAGAAAACCTCACTGAGTTAGTGAAGTGCTGTTTCCTTTTAATAGAGGGGAACAGAGGCATAAAGAAGGGGCTGATGTGGAGAGTTAGAGTCCCAAGGGCAGCTTCTTACAGGGACTTGAGAGCATGAGAGGACCTGGAGCTCAGTGAAGGAAGCCACCAGCCCCAGAGAGCACCATTAGGTAGCCCTGCATGAGGGGTGTGTGTAAAACCACACCTCGGGGCGTGTGAGTAGGAGAGGACAAGTAGTCCCAGCTTTGAAGTCTCATCCAGAAAGCAGGTTACCCAGGTTTAGATCCCTCCTTTGCCTAAAGGGATCCAAACCCACTGTTCCCACCTTCTTTTGGAGCTCCTTAATCTTTGTGCTATGGGCCGTTCTTGGGTGGCAGTTATCTCCACCCTTCCTGCTGAAGCTGTGCCCACACAAGGTCCTTGCAAAAGCATCCTAACTTTTCCTCTCCTATCTCCAGAGAGTACCAGAAGCTGCTTTGTGTACCTATTCCTTGTTGTAGGCTGAATGTGTCCTACTGTAATGGAAGTGCTGGTTAGAATTGGCATGCACAAGCAGGGTACCAGCCTGATGTAGTATGGCATCTGGGCACATACACAATGGAAAAGGCTCTGTTTATCCACAGCACAATATTGGAAGACATTCTTCAGGCATCTTTTTTTTTTTTGCATGAAAAGGATGTAAAACAAAAAGAGCTTCCACCTCAAGGTGGAAAACCTTCGTTGGGAAGCATCTGTGCAAGGCCACGTGACTTTTGACATATTTTCACATGTCTGGATGTAGGTTTGATTTGTTTTATATTCCGTATTTTTCAAGTGGAACTGTACAATCTAGGGCTAATTAATGCCAGTGTGAGAAAGAAAAGGCATCTGGGACTCTTTTCTGATCACAAAGTTAATAGATTTTAACACTAAAAGCTTTGGATGGGACACTGTATGAAATTTTATGCCAGTACAATTTGCTAAACCATGACATTAAACTCACCATTTATACATAATGTTCCAGCTGATATTAGGCACTTAATAAGCTTTTAATCTGGAGAGCTAAGTGTGTTATACAAACAGTAATTTATTTGAGCTTTCCTATGTCCTGAGAAATTTCAAATTGTAGCTTTTTAAGAAACAAAACTAATAAAGTAGGTTTTACCTGGGGAGTAGCTTGTTCGTCTAACCTTAATGTTACCCTAGCAAAGTTCTGGGTTTGTCTGTACTAAAAGAAATAGAGAAAAGGTTTTTCTTCTTTCACAGCCAGCCTCTTAAAACCTGAATTTAGGAGTGAATTGTGGAGTAGTCTGCCTGATTTGTATTAGTAAGAGCCATATATTTTCCCTACAAGTTGCATCTAATTCACTGCTGGGCCCATGAACATGTATCCCAACCTTTTTTCCCCAAGGTTGTGGGGGTGCAGAGTAGCATGGTAAATTTCTTAACAAAAGCAGTTGTTATGCCTTATTGAGCTCTTCTTGCTGTTACTTTTCTCAGCTTCTAGAAGCTACTGCATAAAACTCAGAGGTGTTTTGCATAGTCTTGACTAGAGCTCATATGTGCTTAGCGTGGATGCAAATGTTCAGAATGGAAATACATTCTGATTGTAAGATTAAAGTGTGTCTGGTGTAGAGCAACTGAAGTAGCTGGTATGCAAACTCACTGTCACATACATCTCTCCTAATGGCTGAAGACTGGTTCCCTGCATATGGGCAGGGCTTGTTCTTATGGAAAACTCTGTAGGAAAGGGAAAGGCTTCTCCTTACTTTTCTTGAGAGCTGCATTTAGTGAGACTTTTCAGTGAGAATATGGGATGTAAAGATTTCTTGAAATTAACTGTTACAGATATTTTCATGGTAGTCCAGCCTAACATATTGTAACCCACACAACAGGCTTGGTTCTGTTTAGCTCTCTGCTTTTCATGGGTCACAAAATAGCACACTCCAAAGATACCAGTTCAGGTTGTGTTAGATGAAGGAAGGCAGTTCCAAAGCCCAGGATTTATCCAGCCAGTAACTGCTTTCATTTAAGGCATATAAATATTTAATTTTAAGCTACAGTGTTGAAACCAAATGAAGTTAGAATTATAGATTAGTTTTAAGGACCATAAATTCTACCTCAGATATATCCTAGAGATTGACTGGGAGTAGTGCCAGTAACAGCACTTTGCTACTGAGTTCTTTTATTAGGTAAATCTTCGCAACTGTTTTGGGAGTTGCCTCCCTTCCATCATGTGTTCTAGTAAGACTTTCTCTCCTGTGTTCAATGTAAGAAAGAATTGGTCATAATTGCATATTACAGGCAGAAAAAAGCCCCAGTTTTATAATAGTTACAACTGGAATATGTAGAATCATTAGAAGATTTGATAATACTCCTAAGCCTTGCTTTTCCCAAGGTGGTGGAGAAATGCTAAACAAGACATAATGTATCATCCTTGTAGTTTCCTGTGGTTTCTCTGCTAATTCCTGTAGGAATGAAGTTGTGAGGCAGAGTTACAGACAGCACTTCTCCAGGTTTGTAGCCCAGTTAAATGCCTGGTAAGTGGCTCAGTTACACGGTTCTGCTCCTGGTTTGGCAGCAACAAAGTAGAGATAAAGAGCATCTGAATGAATAATTAACGTACACCTATAAAAGTGAAATCTCCTAGGGGGAGAGTCTCTATTCAGAAGAAATATTGCTATGGGACTTGCACTGTGCTGTTCCAAGGCTTTGAATTCCTGAAGAAACCTGGTGTTTTGCTTGAAGTTGTTCCTCCTGTTGCTCACCTTTCCCCAAGAGCTGGCTGCTCGTCTTCTTCCCAGCCTGCTCTCAGTGCCTCAAGGTAACTGACACTTAGCCAAGTTTGAGCCAAAGGAGTGCTGAGGGGACTGGTGCCTTGCTTTAAGGTCTGCCAATGCAGAAGGCAAAGGGAGAAAGAGAATATACACAGCAGGAAGAGAATGCAGGTGAACACATTTGTGTACAGAAGATGCAGCCACACTAAGACAGCAGATGTTATCACTGCTGACATGGATTGAGTTGTTAAGTATTGATTATATCTTGTAGCAATTCTCATGACTCTAACACACATCAAAATTGCCTACAATGCACTAGATTGTTTCTATAAAAGATTAGTATATTTTGTTTGCCTAATAAGGGCCCTTGGCAAGATGCTGCAGCTTTGCTGCTGTTCAAATTTGTTTGCTTCCCTTAAAGGTGTTCTCCAGAGCTATAGGACTTCTCCTTGCTTCCCAGCAAAAAAAAATGTTACTTCTGCACTCAACCTCAGCTCTCCTCTCAGCCAGAGAAAGTGAAACACAGGCATGTCTGCAGTATTGTTCCACTTTGAGTTAATTGCTTGCTGTTTAGAAAGGCCAGTCTGGACACTCCCTGAATGTTTGTTTCCAGGCTATAAATGCTGAAGATGAGTTTATAAAGCTGTCTAGATTTTTGTTTATGAATATGTGGTGATATGGTCTTACCTCTTAATTTGCTGATATAAACTTTTGGCAGCTTTTTCTTCTATGAAATATTCCCTGAGTTAAGAGGGGTTTGTTTTGTTTTAATGTTTCAAGTAATCACTTTTGGCTAGAAGTCCATCCAACAACAGGGACTAAGATTCTTCTGTTCCCTTTGGCAAATCATAGAAAAAATGGAGAGATTTATAGCAAAGCCTTACACTTGTGTCTAAGTGGATTTCTTCTTCTAGATTGTTTTACCAGAGTAAGATTAATGTTAAAGCTTTCTATAAACATTTGTTTTCGTGCAATTTTGCTCCATAGACATCTTGAAACTATCAGTGTAGCACATCTTGGGGATCTCCATGTGCATCTCTCCTCCCTACTTTTATGTACTGTAGTAAAGTCAGGACAAGTTGGGACAGAGTCAAAAATGGCACCCTGTATGGCATGATTCTCTGAAGTCAGATTACTGTTTGAGTTCATGTTTTGTGTGGATGCAACTTTTCCCACAGTCCTGAGTGTTAAATCCCTTGAAGTTGGTAGAATTATGGGTTCTAGTTCCTTCTCTGGGTAGGCTTATAGCACAAAATAATAAATATTTTTTCACTCCCTTGGCCAGTATTTAAAGCATGAACTTCAGACACAGGTTTGGTCTTGCATCTATAAGTTACTGATGGATTCTTTTTATTCAGTGAAACGATACTTGATTAGTTTATACCAGTAGGAAAAGACTGGGCTGGACAGCAGAACAGTGACTTTTGTTAGCTTGTTGACCTGGTAGTCTTGGATCCATTAGCAGTGGAACTGTAAGTTAGTGTCAGGAGCACATGAACTTGAGAGCTAGCCCTGCTTGCATGCTCTGCCCCTCTGTCAGACAAGCGGGCCACTTGCAGATATCTGTTAGTAATCTCGTGTGTTCAAGGCGATGGATCTGCCTATGCTGCCAAAGCAATTTGGTTACCACTGCTGCCATTCTGTACTGCCAATTACAGCAGGCTAGAACCCTTGCTGTCTTGAATAACAGATTGCACTGCTGAGAATTTTTGTATCTTGATCAAAGACACTCACAGGCTCCCACAGCTGGAACTGAGCATTCACATGCAGTGTTGTTTCTTACAGCTACTTTTAGATTACATCTCACTTGTGGGATCCCAGTGGAGCAGTAGAGCTAAACTTATGTCTTCTATAGTGACAGCTCTTGTCTTCAGTTTCATTCTGTGAAAGTAAACTAGCTATGGGAGTATTTCTTAGGAAGAGCTGTGACAATATATGTTTTTCAGTGTATGAAATTGCAAAAATTCTCAATACAAAAGTTTTCTCCTGATCTAAGTCAACACACTTTCCCTTCTTATTAGTTTACAGTTTAAGTATCAAAAGCATACAATTTTAATTGTGTAGCCAGGCTGCAATTCTGAAAAAGAATTTAGGTGACTTTTGGACACATTCCCATGTGGTTATCAAAAGTAACAACCTTTTGGATGACAGGTCTCACTGGAAGTCAAAGATACACGAGCCTGTAGTTGTTCTGAAAGCAAGACTTGGGTTCCAAAGTTGAGACGTGGCTTGGGTGTCTTATCCACGCCCTCTCGCCCCTCAGCAAATCTCACAAAGGAATCCCCTGCAGGCATATTCTGGGGTGGAGATGATGTTTGATTTGAAGTCAATGACTGTCAGTCCTGCCAGACTGGTTGGCTTGTGCTAATACTTCTTCAGAAACAGAGCCAAGCTTAGGCATGATACTCTAAATGGCGTGGTGTTTGCTTAGCATCAGGGAAGATGGTTGAATGCAGTCACTTGGGGACTACTGTTCTATTATTTTTTGAAATGAGTAATTGCTTTTTGGGGGGGTAGGCATATAGAGGATAATGCTGTTTGCTGAAAAGAAAATTGTGCATGGGTGTGTCCAAGTGACAAGTGAGCAACAGACTTCTCAAGCAACACTGGAGAACGTTTTGTTGTAGGCTTATATTTGTTTGCAGATAGACTATGCTCAGATGTGAATCTATGACATGAAAGTCATGGAAATTTTAGCATGTGTACCTTGGGCTGGAATTTGACCCTTAGTACTGCTACTGAAATGTGCAGTGGATTGTTCAGCTGCATTTCATACCATTAAGGATTTTCAATTAATTAAAAAAAAAACCACACCAACAAAACCACAAAAGCAGCAGCCACAAACAAACAAAAAAACCCAAAACAAACCCAACACCACCCCCCCCAAAAAAAAGAAAAATAAGAAAAAGAAAATGAAATGCACAAAAATATAGTTTTGACCAGTGTTTATATACTAGAAGGTCTTCTGTATATAGCTGGATCTTGTAACTTTTGCACTTGTATGTGTTTAGGCTTCATTTGCCAGAGCATAATAACAGATTATTTAATTAAGACTGATTACACATTGCTTACAAACATTCCACACTGAAATTAAGTTAATTTTTCTCCTTAGTAATTTGAATTTGTACTTGTCCTTCATTGGCATACTTTTAATCTACTGGTGTCTAAATGGTATTCATGCTTTAAATATTGGATGAGGAAGGAAAATTAAATCAACCTTAGTCATCTTGTGTTTAACTAAGTAGCTTAGGAGTACGAGTTTGGAATTTTTGCAAATGTTATGCTATTGGAAGAATTTGTTGGGAACTGTGAGGTACTTTTGAAGCCTCCTGCTTCAATTCGAAGAGTACACTGACATGCAAAGGATTTCTTCTAAAGAAGTCTTGATTACTTGTCAACTTCAAAGAAAAGGGCTGAAATAAGACCTTTTTTCATTGTTATCTCCTCATAGATTGATTAGAATTTTACTTTAATAACTGACTACATCACGATTAGTATGTGTGGTTACATTCATGATCAGTTAACTTTCAAATACACTTATTGCTTTTGAAGTTAATTTTTAAGAAAGGTCTTGCAAGACTTTAATCTGTTTTAGCAAGTGTTACTGCTGTAAGAGGAGACACAATCTGAAACAACAAAGCAGCAGGAAAAGAGCATATACATAAAGCCATATGAAATATTGAAAGCAAGTTCCATATGCACCATTTTCCCATGACTTCCATCATTTGCATCTTTCCATCTGGTAACTAACTATTCAGTGTCTGCTCTGACTAAAGCACAGAACTCAATCCCTAAAATATTTGCAGACTTCTGCACTAGGTTTGGTGCTTTCCGTTCTTGTGTTTGATATTATTTTATTCATTAGCAGTTTGAATAAAAATGGACATTTCTCAGGTTAATTATAAACTACATCATGGCTACCTTCCCACATGCAACCTTTTGGTGAGGGACCAAACTGTTTGGAACTTGAAGAGCACTAATCACAGTGGGTTTCTGGACTACAAAACCAGCCATGATGTTCACTTGTATTCTACAATAAGTAGGGCTTTCATCGCCACAGATCAAAAGATACGTGATAGTGTTTGGAGTTGCTGCTTTTGAGCCTTAATGAATCTTTCTTAGTATAAAATATTAGTGTAACAAAGCTTTTTGTGGCAATATAGAACATCACAGCATTGCCCTTCAGTAACTTTAAAAACCCATATAAATGGAATATTTTTAAGTAAAGAACCTCAGGACTGAGCTCAGTTCAAATGGCTGTGCTGGCAATAGTCTGTTTGAAAGAAATAATCTTGTTTCAGATGCTGTAGCTGCTGATACTGATCCGTGATGGAAAATGAGAAACTTTTATGTTGACAGCCACAGCTCAGACAGAAAAACAATAGCTAGAGAACTTGGAGTGATACCTGCCCACTGGGTGAACCACTTTTGTCAGTGTTGGCCTTCACAAATTGTTTTGCTTTTTCTATAATGGCAGACTAAAATAAGAGCCTCGTATGAACTTCCCCAGTGAACTCTGCTCTTCACTGTACATCATGTGAAAATTAATTAGCTCTTCACTAAGGCATGTTTTAATGCACTAGTCTGGCTGTTTTGATGAACAATGTGAGTATCCCAATTTCTGATACCCTGTCATAGCTATCTCAGACATTAGGCCAAACTTCTGTTTGCGTTTCCCTGGAGCTACTGAAAATGTATTGGTGTTGCTTGGACTTTAATTTATCTGAGAGAAATCTTCAGATATATGATATTGATTGCTGTATAACAGAAATATGTAACAGTTGTACATAAAGAAGAAAAACTACAGAGCTGAAGTCCTAAGTGAAACATAGGCTTTTTTTTTGTTTGTTTCAGTGTTAAGATTTCCAAAGCCATAGATTTGCTAAGTATATGTTGCTAACAATATGGAAAACTTTGGTTGGAAAATTTAGCTTGTGGAGAGATCTTTACAGTAGGTGATCTTCTCCTTGTTGCAGAAAGAAATACAGATATTCAGGACATGCAGAATGAAACACCTTTAAAGAAACAGCTGCTATTTATGCCCCTAACATGTAAATGAATCAAAAATCTTCTTCAAACCACAAATTCTCAAAACATAAAATTATAGGCTTGAGACTATTAGGAAACATGGTTATGAAATTTAATAGTCTAGTACAATGCTTTCCTAATACTCTTTGACCTCCTCTACTTCTTCAATAGCTTGAATAAGTCTCCACATGTTACCTGGTATATGGCTCCTGGGGCAGTAATGGGGTGGAGATGAATTTATACCTGGCCTGTTCTCTGTACTTTATCATAGGCTGGAAGTGTGACTCTAGCAAAGAAGAAAATGTATTGGGAATCAGAAGAGCTGACTTCTGCTCTCATCTTGGTTACTAACCTGTTGCACAGTTCCTGTGTCTGTTATCTCAGTCAAAGTCTGGCTTGTCTATCTGTGCTGTGGTCTCATCAGACCAAGGGCTGCCTTGTCCTGTGTCTTTTTAAAAAACATATTATCACTTTCTGTCTTGTGTGGTCTTATTGCTGTACAAGCACTGCTAAGAATGATACTATTTAACTCTAGTTGAATATGTACAAGTAAATTTCAGAGGTAACTGTGTACAACTCATGTTTTGTAACTTGTAAACCAGCAAAGGCTGTGCCATTCTGCATAAACTGGTTGTCTGGTGACCCACCTTTGAACCAGGATAATGTCCATTCTGTAGTTCTGTCAGGAAAAGAAGGCCTAGAGACTGGTGTGAAAGCAGGTCAGCTGGAATAACTGTGGCTTAGAAGTTGTAAGCCTTGAGTTTAAAATGCATGGCAGATGACTTCTCAACAGGAAGATATCTCTTTTCCTTGTTATTTGCAAAGATGAATGCAAATGGCTAATGACTGGAGGAAAAGAAAAAGGCTGGAAATTCTGTAGGGAAAATTATTAGAGGGAGGAGCAACCAGGGAGACATTAATAATGAAATATATGTTCTATAAAGGTAAAGTATTCCTTGAGGCACTTTAAAGACATAGGAGTTGATAATTATGGTGTTGGTTATGAAGGTGAAATGCAGAAAGGAGTTTAAGTACAGGTCCAATTAATATTGTCAAAACATGGTAATTGTGTTCATTAATTAGATTAAGTGATCTACATGTGAATCACTTCAGTGATACATGATGAGAGACTTGAAACAACTCAAATCTGGCTCAGTTGGCTTGTTTTACACAATCTAGTTTGCAAAATATACTTAGAAATGTCATTGCATATGGTTTTCAAGCTGGCCTGTGTAAACTGGAGCAATAGGTTTGGATTTGCTTTTACCTTAAGCTTGCCTGTTAAATTAAGCTAAGTGCCCTGTTTACTTTGTGCCACTGTACTGGGAAGTCATGTAGATAAACACTTAGGGCAACATAACAGCAATCCAGCTAGGGCTTAGTGTTCTAGGAAAGTAGTGAGTTGCAGAGAAACTTGGATATAAACTATCTGTTACCTAGGGAAATGCTCATTCCCCCATACTTACCAAATGGAAGCTAAAAGGGAAAGAAAAAAAAACCCAAACCAATATGAGAGTGACATTTCATCCTCACACTCAGCATGCTGGCATACTGCCCATTCTGCAGTCACTGGCCTTTACAGATGAGTTAACAAAACCTGAGGAAAGCTATAGAAATTTCCTTGACCTCTGTACTGTTCACCTGCCCACTGTGCTGATAGGCTGTGAAGATACTGTGCTGTGGACTCCTTTTCCTTACAGGATGCTGTTTGCTACATGGTAGAAGTGAACCAGCTTGAAGTACAAAATGCACAGTGGTTATCACAGACTCTTTTCTCCATTGTTACAATGCAGGATTTGTGCTTCCTGCTACCTTCCTGTCTTGTCCTTTCTTGTTCAATCCCTTTAACTACCTCCTTACCAGTCTGTATTTCTTCTGTTCAGTCTGGACATGCTCTTGTTCTCCATGCCCTTGTCCCTGTCCATCTCCAAATCAATTAGTGCAGAAGCAGGAAAGTTTTCCTTCTCCAACAGAACAGGTTGCTCATTGCAACCCTATATGGTTTATAGATCCCTTTAAGCCAGAATGCTGCCATTTAGAGAGTAGGGAATACCATTTGAACAAAAAAAAAAAACCACAACCTAAACCAAACACACTTTGAATTAGGTAAATGTGTACAAATTAATTCAAAATCATCAGATGATCAGGTTATTTGGTTTCACATTGGAATCATCTGCTGAAACTCATTGCTTACCCCTGCCAAGGCTAAGAATAAATAATTCATAATATTCTGCTTCTAACCTGCTGCTTTTGTGTGAGCCTAGGAAAGTAATTTCCAACCAACTGATACCTGTGGGTGGTGCACAGTTGTATGTACCGTTCTGTGTGTCACAGACACAGGACACCTGGAGCTGAATGTGCTCTATCTTCCTTTGAAGGATGGTAAAGCCTGAGTGCCCAATCTTCTATTATCTGGTCAGAGTCATACTTTTTGAGATGAAGCAGAAAAAGTAAGAGACAGAAAATGTGCAGGGCCAGGATTAGAAAAAAAGATTACAATCAGGGCTTTAAGCTTTTAACTTACTGATGATTCATGAGTCATCTGAATGCTCCAATAAGGAAACCTCTGCTAGAATCATGGAGAGACCTTACTCTGAGAAAGGGAGGAGTAACTGCAAAGCGACAGGAAACATAAAGGAGCTAGAAGTTTGCAGATGAAAGCAAGTAATTTGCTTCTCTGCTAGTGGTAGGAAGAACAACCACCAATGTTTTCAAAAGATAATCCACATCTCTCTTCATTTCCAAAGGGACTTTTCATCTGTTCTTATAACATGTCTATCAAGTGGAGATTCAGTGCAAGGCAGGGGAAAAAAGTATTATTGGGCTACACTGAAAATTAACTGCATAAACTAATTGCCCAATTACATGTTAAAAAAATACATTGCAAGAGATTAAAACAAGAGGATTATATTAAATTGAAATGAGGATTAAAAGGTTTTTCTCAAAGGCTTTAAACACATTTTTCCAAGGACCTGTTTATAAGAATAATTTGGCTGATGAAAAGTATTTCTTTTAGAGATAGTAGACTAAATAATCACATAATTAAGCCACGTGCAGTACTAATAAGCTTGATAATATGTAAGAGCTCCTTCTGTAGATTTATGTATTTTGCTGGAGAGGGTTTTTTTGGTGGTGGTTTTGGTTGGTGGTTGTGGTTTATTCTCCTTAGTAAACTCTATAAAATCCAAAGACTGATTTTAGCAGGATTATATTCTGAGATCACTTTGCAGCACTCTGATTTCACTGAGCTTTTAAATGAGAGAGATGATTTGAAATCATTGAGAAAAAGGAAGCACATGCATTTCAATGTTAGGGGAACTGAACACATTGAGAGTGAAATTATGTGACATTTTCATTATAACAGTACCTAGAAGGCCTGGAGTAGATTAGGCCACCTTCTGCCAGATGGTGTGCAATCACACAGTAAATATCTTCATCAAAAGCTTATGCTCCAAGGGAAATAAGATACCACTCATTACTCAAGTTATTCTTCAGGAACAGAAACTTTATCTCCCTACTCCAATGCTCCACAGTGATGCTCTCTCCAGGATATCTTTTGAGGAGCTGTGTGTCATCCTCATGTGAGAAATGCTTGTCTCAAAATAAGAGAAGGGGAAAATTTAGAAGGTAACTTAAAAACATGATTTAAAAAAAAAGGGGGGAGAAATGAGGGAGAGGCAGGCAGAGGAGAGGGAGCTAAGCAACAGCAGTGTAAAACTGTTGAGAATACATCCTTCATTCCTATGACATGTTATTACATAAAGGAACAATGAGTTTTTGCCAAGACATAGAAAGGAACTTTCTTACCAAGTAGGATCCTAATATGGAATCCATGGACTCCCACTAATCTGAAAGAGACTATTCATGAAATTCAGGGTAGGTGCTGATGAGAAAGGGAGGAGTATGTCAGCAAGAAGAGAAACTGTCTTTTCCTGGAACATCAATGGGTTTCTAAGTCATTTATTAAAATGTCTTTCCCTCAGTTTAAAAAGACTTCCTGACTAACGCTTTAAGTGTAAACAAACTGATATGTAGATAGTGTGTAAAGCCTGTAGGAGTTCTGGTTTAAGCATATATTCTAATGCCATGGTGGAGTTGCTACAGTGCACTGTAAGAAAGTGATGGTCAACTCAGTTTTGTTATTCAGCACACGAGAGGGTGCGACAGTCTATATCCTTTGAAATTTGACACAGTTAATGTAGTAAAAGATGCAAACAGTGTTTTTAAAAAGACTGTGTGGCAATTCTGCTCAAAGATATTTTGGCTTATTTGCATATAAGGCTGAATTCTGCTTTGAGTTTATTAAATTTTCTATTCTGTGAAGCTTCCAAGTTAATTTAACAACGTGAGTTTGTATCAAAGTACTAATATCTATGTAGACTCCTTGCACTTTGCAGTGCTCGTTTCTTTAAACTTTGTATGCCAGCTCAGGAGCAGTAATATCAAGTGACTTCAAAGAACCACTGCTTCCAACAATCCACAATAGCTTGCATTTCAATTCAGTAACCAGCATAGCTCACCAGACCTGTTGTTTTATTTTAAGGGCTGTGCTGCTCTCTTTACATATTGAGCTACAGTCGGTGCAAATGAAAGGGGGAGCATGGGGAGTGGAGAAGCCCAAAGCAGAGCAGAATCTCTCCAGACACAGGCATGCAGACTGTTTTTAAAGTAAACCCAGAAAATGTTTCATGCAAGCAGTCAATAGTGAAGCTCGATGGTGTGCTTTATACCCACTTATTTTCTTCCCTCCTTCAGCTACATCTTCTCAGAAACCAAGGTTCTTTGGAAAAGGATCTGTCACTGTAAATCAACCAGACTGATTTGGCTGGCTACATGCTGCTTTAGAATAAATAGCGTTAATTAATAGGTCATTCATCTTGCTTGTCAGTGGTGTTCATTACAGTAAATGTATTTGCCTCTCCTCTTCCCATTTAAGGCATTAAATGATATCCATACAAAGTGCTTATTCAAACTGGCAGATTTCTTATATGTGTTAAGAACTAGAAATGTATTGAATTTGACACAGTCTTCATTCTGGTAAAATTGCTTGATGGTGGGCTTCTGAAACAAGGTCAAGGATAAAAGCTGGATAATTTGACTCATGTTGGGTTTAATATGGGTAGCTGTAATTGATGTCAATGGAGCTTCAGTTCCAGCCTAACTCTTCCCCCAAAAAATCTTCTCTTCAGGCTGTGAGTTGGGACATATGCACAGTTTGAACTAAGAAGCTTTTGCTAATGTGCAGGTCAGCACAAGGCAGTGCCCTTTGCTGAAAAAAAGTCTGTTCCACCTATCCAATTGCTTTCAATTTCTCACTTTTACCACCCTGCCTTGTCACTGGCAGAAGCATTTGTGTGACTACGTTGAGCCACATCAGGAACACACCTAAATGAAAACTCATCAATTTTCTGATCTGCTTTGCTATCTGGTCCCACAAACTCTTGTACAGGCACAATTGAAAGTGCCATGTAGGGTCAGAAATACTGTGGCCAGGGGCAGCAACAAGACAGGACTTGTGTTGTAGTAATTGATAATGTTTGTTTAAAGGGTGCCTGAAACTAAGATCTGATTCTGCTCTGATTATGTCTCCCTGACAAAACTTCCTTTGATTTCTGTGGGTATTGTGTCTGGGAAAGGCCTGGCTGCCTCAGTCCTCGGTGATTGCTTTGAGAAGCAGATAGTGTTGAATAAATAGGGCAGTGTGGTGCAGTACACAGATTTATCTTAAATAGTTAATAATTATGTTAGATTTGTGTTTAATTCATGGCTGTAGCTTCTTGTCTGCTCTTAGGACAAGAGAAAGATTACGCTAGACTTGACTGTGGAAGCTAGAATTGAGTAGTATTTAAACAAGCAGGTGTTGGTTGGAGCTTTCACCTTTTCTTGGTGGTCGTGGAAAGTAGACTTCTGCCATGGTGTTGGTTGTTATGGTTTTGTGGTAGCGTGGTGGTTTTGTTCCATTCTCTCAGAAATAGAGACAGAATCCTGCCCTTCTACCTGTGATTCTGAATCAGCTTTCCTAACCATTGGCAATATGCCTGGCAAAACTCCAAAGCCAAATTTTCTGTCAAGGGAAGCATCCTGTGGCTTGTCTCTATTGAATTGAGTATATACAAGTCTAGAAGAAGTGGGAATGGAGAAATACCTGCTCCAGTCCAAAGAGTGATTTTTATCTTGTATACTACTATTTTAGTAATGGTTTCAGAGAAAGAGGGATTTGTGCAGATGTTTGAATTCACAGTGTGCAGGAATGAAAGCTGAGCCTATTGCATTTGTAACAATTTAAATACTAAATAAATATAACAAGTTTCACCGGCATGATATGAGACTATATTCAAATATATGCTTGTAGGAAGTTACCCAAAACCTTGAGATTAGAGTGCCATCTGCAGTGTTCTCACCCCTGCCCTCGTGGGACAGGGGGTCAGCAGCTCAGCAGGTCATAATCTAATCCATCATATTTGGGGTACCAAGAGCAAGTGCTGTGTGATGTTCTACAAGTGTAGATCTAGAGCAAAAGCAGTTTTGTCCTGGGTTTAAGGCTTTCTTTAGCTGAGGACAAGTAAGTAGATTTTGCTTTTCAACTTTGAATTTCTTGGCTTACTTCACCTCAAGCCCCACAAAATACCTGACGCCTGTATCAATAGTATAATGATGTTCAGCCTGTTGCAGCTTAGTTCTATGTGCTTGTTTTTTATTTGCTTGGTGTGGCTAATGAGAGAACTTACGTAAAGCAGTTTCAGGTTTATTGCTTACATCAGTCACTAGAGTAAACTATCAACAGATACTTGCATCACCTACCCACTACATCTGTGCTGGTTAATACAATGTGGGGCAAAAATGCCACTCCCCAACCCCCCCCCCCCCAGCTTATTCTTCAGCTTTACTCCCATACAAATGCTTCTAATTGCAGAGCAGGGTGAAATTCTATACTCTGGACATGTGCCAACTTCTGAATGCCCCTGCGCTAGCCCTGCAGTTACTAGATCAGAGGAACACACACTTGTACCTGAGGGAGCCCCTTGTGCCATCAGAAAGCGAGGGACGCTGCTGTCATGAGGCAGACTGCAGAGGTTTGCCTTAGTCTCTCTCTCTCTCCTTGTTTTGCAAGAAGGTAAATGATACCACAAGATAACACAGCAAAATCCCAGACCTGATGTGTGCGCATGTTTGTGGATATCTATATATATATATGCATACACTTAATCACTTTAGTCTTACTAAGAGTTTTATTAGCTCTAAAAATAGGTTCTTAAATATTTTCCAAGGTTGACTAAAATATGAAAAACTATTACACAATCACTGTTTAAAATAAACCAGGGTGTTATAACTGAGACCCATCCAGTGGAATAATGTTTATCAGGAATGACAGCATACAGGGAATTGTACAGCCTCCACAAATCCACAGACAGCACTTCTCTGATTGCTTTCAAACTGACCAGCTGCAGTCTCATCCTCTGTTGTCCAATAGAATTTATACAAGCAACCTGGTCTTCATGTGAGCAAATTGTAGGTGTTCTATGGAAAATAAGAAAACTGGTCTGTTAGTTTACCCTTTTTTAAAAATATACTTTCTTATTGTTAAATGAAGACTCTCATAAATAGCCTTAAATAAATCTCAAGTTTTAAGAAGTTCACATGGTCAGTCAGACCTGACTTGACATTCTCTGGTCTCTCGCTGCTTAAACTGTTTCCGCAATTATTCTGAAATAGAAGAATCCTTAATGTCTCTTACTATAAGAGCAGATAATACAAATTCAGTACGAGTTAAGCAGCAGAGGAAGATTTGGCAGTTAAGTGAAATGCATGTTACAGCTGATGCTATTTGGGTTTTTTATTGGACTAACTGAAAAATTAAGCTATAGTGCAGGTAGGGCTTGAGTCATGCTTTTATCATTGTATCTCTTGGCCTGATATGAACTATGCTATTAAAAATGGTAGCTCAAAGTAGAAAATCAGCTTATCTACAACCAACTTCAGCCAATATCAGGTAGCCTAGTGAAAAATACGGAGTTGAAGGCTCTGTACGTAGAGGCACTGCTAATTACTTTCAATGACTATCAAATGAACATTGACACTAATAGATTTCTTAGTATGCCCTTTAAACAAAGCACTCGTCTATGCATAAGAAAAAGCACTATGCAGAGTTAATACAACACATCTGTATTTTGATTCATCTTGTTTTTTTTTTTTTAAAGATGATTTATAACCAAAAGGAACTGCAGTACCTTTCAAAAGCAAGAGCCCAGTGCCAGTTTCAGTAGCATTGACACTTCTTTTCCTCTGTAGTGTTTAAATGATCAGCAGCTTTAGTCGCAGTGACTTTTTGCCTGTAAAAAGAGCCTGGTAAATGACAGCCCGTGTGACTTGGCCATGCTGAGCACCTGGGCAGATAACGGGCTGACCCTATGGAGCGCGCGTCCTGGGGTTCTAGTGGCAGAGATTGGTGTAGCCTGGACTAGAAGGGGTACCGAGGGAAGTGCAGGGTGGCGAGGGCCAGCGAGGAAACCTTCAAGCAGGCGGCAGGATTTTAAGAGGCGAGCAATCCCAGACGTGAGCGAGACACAAACAGGGATAAAAGTACCGGCGAGCTAGCCTCAACGCTGCCCGCGGATGACTAGTTTGAACAAGTTTAAACTCCAGAGCTAAAATTAAAGCGTTTTCCCGATATGCCTGCCTCCTGCACCGGCAGTTTTCACGCCCACCTCACACCTGCCCGTGGTTCTCCACCACTCTCAGCCTCGCTCCGCCTGCCCGCCTCCTGTCGAGCCCCGCACCGGCCGCGACCCTGTGCAGCGCTGCCCGGCGGGCGATGAACAGCGGGTTGGACCCGCACCGTGCCCGGTTCCGCTGCGAATCGGGCCGGAGTCCGCCCTCCGTTCCCGGGAGCTGCGGGGCCCGACGGGGTGGGCGGGCGCTAAACAAGAGACTCGCAGACGGGCACCGAGTCCGAGTCTTGGCTGTGCATGGAGCTCAGCCCCGTGTCCGAGTCCTCGTCGTTGTCGGCGCGGTCCTTGCGCAGAGAGCGCGCTTGCTCCAGCCACCCGCCCGCGCTGCCCCCCGCTCCCGGCCGTCCCCCGCCCGCCGCCCCGCGGGGCTCCGCCGGCGCCTCCGCCACGTCCAGCGTGCCTAGCGTCTCCAGCAGGCGCTGCAGCTCCCGCTCCTTGTCCTCCCACGCCCGCTGCGTGTAGTCCAGGTCGGTTTTGACGGCCTCCAGGTCCGTGCTCAGCTTGAGGCCGATGTAGAGGCTGGTGCTCAGTTGGGTCTTCACCCGTTCGTGCTCCAGGTGCAGCTCGCCTTCCCCGCCGCCGCTCAACTCCGTTGTGTCGCGGTCCGCCTCGGCCAGCCCGGGCCCCGCCGCCAGCTCCAACTCCTCCCGCCGCCGCTTCATCCAGCGCTCGTTGAGTTCCTCCTGGATCTCGGCGGCCAGGTGCTCCAGCAGCTCCTCCTGCTGCGCCCGCTGCTCCTGCAGCTGCAGCACTTCCTCGCACTTCCTGGCGTAGTCCTCCTCGGGGCGGCCGGCGACTGGCTGAGCTGTTCCGCTCGGCTCCCGGGCCGGTTCCGGCTCCCCGCCGCCGGACCCCACCAGGTAGGTGTCCTGCACGTAGTTGACGCCGTGCCGCCTCATGCGGTCCAGGTGGATCCTGGCCTCGTAGCGGTCGATCTCCCGGTCTAGCTCGCGGAGCCGCTGAATCTGCTGTCTGATGGTGTGGTCCTGCGAGAGGACCAGGTGTACCAGCGTCTCCATCCTTTCCGCCGCCGAGGCCTCCCGGGCCAGCGGTTGCTGCCGCCTCTTGTTTATCTTGGCCAGCTTGCGGAAGGCTTTCCTCACCACCCGCCGCTGCCGCTCTTGAGTGAGCGCCAGGCTGGCACGGGCCGCCCCCAGGCCGTGGCCGGGGCGCTCCTTGCTCAGCACCACCCGCGCCTCTGCGCTCCGCGGCCCCGCGTTGGGCAGCGAAGCCTCGCTGCGCACCAGCACGAAGCGCACGTTCTCCTGTTCGTCCCCCCACGCCACCCAGAGCCGCAGGATCTTCGTTTTGTTAGGCAGGATCCGTTCGAAGCCGCGCCACTTCTCCACGATGCAGTACGAGTGCGGCGGCCCCGACAGCATCCCGCCGCCAGGCTCGGGCAGCGCCGGCCGCCGGTGGTGACTGTCCTCCAGTAGTACCCGCACCACGTCCGAGCAGGTGGTCCGCCGGGAGAGCCCAGAGATCAGCTTCTCTTCTTGGCAGATCCACACGGAGATCTTGCGCTCCTCGGGCTCCATTGGGGACAGCAGCGGGCGAGCGGCCGGGACGGCCGTCTCAGGGTTGGCAGGGCAGCCGCTCCATGGGGAGCGCTCAGGGGAGGAGCGGCGCCGCTCGCCCGCTCGGTTTCAGCATGGCCAAGGTGCCTGCCCGCCTGCGGCACCCCGCCCGTAAGCTCCGCTCGGCCGCTCCACCCCTTCCTGCCCGGTGCGGCGGTCCGCCGGCAGGGGCTCGTCCCGGTGAGGAGCGGAGCCCAAAGCGGCTCCCACCCGTCGCCGCCGCCTGCGCTCTGCTGAGTCGCGCTGCTGCCGCCGCCGGGTTTTCCTCCGCCACCACGTGGGCGCCCCCCGCGGCTCACGCCCCGGCGGCGGCCGGCAGCCTCGGACAGCACCGCCCCGGCTCTCCGCGCCGGAATCCGTCGGCGCGGAAACTTAAAGGCAGGTCACCGTCGTCTCTGCTTTCCTCCCTGTCTTGCCTCTGCCGCGAACGAGAGGCGTCGAGGGATCTTCCAAACTGCCGAGGGACAAGAGCGAATCCTGGAGCTTCAAAGAGAGAGCCAGAACTAGGGAGGAATTTCCAGTTTTAGTAAATCACCCGCCTGTAATTAGGAAATTCGTGTTTATAAAGCGCTTCACAGATGAAATATGCAAAGGACGGGAACGTCTAAGCGTTATTAAAATACTAGCTGAGCCAGATTTTAATGGGAGCTTGCTGTGTACTTTGAGAACAGGATCGGTCTCCGAGTGTGGATTACAATGAGGAGATGTAAAAGGTGGCAATAAAACACAGGGTTGTGGCGCTGATTTTCGTGGTGCAATTGCATCGTGGGCGTTCACGGACCTGTGCTGTTCTGTGTGGCTAGAAAGCATTATAATGGGTAAAGGGGGTGAACTTTAAAAGCTGAAGGCTGATCTGTACCTTCTGGGGGACCTTTAGAGCCAATAAAATCGGTGTGCTGTGTGGAGAGGATTTTTTGTGTCAGTGTAGTTC
The DNA here is from genome assembly GCF_015220805.1 of Pogoniulus pusillus. NCBI lineage: Eukaryota > Metazoa > Chordata > Aves > Piciformes > Lybiidae > Pogoniulus > Pogoniulus pusillus. The sequence continues at coordinate 15,506,214 of NC_087287.1, read as the reverse complement.
ACGTCCCAGTCAGCAGAAGGGAACGGGCTTAGGATATTGTAGCCTAGTGTTGCGATTGTGCTATTTGAAACAGCGGTGTTGGGACACAGTTTAACAATTCTGCAGCCCAATGGTCTCTTTTACCCCAGAGTACACAGGCTCCGTGTGGGCAGCTGCTGTGCTAGGCTCTGTATTTGCCTGGAAGGAGCAGTCCCAGGAAAGATCGCCTGCCTTCTGCTCTGTCTGAAGGCAGCTAATAACCATTGTGGTTTGTGCCGTGCAGCCTTCAGTCCCGCAAGGAAGTGGGCTGAGGGACTACCAAATGCCAGCATTCCTGGAGCTGAAGATCACGCAGATCATGTGCCGGCGACTTACGTCCCTTTCCTGTACTATGGCAGGTTGAACAATTCCAAACCGAAGTGGCCAGTGCATGTTGCAATAAGGACATGCAAGATAGGGATGTCGGAAACTGGCTGGGTTTTGCCACCTTACGTTACAGTTGCCTATCCTATCCGGTGGTTAAAGTCTGTCACGGCTAAAGTAGCGTTTCTCTTGTGATGTGTCACGAGTGTGAGAGTGCTATGCTTGCTCTGTACAGAGGAAAATGTTTGCTGATGGAAGGTTGTTCCTAAAGCGTGCAGGCTTTTTCTTCAGTGTGTTGATTATGCCTAAAAGCATCGTTTACTCGAGGGCAGAGGAAGGTGGACTGCAATGTTTTATTCTCCCACAGGAGAACAAAATAGCCTTGACAAAAGGGGTCGTGAGGACTATGGACAAACCCAGCAGCTCTCAATGACCCAAAATGATAGTGTGTGAAATGGGACTGTACTATTCAGATTTGCCTTCGAAATGCCCAAGGTAAAAAACCCCAAATACTTAAGGATAGAAAAAGAAAAAAAAAAAAAAACCAACAAAAAAAACAAAACCAAACTTGTTTGCTCTTATCAGAGTGGCAGACAAATGGAAAAAAAACATCCCTTCTTGTCCTCTGCAGCATCAGGTGCAGCAAAAGGGGTAACAAGGAAGTGAGAAATTGTCTGAATCTTTTATTGGTGGTTTCTTGCCATTCCCTTTTAGTTTTTACTTCATCTAACATTTATTTCCTATGGGAATGTCCGTACCTACTTTGTTCTGGTAAAGAGCAATACGAGAAGAGCAGGGTGTGATGTGAAGAAACATTGTATGCTCCCCACAGGTCAAGCTGCTCCAACTTGTCTGACTGCCTGTATCTATCCAACATCCAAGCCTGGCTTTGTGCAATGAAATTGGAGGGTGATTATTGCATCTTTTCTTGACCGCATCTCTGTGTACAAAAAAACTGGCTCTGCCTCCCTGGTGCATCCCCCCAGGCAGCATTGCCAGAGAGAGAATGAAGATGTTAGCAGTTTGGTTGCAGGCAGTAAGATTAAGTAAACACTTTGGTAGGATAAGCCTATCGGATGAGTAGGTATATAATCTGTGGTTAAAAAGCTGGCATAAGAAATGTCCATTGTTAGATTTCAAGTTTAGCCCTCAGGAATTTTGTTTCATGCTGTCTGCAGATTCAAGAAAATGCCACCAAAGCTTCAAAACTTTGAGAGGTTAAGCACATAGGCACTTATCTGAAGCAAAGTTTGGGCCCTGCCACACTGAATCCCCAAAGGCAACTGAGTGCAGGCAACCCTTTGCCTCTCCTCCAAGGATCTGAAAGCATCCTATAGAGGAAGGTAGGATCTCATTTCTCAGAAATAGAAATGCTAGAAATATAAATGCTATGGCATAAAGGAATTTAGTTCCTCATCTAAGGTTATATAGCAAGGCAGTAGCAGTGTTATGAAGCAAATCAGATTTCTTCACTCTGGTGCCATTAGTCACTGAACTTGACTGTCCAGTGTGCTGCCTCCATCCTCTCCTTCTTTTAATTATGAGAAAGGGAGATGAGGAAGTGTGCATTAGCTAGACAGCTACAGAGAATGATAAAATGAAAGTGCAAACTCAGCAGACTGTATTCTCTACCTCTGATGAGGCAGTAGGAGGCAGTGGCATTACAAGCTACTTCAGACATCTCCTGCCTGGTGAAGGCAAATCTTCTGCTTCACTCCATTGTACCTGCAGACCTAAAAGCCTCTGCAGTGATGTACACCCCTGTCATTAAACTACCAAATGCAGGGAAAGACAGTTGTTCCTCTTGTGACTTCTTTACCTACAGAGCAGTGATATGTGAGGTCTTTTATAATTTCCAAGACAAATGTATTGCACAATTAAAAGTCTGAAATGTAATAAATTTGACTTCTGCAATCCAGAGGCAGTCAGCAGGCTCTGCACTGAAGCAAAAACTTCCTTCACAGAATGCTATCCAGAACATCATTGCATAGAATGCATTTCTTTGGTTTATTAATTGCAGAAATTCAAAGTCCATGGTTCTTTTAACATCTGTCTAACCCTGAAAATGAGATTTATGAGCTTAGCATTTTAGACTGTGCTGGAAAGTCCAGGCCCAGGTATAAACAACTTTATTTTTGTCCACTACAGAGGAATTATAAAGCTCAGTAATGGGAAACCACTTGTATTCTGGCATTTCACAGAAAGTTCTTTTTTCCTCCTTTTCATTAAGGTGTGAAATCAAATTAGTAAGTCTTGTGTGCTAAGAACAACATTTCCCTTCATAGGACTGGATAGTGAGGTGTCTGGTTCTTTTCTTAGATTTACTTTTTTTTTTTTTTTTTTAAAGATGATTTATCAGAATGAAAATACAGCCCTGACATTTTTAATAAATAAAATGATGCAAGACTACTTTGAATACAAACCAAATAAAAAAACTCCAAACAATATTTCCTGCTTCCCCAATCCATATAGCAGGAAAGTGGAAGAAGTCTTAGAAAACTTTGAGACAAAATTAATTTCTTTCAAAAACATTTAAATGGAGAAACTGTAAGAATTCAATATTCAGGTTCGTTTTCTTCATTATTTTTTTTTTCCACAGTGAAGTTGCTTTTACTTTTTAGATCACTCTCAGGACAATTTACTTCTTTTTCTTGAGGTTACTGTTCAAAAGAATACAGCCTAAGTGAGATGAGTAAAGGCAGGCAGCAACTAGTAATCTGTTGAGCCATCACTGTCTGGAGAAGTTATTCTTTGTTGTGATGCTGAACTTGCCGCTTTCCCTGCTTCTTTTCTGATATTCTTTTTAATCTTATTTTGCAAGGTTTAGCTGTTGGTCCCTTATATCCATTTCTTTCTTACTTTTTGCCTCAGCAAACACTGATGAAGTCCTAAGACATCATTTGAGTCAATGTTAGTGACTTCTGCAGTGCTTGCTTAGCTTTACAGACACATGAGTAGTGGAAGGGGCTAATTGAGCTTAGAGATCATTCTCTCATGAATGCTTTTTTCTTTTGTACCTAGTTTTTCCTGAAAGTAAAAGCTGGCTAACCAAATCATGTTGTGAATAACCAAATCACTCCTAGTTAGCATGCACAGAATAATGTGCCTGAAAAACTACCTCGCTATTATCAGGAGTGTACAGACTTTAGTCAAAACAGTTTGTAGACTTAGACTTTAATTTGAAAGAAAGTAATTCGGTTTGCATCTGAACAGCTTTAGACATGAGATAAAGCTTCCTACGTTGAGGTTTTCTGTTGAAGCCACTGCAGGAACTGGCACTTTTCATATAGATGACTTGTAAGAAGGGTAATGAACTCGTCATCTGCTTCCTTCCGTTTCTTGAATCTGATGTGTGCTATCTTCCTTGTGAATGCCCCTATAGAGCCAGTACAGTCGACATACACAATCTGGAGTAATTATCTGCTTCATATCGCTGGTGATAGTTCTATGCTTGTGTGATCCATTTGGGAAGACCATGGTGTGGCCTGTTTGAGTAACAGCTGCTGATACTGGGTTATACTGCTTTGACTACTTTATCCAATTTCTTTTTTTAATATGCACACACCCAAAGTACAAATGAGTATGTCAGGAGGAAACTGTCTTTCAGTGAAATCAGTGGGGGCTGCATGGGTAAATCCCTCTGTAGCGCTTTGAAAATGCAGGTATGTCTATAGACTGCCATTAAAGAAAATGATGATGACTTGTATTAATGTTACAGTCCAGCCTGGAAGTCTCTGTGTTAGATGTAATGTAAATACACAGGAAGAGACTATCCCTGCCTTGAAGGCTTAACCAATCTTATACAGCAGGTTAAGGGCGCAGCAAAGATCAGTACAGAGAATACCAATTTCCAGCTTGTCTTTGAACACAGTCCATAACAAGTTGGATTTATTTGTTTGTTATGTGCCTGCAACTCTTAGGATAGAAAAGAAACCCTCTCCCTTCACACTTTGTTTCAGATTTTATTTTCTTAGCTAATGTTATTATACATTCAGTATTATTTGTGTTCTGCATTAATGAAGATCAGAAATAATTGAATAGATGAGACTTTTTTCCCTTATTATGTGCATGATAGACAAAGCTTTGATTCTAAGTCAGTGGAGTTTCACTAGTATGCTTTGGGGGGAAGTATAAGGAATGATCAGACCCAGACGATGGCAGTAACCTTCTGTCTCCAAATATGTTGAATGTATTTGAAAATGGTTTCATACTACTCTGATAGCTTAGTCTTAGCTTGAACACGCAGTCTTCATTGATTAAAAAAGGAATCAAGGATTAGATATAGTGACGTTCCCTTCCCTCAGCAGACGTCATCAGAGCAAATATGACAGTTTTAATTATTTAGCATATATAGCTTCTTTGCTTTTTCACTAAGCAGTTCTTTGTCCCTTGAGAAAATGTCTCTCGTGGTGACTGTTGCTTTTTGACCATTAAGTACGAAACAGAGATGCACTACATTCATTCATTATTTTGCTGAGATTTATTAGGGAGCCTTTTGACTACTTCAGGGCCAAAATAGCCTTGCTGCTTTTGTTTTTCCCTAGTAACTTGTGAATATCTATTAGAATATATCTTCAGAGTAAGTGAGCACTGTGGGCTCAGTAACACAGATGTTACAGTTTCCCATACTGACCTCTTTCGCAGGATAGTTTTGTATCTATGGAAGGAACTTTGGAGGCTTTCTGGCCTTAATGATAGTGACGGTTATGAAAAGTTGCCCTGTTTTTTTTTCTGTACAAGTCAGGTAGCAAAGCTGCCCTCTGTTTGCTGGGATCAATGGCAAAACTCTCAACAGGTTTCACTGGCAGCTGGCTGTAGAGCGGTAATAGTTGGAAACATTACATATGCATAAAGCAAACATCTGTTTTCATGCTGGCAGTGTGTCTAACATGGTTCCTCAGCATAACTACCGTGAAGAAAGAGGCCCCAGACCAGCCTTGGCATTGCATTTTGGCAAGCACGTCCAGCTCACATGTGCTCACAGGTACACTGTGTGTGTTACACTTCTGTAAGGTAATTCTTGCAGGTACAAAGAAAAGGGTTGAATTTAATTACATATTGTCTGAGCAGCAGAACAGTTAGTGATGTACATTCTCATCTGTGACTATGACGTATGCATTCTCATTTTGCCACCCTACATTTACTCAGAAGTGTGTAAGAATCAGAAGGTTTGTGTGCAAATGTAGGTATTGTCTACATATTGCATATGGATATCTTTTGTGGCTAGATTTAGTGACATCCTTTTTCTCCAGTGAAACACAGTGCAGGAAGCTTTCTGAAGGTGTCAGAAACCACCTTTAATTGAGAGATAATAAATTCAGGATGTATTTTCAGTAAGATGTTTTGGCAAATTAGAATGAATATAAAGGAATTTTTAATGTTGGGATGAACCAAACTTCCAGTATTACCATGAAACTGATTGATCTTGAAGTCTGTCCTGTGAATGTACTTAACAGGCAATTCATTTTACCTGTTCTATTTGTAGGTTCAGAGTTGTTTTCAGCTTTTATAGCACATAATTTTATCCAGATAAGGGTTTAAGCACATAGTTATGAATCTATATGTAAAAAGTATAATCTACTTTTCAAGTATAATGAAATCTTTACTGAATTAAGACTGTGAGATTATATTCTCCAACCTCATTCGAACTATGGCCTTTTTAAGTGCAGAAAACTTTCCAAACATCTTACTTGTGAACTTCTATATTACTACCTCAAGATATTTTACTTTGAACCTATTTCTAAACATTTTTCTTTTGTATTCTTTGTGGCCTAACTAAACTTCATAGGTGGATAAATAACAGTGCTTTACAAATCATTTCAACAAAAGATAATGCAGAAAGACTTAAGGAGAGTATGAAGCTGGATATAGACTCTGCATATTCATGCAGCCCCTGATCCCATTTTGACATTAACAGTGGCAGTTGAATTAGGTCTAGCGGCCAGGAGTCTCTTTAGAAAGCAAGTTGATAGCAATGATGCTGTGCTTTCCTTTGAGCAGAACCCTTCCTGGATGAGTTCCATGGACAGAAAATAAAATGGTATGTAGCTTAATTAAGCTGGTGGGGAAAATGGAGTGGTAATATGCAATGTGAGAAAGAAACCTAAAGTAATATGGAGTTAGATATATGCAGCAGAGAAACAGCGTGTGTTATTCCTTGAATCCTGCCTTTCCTCCAAGTCCTGGGAAGATGGTGTGATCTAAGGAAATGTCCATTTTTCCTCAAGATTGCCCAGTGTAGGAATGAAATACAACATTGCAGGAGAGACCTGAATTGTTTTGCACTTGTCACATTGCTATAAAAACAATGTCTGTGCTTTGTCCTTTCCTCAGCATAATAAGACAACATGATCCCTAGCTAAGCCATAAGTATGAAATTGTAATGAGAGCAAAGGAGAAATGACAGCAAGTACAGTACAAGTTAAATAATAGAAGAAAAATTCAGGGGATGTCAAGTAAATCAGTTGTATCTGGCATTTTCCAGAGTTTTCTTTTAAAGGAAGTGACAGCAGCATTGATAAAAACAGGAATTGACACAGCACTGTAAAATACAGTGAATGATCCTGGCAGAAATGGGGACAGTATCTAGAGCCTTTGTCTGTGTAGCAGCAACCGAGTTCTTAGAAGGCCTAAATTCTCTCAAAGCCATGCAGATATTTCATGGACTGAGTGAAAAGACTATTAACGTGCCTGCCCTTCCGTATAATGCTGTGCTTTTCACACAACAGATTTTTCAGGTTAGCTTACAAATTGACAACTGTATTAAAAGTGAGATTGTATCTGCTTCATTTACTTGTCATTCAGGAGAGAATGATACTCCATCCATCATCAGCTGCTTCTGCTGCAGTGGGCTGCTGCATTGTAATTCTTTTGTTATTGTAAAGAGCCTCCAGTCTTATCCTTTACTTTGTAAACCGTTCTTAGGGAGTCTCTTGGGGGTTTCTGAGGTGGGTGTGAGTTCTGCTGGCAACTGAGTGCTCTGGATGCCTTGCATGTGCTTGTAGTCACTTGTCAGAAGCTGACTATTCAGTGGGGAAAATAACACCTGCAGGACATTTACAATGCTTCCTGTTGACTGGCCATTAGTGACTGAAGAGTCAAGATTTTACTATTTACTAACTGGAAATACTGCTGTTGTAATGGAGTATATACTTATGACTTCTAGTGAGGAGTGAGGCCTTGAGACGTGTATATATCTAATTAGTACATATAAAATCCACCCAAATTAACCTTATTATTTTATGCAGAAAACAAAGACATCTGTTCCCTCTACAAGGAATATTCATAACAAATCAGATTTTTAGTATCTTAAAGTCATGCCTTCTTAAACTCCTTAAAGCCATGGTGACTTACATCAGCCTAAGAGTTGGTCCAGACACCTTTTTGAAGCTGCGTCTTCTTGTAATTCACAGTAACCTTTGAATCTTACCTATTTAATTTTAGCAAGGAAACCTACTTTGATTTCATTTACCAGGATAAAATATACTTGTAACTCTAAAACTGTCAGCATTTTAAAAGTAGAATACACTGTATAAACTGATTCGGTTTGAACTGATAAAAATCTTATCTACAGATTTTAAATCCCACATTGTTATGACAAGTCCTCTATTATTTCCAGTCTTTTATTCCTCCATTTAATTTCTCTCCTGCTTGTACCAGCATCAGTCATTGGTTTTGGCAGTGTTTCTTAACACAGATAATGAGAAGGAAAGACAACCTTTGAGTATGAAAAGTTAAGAGATTTTTCTCCATTCTAGAGTTTTAGCATTCTTGACAGCCTGAAGTCTGTTTTTCCTAAGGAACTTGCCAGTATTCGATGTACCACTCGTAGACACAGTCTTATACTTGTCAAATTGCTTACTGCTTATAGCTTTGGGTATCCAGTCTCCTAACATACTTCTTGGCTGCTGTTGTGCATGATCTAGCTCTGCTGAGCCACTACTTCTCTGGACTATGAAATGTGCTATATAAAAATAACAAAGCAAACCAATCAGTTAAGAAAAAAACAACCAAACTAAACAAACAAAAAAAGAAAATTAAAAAACCCTGAACCCATTGCTGCATTTTCATTTATTTTAAACAAAAAGAAGACAGGAAAACAAATATGCATCACATATTTGGCAGAAGCCCTTACTCACATTAGTAGCATAGAAGCAGTGTCAGGAAAGAAAAATTACCTTATTGAAAACCCCAGGGAAGTTACTTTCTGAATGAAGGCTTGATCCAGAGAGATATTGCGTTGCTGACACAGGCTTCAATGAAAGCTGAATATGTTCAGAATTATATGACATAATCCTCCAATCTTCATAGTTTAGGAAAGATTCAGGTCTCGTATTTCCCTTCTTAGAATATATGCTTAGTCATACTGCAGCCCAAGTTAGTGATATAAAGCCAAAAGTTGGAAGGAAGCTGAAACCCTGTGTCAGGTTGTTTGACAGTGACAGACTAAATGCTGAAAATGCCCTGCTGTAACACAGTGACTGGTGTAAAAAACATCTAGATGTCCACAGAGCTCTCACCATCTTTAATGAGGCTGGATCTATGTGAAAACTTTGCATCTAAGGATTGAAATGAAACCCGAGTGCAGAACGTGTTGAGTAATTCCCTCAATATATTTCACTCTGTTGTATAGAGTTTTCTTTATTCTTAGGGACAATAGTGTATTCCAAACAGTGGGTTGGAAGCCTTCATGTAGGTAGACGCCCAGAGAGATCACAGCAAGGGCCACACTCCTGTCAGAATGGTTACTGTATAGGCACATAGGTAGCGATGTATACCGCTCAGGAGTGGAAAAAGAGCAACTACAATTCTGTTTTACACAGACAAGGGCAAGGATGCAGAAATGTACCAGGCTCTGGAGTTCTAATTTGTGCCTTTGAAAGACAGCTTGTCAGTGGTGGGATTGTCTGAGTCTAGGGGAGAGTTAAGCTGGCAACCCCAGCCCAGGACAGAATCAGCTTTGTACTCTGGAGCTAGAGTGCCATCACCTTCGCTGCTGCTGCCCTCACTGCACTACTACTGGCCATGAGAAGCCGGTGCAGGCCAGCAAATGACGAGGCGGTGACTCCCACAACTTTTCCTTTGGGGATATTGCCCTTTAGTGGCCTGTTTCAACGACACTGTAGCACTACTTGAAACCTGAGTTTGTCTGAGGAGTAAAGGTTGGTGTGAGCAGGACGTAGGATGAATATGGATGTGTAATGGAATTGACTTGAATGCTCTCTAGCACTATTTGGCTTCTACTTGTCTTTTCCTTTTCAATCCAGTAGAAAGTTCTTTTGAAGGGAGATAATTTTACAAAGTGCTGAGTTCAGTGTTCCAGAGCCTCTGGCATTCAGCAGCAGTCTTGCATGCTTTTAATCTATCTCCTGTGTTCCTATATTAAAGGAAATGTTTTCAAAGTGATTCCAGTAGGTTACTTGCGTGAAACCTCTTAACAAATAATAGGATGTACATGTGTAACAGTTATTTCAATCTCAAAGTTTGCCCTTAGGAGCAGAAAAAAAATCTTATTGGTAGAAATACTTTCCTTTATATTTCTTTTTTCTTTCTTTCTTTCTTTTTTTTTTTTTTAAGAAAAAAAGAAAGACAAAGTTTCTTGTTTTCATTCTGTCTTTCTTCTGCTGATTTCAGTCAAACCTCTTGTCAAAGTCTAGGGGAGTTCTAGCTGAGTTACAAGCTACATGAACTGGGAAGTTGATGAAGATTTAGTGACTGTCTCTATAGGACTGAGCGACAATGGAGGCAAGAAGCAAATCTCAAACCCAGAGATCTCAATTGTTTCCCCTTCACCAATGTTTCATTTCTTGAGAGAGAAGATCCCCAGCATCTAAAGGGAGAATTCTGTAAGAGATCCTGCCCACACGGGTGCAGCATTTTCCTCTCAAAGACTTCACCTTGTAACTGCATTTAGGATGGTGAACACTCCCATTTCCCACTGGATTAGCGAATACTGAAGTAATTAAGACCCACAGGCAGTTTTGATAGGCTGTAAGCAACATGGAAATGGTGTTGTAAGTATGCATGTCTCTTTTTCCAATTAACAAGTGAATAGGACAAGAGAAAACAGCCTCAAATTATGCCTGGGGAGGTTTAGGTTGGATATTAGGAAAAATTTAATCACCAAAACAGTTGTCAAGCACTGGAACAGACTGCCCAGGGAAATGATTGAGTCACTATCCTGGGAAAGAAATATAGATGTGGTTCTTAGTGGCATGGTTCAGTGGTGGACATGGCAGTTTTAGATTTAACAATAGGGCTCAGTGATCTTGAAGGTCTTTTCCAAGCTAAAGAAATCTATGATTCTGTGGATGATGTTGCTTCTTATGAGCATGAAGTAAGAAATAAGAAAATGTGGAGAGGTAATGCACAGGTAGTGGCAGTCAAAAATCATGGATAATAATGGGTAGTGATTGGACAGTCATGGAGCATCAGCCTTGTTTGTATCCATAAAAACATGTGCCCCAGCAGCAGACTGCTAGAATAAAACATGTCATTGTTTGTTTTCATTTAGCATTACTTCCCATCAGGACTAACCGAGCAAAAGAGTTGGTGTCTTGATCTGACATCTGTAGGCCAAATAACTGCAGCCTGGTATTTGAAGCCCTGTTCTTCTGTGCTCACTCAGTGCCTTTCTGAAATAATAGGTGTCTGAGAACCTTTTAAGGTAGTTGTAGCTTTTAGCTAAGACTTTACTGATGTTCAGTACTTAGCAGGATCTTAGTTGTTCTGCATAGTGTGAATCTATAGGCCTGTGGTCAATCTCTAAACACTGTAATTATGAGTCCTCTTCAATTTCCTGAGCTGGTGGAAACTTCTCTAGGGATACAGTAGCAGGGACTATCAGTTATGAGTGAGGCTCAGAGTGCATTATTCTGAGGAACTCTCTGCTTCCCTTATCTGCTGTACTCAGCAGTGTACTCCACTGAGCTTGTCTCACCATACAGCAGGAAAGGCTGAGAGATTTGGTTGTGTCAAGAGCAATGTGACAGAGTTTAGAGGAGTTCTGTGTCAAAGAGATGGGTGTTGAGGAAAAGAAGTTTGTCTGCCAGGACAATGTCTTGCTGTTTCTGTGATTTTGGTCTAATAATAAAAGTGAAGGGTCCACAAAGTTAAAAAAAAACCTGTGAGGAAAGTGATATTGCTGTTAATGTTACTCTTTTGAATGCAGACTATGCACTTTGGGTGCACAGAGTATGTGCACTGCACTGTTGTTAAACTATTTCTGCTTGACTGACTTGAACTTTCCAGTTCCATTTTCCCAAATACATCTCTAGTGATAAAATATGGCAATGTAACTTAGCAGTTGTCCCTCCTGGCGAGAAAAGCCCGCTGCTGATTTTCTTATTTCACGTCTTCAGTACCTTTGCTACCACCCTGTTTTGTGTAGAAGTGATTTTTCTGCAAGTCTCTTCCATCATTAAAGCTCTTCCTAATTCAAAGAACTGCTCACACTGGTTAAGATGCCCACAGTGAAGTAATAGGATCTCCTTCCTAACAGATACTGGGGAGAGGATTTCTTCCTACCTTCTGCTCTGACCTGGCACCTTCATCTCATCTTACTCTGCTCCATGTGGTTCAGCTCCTTCTGCAATGTATCAATGCACCTGCTGTTGTCTTACCAATTTTTTTCTCTCATTGGCTTAGAATGGGTTAAAAGTAGGCTGTGATCCGTTCCATTTCAGGTGCTAAGTCAAGGTCATGCAGTGCTGAAGAGAAGGTTGCCCCTTTTTTACTGCTAGATGAAATTGATACTGTGTGAAATTAACGTTGTGCTGAGCCTGCTCCCAAGCTCAGTGCAGTCACTGGGAGTCATGGTGGCTGAGTCCAATCCATATTCCTCCTGCCACTATGGGAACTAACACATCACTTCTGAGGTCTGTGTTCCCCAGGCATATTAAATGTTTTGAATTGTATATCACAGACTGTAGTGGAATGGCTCAAAATCTACCTCACTGCCACCAATTTTCTAGTTGTCTTCTAGCTGGGCCTCAGGCAAGCACTGTGCCAGTGTGGGTGGCATGTCTTCTCCCTGTGGCAGTAGGCTCCACCTTTGGTTCTGGTTCTCCAGCCACTTCTAACATCACCAGCCAACAGGTCCTTCTGGCTTTCTCCTCAGAGAGAGTTTCGCTAGCGGTAAAATACATTCCTCGCGGATGCAAATGGGAACTGCCGTCCCAGGAGGTGTGGCACATGTCGTCCCACAAAGCTTTAACTCCATCACCAGGCTTCTGATACTGCCGATTTCCACAGCAGTGCCTGCTGTAGAAGGCTGGATGTACGTTGTACCTCTTCTCCGATTTCCGATTCCTCACAGCTTTTGGCTCCAGTCTGCGGTTCCCTGCCCAGTCTCCGCAGGGTCGTTAACTGGCACCGTCTGTCTGCGCGGCGCGACCAGCTGCGGGCACCTGCGCCGCCGCTGCCCGGTCTCTGCCGCCCTCTGCCGGCGCACGGCGGGAGCCGTTGGGGCAGCCGCTGGGGAGCCGTTAGGGGAGCTGCTGGGGGAGCCGAAGGACAGCTTTTGGGCAGCCGCTGGGGAGCCGTTAGGGGAGCTGCTGAGGGAGCCGAAGGGCAGCTGCTGGGGAGCCGTTAGGGAGCCATTGAGGGAAATGCTGGCGCGGCTTTTGGGGAACTGTTAGAGCAGCTGTTGGTGGAGCTTTTGGGGAGCTATTGGGGAACTGTTGAGGAGCCCCTGAGGGGTCTGTTGGGCAGCCATTAGGGGAGCCACTGTGAGCTGCTGGGTAGCTGTTGTGGGAACCAGTGGGACAGCCCTTGGATAGCCATTGGGAGAACCATTGGGGAGCCATTAGGGCAGCTGTTGGGGGTAGCTATAGGTCTGATTGCAAAAGCAAACAGTGAGTAGATTACAGCTTTTCCCTCTAAGAAAGGAATAAAATAGCAACGGCAGTCATGCTCTAACTCCTGATGGGCAACACTCAGCACCTCTGCAACATCCAGAGCAGGGCTAAGGCTGAGACCTCACAAGAAAGGCTCTGCTTGTGTTTAATTGCCCATCACATAACAAGTTGTTCTTCTATTTCACACCATCTTAGAATAAAATCTTCTGTCTGTGACACTTGGAGTCATTAAAAGTTGTGGAAGGTAAAGCCATATTCCAACACCTAATGTTAAGCTAGGCTTAACCCTAAGCCAATTTTTTCTCTGAAGTATCTGAGGCATGCTGACTGTAATGCTTTTGGAAGCTCTAGGTGCAGCATCTCTGCTGCCACAGGCAGGCAGATTGCTCACAAACAGGCCAGCTACCCACATCTGTACAGATGGGCCAAAAGCCCAAGGCAGACCCCAGCTCACCCATCTGTGCAGTGTATCCCTGCATAGGTGCGTTTGCAGTGGCCACTTTGCCAGGTGCCTGGCAGGCCAGGAATCAGAGTACCCCGAAAAGCAGACTGTTGCTATGAAAATGAAAGAAGGTGTCCTGTTAGGCGTTTCACGTCAGGCTGAGGATTTCACATTGCACTAAGGAATTACAATATCATATGAGATGTCCAGCAAACTGTATAGTCATTTTAAAACAAGGATCCAATGCGTAGGAGGATTTATGTCATGCTCACTGCTCTGTGCTATTGACTGTCATCATCACTAGCTCAATAGAAAGTATTACTGCATCACAGTCATTAAGCAAGGGCTCACTCTGACACGTTTTTTTCACTGTTAATCACAGGAACAGAGCCATGACTAGCTAAGGCATCACTTCAACGCCTCTGCTCAGCAAGCAGGAATCATTTCCATGTTAGAAGCCAAGACACTGAGGTAGATGGGCATGCTGCAGCTTGACAAAGGATGTCACCCTGAAAACTTGCAGCACCTCAGAGGCAGAAACCACAAGTGTCCCTTTAGCCTTTCTTTTTAGGTACTCTCCCATCCAATTTGCAGAAGAGACAGCATATTTTATCCTGACCCAAATCTGAGGATTTTATTGCACCTAAGCAGACATAAGAAGTTATTTCCTTGAGCATGTTGCTGCACACAGTTGTGTGAGCAGCCCCAGAGTCACACAGGACTAAACACAGTGTTATGCAGAGCTTCAATGGTATTTTAGAAGGCTTTCTCTTCCCAACTTGATTGATTCCTGTGTGCATAAACAGTGGGAGGCCAGGCAGACCTCAGGCATTTGGAGAGTTTATTTAAGTAAATTCTTAACTTTTTTTGTTTTGTTGTTTTGAGCATCAGGCATATCTGTATGTGGGTGTTGGGAGCTATTCATGACTTCTTAACTCCTCTGAAGATTTCTGTGTCAGAACTTTATGGTCAGCTCAAAGAATTTCTTGTCTTTCAACACAGAGAAAAAGGTGGAAAACATTGTTCTGAAACAAAGAGCAAATATTAAAACACCATCTTGGGACAGTGCCTTCATCGAGTCCTGAAGTAACCACAGGCCTCTGAGTTTCCCTCACTGTCTTCCCCTGTGTGATTCAAGGCTTTTAACAGCTTCTACTGTATCAGAAATGTTGCTGGAGGTGGAAGGGAAGAACTCTCAGTTCCAGCACTTCAACTGAAGAGCCTCCAAACACTTTTTGGAGGATGACAGCTAATAAGCCAAACTTTGAACCTAAATGCAGACGTTTACCACATGGCTCCTGCCGAGTACAGACTCTGGAATTTGGCATTGCTGCCTTGGGCTCTCCAGGATTTCAACAGATGTAGTGCATTGATTTAATGTTTAAAAGGAAACCCTGCTGTGGCTTCCACAGCTTGTTTCATCGCTTTAGAAATCAAGCAGTAACACACAAACAATACAAGCAATTTTGTGTTATAAACAACATCCAATGTTTAGGGAATTGGGATTAAAATAAAACGTCTTCAAGATTTTTGGCATTCTCCTGTCGTCCATCTGGAGATCATTTTCTTTTTTCCAGACTCTTCCCATTTTTGTCTATCTCTGAATTTTCAGTATGTTCATTATAATTTGTTCTTTTTTCCCCCTCCTTTCTTTTCTGTCTGTCTGCTTTTGTTTGTAACCACACAATTACCTTGACAGGGCTTGTTCTTTGCTCCAAACAGTTTGGAGCTAATAAAAAGGCTAACTCCACACAAATACAGTATTTGTGCAATGAGCACTGCACGGTGCTCCCTGCATTGTATGATGCTCACACGCAGTAAGACACAGCGCTCGCAATAAGGTCGTGTCTGTATTAACATCCATACTTTTTTCTGTGCATTCTTGGGACCTGATGATTAATATTAGGCTCTCTCAAAGTGCACGTGGTGTAGGGAGAAGGTCATTATGCTTCTGAAAACACTTCTAGAAGCTTTACTACATCTTTTACCATTTGCTTTCAAGAAGCTGCTTTCAGAAGCATTCGAAGGAGTAAGTCCAGGTTCCCTTACCACTGTGTCGTTG
The DNA here is from genome assembly GCF_015220805.1 of Pogoniulus pusillus. Classification (NCBI taxonomy): domain Eukaryota; kingdom Metazoa; phylum Chordata; class Aves; order Piciformes; family Lybiidae; genus Pogoniulus; species Pogoniulus pusillus. The sequence goes on along the minus strand of NC_087287.1, from coordinate 15,490,511 downwards.
ACATGATTACATCCCCAGAGATAAACAGCAGAGCTAGAAAAGATAAAGGCAGATAGGGTAGTAAAAGACATGGACCACCTTCTGTGCTGAGCATGTCATGGGGTTTTGCTGAGCATTATGTGAGGTTTTTAGCTCAAAAAAAAAAAAAAAAAGACAGCTAAGTGGGGATGAGTTACAAAAGTATGGAAGTCATGCATGGAATAGAGAATGTGACTAGAAAAGCATCATTTACCATTTCTCATAGTTCAAGAAATAGGTGTCAAATCTGAAAGAAATTAAGAGATACTTCTTCAAACACAATGTAGGAGCACTGTGAGACTTACTGTTAAGAGTTGATGTCAAAAGTTTAGGTGGATGTGGATTAGACCCATTCACAAGCTCCACCAAAAGCTGTTAAATACAAATGCTGCTGTCTCTGGTTTCAGAAATTATTCCCCTGTTTGTTTATCTCTTAAAGCTGAAAGTTTGTCAGAGAAAAAAGCACTGTATGCTTTTTCTTCCATTCTCTTAATCTTCTATCTACGGTTCTGTTGAGGCAGGATACTGGGCTTCCTGCTGTGAAGTCCAGAGATTTTTAATGTGTTTCTAGTCTTAAAGCTTAATTGCCTTCATCTTAGCTTCTTTTATTTTTATGTTGTGCAGTTTTTAATACTTTTTGGATTTTTCATCAACCCATATTTTATGCCTTCTTTACTAACTCTGGCATTTTCTACTTTCTTTAGGTCATCTTCAGAGATTGACCTGCTTGACCTGCAGTAGATCTTTTATGCAGAGACCTAGAAAAGAGTTTATCAGCATAACATCCATCTACTTGTTCTGGTTACCAGTGATTTGTGAGTCTTCAGAATGAAGTAGCCCAAAGATCAGTTGGAGTATTCACACCCTAAAAAAGTAAGTTTATATAAGGAATATCTATTCCAATTACCAAAGAATCATAACATGCAAGAATTTGGTTGTTGCTTCTATTTTATAATTGTTAAAGTGCTTGTTAAATTTGTGTGCCTTTAGCTGAGGGGTGATTTTTTAAAAGCAAGGTGTTGCGATTGCAATATTTGGCACAGTGGGGATCATGAAAAATACCAGATGGAATAAAATTATTCTAATTTTTTTTTCATCCACAAGGAGCCTGTCAGTCCTGCTGAGCATCCAGCAGCCCCCACTGAAATCAGTGGCCCCAGGCCAATCCTCCTAGGGACGCTTTGTTTAGTTCACTCAATTGACATTACTGCTGAACCTGCCTCACACACAGCTAAGCTTTAAGAATATAGAGGTGATAGTGTCAGTATGAAACAAGGAGGTGCAAAGAAGCCCCAGAGAAAGGCAAGAGATTGTTGCACAACTGTTCCTTTCTTTCTCTTTTGAAGCTCTTTTCCATTTTTAATTAAAGTGTTGAGTGTCCTTTCAGTTCACCATTGCTCTATTCTGTCAGATCTATTTTGATTTGGAAACCATAACTGATTCATAAATTTGTGTCTCAGCATTCTGAAGTCATACTTGCTGAACCTTTTCCCTATTTTTTTAGCACATTTGTATATCAGATTATGAGGGAAGATTCCTTGTGATCACACTTGATCATGGTACACTGGAGGCTGTGACTGCAGACAGCAGAGCAGTCCCTAAAAATACATTTAGGATTCAGTCATGAAGTTTATTTAAGGAATTGTTTAGTCTTCTGTTTTGCTTTAGAGTATTTTTCAGTCAGTAGTACAGTTTTGTTCTGAAGCACGTCAAAGCTCCAAATCAAAACACAGCTGAAACTGAAATAGTAAACTTCAGACCCAAACGTAAGGGTATTTGGATGTTTGTAACCATGTCTTGGCATTAGCCCACTCTTGAGAACAGTCAAAGTGTGATGCAGATTCATAGTCCAAACATAATTATTTTCTTTGAATCTATCTCTATATTAAAATAGCAAAATAATTACTGATAGAACTAGTAGTTTAGAGGAACAAGCATGCATACTCTGTTGAGGTGGTCTGTTGCTTTGTCTGCATGAGGGTAAACTGTTTTCAGAACAGAAGGATCTGTTCAAAATGTTTACAAGTAATAGAGACTGTATAAACTGCTCTCAGAAATGTAATCATATGCTCACCTGTGGACAGGGAGTGACATGAGTTCAAATTCACTTGAAGCACATCATGGACAGAAGGCTTTCTCTGAAAGCCAGCCTTCAGCATAAGCTGGTTTGAACTCTGCCATCTGCATGGTAAGACCTTTACATGAGATCGCATCAAAACTGAAGTCTTGCAAAAAGCATTAAAGTAACAGATTAGTTTTCCATAATGTTAGATTGTACATTTCCACATTTAAATTGCTTACAAACATGCTGTTTATGCTTCCAGCAACACCTTTCAGTCTAGACCACAATGCACCTAGGCTTGTGACGTATTAGTCTCCCAATTTGTATTGTAGAGAATGGTGATAGCTGGTAGAAAAGAAAAAATACTAGCAGAAGTAGGAATGGGAAACAGAAAGTGAGTGCTGGAAGCATTGCTAGTGGTTTCCCATGTGGAGATTATCAATCTGTAGGAGAGGCTAAGGCTGCTAATAATGGCTGTGGACAGTTATTGTTGTCAAAGATATGCAATTAAGCTGCTTGGAATGCCCAGTAATATATACAGTACTGGAGGTCTAGGATGTTTAATTGCCACTCTGCACCGTACCCATAAGTGCTGGTTACAATCCTCCTACCTTATGGCAGAGCTGCATGGCAAGTTTATAAATGCTCTGCCAACCCAGGTGTGTGCTTTCTGTGTGTTAGAAATTAAGCAGTTGGGGCAGGAGAAGGCTGGCCACCAAAGCCAGCAGATGGGCTTGTCCAGATGAGCCAAAGAAATCAAGTGTCTGAGAATTGCCAGCGAGCACCTGTAGCTAGGGCTGCCACATCTGAAGGAGCCAGACTTGAAGCTTTATCCCTGAGTTTTATGAGGCTTACAGGCAGCCCTTATAGGCAAAAGGGAAAACAAATGGAAATGAACATGATAGCAAGCTAATATTTTGCAGGTCTGATTGCTTTTTGATGTCACATAACATCATGCACAATTCTCCAGATGGTCAGGGCCTCCCTCCAGCTGTGCTTTGAGAGTGGGCTATAGGAGAATGGGATCTTCTGGCAAGTAGTTGCAGCATAGGAAGCTCATATTGGAATGTTGTAACTCTCTGTTTGCAGTTTTGACTGCCAGACTTGAACAGGCTACTTCTTTGTGTTTGCTTGCACTAATTTATAGCTTTTGGTGGCCAAGTTTTGCTTAGTCTATAGCCAGTGGGCAACTGTTTGCCTTGCACTTTTGTCAGCCTTCCTCTATGCCTGGGAAAGACAGTCTGTGCAAACTGTTACTGTCACAATGTTGTTATCCAGCTCTTACTCCAGTGGGAGGCAGTGAAAAGGTGTGTTTTCACCTAGCTTTAATAAGTGTATCTACAGATGAGACAGATGAGAGCTATGTGAGAGAATGAGGTGTGGTTGCTTACACCAGTTTACAACTGGAGGCAGATAAAAAGATGATGTGTTCAGGACTGGTCTTTATATGGTACTATGATGATTTTACTTTTTTTTTACAGAAAAAAAATCAAACAAAACCCCAACAGTTTATGCTGAAGGGCAGTTTTTCCTTTTGTGGGAGACATGGTGCAGCCTTTTCACAAGGTGGACTGTGCTTTGAACATTCAGAACAATTACTTGGGATTTTTTTCTGACTTCTGGCTATCTAAAGGCTTCTATATATAATGATGATGCATCCCTCCAGCCTCCTGGAGTGGCTGTTGAAATAGCTGGGCACAAATCCTGAAGCAAGTAAGCAAAGAAAAATAAGCTGCCTGTATTGTATGTGTGTATGAGCCCTGACTCTTCACACAAAGTAAGCGTGCTATCTCCTTTTCAGAGCTCTAGCTGTACTGTCTGCGTTGGCATAACATACTTTGCCTATCGCTCTCGGCTGACGGTTGCTCTGGCTCTCAGTTCTGAGTCTGCAGCTTGGAAAAGGCACTTGCCAATACACTGGCTGCTGTTCAGTGCAGAAATGGGGTTATTTGTGTCTGCTTGCATGGGGTTATTGGTCCCTGTAAATGTGTGCTTTATTCAATGCTGACAATTCCCACAGTTTTATGATATGGCTCAATATTCAGCCCTGGCCTAAGAGCCAGACCTGGAGCATTGTGTGAGACGTGTAGAAGTCTTGTGGTTATAAATATTTAAAGGGATGCTTTCTATTCTTGAATACAGTAGATTGGAAACACTAGAAAAGGGAATTTTCCCTCAAAACTATTCTTTTTACAATTTCTATCTCATACTTTTTGGGTGTGTGACACAGTTTTGTGCTGGCTGAAGCTAACAAGGCTGCATTCATCTGTCTTCAGTGAAAACATGGTAAAGTCAGTGTCTGCCTTGGCACCGCCTGCAGTTGGATTACGCACTGAAGCATCACAGATTTAGCAGCACGATGTTACTTTGTGGTGTTTTCTGCTTGCACATATCAGCTGCAGTTTATGCTCAGCATAAACGATGCTACTGGATGCGGTGGCATTTGGGGCAGAAAAGGACTGACACAGGGAGATGCTTCTTGCTGCTGACCTGGCTGATGAAGCACGACCACACTCAGGAGTTTGTTAACTGCCTCTCCTAGCGGTGTGATTGGTACCAGGCAGAGCAGAGATAAGGATGGTGGCCAGTGGCGATGGTGTGTTGTGTAATAAAGATAGAGAGCACTTTAAAAGTAGGTCTTCCGGCCAGGCAGAGACAACAGAGAAGCTATTAACTTGCCAACAGAATCTCAGGTTTAAACCCAGAAGGATTCACAGTGATAATGTCATCTGATTTCCTGTAGAATGTAAATTGTGGAACCTGCCTGGCTTGATTCCTGCTCCGTGCTCACCCTGTATGTCAGCATAAACACGACTGTTAGACAACTGTCCGAAAGCAATTTAAACGTTCCCAGTGACGGCAGCCGCCTCGTAGTCCTTGACCAGCGGTTGTAGCCATGGGGTGGGGTAGCGCAGCTGGGGTGCGCGGCTCCGTCGCTTTGCAGTCCCGCCGCAGGATCCCCAGGCTGTCTCTGCCGGGGCCCGGGGCCTGCCTGGCCGCCGCTTAAGCAGTGCGGGAATTGCGGGCAGCCGTCCGGGGACACCGGCGAGGGCTATGGGAGGCCGCTGGGGGGCGCTGTGGAGTCGCAGAGGCAGCGACTGCCGCTCCCGCCCCGCCGTGGGGCTTCCGCTGTGAGCTCCGCGTCGCCGCCCCGGAGATGTGCTGCCGGGAGTGGCTTCTGCTGCCGCGGGAGGCCGGAGCGAAGCGCTGCGGGGCGTGCGCCTGGCCCGCTGTCGGGGCCGGCTGCTTCTCTCACTTACTGCAGGGCACTCACCTCTCTCTTTACTACCTATCAGAGATGACATTTCTTCCAGTGACTTATTTTTACATGGAAAGTCCATCTGCTCTCCAGTCCATCTCGCTGGGCTAGTTATCTGTCGTTCTTACGGTATTGGAAAGCGCGAACTAGCCAAAAACCTGGTGACGATGGGAAGCACAGATCGCCCAGGCTGACTCAACTCTTTGCCGGGAGGTTTCTCCAGCTTGGACTGTTGTCTGTCTAAAAAGACATGTACTGGGTGCTGAAAATCGGGCTGCAGAGGGAGCTAGGCTCAAGGTAAAACTCCCTCCGTGCCCTTTTGCTGGCAGTTGATGTGATCCCTCAGGTTGTTCTCAATGCTGCAGAGGCTACTGAAAATCCAGTTTCCCTCAAAATATACCTCACGTTGTTCCCTAACATGGCTGTTTCCCAGGCCTTGTTTGAAGGTCGACACTTGATCTTGGATTTTGTTACAAGGGAGTGGATGAAGCAGTACTTTGGAGCGACGAACCAGCCAGAAAGAGGTGTTGGCAGAGCACTGCAAATATGTGCACCAGTACAGATCCAGAGGGTCTGATGGAGCCTTGGATATGCTGGACAGATGCTGCACAGATGGTCAGAGTAAACACGATGTAGTCAGAACGAATCTACCACACGTGTTTGTATTTCTGTGTGGAAAGGCAGCAACTCGGGGATCTGCTGACGACCACAATGACAAATCAGTCTGAGGATTGTAAAGCCAACGGCGCTCAGCCTTCTGGTGATCTCTGGGCAGCTCAGTACAGCAGAGATTTGCAGTTGCAAAGCCAGTTCAATTGCTCTCAACACTTACAGTACTGCTCTCAACACTTATGGTTGTCATTTTGCCTCTTCTTCTGCAACACAGTAGTAGGAGCTTACGTTATGTCCTTTGGCTTAGAGTATGGCTACTCCACAGCCTCAGCTGGAAATTGTGTCTTTCCTTCACTAGCTTTTAAAAAAACAAAAGGGGAGCATAAAGTGAAGAAAATGGTTCTCAGCTGGGCAGATTTCAGGCTGCTCTCTCATAGGAGGTGATGGTAGCTGTTAGCTCCATGTCGTGGTCTTGTGGTCTGGTCATCTGAAATGGACAAAGTCTGCCTCAACTCCCACCCCATGGCAGGAGGTGGCACTTAGTTTTCATCTGTCTTTGGTTGCTTTGCCTCTGGCTGTGCAACTGTACACAAAGTGTTTTAAATCTAAGTGGAGCCAGATTCCTCTTGACCATGGAAACTTACAAAATCACAAGTGAACAAAGTCTGATAATGCCAGAAACAGGGAATGGGATGCAAAGATTTTGACCCCCATATCCTCATCTTGGCAGATGCTGTTTTGTCTGAGTTTTTTTGTGGTCTGTGTTGTAGGGTCAGCTCCTACTTCATCTGCTCTACAGCCAGCAGGCAATCACAATGCAGTGCACTTGGATGAGCATCATGTCTTTATTTCTGGGATGTGCTGAGCTGAAGTGGTTTGCCAGAGGTCATGCAGGTGGTCAGTGACAGAGATGAGAGTAGATCTCTTTATCTTAGCTCTAGCCTGGTGCAGTAGTTACCAGACTCTGCTTGTCTCATGGCTCTGCACAGCTACAACCCATGCCAACATTTCAAAATCATTCTCTGTAGTTTTTCTGCATGAGCAAGCTGACAGACCCCCTTTTCCATTTTGTCTGAGTTTCATATCCACAAAAACCATAATTCTGCTTTCTCCTTTTTAACTTCTCTTTAAAGTTTTTCTTATCAGAATTGAAAAATAATCTATTTGACACTATTTATCATAACCTGTCTGTGTATATCAGTAACAGAGAAGCAAATGAAAACAAAGGTTCTAATGACAAAGCAAACTGTTTCAGAAATAGTTTGTTTCAGGCTGCAGTGTTATATACTTGTGCGTAGGAGCCCAAAAGCAAATGCTACAAGGAGTAGAAATAGGAGTCCATGTCCATCCTGTGTTGAAATTAAACCTATTTCTCAGCATGTCTCAGGCTTTGGCTGGTGGGTTGGCTTTCAGTAACAGAAAGTCTGCTCAGCACAGCTAGAAACCTTCACAGCCCCAGGAATCCTTGGTGCTTGGAGGTGGGGGAGTGCTGCTGGCACTGACTGCTCCTCACCAAAGGGGAATGCTGTACTGGGTCTGCACCACACACTGTACCAAAACAAAGCCTGTCAGCATCTGTGGCAGAGAAGTCACCAGTTGCCATATGTCATTCTGCTGTGCATATGTTAAGTGGGCCCAACCAATCGCATTTGCACATTCCCTGTGTGACTTGTTGTCCCACACAATGAGTGCCCTGTTGTCACCAGTGCTAATGCTATGCAATCTGCTCTGCCTGCTGCAGCAGGCAGCTCGCCTCTCCTGTCGCAGCACATTTTGCCACACAAGCGTGGCCCCCTGTACCTCCGGATGCTCTGCAATCTGCTGCTCTGCCGAGTGCAGACCCTGCTGTCACGTTCGCTGCAGCCCGGTGGGCCACAAAGGGGCAGGCAGGCTGCAGGCACAGGCACGCTCTGCTCAGCTGCTGTCTTGGAGCTGCACAGCTCCTGCACGGTGTCTGGGTTGCTTAGCAAGAATCGGTTATACAGCAGGAGTGATGGGTGCTGGTAAGAAGCTTCACCACTCTACTGTCCATAACGAATATTTTCTGTTATTTTTATTTGCATTTATTCCATATATGACAAGCACATCCCAGACTGTGAGTCAGTCTGACTTGCACAAACAGAGGAAATGGGGTACTTAGGTTACTTGAAGCACCTCTTATGCAGACAGCTGATGTAAGCAGGGTAGAGTAGTTGTCCAGTAGCCTTCTATGAGCTCACTGAATATTTGTTGAGAAACTTTGTGCACCATTGTATAAATCAAGTGTCAGAGACATACAAGACTTTCACCTTGTGAATTTCACTGAGACAAACCTCTGAGTGGCACAGCCTACCTAAGGATTGCAGGCTGAGCTTCTGCTCAGAGGAGCCTCAGAACAGTAAATACATGCCTCTGAATAATCACATACCATAAAGACCTTCTCCAGAATAGTCAGTGGTCCTAGGGCCACCTGTTGACCAGTGACGATGTGACAAATACTGAAAAGCTTGTGCTTTCAGATGTACCACCAAAGCTACTGACATCCATCTGCAGGTTGTAGAGTAATGTGTGTATACATGGAACCTAAATTAGGGCTGGGAGGGCAGATGTGATTTAGGCATGCCCTGAGACTAGGTTCTTGGTTCCCAGCCTGTAATTCCTTATTGTAGCTTTTCTCAATGCAGGACAGTTGGCCCTCCTGCCTGTAGTGTCTTTTGATGTAAAGTTGTATACAGTCAGAAAAACCCTCCTAATTTAGCAGTGTAAGTTTATAACCTTGACACGTCTGTTTCCACTGAAGGCTTTGAAGCCCAGGAAAATTGTTACAATAGAAAAGACACAAAGGAAAAAACCTGTCTGTAAAAACGTGACTAATGCTCAGACCTGTCTGTACTTGTTAAAATGTGCTAGAATGACAATATTAACAGCTTGGCAAAACATCAGAAAATCACTGCTTCATCTGATGCTGTTAGCCGAGTTATTCAGTGAAGGCAGAGCTGGAAAAACAGTGATGCCTCCCTGGGCCTCAGGGTGAAGTGGCAGAAGATCTCACACATGAGACTAAGAGATGCTAATCAGAGTCTGGACCCTTACACAAGCTGCCCCACACACTGTCTTGAGTGACCTGGTACCATTGGGCCTAAAAAGGTCTACTTAGCCAACAATCTGGAAGGCATGTAACACTAGGGACCCTTCAGAAAGACACAAAACCAGCACTTGTCAGGCTGTGTTCAGGCTGAACAAGAAATGTCTGGGCGAGTCACTGGCCACCCTGAGAATCAGCTGTGTGCCTGATAATCACTTTCCAGTGTTTCACTTCCTTGAGGGTGGGATGTTTGAACAGGAATACAAATCCCTATCAGCTTTAGTCATAGAATTTGAACAGTTGTATTTCTGCAGCATCAACACTAACAGTGGGATCTGTCTGGTGTTTTTCTTTGCCTATTCAAAGGCACACCTTTGGGAGGTGAAGGAGCTGATCTTTGGATTTGTGCCTCACAGATCTCCTAAAATGCTGTGCGCTGCCTTCAGGTTACAGGCCCTGTCATGTCTGTCTTCCAGTGAGGCATGACTCTCACCTGCCTGGTTGAGAGTGGGGGAGATCTGCCAGGTTGTGTTTGTGCCAAATCCCATCTAGCCAAGTGTTGTCCCCTGAGCAAAAAGTGATGCAGAAGAGGGAGTCTGTGATAAAGGTAGAGGTGCTTTATGCTGCAGCTTCATGGTTCCTGGAATTGTCTCTAGGAATAAAGGACAGTGCTTCAAACAGCACTTGCTGTAGGCATGCATTTCATTTATGTTCTTCATGCAAGGACATACTGAAATCAGTTCAAAGAGAGAAGAAAAACCATCTTGCAGTAACCAGAGATCAGATCATTTGGTAAGTACAAAAGCCTTTTGAGTAATATTGTGGAGAGTCAGACGGTTTCTATATACTTAGTAGTCTTAGTTTCCCTTGAACTTTGTAATTCAAGTGAGGTGCCTCATGAGCTCTTAAACCATCTCACCATCTCATGCCAACGTATCACCACACTGCTGCGTTCCCAGGCTGGCAAAGCTGCCAAGTATCTTGCAAGGCCAGAATCTGCAGTTTGGCCTTCGTCGTCTTTGGAGTGATATGAAAATAGTCCGACTGACTAATGGCCAAGTTGGTCTCCTCCAGTGACCTACCTTTGACAGTAGTTGGAAGCAAGGCCAGAATGAAATGGGTGCTCTATATTTCTGTTTGTGGTCCAGAGGTACTTAGACATCTTGAGAAGAGACAGAGCCTCTGTTGGTTTATGTGCCATGAGACACAGAGTATCACATAGGCTAGGTGATAGAGGATTCAGGTCCAGACATTTGGATGACTGTTGGCAGTGGTGTAGAGAAATACACAGAAATAAGTGGTTGACCTGAAATAGCACTAAAATTAGAGGGCTTTAAAGAAATAAAAAGGTTCTATTTGCTGTCTCAGCAGAAGCCAAGAAGCCAGTATGTTATGGTAACTGGTACGGTTTTCCTTCTTTTCAGCAGAGCTGAGTGTTAAATTGGTTTAGCAACTGAAAGTGGCAGTTAAGATGCTCTGGTGCTGGGAAGAGTTTTGGAAGGAAAAGACAATGTATTACATTTGCTTTACATCAATAGGTGCCTTGAAATACACATAGACTGAGGGAGTAGATACTATTACTGAGTACCAAACTGTGTTGCTGAACCAGGCCACAGTGAGAAAGGGGAAGAGGACCAACAGGCACTTCTCTGTAGAAGCTGTTCAGGTGGATCAAATCTTTCCAACCCTGGTGCCTAGTTTATGTTGATAGATAATTTTCTGCATTATATATGCAAGCTGTGCTGCAGAAGGCTGAGAAAACCAATCTTACCAAATCCTTCTCACTCTGTGCTGCAGCTCCTACTCAAAATGCTTGCTAATCATCTAGGCAGAAATCAGCCCAACTCCCAGAAAGGCTCGGAAGAGTTGCTTCTCATAGTTATTAATGATGAATGTTGCAACTAGCTCTTTCTGAACAGAGGTCCAGAAACAAGAAGGGAGATTACTCTCAGGACTTAGAGAGGATCAAAGGAAGTCATGTGGAAGGAAGGAATAAAGGTGAGAAGTTTCTGCTAAAGCACAGCAGTGACCTCTCTGCCTGCAGGTCTCCAGAATCTTTAAATTGGTAGTTCTTTCATGCTAATTAGTAGGGAATACAGTGGAAGTGCTTCAATTCAGTTAGACAAGAAGGTAGCCTGTGCCTTTTCAGGTATTCTTTTAGGGTAAACTCTTCTATTAGCACAATGTATTATCTAGGGATTGACCCTTCACTCGAGATGGTGGAAAACTTCCTGTGCCCCAGCTAGGGTCACAAGTGCATGCAGAAAGATGACAGACAGAGGCCTCTTGCGTTCCAGGATGTGTCCTAGCATTGAATGCACACACACAGAGCACTCTGAACAGATGGGTCATGATTTGTTTGTACTGCCTATATGTCCCATATATCTCTATGATTCTTATTTGGCCATTTACACTGATTCCCTTTATTTAAACATCCTCTAAATTCTATCTGCTTGTTTGCGCCTCCAGGAAAATCAATCTATGTAGGGTACTGAGCACAACTGTAATAAAGGGGAAAGAAATAAAATAGACAGTGAAATATGATGTGCCTTCTCCAGAAGGGAAAGTAGAAGCCTCAAGCCAAAGTCCAAAGGTTATGTACCATGGTAATGGTCTTATCTAACCTGGTTATGCCTAATACTTGCAGGTAAACAGATTGAGTCAAGAAATTACTACAGCGAAGCCTGGTAAGATGCACTGCTATCTCATGCCCTATTTTAGGGCAGTAGCTAGTATCAGAATACTTCAAGATCTAACTCTTCTCTTAGGGACATATCCTTCTTTTGGGCATCCTCCAAGATTTGGGCTGCTTCAGTGGAGGGTCTGCAGAGAAAATATGGAACATGCTTGAGGCTCCTGGCTGAGGGACTTTGTCAGATGTTCACATCACAAAGTGATACTTCACATAAGCACAAACCCCAACTTTGTTCTTACATGGAGGCTTAATACCAGTTCCACTAGAGAATGATACAGTCTTAAAGTGAAAGGAAGTAAGAGTTAATGTGGGGTTTTTTAAAGATACTTTGGGTCATACCTTGATCTTTCAAGCATGTCTCTCTCAAGCCTTTTTTTTTTTTTTTTTTGTTCACTTGCTGGCAGAGAGGTTTCTACTCTTTTATGTCTCAGGATGGCCTCTGTATGCCTGGCATACATATGCCTATATGAAGTGGGGCTGTGCACACTCTCAGCACTGGGGATGTTTCCTAGTTTTCAGCATTTCTGAGCTGTGCATACTGAGTCTTAGTCTCATCATGTACTGAACAGCATCTTTGTGCTTAAACTTTGAACAGAAAGTTTATTATACAGAATTTCTCTTTTCCTATTTGTCAAACAAACTGGCCACTCTCCCATGTACATCACTGCATGCCTGTTATTTGGGAGCTATGAGGGTAAGAAACCATTCCCACTGCACAAATGTCTTAATTATACTGTGCTGGTATCAATGTCTGTAGGTCTCTTTTGTAATCATGGCCATCTCTTATGCACAAATACTTGTCTGTCTTGTTAAGAGGCAGCTGAAAGCAAGCTCCAGATGACGTGCTGGTTTTCAGTCATGCCTCTGCACTTGGAGAGCTGTTAAGTCTTGCCACTTTCCTGTTCCCTATTTTGCAGACACAAGCACATCATGCTGCCTCCTACCACCGCATGCTCTTCTAGCAAGGAAGAGCTGGTTGCTGAAGCTGACGGACCATTTCACAGGCCTGTACTGTGCAGCTCTTGTCTCCATGGCTTTTATCTCCTCGATCCCCTCAGCCTCCTATCTGTCTCACTCCCAGGGAACCTGTGGGCAGTCCTGATTTTCACCTCTCCATCCTCTCCCAGATCTTTCTTGTCTGTAAATCTCACTACTCTTGCATCTACAACTTTCCCATGCGTCTCACGGGCACACTTGAGAAAGCTTAATGTCTGCAGCAACTTCTGATGTTGACAATGTTATTCATGACTATTTAGCCACTTGAAAACAGAGTTCTGCACCTGTTTTTTTAAGTATTTCAAGGATTTAATGATCTCCTCCCCTTCGGTGTTTTGTTTGCGTGGAAAAATGCTATGCTGATGGCAGAACTGGGCCCCAGTGCTCTGCATGCCCTGTGATGCCTCAGGCAGAGTGAAGACCAGTTGTATGAGCCTGGTGATCCTAGTCTCAAGTAGCAGCCTTTCAGAGGTGGATTCTGCAAAAATGAGGGGGTCTCAGCTCTTGAGAGCTCCCTGTTCATGTGCTAGTTCAGTCCCCACATGATATATTGTCCTTTTGTTGTCTGGGAGATGGATGAAAGCAAGCAGGAAACTGAAGTTTTGGAGTTTGCTTCTTACTGCACCACTTCTACCTGTTCCTTTGCAATTATCCAAAGCCTATCATCACTGGAGAGTCTTGGGGCACCTCCCAAATGTTACTCACCATCACCTCCCTCACACCAGATCATTGGAGGAGATAGGGGAATACAAACCCTGCTGAGACTAGTGTTCTGTCTCCACACTATTGCTGTGAATTCTGGAGGTGAACTGCCCTGTTGAATTTCCACTCTCCTGTTGCTCTGATGCTAAGGCTTATATTAACCCCTAACACAGTACAGTATCTGTAGTTTTACAATGAACCCATCAAGTTCTCTGCATCATGGCATAGTGTCATATGTGTGCAATGTAGCTGAATCTAGTACTTAATTTCCTTGATTTGTCGTACGTGGGTTGTTTAAAATGAATGGAAAGGCCAATATGTTTAATTGTAGCCTTTAGCTTTAGTTCCCCCTCCTTCTGATGGACTTTCTTGTTGGACTTCAAATGATTCTTTCCCTCCTTTCTTCCTTCCTATTTTCTGCTTTCCTCAGCCTTTCATTTTCTTTGAAAAGCAATACCCTGCTACTAATTGGTTTCCATGCTCCCTCTGCTCCTGGAACAGTCTATTACTCCCTTCTGCCTGTCCTACCTTCACAAGTTTCTAACGTCGCCAGCACAGCTCTAGCTCTCGCAAAGCAACAGCAATCGTGTAACAATTTACAACCATTAACCAATTAAGTGTCATACTTCTCTGCAAGGTAGGTAATTATCGATGAACAGGGCTAAGCTGCTGCTGTTTGGTGTTAACAGATTGTTCAGCTGTTTCTGCTCAAAGTGCCCCAGTCAACAATAGTAAGGCTCTGAAAGGTCAGGGTTGGGATGAGCTGTGAGAGGCAACTGTGGACATCTGCTAACACAGTGCTTAGCTCTGACCTCTCCTTTTGCTCTTGGGCTTATGAGTACTAAATGTGTTCTGTAGTGCCAAACAGGCTTCGTCTTTAAGGAAAAGGAGAAGTCTGTGGACCACACAGAGCTCATCATTCTACAGTTCCTAAGATGACATGAAGTAACTGGTCTGTGTTCTTTGCTCCCTGCCTATGCTGCCATGTCCACATAAACCAGACTGTGCTTAGACAGGCTGTTGTGCCTGCTGAAGGCCACTTGTTAATCAAGTGACCTTACATGGGGACCACCAGCCTGCAATGCTACATGGAAGATTTATAGTTTTTAAGAAGCAGAACCTTAATTGAGAAGCAGGTTGCTTTTGAAACAGCTAACCCACTTCAAAGGGATGAAGCTGTATACCTAATAGGGAACAAAGAAGAGAAAACAGGGTCAAAACAGACCCTATCTGTGTGTTGTTCTCAACCCATTCATCTTGCACATGGGGGGTGCGCTGCTGGCATTTTAAACATGGCAGCAGAACATCTGCCACCCAAAAGGAGAATTGGGGTGTGTGGGAGGGGCAAGTGGTTTATTCAAAAGCTATTGCTCCCCTTTTGATGCAGAAGATGAGCCAGATGTACCATTTTTTTCCTCTGCCAAGTCTTTGTCATGTTCCCATTGATTTCAGCTGATTCAGGATCTCTCTCTTACTCTAATTTTCCTGTCTTTATTCCTTTGTTTTTCCTAGCTAGGTGATTTCCACTTCATGAATGTGGCAGGCAAGTTGATCTGGTTTCAGCCTCTTATACCAGGCAGAGCTGCTAGCTGAGGAGCAAGTGGTTTAAGAAACCCCAGAAATCTGTCTTTTGGAAAAAATGAAACTATTTTAAGACCTCAGAGTTCCTACAGAGCTCAGTATCCTTCTGGAAGGAACACCTTAACCTCAGGTAACTACTGTATTCCTCAGTCAGTGCCAGTTGCCAGCTCTGTGATGTGTTTAATGCCATTTATTATGTAAGATTTTAAATAGGTCATTCCTGGAGGACAGGCCTTTTTTCCCATGCAAACAGTATGCTTTAAATGCTGTTTCAGGAAAAAAAACACCACCAGTTCTTCAGGAAGACACAGAAGCTAGAAGCAGTCACCACCTTCTTCCGAACAGCGCCTGTGGAGCTGCTGCTGAATTGTCTTCCAGACATGCCAGCCTGCTGGATTCCACTGCACCTTTAGGTAGGTGTGCAGGCATGGCTGCAAGTCTGGCCTTGTGCTACTCTGGGAAAGGCTTCTGAAAGCTGCACCCGAGGTTCAAAAGAGACTGATGGAAGAGATTAAGCTCAATGCACAAACCACTTTCATTTTCTTTATTTTCAATCGATACTGTATGAATACAAAGTTTCTAGAAAGCTACAAAAATTCTACCACTTTATCAAGAAGGCATCAAAATGTGTCACTTTGCAAAGACATGAAAACACCTGCAGTAACCGACACAAAAATAGCATTTTTAGAGTGATGAAATAATTGCACTTAACTGTCATGGATATTAAAGTTATCACACATATGTACCGCCAAAGCTAGAATACATTATTTTTTTTTTCCTTTTTTTTACAAAGCACTTTATAAAAAAATTCTCTGCACACAAAACCTATAATTTTCATATTACTATCATACTAAAGATAAATTCACTTTAAAGCCAACACTTAAAACATTTGAAACAAAACAAAAAAAAAAAGAAAGGTACCAGTACCTACACACAGACAATAACAAATACAAGAATACTGTACTGCCAAGAGGTTTGACTGAAACTCCTTTTGAAAGCTTCTGCAAATATGTTAAGAAAACATTGGAGAACATTCACTTTTTTTTCCCAAGAGCCTTCCCTCGCTGTCTAACCTAGAGGTACTTTATCATCAAAAGGCAAGTTCTACATCAAAAGTTACCAGCAGCAGTACAATATTAAAGTAACCACTGACCATATATGAATATGCTTAAGTCACAAACCCATTTTATACACATTACACAAATAAACATAAAGTGAGAATTCCATTAAGTCATTTACAAATGTGAACAAATGCACATGGCAAAAAAAAAAATTACCCCAAAACAAAACCAAAACCCAACCTGTTTTACATAAAAGGTACTGAAGAATTAAAGGCTATTCAGGTTTTCAATGTTATAAAATTCTTTTGTCTTTTTTTTTTTTTCAGGCACATATTGTATTTTTTGTCTGCAGTCATGAGCCTGAATCAGAGGCCCATAAAAAACAAAACAAAACCAAAACACATATTCTGTAAGGAGGTAACAGGGATCCATCTCCTTTTAGTCAGCTGAGTGCATTTAAGATTTAATTTACACACTAAAACTAATTACATGATCTCAGTGAGAATGACCTGAAAAGATTAAATGATTAAGATAACCAAAGTGTTCCTTGTACTTTGACTTATCCAGCCTCAATCTTTTTTAGGGGGCTAAACATCTCCTTATGAAAGATAAGCAGGGGGAAAAGAGATCATCCTGAGAAAAGTACAAAAGTGGACTCCACTGCGCACATCTGCTGTGTGACCGGTAAGTGTATCAGAATGGGTCAATAAAGGGGGGACAAAGGTTTCTCAGTGTGACTGAGTGATCTGGGAGAACGATGAGGGGAACTGCTTCAGAAGGCAAGTATGGCCTAGGACTTGCAGTGGGAAAATAAATAGGTATGGATTAGCACGTCAAATGTTGTATCTGCCTGGAGCTGGCCAGTTACTTACATTCAACATTAATGTACACCCTTCATTATTTCAAATAGCCTATTACTGTGCAGGTTGTAACGGAAGAAGCTACTGCCAACCTTACTGAGCTGTAGCTGTGGTAGAAAGGGAAGGTGAGCAATAGGCATTGTATCTGCAATTCCTTCACAATAGTGGTGCAGTACCTAGACGAGATCATTTTGGAATTCAAGTAAGTAAAACTACATTTGTTAGTAGTAATTTTGACAGCCCCAAATGGTACCATTATGCTTGGTTTAGTATTTTAACGAGACAGAAGTGTGGTTTATCACAACTGTTGACTAGTACAGCTGAAAGGTTTGGTAGTAACCGAAAGGATATGCTCTGCCTGTGGGGCAAAAGTGCCTTTGCCCTACCTCAGTCTCATTGAATTCAACAGGATTACTTGTCTTATAGAGGTAAGTGAGATTTAGAACTTGAAGGAATAACAAAAATAATATTTGAGAGACAGGGAACTTGAATTATCACAATATTTACCACATAGTGTCACAATATTCCTCTATATAAAAAGTTAATCTTGGTTTTCAGCAAATATTTTAAAAATCAAGGTAAAATTGTATTCACAACTCTATAATCCCTCTGACAGCTTTTGGTTTTGCTGATATTTCTTGTTTCTAACATTGTTTCCTTAAAATCCTGCTCCTCTTCTCATCAGTTTCAGTTGCAGTGTACAGTATGGCCCCCGTTCACAGAAGATATGAGATACAGACAATAGTAAGAGGAGCTAGTCGCTTTTTTTTCCTAGACATTATCTGGGAGAAAAAAAACAACAAAACCAAAATAAAACAACCCTGTGTTTTGAATCGTGCTGGCCAGAGTTCCTCTAACAGCACCTTCCTCCACAATGCTTCACGCTCAACATCTCAACGCTTATGAGCGAGCACACAATTGCGTTTACCCAAGCTATTCTCTGCTCTCCATTTTCTTCTTGATTTCTGCATCTGACTTTCAGTGTAAACAAAATCTCTTGTCTAAACAAAAAAATCATCTTCACAGATATAAAAATATCATTAAAGGAGAACAATAAAGTCACCTTTGTCCACTGCCTGAAATTCTGCAGTACATGGATCTCTTGTTATGCAGACGCATGACAGGATGAAGAGAATATAAACGTGAATCATTTTCACTTTTATGTCACAAACAAATCAGTTGCTGGTTTGCAATGCTGTCAGAAATGGCAAACAGTAGATTATTCTTCAGCAGGCTGATCACTAGCAAAATTGCCTTGCTATGAATGGTGCTTTTTAGTGAATGGAGGCCTGTAGATTCAACTTATTCCAATAAACCAAAGGCATTACGGTGATAACTAAATATTTTTGGTCTCTCTACAAATTGTCATTATGGCAGCACTTTTCTAAGCTGGAATTTCAAACCAAAGGCACTTTCATGCTAGAGTGCAGAAGAGTCACAATTAATTATTTGGTCATGAAATTTAAAAAGGCAGCATTTATTAATACAATTCACTTTTCAGGGAGAACTAAGACTCTGTAACCTTTCCTTTTGGTATAGGCATTTAACTGCGTAGTAATGACACTGACTTACAGAAGGTTGGTTTAGACCAAGCAGTCAAAGCGTGTTTCTGTGGGGAAAAAATACAGGTATTTAAAAAAAATGGAACCAATTAGTAAAACAATATATAAAATTTATGTTAAGAGGCTAAAGGTACTTCTAATATAATGCTAAGGCACTGCATATTGTAATGCTTTGGCAGCTCAATTAAAAGGTTCCTACAAAAAAGTAACAGTAACAAGATAAGTACTTCCAGCTTACAAAAGAGCTCACAGTTTACAGGCAGCCTGTTGGACTACACACCCCACACTGAACAGTTAGTTGAAGGATTAAGGCTTTTAAGAATTAACATATATAGGGTATGGATCATTTACAGAAGTGTAAAGAAAAGACGATGGAAGTAGTTTCCCTAGCATTACATATGTGAACACCAATAAACATTGTGACTTTTTATATCCTAGAGTCATGGCATATGTAGTGTGCCAGATTCTATTAAGAGACTGTACCTGGTTTTGCAGATTCACTTACATACTTTATATGCCTCAAAGAGTTTGCTTTGTCATTAAAAAAACAATTAAAATCACCAAAACCACAATTCAAACCCTAAATAAAAAAAACAACTTTTGAACAAAATACAACAAAAAAAGTAGTTTTTGACTTGTAACACCAAGTGCTTAGAGTAAAGGGCTACCGTTAGGCTGTTACAATGCAGTGCTTTTCCTGATGTGATTTGTCAGTGTTAAAAATTAGCGTTAAAAGAGACCTTACCATGGACATATTCCTCTGTTCAGTTCACAGAATATAAACTGAAAGATCATCAGCCCTAATATCCACAAGAAGGTAACAGCTAGACATCTCAGCAATGAGCCACCTGCTAGAGGTGACCTGGAGCTAGATCAGAGGCAGGCTAAGGAATTTCAGCAGTCACCCTTCCCCTCAGTGATGTCTGTATCATCCTCTAACCTGAGTCTTCACCAGTGTTAGGTATGAACATGATCTGACGCAGACATAGAGCAGCCCACTACCTCATCTAGGCTATATGCTTGTCTTGATAATTGCACAGCAAGCACTGTGCAGAAATAGAGCATAAAAAAATAAGACTGACTCTCTTAAAGACTACAGCACTGGGCCTGGGAGTCAATTCTGGACTTAAATTGTGCATGGACATGGATCAGTAAAGTGTAGGGAGAAGGGACCTGCTAAATGTTAACTTCTTTGACTCAGGACTGGAAAAAAAAAACTTCCCGTGAACTCTCTTTGCTGACACCTCACAACTGATCTTTAAGGTGGCTTGTGCTTGGCTGGGCAGCCCTCAGCCTTTCAGACAAATGTTTCACATAAGCGCCTACTGCTGGCCCAGCAGCTGCTGAAACAACTGCTGCCTGGACAACTGAAGGGCAGTGCTGGGTGTGCAGCAGAGCAACACGCTGGCATGGCCAGGAGGAATGAGATTTCTCTTTACGTGTGTACCTCAGACAATCACTCACACCTACATCCATGGTTCGAATCCTTACAGCATTAAAATATCTCCAGCTGTACTTTACTTCCTGGAGTCTTCCCTGAATATACCTGAAGGATGAATACTACCACATCTAGATGCAGAAGGACATCAGACCCCACGTGGTACTCACATGGTTGTCGCATGTAAGGTCTTTGCCAGCTGGAACTGGAGAGACAACTGGGAGAGGTGTAAAAGCACCATGAGAAAGAGGAAAAGGAGAAAAAAAATCTCCACTTCCCAATCTTCTTTGCCTGATCTTGGTTGTGATTTTCTAGCATCTCATAGATATTAAAGCTGTTGATCCTTTCAGAGGTCTACATCTTCTTCTTCCAAACACATCAGTGTTTTGCTTTCAGTTTGCAAACTACTCCATGCTGTTGCAGTGTCAGATGTTTCCATTCATCTGTTCCTTTCAGAGTTGCAAGTTTTGCGCTCAACTTATTAGAAAACATAGTTGTCCGTATAAAATATAACTGCACACACAAGACTACATATAATGCAAGTCTAAATCTTCAGTATTTACCTACTTATTGCAAAATGAGCCATCTTTTTTCATTAAATAATCAAATTTTCATATTAGTACAATACAACTTTATACTCTTTTTAAAATACACTAGATACGTTAGGGATAAAGGGATGCTGTTTTCTTTCTCTGCAATACCTGTCTGAAAGTTTAATGGATTAGAAGATTAGTTTCAGTGTTGAGAAAAAAAATACAAAATTTGCCTAATTTTAGGTCCTGTCTGTTTCTATCAGGCAATTTCTTAAGGCTCTGTTTTTCATTTGGTTTCAAACAGAAAAATGCTTCCTTTTAAAAAATAATTTAGTGAATTACATTCGTCCATAGCTTCCATCCTAATTCGTTACAAAGATAATCATCTAAAGGTTATTCGCTTTGTGTACTCATTTACAGTTATAGCTAAAGATTCATTTCAATTTCACTTGCATCGTAAAACAAGTATTTCACGAGGGGAAAAAAAAAACCAAACCAAAACCAAACCCAAACCAAAATAAATTCTTAGAAATGCTGTCAGTTTTTCCCCATGGCAAATGCTCTCTCATACATTTTTCTATCAGCATTAAAAATATGCCTCCACAGACAGAGGCGTCAGGTTCTTAAATACAGTCTTCCCAAAAGAACTGCCGTTTACAAATTTGAAGAACACTTAAGTTTTAGAAATAATTTTTACAACTGTACCAGAATTTCACAGCTACAATTATATATGAACACATTAAAAATGACTTCACTGAAACAGGCTTTAGAAAAATGTGAAAGTCGGGCCAGAGGCACTGCCACTTAGTGTTGAGGTTTACAGTCTGTGTTTTGATAAAGAAGTGAAATGAAGTGTATATATAAATAACTGCTCAGTCCTTTACAAGCCTGTAAATATGATGCTGTGCTCCATGTTCGCTGTTCGACACTTCAAATACACAAGCCATGCAGAGCAGGGTTTCTTGTGTATCCCTGTTTGTTACCACCTGTGTGAGGGGAAGGAAGAGGCAGACAGAGCGTTACAGACTGGGAAACACCCGAACCAGAAATGACATTGGCTCAATTGAGACACTCTCAGGCTGTGACTGCTTGAAACGTGTCCTCTTGCTCCATGGCAATTCAAACTGACCTCCACAACAGTGCTCACCTGCTGTGCTCTGGGGCAGTCGCTCCCAGTGGAGGACATGAGACAGCCCACCCTGGCGGCTGGACCTTGATTTGCCATCATGTGGTTTCAGCTCAGCCTTCCTCAACCTGAGCCCCACTTCAGGAAAGGGAAACCAGCGCACCTTTGTCACCAAAGGCAGCTAAGGGGCAGCACATAGCGCAATGCTTGTGGCACTACTTCTGCCCTGTGCCACCAGCCCTTGGTCCTGCTTGAATCCTCGGAGAGCTATGTACTGCTGCTGCTACAAGTACTCGGCTGAGGTGCTGCTACAAAGCCACAGCAAAAGCAAGCTGAGTAACTGGAAGAAACTGGCTTTAAGGCCACTGTGCGGCCACTCTTCAGGCATTAGATCACCTGCTGGGCGCACCCATTGCTGCGTGCGCTCCTGGCCCGAGAACCAATTCACACCACTGACGTTTACAGCATTATAACTGGCAGCTCACTAAGTGCACATGAGATGAATAGGAAGGTTCAAAGTTACTGCCTCAGGCTCTCTGCAAATGCCAGACAGAGTCCTGTATGGCAAAGAGAGGTAAGCTGAATTTTTGGAAAGGAACAAAGCTATTTTCTCGTGTTCTCAGCCAGCTTGGCCTTTTCATCCTTAGCGTCTGTAGCACACAATTCCAAGACACTACTCTGAAGTCAGTGAGGTGATTTGTTTAGTAAGCAACATGACTAAGGGGTTCTACATGGCACAGGTCGAGCAGGATGCCCGAAGCCTGCGAGCTTGCTAAGAGTGCAGAAATAAAAGGCGTGCGTACCAGTAAAATGGTGAAGTTTTCCAGGACGCTGTTCATCATGTATTTCTCCGGTAAATGCTTCAGCTTGTGGATAAAGTTGATCATATATTCACACATGGGAGAGCGATTTATCCTGTACACGAACCGGCCGTTCTCAAACCTTGCATATTCAGTCTAGAAAGAACAGAAAGAGAGTGTTCAGAGTAAGAGAGTTCAGCAATAGGAAAGAAAAAGTCTCTCGATCTGTTTGGGCAGAAGAAAGAGGAAGTGTCTCTCAAATATACACACCCCTACTGGCTAGCTCCCTGCCTGAGCTATGCCACTGTCTTGCTAAAAATGCAAAAGCCCTTAATTACTAAAAGCTCGAATAGAACTCCTTGTTCTCTAACCTGTGAATTGAAAAGCTGAACAGATGAGAATTACACAGAGGTAAGCTCAAGTCAAGTAAAAATTAATTAAGCAGAAAACTCTGTGGTAAGATGATTTTACAGTAGTTTCGAGGCAACTGTCTGCAAAAAGGAACCACAAAAATAAGCCTACATATTTATGTGTAACCATACAGCTACAAACATAGCTGTATTACTGTGTGATGTAACAGGCAGTTTATGAACTGCAGGAAGATGCAAGCCTACAGCTGGAAGAAAGCCAGAATGGTTTAGATTGTGGGAGCTCACAAGGGGCTGTAGGAGGATAAGGCTGTGGCTCTTGGACTCCTGCTGCCTAGCTACCAATTGCTCAGATGTGGGTTTTCCTTTTTTCTCTTTCTATAAGCTTGGGGTTAGGGAAATGATGGAAAACATTTTTATGGTCACCCGACACAGAAACATATTTAGTTAACCAAGGACTTGAACAAGTGACCAGGCCATACAAAGGCTTAACCTGCATTGCCAGACAAATTCCCACACAAAAACTGTCCTGCAGACAACAGATGTAGGTGTGAAGACAAGTTAAACAGCTGCAGTACCATTGCACAATAAAGCAGAGTCACCTGACCACACCATACAGTTCCGTGCTTAGAAAGGTAAAAAAGTGAAGAGCTCACATGTTAAATACACAACTTTGTATTCAAAAGCTGCTGGTGACTGGGCAAGTTGTGCCCTTGTGTCCATATCATAAGATAAAATAAGCATGGGTATAGACAAAACATAGGACACAAGCCATGGCTTTAAATGTTTCCAAAATGTAGATGGCAGAGGCTAGCTTGTCACTGCAGTATGGCTGCAGATGTGGCTGGTGAAGCATTTGGGAGTGGGAGCAAAAGCTTCAACTCTTTTCTGCCGCTTGACGGAGGAGGCAGCACTGATGTCAGCTGCAGGTTCCTCACTCAAAGGTGCCACAGGCAGAGTGTGGAAGGGTCTCCAACAGGTAACCATAGTGTCACCAGTCACATGGTGATTTAAGAGGAATGCAGACACTACTGGGAAGGAAAATACTCTTCCAGGAAGGAAGGAAAATCCAGAGAAGAGCAAAGTAAAGATAAGAGAAAGAAAAACCCAAGGAAAATGAAAGGGAACCAGAGAATCATCCCACATATCTCAGCACAACACCTACCTCTACTTTTTCTACTACTTGCTTCCCAAACGAGCAGACTTTGGTGGAACAGGTGATTGTCATGTTTTCTGAGCTCTCATACTGACTAGTGACTCCATAAAATGCTCCTGTGTCATCTTGAATGTTGCAGTTTAAGTCAGCCTGTTGAGGAAAAGTGATAGCCGTTGATTTGATGTTTCAGCTGACGTAAGTAGCACAGGCTCTAATTAGCTCATGATTATTTTCAGCAATAAAGGAGAGAGGAAGGAGTTTTATAGTGACAACAGTGACAAAAGGCTGTCAGGAAAGTTGCAGAATAAGCTTATGGGAAGCAGGCATTTCTTCAAACTTTAAACAACAAAAGACAATCCAGTATTCCTCTGGGCTGCAGGTGATGTTCTCATTTGGCAGAGAGCTGATGAAGTCCCTGGAGCAAAGGAATGATCACCTGCGAGGAGCCTGGCTCCAGAGCTGACTCCTGCAGGGAACCTGCCCCATGGCCTCAAATTCAAGCCATGCGGGTCCTGAAGGGCTACAGTTCACTTTCTCCTTTTCCTTTCTTAAAGCAATAAAATCCTCGTGGCAAAGGGAGACAGTTGCTGAACATGGAATCAATGTCTGATAAGACTCTGTCAAGCCATATGGCCCTGATTCAGCAAAAGGCTTGACTTCGTGGAGCCATCTGACACAATTCACAGGCTGCCTCACCTGAGCTGTGTGCGCAGAGCTGTGCCTACCACGCTGGCAGGACACGCTGGGAAGCATTTGCTTTCTCTCAGTATTTCTCTGCAGTCTGAAAAACTAACCAGCTGCCTTGGGTATCAACCAACAGAGACTGAGACCTGCAGGATCAAGTAAGGCACAGTGCTACCTTTAATTATTTATAACCAAATCCAAGTCCTGTGCACAGCGTGATTAATTTGGCTACAAAGCAGCAGCAGAGGTCACATGCTGAATCCGCCTCCCCCTCGGCCTGCAGCAGCACTGAAGCTGTTCTGCCACTGTGCTCTTTGTCGTCGTGAATTCATTTTCAAAGGCCCTCAACTTAAAAGCACGCTAATATGGACACAGGCAGAGTCCAGGGATGTCCACAGCTGGATTTGTTGATTCAGGCATTAGCTTTGCTGACATCTCTGATGCCCAAGGGGAGAGTGGACAGGGTTGCCTTTTCATGTGGAAATAGCTGATCAGCTACTCCAGCATGACATCTAAGAATTTTTTACTTACTCTGAGACGAGTGTTTCAGCAGGGAAATGCACTTTTGCCCCAACTGCACTTGCAAGTCTATCTCTGCTTGCTAAAGCACTAAGAGAGGTATTTAACACAAAAACTTTGAGAGACACCTTCATGTTCTGCCTTGGGACTTTCTGCAAACCCCATCTACAAGCTTGCACTTACTAGTTAGCATGGCACATTTATAATCCTGCCTTCACTATAGGTCAGGTCATTTGTAACTGCTATTTAATTTTTAACTAGGCAACAACTCATTAATTCTACTTAGTGTCTACAGTCCTTACTTGTGGTACAATGCTCCAAGGCACTGCACTGATAATAGCGCATACTGAGCAGTTTGTGGTAGAGAGAAGACACAGGTCTAAGATTACTTCAGTCTGGCTTTGGTAAATTAATCAGCAGAGAAGTCTCCTGAGGTTTGCACACAGTAACACAAACAGGCCTATAGTCACGTCTTTTGCATGAAAGAAAGAAATCCTATCGCTGCTACACCTTGTTTCTTGCACATGTTTTGCATGAGGTCAGCAGTTAATGTTTAATGCCCTGCTTTAAACCTAAAGCGGTGCGTTCCCAGTGAGCTGTAAGAAATTGTTCCAAGCTAACAGTAAATAAGCAATTTGCCATCGCAGCTGGCTTGCCATTGAAACATGACAAACATCTAAACGTGACAAACTGTAGCAGCCATCAGCCATGCCACAGCTGCTCCACCGGAATTTCTGAGAGAAGAGTTTCATTGTTGTAAATAATAATAAATAATAAATACTACTGCCACTCATTTTTCAACAAGTGGTTATTCCTGGTGCTACCACGATTGTATTTTTACTATCCATTTTTCTTTGTTCCTTTTCAGATACAGGCAAAAAAAAAAAAAGTTAAGAAATTCTAGCTAAAATGCAAACAATTCCGTGTTGTCAAAGGAGCCAGCCACACAGACCTCACAGTTCGAGCTGCAGTAACAACTGCTGACTAAAATGAAAACCAAAGGACTTCTAATCTGCTGCCTTCTGATTTTGAAGCCCACTGGAAAAAAACCCCAAACCTAATTGTTGTATTTACATGCTGACATTTAACCTGGGAAAGTAACACATGTGGCCATCTGGCACCCTGTTGATCACTTCTACAGCTCCTCCAGCTCTTGCTGAACTGACCAGGACTCCTGTGTACACAAAAAACACAGGCTGGGGCCATGATGTCTGAACGAGTAACACTTGAAATGATCACTCAAATGTCAGGATTTACTCTTAGGCAATCACAACATTATTGCAAATGCCTCGTGATGGTAAGACAGATTAGAATTACCTTTCTTTGCTCTATTTCTCCTTTGATTTTTTTGAGGCTAGCACACAATAAACCTTCTTTCAAGGAAGGATGTAATTTTCCTTTTAAATCAAAGTTTCCATGTTCAACAAATTAGAAAATGCTGAGAGCTGAAGCTTTAGGACTCCGCCAGAGATTATTAACACCAACATAAAAATATCATTAAGAGTTGTCTACAGCAAATATGCACAAATGAAGGCTTCACCAAAGCTTCTTTTAGCACTGAAAGAATTTTGTCCCATCTCCTTTACTAAAACAACTCTTTCCCCTCAGTCTAGTTTCTAATGTACACATGAACACCAGTGTTGAGTGTGTATCACTATGAAGAGGGACTGGTCACATCAAGGAAGTATTCTGAACCAGGTGCTGAAAGCTTTGTTCCATGCCAATTACCTTCAGAAATTAAGGAAAGAAAATCACCGCTAGTAAAAGATGAAATTATAGTTCAAACATTATGGGGAAGGACTTGCTAATTCTATGGTTTACATAGCAAGGGCTTCATCAAAACACAAAATACCTGTAAGTAAAGTTGCATTTCTTGAAATGCTGAAAGCTGCTCAGCATTAAAATTCATTTGTTTGGGTTCTTTTTCTTCTGAAAAGGTTGTGGGAATAATAAAAAATATAATAATAACAATAATACTTTTTAAAGGCTATGGTAAACATGGGCACTGTTGTGGCTTTGAGCAGGAATAAAGTGATGTTTCACTTTGAGTAGGCTCCTTACTAGAGTATTGGGGAAGTGTTCAGAAGAGAGTTAAAAGAATGATTTCAGGTCTGGAAAACATCCTTTGTAGTGAATGACTAATGAAAACTCCATCTACTTACTTTTTCCAAGGGAAGTTTTTCCACCACTTTGTCATAGCCTACAAGTTGCTACATGGGGAAGAGTCTTCTGATAGATTAAATCTTGCAGAAAAGGACATCAGAAGACAGCAAGCTAAAGCTATGCAAAAGCTAAATGAGGAACAAAGCAGAGGCTGGTAACCCTGGTGGCAATAAAATGCTGGCATCATTTTCCAGTGTGGTGGAGTCACCACTGCTTGGGGTCTTTATTAACCAAGCTCAAATACCTAACTAGCAGGGATGCTCTTGTTCACGTTTTGTTCTTCAAGGCTTATTGTCTGGACACAGACATTACATAGTGAGGTTCACTGCCTACATTAGAGGCAAGACTAGATAAATGTAACAACAGCAAGACTGAAATATAGGAGTTTATCTTATTAACCTCAAGTTAACCCTCCTCTTAATAATTTTCCTTTTTCAAGGATCCTGGTGAAAAACATAACCAGCCAAGCTTCTGGAGTGCTGTGCTTCCAGCCTCCCATGCTGCAACCACCTTTGTCTCGTTATTTCCTTGGCACTCTGTCTTTTGCTGTTCTCTTGCATTTCAGACTCAGACTGAAAGCCTTTCCAGGCTCTAAAGCAACCTTCCCTTCTGTACAGCTTCTCATGCAACTATGCTTGGACCCATGGCTCCAGGAATTGGGGTTGGTGAGCTCTGTTGCAGCATATACAGATACACCTTTTGAATGTTGCTTTCAAATATGATGCCATTTCAAGTATCATGGTATGATCACATGTGATAAGTGGAAGTCCATTTATTCATCAAATTCACAATATGAGACCAATGCAATTTAGGAAAAATAACCCCAACAACTTAAAAACACAGATGGCTTTTTTTTTTTTACTTTCAAGAGTAAATGTCTAACTCTGATTTATTTCTAAGAGCTGAGATTTAGATTAGCTGAATGCATTTGGAGACAGGAGAGGCACTCAGTTTCCTGGCACCCTGTCTACAATGGTTGTGTAAGAGCATGATTAATTCATTAATAAAGCACAGCTTGTCAATGGGTGGCACTGAAAATATTACATATTAAGAGCACCAAGTGTTTGACACTGCATGGAGAAGCTTCTGCCAGTGTGCCACAGCAAGCAGCACAACAGACTTGGCTGCAACCAAAAGAAAGAGTGAAACTAAATTAAAAAAATCTATCTTCACATTCGCATCAGAAGAGCTCTCAGGCTCTCTGCTAAAGGAGGGCAGAGTGCTTGTGTAATACTAACAGCTTTGGCTAACAAAAAAGCAACTCCAGCAAAACTGCTGAGAAGAGTCTAAATCCTTCCTGCTGAGTAGAAGGAAAACAGCACCTACTGAAACAGTGGGACTTGGGGAGGGCCAGAACAATTTACACTGGCATTCGGTAGTTAACGTTAAGCACATAAGGTCAATTATTAACAACATCTAGGCTTTAACAACTGCTGACTGCAGGGAGGTGTGTTACGCATATGACCACATCATGCCTCCCCCCCTCCTCTCCAAAGAGTGATCAAAGAGCTGAGAGTCCAAATTGTGAAGCAATTTTTTCCAAGGGGAGCATCTGGGCTGTTGGCACGTTTCACTGCGCGTTACACTGCAGCGCAGGAATTGCGTCCAGGTCTGCCACATGGTTGGGCTTGTGATGGACAGGCCAAGCTGCTCCGGCTTCCCAGCTGCTCGGCCCCTTCCACTCATTATCCAGCCCCAAGCGCTAATGCCCTTGCATCAGATTGCGAAAGGCTCCTCCACACAAGCACCACGTGAGCTCCCTGCTTCAAGAGGGTTGCGACGGGGAAAAGAAAATGGATGTCTGCTTTCTTCCATATCTAATTTGCTTTGCATACATTTGCATGCTGGCCACAGACCCATTCACATTACGGATCCCATTTGTGATTGCAGATCATTTGCCAGTCAAAGCTGGCGAGTGTGCAAGTGCGTGTGTGTGTGTGTAGGGAAATCCAAGACTCTAGATTGTGCAACATAAATTACATCTAAAAACAGAAAGGGAGGGGGGGGAGGGAAAAAGGATGGCAGTAGCCACAATTGTGTGTGTATGAACGAAGGACACAAAGAATCTCCGCACCTTTTAAGACGGCTGCAGGCACATGGGGATAAATTCAGGAGGGGGTGGGAAGTGCAAGCCATTTCTGAGCACTGATTACATGGGTAAATTGTTTGTTCCAGTATATCACAAAGAGAAGGAGCATTATTTTTCATGCCACAGCTGTTTTGAATAAGAATAGGAATAAACTTAACCATCCTCCTCATGTTACTTACCACTAATTATGGCATATATTTACATCTATAAAACAGTGAAATTTTGGGAGACATAATTTAATGCCCTTTTATTGTGTAGATTCCTTTATTTCCATCCCACATTTGAATTTCAAAAATGTTTAGGACTTCAAAGCATCTTTAAAAGCTTGCTCTGATTATAATACGCATTACTTTCTAAAACTCCTAGTTTGCATTGCAGATTCCTGCAAACAGAGGCATTCATTTTAAACATCAATTAATAGCATCCGTGCATCTTCAGATGAGTTTGGGTCTTTATTTCAAAGTGGCATTGAGCTCTGACTAAGCTTTCATCAGGCTGAAGAACAGTTCAAGCTACTGTAAACATTGTAGATGGAGCCAGTGGATCAGATCAGTAGAAAGCCTGACAGCTCAATATTACTTTCTATCTGCTGGCTTTCTCCTGTCTCACTAGTTAGAAAACATCCCTCCTCCTTTCAGACATACTCAGTTCCCACATCTGTTCCTGCAGCTGCAGAAGGCAGAGTTCAGGCTTGGCACAGGGTGTTAGGCAGTGTCCCACACACAAAATCCACTTTTGCATTACTACAGGGTGTGCTTACAGCAGCACTAAGAAGCCAAACAGAGGCATGGACCCACTGCATGATACCGTAGGCTATGTAGAAAAGAAAAGTCCTGCCTCAGAATTTGCAGTCAAGGATTGAGGCGAAACATTGGAGAAATAATTAATGTTTTAGACATGTATTGGGGAAAAGTTGGATGTGCAATCTATCATTGAGTCTGATCTCTTTCAGAAGGCCTAAGTGTACTACTTAGTATTACATAATGTAAGAATAGTAGTGAGTAATCAGTTGGGACAGCATTAGATATCAACTGAGTAGAACTTCCACCATACAAAAGAAACCAAGAGAGGCAATATCTGTTGACTTAGCTAATCAGACCTTCAAAGAGCAGAAAACACTGGGGCTTTTCTCAAGTCACAAAACCAGAGCACAAACTAAGCAACAGCTCTGTTGACCTTGCTCAAATTAACATTAGATGGCATGAATCATATCTGAGATTTGGCTGATTTTGCTAGTGAGCCAGGTAAGAGAGGCAGGGCTGTGCAACCCAGGAGAAGGTTTCATCTGCAGATACTCCACAGCCTTGCTGCAATTCTTTGCCAGTGTTCTAGGAAATAACTTTAAAATTTATTAGGCACATTTTCATTCTACACTGCTGTAATCTCAAGTTCACATCACTGTCACACAACTTTCCCCTCACCATGTCGTTACCACGGTCCTTATTTTCTCATTGTACTGAGAGCACAACATAGCAAGTGAAGCTCCTATCTATTACTGCAAAAGTCTGTCTCTGGAGTGACTTCCCTGAACCCTAGTTCCCAGAAGAAGAGTCACTGCATTCAAGTGTAAGACAAGGACCAGGAAATTGCTTTGTACGACTGTAAGGTTGGTTGTTGGTGTAAAGTAGAAGTCTCTTGCTTTTATAACTCCTGCACTGCTAGGCAGGAAGAGGCCCAAAGGTGTGACATCCAAATGCATCACCAGGACTGAGGCCAGAAGCTCATCCATTCCCAGCATCAGGCTATATTTCACAGGAGATAGGATCTGTATGAACCAATAAATCTCTGCAAAGCAAAGCAATACTTTGCTTTGTACTTCATACCTGTGATGCTTTGCAAAGTCAACTCCACAATTGCCAAACATCTTCTTGCAAGATGTCAGACCTTTCCCTCCCACTGTTTTTGCAACTAAATCTTACGACCTTTATCACAGGGAAAACCATGCTGCTGTGAAGCCTCAAGCAGAACTGAACAGGAAAGAGCAAGAAAAGTACTTTTCCCAGAGCTTTACCAGAGCTAAGCCGCATTCTGCCTTAGTCATCCTCAGTGTGAGTGCTCATCTCTGGTCTTCCTGTTTCCCATCCTTCTTCCCCACACTAGATTTAATGTCTAAACACAATACCCTTTGTGCTGCCTTCAGCCACATGCCAGCCTCTCTGTTTACAGGCTCACAGTCCCTTCTGGCATCACCTCCTCACCTTTCTTTTCAAACTTCCACATGCCATGACATCTGCTTGCTTTCCTTCTCTGGCTTCCCTTGACTTCTTTCACTTGCAGTCCCTGGCTTTATTTGGTGATTCTCCTTAGGCTGCTTGCTCACCTGTACTTATTTGCCCAACACAAATTCCTGTTCCTCTTTTACACACATTACAATCGAGCTCCCACCATAAGGTGGACCCTCACTGAACACTGATGCTCGGATGCAGTCGCTTACATCGCTAAGCACACTAATGATAATGAAGGGAGGGGGTAAGTGCTTAAATAAAGGGTGAGAGGAAGAATTTAGAGTAAACAATGACCATGCAACATGAACTGAACCTGAGAAAATAGGAGCTTTCAGAGTAGGAGGAAGTAGTGGATAGTATGGAGAGAGTGCATACTGATTCAGAAGCAGATACTTAATTTAACAGAAAAGGAGAAGAACAACAAAAAAATCTGCTTTCATAGTAATAAACCTCAAGTTGCTACTAAGGTAAAAACCAATTGTCAGATCTTTGCCAGCTTTACACTAGTAATATATAACTGTTTGGAACAGTTTCTTTACACTCCTGATAAAAATGGGAACAGTGTACTTTTTTTAATGAACAAATGTGCT
This sequence comes from Pogoniulus pusillus, assembly GCF_015220805.1. NCBI lineage: Eukaryota > Metazoa > Chordata > Aves > Piciformes > Lybiidae > Pogoniulus > Pogoniulus pusillus. The sequence continues at coordinate 15,458,348 of NC_087287.1, read as the reverse complement.
GTCGAGGTGAAAGAAATTAAGGACAGTGAGCTGACAGTACAGAATCCAATTTTCATGTGACTTACTACTTCTGATTTTCCAGTACATATTTTTACATGGGAGGCACTGGTGTGAAGTTTACTCTTAGGAGGGGATTCATTGTGACTGTGCTATACCCAGAACACTGCTCCTGGCACACTCCCTTTGCCTCGCTCACTTGAGAGAGAAAATCCACTGGCCTGTTTTCAGATCATCGCTCAGGAAGGCATTCTCACCACATTTTTAATGTATAACTCAGTAGGATATTAGCTCTGTATGTTTGTTAATCTCTACAATTACACAACACAAAATTGTATTAAAAAAAACATTATGTTAGAAGGCACAGTGAGGTTAGGAAATGTTGGACTGAAGTTGCCTGCACAGCCTCACTGCTCAGCAGCATCTTTAGACTGCACACTTGCCCTCTGAGCATCTGTCAATATTTCTTTGTCTTCATTATTCAGCACAGCTTAATCCCTAGTTCTTGCACACTGCTCAATATCTGTGCTGAACACAGAATTATTAACTTATGAAGGTTTTCTTCCTGGCATTATCTTGATTCTTTATAAACAGCCATGAGTTTGATTTCTCAGTGATGACCTGAGGGGAAGCGATCGTTGTCACCCCCATATTACAGATGGTCAACTGAGGTAAGAGTGTTAAAGGTGTGCAGTGTCTGTAGATCAAACAGAGAAGGCTGGTGCTTAAAATTTCAAAGTTGTGAGTACAACACAGAGTGTAATGATTCAAAGAAGATCTCTAACTGGCTTTAGATAGATTTTTGAGCATCTAACACACCTGAAAATCTATTTCCCTATTGAGAAAAAGCAGAACATACAACACCTCAATGACTGCCATAGCAAATCTCTGCTGCCTCTATGTCTAATATAAAGGCTGAGGCTTGTCATTCCCTGTGGGAGCTGAGAACAGGCAAGTGAGGTGAGGACACCCCTTTTGCCAGTGGGTTTCACAAGTATTTACTATGCAAAGTGGATTGGTGAGATGAAGGTCCTCAGTTCAGGCCCAAGTCTTCAAAGACGTGCCTGTAGTGGTTACAGACCCTTAACCTCCAATTCTTCTGCAGCCAGATTTCTTCTGCTCTTATGCTCGCTTTGCTCCTGTCTCTCACATATCTGTTTCTGCTGTGTGTCTTTACCCCTGTTTTCTCACAAGCCAAATGTTCCCTTTTCCTACTGCCTCCCTCTTTCTGACCCTACATCATCACCTACCTTTGCCAGGCTCCTGGTGCTTGCTGTGTGCCAGATCCAGTTCTCTGCTGCCTCCTGTTCCTGGCCTCTTTGCTCAGCCAGTTCAGATATGCTTTGTCTATGGCTCCCATGCTCAGTATTAAGCCCCATAAATCTCTCAATGGATTTCTTCAGCAGTCCAGCATAGCTCCTGCTAGGTGGTTTATCCCTTCTACACCCAGATTTGAGAAGAGAGACCCTCCCTTATTCCCAGTTTCTAGTTCCAAATCTGGTGCCACAGGAGGTCTTGGCAAGATAGGAAGTCTGGAGTGTGTACAAGGTGGAGAGTGTTTCAGGTCACACAGATAAACTCCAACTGAAAGCAACAAACGCCAGGAAATCTGGTCATGAGCAGTGGCTCCAGATCAAGCTTTTATGAGTTCAGCCTCAACCTGTCTACCCTGTACTTTATGCACCTTTCACTGAAGTTTTAAAATACAAAACTAAAATGTTTAAATGGGCATTGTTGCTACGAAAAGGAGTATTGCACAAAAAATACTCTAACAAATTGATCAGTAGAAAAAGCTTTAGTATAAGATCTAGCCTGGAGATTTGGTGATCTCTTTGGACTATCCTTTAGCATTGTTAATGTGAAATTTTGTAAATACAGTAAGAAAAATCTGATTTATCAATTCAATGTATCACAACTAAATCAACATACAACACCTCAGCCTGCCAACCAAATTCTCTTTTCACTCTTGCTCACAACTGATATGAACAGATAAAACTTTTGGAGTCTTGTGGCTGACTGACAAAAGGCAAGGGAAAAGCAGATATGCTCTTGGAACCACAAAATGCTTAAGAAAAGCTCTGGAGCCCTCCCAGGCTCACAGTCATCCTGCTGCACACTTGATTCAAATCCTGCTTGCTCCTATCTGCATAAGTGTGGCCTGATTGCAGGACTGGTACTTGTTCTATTTGCATTTGGCAGGAGTTCAACGTCTGAAACACGAAAAAGCAGCTCCTCCGTTCCCGCGGCTCCCTCGTTTTCCCCTGGACCACTAGATGGCAGTTCCCCATCTACAAATGGGCCCTGGTACCTGCTTGCTCCTGCCCAGCAGCTGTGTCAAGCATAGCTGAGGCACACACCTGCCCTTGCACGTCATCTGGAACACACACCTTACGGAGCTGGCAACAAGAGTGGCTCTGGGCCAGCGTCCTACCTGCAGGACATACAGCTCCGTGCTTTAAATGATGACAGAAGACACTTCACAAGCACCCCAGAAGGTGCTAAACGCTAACCACAGGCCTCACCGACACGGCAGGTTCTCCACATCAGGTCCTACTCACCCAGAACTTGACGAGGAAGAAAGCGTTCTGGGGCCCCTTCCCGAACAGCTCCTTCAGCCCACCCTTCTTCTCAGGAAACTTGTCGTAGATCTGGCGGATGTCCACGGACTCGAGCAGGGGGTCGCTGTAGGAGTGGTTGGCGTGCCCGATGTGCACGAAGAGGTGCTTGTTGTACTGCAGGGGAGAGACGGCCAGGTCAGCGCTCTGCAGGAGGAGCGCTGCGCTGCAGCGCTTGCAGGCATTCAACCACTCACACGTTCCTCTGGGGACTGTGATGTTCTGCAGTGTGACTTCCATGCACAACTTCAGTGATCGTGCCATAGCCCCTTGTGATAGCCAGGTAGATATCAAAGCCCCTGCCCCCCTATACAGCAGACCACAAAACACGGTCACCTTCAAGGTGAGCCCTTCACACAGCATAGTAACATGGATATAAGGAAAACCAAACCTACTCCTGCCTCTGTTTTAATGCCCCACGTTCTGCTAGCTCCACACAGTACACACACACACATCTCCTGTTTGCCCATTAAAACCCCCAAACCTCTATCCAGAGCGTATGTAAATACTAAAAGAGAAGGAAGAGATTTTCACTCCAGAACGACACTAAGGAGTTACTGTGTTACTGTTCACACAGCAGGGAGGCTCCCTGTAGGTCCTCCAGTGTTTTAACCCTTGTAATATTAAAGAGAGAAACTCTTCTCAGGAGCTAGCTCTCTAGATGACCATCTCTGCCAAAACACACTCAGCTTTCCTTTCCTACTTTTAAACTTCATCCTATTGCCCCTCATTATAGTCCTGGGAACCACCTCAGCAATTCTTTTCCTGCCTGGGAGAAATCCTTGGCCACTGAAGTCCAGCAGCCCCTGCTGAGTCCAATACAGTTCTTCAGGGGCTGCCATTTCTCCAAGACGAGAGCATGTGAAAGTGGAAGGATGAACCCCGAAGGTCCCCCAGCAGTCAACCAGCAGCTGCGAGCGTCATGCGAGCCGAGAGATGAAATGCAAGAATGGCAGCATTACATATTGGGGGTTTTAACCACGCAGATCACAAAACATTTTGCCAGCTCAGTTAAAGGAAAGATGACATGCACTCAGTGAAGGCCAGAAAAAGCTGCCTTCTGGAACAGATGCTGTATATAAGGGGCAATTCCCCAAAGCTAATCACAAATAAAATATTTAAAACCTCAAAGCAGACCTCATTTAAGCTATTTTGTTTACAATATACCTGCTGAATGAACAAATTGAGATGACAAATCTAAATTAATTGGACATCCACTCAGAGCTTTCCTTCAGTGTAAGCAGAGTCTTCCCTAGCAGATGTCCAAAACTCTGGGGAAAAGGAAAAGGACTGGCTAGATTTCTGCACTTAGGAAATTAAATTGAAATCTATTTACAAGTCATCTAGCACAGCAAAACATGGATTTACAATCAGAGAACACTCATTTGCACGGGGCACCAGAAATGAGAGATGGTCCACGCTTTTTAGAGAGTTGCACTGCTTTTTTAATGTTGTGGAAAGGAAGAGGGAAGTAGCACACTTTATGGTTTGCACAAGCAGGTCCAAGTCTGAGAGCACCAGTTCCACAGACCTTCCCTGCAGCCCTCTTTCAAAATAATGCCATCTATGCACAAGGGAAAGCCTTGCCCAGCTTTTAGTTAGTGCATGTGCAAGACAAAAGGGGCAGAACTACACCCAAAGAAGCTGTTTCTACCTTGAAGAGGGAAATGATTGTGACAGAGGCAGATGAGAAGCACAACACTTGTGGGCAGCAGTGAGTGTGCCCGAGAACATGCACCAGCTAACCCTCACTCAGCACCAGTTCATTTTGCACAACCATCATTCACACACAGCACAGGAAATGACTCTGCCTACCATAACAGTGTCTGAGGGCAGATTTTGCACGTTACTTTAACCAGCAGAGGCAAAAGAGGACAAAGCAGACATTTGAACGTGACAAGTTAAAACAGAAGTAGTAAGAAAAAGCACCATGGCTCCAGCACTAGGAGTTTTGACACTGACACCTGTTTAGCTTGTGGTACTGTAAGGAAGTAACTAAAAGTCACACTGAACATTTTTTTATGTAGCTTGCTGCCTAGTGAAAATGGATCAGTGCCCATATACCTGGGAACTGGCCAGGAATGCAAGAAAGGGAGTCCAGAAACCTGCTCCTGTTGTGTTCCTGAGGTACCAGGGATGAAGAGCAGGACAAGGCACAGGATGGGTCACTGAACACGGCTGTCAATGGAAGCCTATCTAAGATCAGGCAAACACCTCTATTTTTCAAGCAGAATTATAAAGTATCCCTTATTCAGAGTAAGGGCTTGAAAAACCATTTCCATTATTTATTTTGATCTTGTTCCCTCTCAGTCTTCTCTGCTGTTCCAGAGTTTGTACAAATAACCAGGTTTTTATAGGGACAGAAGCGAGAGCTCAGTTCTCCTCCATCCAGGAAAACGTCCTCCCCAAACGGCACTCTCCAAGGCCCAAGGGTGGCTGTGGTGTGAAGGGGGAAGGGAGACCTGTGTTCCACAGTTTGGCAACTGCACATTCCCATGAGGATCGACACACTGTAGCTTATTCTGCAAACCAGGGAAACGTACAAATTGCTCTGTAGCCACACCTCAGTAAAAGCAAACACATTTACAGGAACGGGGAGCACGAAGTCTTAACACTGTTCAAATACAAAAGTGAAGTTGAAGGCAGCTGTAAAGCTACCACAGTTGTCCGTGGAGCTCGCCAAAAGACCAGATGCTGCTGCAGCAAAATTTCCAAGTGGGCACAGTAGGACAGATGGTATGACATCACCTGACAATGTTCTTAGGACAGAAATGTTTATTTTGATATTGCAATGTGTGATTATTTTCTCCTTATGTTGCTGCAATTCCTATGCTAAGTACAATCATTACTGATCTAATTAGATATGGCATATTTCTGCAAACCTAGGAATGATAATATCACATTCAAAGCAGGGCAAACAGACACTGAGATGATCCCTGTCCCACACTCTCTGACAGAAATTTATGCATAGATAAAAGCAAAAAAGCCAAGTTTTATGCTTGTGCTTCTGAACCCATTAGTGCCTGAAAAGCTTAAAAACATCCTCATTATATTAAGAATTCACCATTATTTTAGCTTGAGTATTCCAGAGTCATTGAAGTATATTAGGTGCTGAGGAATTTACTACAGCATTTAAAGTGTTTGCATCCGGCACTGGGGTAATAACATGCTTTAGATACTGTAAACACTGCAAGTAAAACCCTGCATTTTCTGAGGGTAGAAACTACACAAAGATACAAGGAACATCTCCAGCTGCATCCTGAACGTCTGCATTACATGGCATGCCCTGGAGATGGCCATCTCTTACTGAGCTCCTTTCCTTCAAAACATTCTAACTATCCCAAGAATGCAGCAAAGCCATGATATATGACTGTTGTCAAATAATACCACCAGAAAAATTATAATCCACTTAGGAATTTAAAAGAACCCAGACAAATTGCCAATGGCAGGGGATGCAAGCGTTTAAGGTGGTGCGGAACAAAGACAAACCACCTACATTTGTTTTATCAGCCAGCATACATATTTGTAACAGCTCCTCACCAATTCTGCACTTGCATTCTAAGGCCTCTCCAGTCCACAAAATGCTACAGTCTCTCCCTGAGGCAGCTCTGCGCTCCCTCACACCTGTGGAGCTAATGCCAAGCCTTGACAAGCCTGTATGGGACCAGGTTTTTTATGGAACAGCGATGGCCAAGATGTGGATAGCAGCGATGCCAGCCCTCCTGCACTCCTGGTGCAGGCAAGCTGGGCAAGCCAAGCTGCTGGAGTGCCCTCTCCTGCACTGCTCCTGTCCTCTGGGGCTGTGTGGCCTCACATAACCATACTGGGCAGCACACAAGAGGCAAGTGGGCCTGCTGAGGCTGGGTGACAAGGATGCAGAGCAAGAGGAAAGGCAGATGGCCTAAGAGGGCCCTCAGCAGCTGCTTCAGCAGGGGTGACCTTGCTCACGGACACAGCCCTCTGACTGCAAGGGCACTGTATCCTGCTGCTCTCAGGGGCACAGCTGTGATTTAATCCCCCTGAATTGCACTCGTATGCCTGGCAGTCACCCCCACACCAATGTGGGTGGTGTAAGCTCCTCTGGAAACACTTCTGGCCCTGGAGCAGGGCAGCAAGCTGGTGGTTTGCTGGACCCTGCACATGGGATGGTCGAGAAGGGCAAGGAGGTAGCAGCATTCTGCTGCCTTGTCTGCCGTGCACTGTGTAATAACAATACCTTGCTAGCTGGGCTGCCCTGTGAGACCTGTAGGTTCCTGAAACCTCAAGCACAACAACCAGGAGGGTGAGGCCACCTAAATCATTACTTGCACCAACACATCTCTATGAAAAGTACCATGGGAAGAGGTTGGCCACTTGAACAGATCAGTTTTGTGTGCCCAAAGAAACTCCACCACCCAAAGGAGAAGTGCATGAAAAAGGCTCTGCTGCAGGTCTTCTCTCTCCCTGACACAGGGACAGCCTCTCATCTCTCTTTGGACCAAATGCACTCTGTACTGGAGGTCGGATGAACTACTGCTGCAGCTCAAAGGGACAGGGGAGTGGAAGGAAGGTGAGACAGTATGAGCTTTCACTGAAAGGAGATAAACCAGAACTGCTCAAGCACCTGGTATCATGCAGTGATTCTCTCTGTACCTCCACAGGCCAGTCCAACCCATCTCTAAAAATGTACTGCTGCCTGGTCAGCAAGTGTGCTTTTGGATAATAAAGGAGGCAGGTGGGGTAGACTGACAAAAACCAATCGCTGGTGTATCTGCAGTCTGCATGTGGCTCTATCCTGCACCCTACCCAGCCACAGCTCTGCTGCCTCGCTGTATCTCGTAAATCTGACACTCTTTAATTTCCTGCTGATGCAAGAAAATCATTTGGCCTGCCAACAATTTTTCTTGTTCCTACCAAAACATTGGTAACTGAATATTTCATTCCTGTTGCTCTTCTCCCCTACTGACGCAGACTGGGAGTTATAACATTTTAATGCACCAACTCCTGTAGTCAATTGAGCTTTCTGTGCTTGTACTCTGTGATAGAACTGCCAGGTCATCCCAGCCTTTCAGATGCATGTCTTGACCTACTCAGAGACTTATTCAGGAATGTGAAGTAAAAGCAGACATTTGGCTACTTCATGGTGGCAGAAATAAGGATGAATATGATGAGCAAGAGCTATTTCCAGCCCTGACAAATTAATGTTGCCCAGCACTTGCCAGCTACTGCCACAGGAGTACCAGTATGAAACTGGGACTTGCTGGTTAGGCAAAGTGCTCACGCAACATTTTCATCAGCTTCTCTGCAACAGTAAAGAATGCATCCTTCAGCTCTGGCCTGTCTGATTTGAGACACTGCAGTCCCAATTCCACAAGGGCTGAGTGCTCAGATGGGAAAATTATCTCTGAATATAGGAAGCTCTCAATATCGCTAAGTATTCTGCAAAATCAGGCTCATGACAAATCAAAGGGGACTCTCAAAATCAGTGGTCCATTCATTCTTTTGCACCTGAACTTCTTGGTTTGTCAAATGTGAGTAATAATGCTCCTTCATTAAAAAAAAAAAAAAAAGACTGCTAATACATCTGTGAAATGCAAATGGGGCATCTATTAATTCTGTTTGGAGGAGAGGTTAGGCAGAGCACAGCGCGAAGGGCACAGGGCCACGCATTTCAACGACAGAAGAAAACAAACTACTGAATAGTTGCTTATCAAAGAAGGGCCATCTACACTGAATGGAGCAGGAACAAATAAACACGTGAGCGTGTAATTAACTGCTGCATTGTAGAACAGATGCATGAGGACATTTCCCAACTTCTGAGAGCTTGACTTTGCAGGCTAGCTACACCATTTTGGGTCGGGGGTGTATGGGTGGGAGAAGCTGCAGTGGAATGAGATGGGAAAGCGTGGGGCAGAGGCACAGCCAGGTGCAAAGCCCCTCGGGCCAAGCACGAGGGTGGATGCTTGGGGTGCAGCAGAGGCAGCTGTGGGGAGATGCACAGCTGTAGCCCACCACACTGCCAATGCCAGCCCAGCCTATGTGCTGCTCCACTTCTCTAACCCCAGAAGCAGCACAGTGCTGCATGAGGCTCCCCACTGAGATGACTCCCCTGATTCTACAGCTCTCCTGAGCTCACCACAGGGGCTGTGTGCCAAGGCTCTGCTCCAGCTGCCCCACAGCCTCACTCTCTCACTCCCTGATTCCATATTTCCCTGGCCGGGGCCTTGTGTAATACTGGGCAGCTACCTTTGCCATAGCTATTTCCAGCTCCCAAGATCTGGGTGAAAGTAGGTTGGGACACAGGCAGAGGGAAGCTGCCATTGCCACTCCTCAGCCATGCAAAAGCAGCACTTACAACTTTCCTGGGGACTCCCAGCAGCAGTGGTGGGGTTTGAGAAGAGGGAGAGAGCAGGCATGAAAGCAGCTGTGAGAGCACAGCCTTTCCACATCCTCAGCGCTTAATGTGGGCCAGCTTCATGGAGTAAACTGCTCAGTCTCTCTAGCACTCCACTGCCTTTTCACCCCAGGACTCTCCTTTGAAGACCCCGTGTCTTGACCCTACAACTAGGTTGGAGGCACTGGTGCAGGCCTCCTGCACCTCTCCATGAGGTCCCCTAGGAACAGCGCCAGCAAGAGGTTGTTGCAGTGCCATGGCTTCAGGACTCTGTTAATACTGGAGCCTGTTAAAGTGGTTTCTTGGCACTTCCAACCAAGTTGGCACTTCCAGCTAAGGACACCTGAACACGAACATTTTACAGAGTATGACATTCATTTCCCAGGGCCAACACACAGGCCTCCAGCACTGCAAAATAAATGACCCTTGCATTCAGTTAAACTTTGGTTCCAGATTAAAATGACCTCAAATCCTTAGACAGCCACTCTAAGACATTCATTCTGATGTGGGTTTGCTTCCTTATCCTTTCACATCACAAAGACACTAAACCAAGCTGAAATGCTGAACTGCTTTCTATATTGTTTCCAGGGAATAGGAAAAGATAAACAGTGCTTGTAACAATGGATTTTGTTCAAAGATGGAGGGCTTCTTTTGAAAAGATCTCATTTATTTTTCATCACTTAGGTGGTTTGATTAACTTTGTTGAATTTTACTGCATTTGGCTAATGATGGCAGGCTGGTTTTATGGCCCTTGAGCAATTGCCTTCACTTTCTGGTTCTCAGGCACAATTCTCCCTGGGCTCACAAAGCCCTTTTACAACAACAATAAAAAACGAATTAAAACATAAAGAATATTTTATTTCTCCACCACTTTAAAAATATATAGTTGGAAATTTAGATCTAATACAATCTGGATAGGTGGATTAATACTGAAAATGCCCATCAGCCATGTTCTTTACAGCCACGTGTGTATATCTATAGAGATAGATGCAAAGCTGCCTGGAGTGCTCACAGCCAAAATAACTGGTGGCAAGGGCAAGGAACCCAAGATGAAGATAAGAAAGTCTTGGATTTTTTTTAAATTGGGGGCTGGCAGAGTGTTTTGCCTAACTGGAAAGCATGCCTGAACACACACACACACACACATGTATCTAATGAAACTATTTGAATTATTATCATTTCAGTGTTACAGTCTTTGAATTTTCTGCCCTGTGCCTCTTCAGCAAATGTCCTTCTGCCCTGGGAACTGGTCACACTGCTTTGGGATTTTTCTTCCTATGCCCTCATTTAAGACCCAAATAATCAAATTTTATCTAAACAATGCTTCCCCTTCTCCTGACTCTCCTCTCTCAGGCAGTGGTGGTGGCACACTGCCCATGGGGGCTCATCCCTTGGCTGCCCATGGTGCCTGCCTGGCTGGATGAGGCTGCCCCCATCCAGCTCTCATACAGTGCTGCCCTACTGCACTTGAAGCACAGATACAAAGATCTACATTGGGAATAATGCATGACTGGGAACTGACTGTTCTTTGTGTCTTGTTTTTGCAGTGCTACAGCACACAAGGAACTTTTTTCTAAAACAAGTCTGGGTGGTTTGATGCTCTTGATTCTCTGGTAAACCTCCTGCATAAGTGCTTTGCATTTACTAGGTGCACTTTCTTAGCAGCATGCTTGCAAGCTGGGACAAGCTCAGATGGGCCTTGCTGCACTCTCAGGAATTCCAAATAATATTAGTTTACTCCAAAAAAGGCTTTTTAGACTACAGAACTGTCCTGGGCAGCTGTGTTTCTATTAAGGACTCCACTCTTCCACTGCAATGCAAAGGGACGTGGTACATCCCCCAGAGCCCAAACCTGCCTGAAAAGTGAGAGCCCCAACCCATTCCCAAGCCACCAGCCCAAGCATTATGTGTGGGCATGACCAGCTCCAAGTCATGCCACTGTGACAGAGTGGAGCCCATGGCTCCTTCCTCTGCCAAAGCAGCACCTTCTCATTTTCAGTCTGCCAGCAATGTTGCAAAGGAATTCATGTCACTCAACTGGTTTCATGTCACAGATACCAGTGATGTGATGGGCAACCAGATGGTAGCTCTTTGGAGCACACTTGGTTTGCTGAGCTCTCGTTCACTCTCTTCTTCACAAAGCCACATAGAAACTCTGCACCATATTAGTCTTGCAAATAGCTTTGCATTACAAAAACACATGGAAAAAGGACAATCAGGTGGTATACCAGCAAAACAACAAATCAGACTAGACTGAAATGCCATTTCATCCACACACAGCACAGTAACGCTGAGCGTTACATGGCCACGTCCCGTTCTCCCAGTTACCTCAGGGCGCACACACACCATCCTGGTGTGCAGCAACCTGGGTAGGGAAGAGCCCATAAATCTGCAGGACACATTACACGGGGTCAGCAAGCCAAGGACTCCAAAAGCTGTGTATCAATAAGGCTGTCTGATGAGATAACTTGGAGGTTGTGTTTCTGTAGCAGAAATACACAGTGTTGTCTGGATGAACTCAGGGCTGGGAATGAAGAAGGTGTTCCAACTATGGATTAGTCTGGACGAGACTTAGGTAAAGCTTTAGCCCACCAGAGCCAGAATTGCTAGGAGTCAAAGGGATTCCAGGGAAACCTAGCAGTCAGGTAAGCACTGAGATAGCTGTACCTGCTGCCAAACATCTCCACCCTCACAGTTAATTCAACCTGGCAAAACATGACATTTAGTAAACAACACGCTGCCACATATTTAGTATATGAATAGCTGAGATATGGTATATTTTCATTGGGATGTTTCTCTGCCAGGAGCATTCCTCTGTTGTAAGGTTTCTGGGCTATGTCTCCAATCTCCATTATGCAGAGTAAACACTCCCTGGATAACATCCCTGGCCAGAGCCCATAAATGCTATGGTTTCCAGTGCTGAATTGTAAAGAGCAAGTGATAGCTTTCTCTCTGCTCCAAGCTGCTGTATTTTACCAAGAATCTGAACGAGACTGGCCCATCTACATCATCCATTCATGACAGCTTTTGCTTTTCAGAAATTACCTCAGCAAAAATTCTGACTGAGGTTCGAGTGGAAAAAAGCCCTTTTGATTTATTCACAGTGCAGCAGAAACAGTGCTGGGCTACTAACTTGTTCTGGGCAAACACACAATTATTAAGATCAAGATTCAAGACTTTCTGGAGTAACTGAAGCATCACAGCCAACCTCATAAACTACCCTTACTGGTAATGCAGACTAAATATCAAAACAAACAAAAAAACTTCCTTAGAAAATACCAAAGACTTTTTTTTTTTCCAAACCTTGAACTGGACTCCTCAACACAATTAAAGATCAAGGAAAACTGAATCATTGGACATTCAGAGAGGCAATCTCAGTTGAAACAAAACCAACCAACCAACAACAACAAAAAGAAAAACAAACACCCCCAGACATGTGATCCAGTTAAATGGTGTATACTTGGGAGGCTGGAAGCAAAAGGGACATTCCCAACACTTGGAGGCCATCCCAAATGTCTGATACTGAAAATTGCATGCATAGGTTCTATGCAAGTCCTTGTTTTTGTGTCTGTTTAGGCTTCAACCTAAAGAACTGAACGAATGCCAAAAGCACAATGGAATTTGGTACAACTGCTAAATTAGGCTAACAATGAGACAGGCACCACAGAGAACTGTGCCTGCTTTCAAAGGGGGCTCCCAGTTCTGCAAAGGGGGAAAAGTGGGCAAGAAAAGGACGTACAGTACTACCGTGAAAGCGAGTATTACACTGAGCAGCAGCGAATGCAGAAACACTGAGTGTATTCCATCATGCTTAACCCTGGAAAACATCCTCAGAGGGTGGGGAGCAATGAAGTTAAGCTACAGATGTGTAGATGTGAGGGCAACACTTACTGATTCAGGATCCCTCTGCTGTTCAAGGAAAGCTGAAAACTCTACCAGCCTGAGCTTGGTCGTACCGATTGATCGGCCCTGCCACGCAGGGACTGATGGAGCTGGAGCTGACGTAGGCTCAAATCCTAAACAGAAGAGACATTACCATGAAGATGTTGACAATTCCTCAGTTTGTATTTTCTGAATTAAATATAATTGGGAATTATGCATGTAGCCCTTGGATGTTTATATTAATTTCAGCAAATAATGAATTCAGAATGAGTTTGAATTGGAAAAACAAAGAACAATATGCAGAAAAAGAGGTCCCCACCCAGCAAGTTAAGAAGAGGGCAAATAAAAGATCTGCTTCTTTCTTTCCTTGGGGCTGTAACTCACTGCAGATTTTTTGTTTATATTATGTATTAAATTATAGAGATTTATAAAGACCTCATATAGACTTACAGATGACCCTTCCCTGGAAACTGGCAGCAAGACTCATTGCCAGGAGATAGTACTGCCTTGGGAGTCAAGAGAACTGGCCTTCATTTCTGGCTCCTAATGTGCCACACGTTACAACTAAATCACCTCTTTTTGCCTGCTCCTTCTGCCACTCTCAATTCCCCTCACCTATTTAGAGTATAAGGCTTACAAGGCAGAGACTGTCTCTTACTATGTATTTGCACATTGTGCCTTTGACTTCTTTTGGAGCTTTTAGGCAGCATTATATTACAGATAATAATAAATAATTACTGTAGAGAGCTGAATCATACCCTAAAAAGAAAAAAGAAGGTTTTAAATTGATAATAAAGAGGGAATGACATGATCTAGACAGAGAAGAGATGTTAACCACCATCTCTAATTCACCTGAAGAGAAAGACTAAATGCTATCTCTTGCTCCTTATCATGGAAAATTAGATAAGAAGGAAACAAAACAGCAAAAGAAATGGGGAAAGGCAAAGCTGATCTTGAGAGAGGCACAGTCTCAAGGAAGGCAGAAGAGAGGCACCAAAGGTTAGAAAACAAAGATAAGCCTGAACTAGGTTGGAGACCATAGAGAAGTCACAGATAGTGGGTGTCCATACCACAGAACTGCAGTATTGTTTCAGCTGGAAACTACCCCTAAGGTCAATGAGTCCAACCATCAACCCAAGATCACCATGGCCATTAAACCACGTCCCCAGGTGCCAATATGCACATGTTTCTTGAACACCTCCTTAGAAAACACTGTTTTCAAATGTTTCAAGAAAGGGAAATAACCAGGGATGCAAAAAGATAGTCTTAAGTTTTAAGCATTAAGTAGAAGTTAGAAAATCTCAGAAACTGGGTAAGAGTCAGAAAACTGCAGCTCAAAAAGAGTCAGAAGCATGCTGTCATTCAGCAAGGGAAATCTAAAATTAGTTATCATCTGCAAAGAAATAATGACCTTTCCTGAAATCACCATGACACCAGCTTGGGAAAAAAGAGTAGGAAAATAGCCATGGGAAAGGATTTGAGCAATGGAAATCAGAATAAACATTACCCACTTATCAAAGTGGTACCAGGTACAGCAGAACTGTCAGGAGTCGAAAGAGTTACCAACAACCAGATATACAGATATACCCTCCTGTTTTATACTTTAGGCTAAACATAAATGGTTTTGTACAAGTTTTTAGCCTCATTAAAGCTTACTCTTGTTACAGATGGAAACAAGATTTAAGCTATTCAAAAAGAAACATGCATCCTACTACTAATTTTTCACTGTTTCCCTACAATATGGACTGCTGACTAGAGTTCACATATCACAGCTCTTCAAGTATACATTAGTGCTTCCTACCTTGAAATGGGAAAAACTCCTAAACCAACCAACCAGCCAACAAAAAAACCCAAACCCAAAGATTTCCCCTCAGATATAATCATAGAATCAACCAGGTTGGAAGAGACCTCCAAGATCATCCAGTCCAACCTGTGATTGGTGTTTGGTTTGGCTACAGGGATCATTAGATATGGAATAGCAGCTCTGTCCTTCTCAGAAACTAATACATCACATTCAGTATACAATTCAAGTTTTTTTAAAGGAGAGCAATAATGGGAGAATTACCTGAAATGGGAGCTGTGACTGATGGCTGTATAGGATAGGCCTGCTGAACAAATGGCTTTACACTAGAATAAAGAGTTACAGACAGATCACACACCATGCCATTCACAGTAAATCCCATTAAGAGTCACACAGTATAAGAAAATACATAGTTAATGACCTTTACCCACAAACATGTCTCTTCCTTGCATAGCACAGTTAACAGACAGACAGCACAAAAGTAATAGAAAGAGAGGGATGAGAATTACACCCAACACCTTAACGGGAAGAGTTCATCTGTGCTCAGTCACAACAGGAAACCTGACCTGCCTGTAGCAAGTGTCACTGAAGACATGCATGGTGATTTGTTTTCCAACAAAGGCAGAGGACACTGAACTACAGGGGCACAAAGACTCTCATGGACCTCAAAAGAATAAGGTGAGGAGAAACTGAAAAAATAAGTCTGGGAAGCATAACCCCAGAAACCACCACAGGGCTGAAAATGTAACACCTGACAGTGGGCAAAGGCTTCCTTCCCCATATGGTGCTGTTGCTACCGTGGTGCCAAAAGGCAGTAACCCCACTAATGGGCCTCAAGTAGTCATCTCCTACTCTGTAGAAAAATACATCCCACTTGCCTCCAGTATTACTCACATATTTAAAAAAGGATGGAAGTATTTGTGCTGGAAATGTATTCACAGGCAAAACCTTACCAGCTGCTTCCTTGGCATTATTATTGCATCTCACTGTGCAAACGGAGAAAAAAAAGGAGTGTGCCCATTAGATATTCAGCCTCAGCTTTCAGCTCTGGGACCCCTTCTAACTTTTGGAATGCGAGCTCACATCACTGTAAAGGCTCTTCCCTTCCACACAACTACCTCCTCTTCCTTTTCTGAAAAAAACTGCAAGCTCTTGCTTCACTGATACCTTCTGGCAGCAAAGAGCACAAGCCAGCCCCACACTGCATCCAGACACACATTCTAATTTCCAGACTTACTCTTGTGAGGATCCAGGCTGCCCCGTTTGAATCATGCCCGGCCAAAACTGAAAGAGGAAAAACAAACAGACAGACCCACAATTGTTTTCTTCCTTAAAAGGTTTTGGATATTTCTGAACAAGCATGACTCCTCTTCCAAACACAACTGAAAGCATGAATCCGTTCATTCAGCCTTAGTTTTCCACTGAACATTGTCAGAAAAAACAGGGATTTTTTGGGGACTCGGCTAACAACTTACCCCAGGTGCCCCAGGAAATGTAGGACGGGGAATTCCTGGCAGGCCCAGTTTGTTGTGAATAGCAGTAGCTGAGACTATCTGAGCTGATGACATTGCTGCCATGTGCTGGAGTGCTTTGTCCTTTGCTGTCTGATCCTTTAACATGACAATTACATGGAGTCTTAAAACATTTGGCACAACAAACGATGTTAAATAACTGCAGCTATAAGCACATAACTAAAAACTTAAAAAGCCACACAGATAATGCAAAAATAGCAAACCATGCAGGAAAAAAAATACAGCACGGAGGCTAACACTCAAACTACCTCAAGGCAAAACCTCCTCTCAGACATGCATGGTAGACCTGAATTCTCAGTCTGCTCTGCCAAGATGCAGGAAGCTCCGGGAGAGCAAACTACTGCCCACTTGTTTATCTGGGCAAATTCTGCTGATTTTAAATCAGGCTAGACTAAATGAGGACTGCTGCTAAGGCTGTCTGCAGGACAGGGAGCACTGAGATTTGAGCTCTATCACTTAGATCTAAGAGAAGTTTGCCTTTCACGTTACGCTGTAAAATGAGGACACAGGACTGCGACTGGCTCGCAAACAACGACAGATTTTTTTTTCTTCATGCTTATAGCTTTAGAAACATTTTGGATTCTGTTTTAAGGCAAGTTTTATAAAGTTATTTCACCAAAAAAAAAAAAAAATGTGGATAACATTCTAAACTTCCAGTGGTGTTGTTCTGCTGATTTACAGCGTTCCCAAAGAAAACAATCAGCCGCAACATTTTTGCTGTTTTCAAGCACACAAATTTGTCACAAATTTAGGAAAAGCTAAGTTATTGGTTACTTCTGTTAGAGCAGCACTTGGGATTTCTAGCCACTGCCCATCACATATGAACATAGACTAGAAATAAATAGGTACCTTAAGGCAACAGAATTAACTAAGTGGATACCTCAGGTCAGGTACAATAAGTAAACGACAGATTGTTACTGTCTGGTGAAGCGAGGTTCTTCATCCAGAAGTACTGTATTAATAAGTGCTACTATTTAGGAAGGTGACTTAGAACGAAGGAACACAAGCAGTTATTAGGCAAGGGTATTCTGGTTGTTTTTTTCTGGCTTTATTTTACAAGCAAAGTAGCAAGCATGCTGGCAAGGGATGCATGCTCTTATATATGTGACATATGCCTGCACATACGCTCCCCCTTTAAAGCTTGTATGTAGTAGTACTATAGGTGAGCAGCTTCTTCCTTTGAGTAGCTCCTTCAGAAACAGCACAGGCTGAGAGTACAGGAAAAGCTAGCCAAAAATTCTGCCAAGCACAGCTAAGGTACATAATACTTGGTTTAGTTAAAATACTTACCATGCTTGTTACCTGGATACAACAACAAACAGTTTATTAAAATGCTTGTGTAGAACAGCAGACTCTTAGCAAAATATGAACATAATAGTAAGATACAAAGGAAGAGCAGTTTGCTCAGCATTAAATATCAGCTCAAAACGAATGCATTATTTTCACCTAGGGACTGATTCATTAAAAGGATTAAAAAAGATCAAAACCAAACGACAAAACACTGGGGGGAAATAACCCCCACCTCCCTGTGTGAAAGCTGCAGAGAGTGAATGAAGGGATTGTTCCTGAGCTCGTGTCCCTGAGCTGTGCAAGGAGCTCCTGTGGGTGCCTCTGTGGGACGCAGCCCGGGAGAGCGGCAGGTGGAGCAGGGGAGTAGCTGCTCCTGCAGCACCTCGAGTTCAGGATATGAGCCTGAAACAAAACCTGCTGCGGTGCTGCCTGCAGCAGCCTCAACGCCTGCGGACTCACCTGCACTGCCTCCCGCGCAGCAGCACCGGACACTGCTGCCTGACCTGCCTAAGCCTCGGCACTGCCTCGCCACAGCTGAGTGCATCTACAGCGCAGCTTCTGTGCTGCTGCTGTGCGGCAGGCAGGAGCACAGGTATTCATCAGTGCACGAGCACAATTTGGTCATTTCTCAGACTTGTAGCATTTCCTACAGCCACAGCCAATTCAGTGGGTAAAAGGTGGAAGTCAGCTCTGGTTCTGCTGGCTGCTGATATTCACCTCTGCCTGCCCCAGCACAGGACGGCACACGTGGGTTTGTGCAAGGCATGTTTTACTGGCTGCCTTTGGATATCTGCAGACCACTGGGATGAAAAATATTTTGGGGGGTGTTAAGAGGTGGCAGCATCCTGAGATTCATGCAGCTCTCCAGAAACCAGCCCCTCTGCACAGTAAGAAAGATGCTCCATCATGAACACAAGGAGCTGTCCTTATGCAATATGGAGATGCCACCTCGTGAGACTTTTCTGTTCCTTCCCCCTCTCTTTTTTATTAAGTGAGCTGCCTTGGAAATGCTAAACCATGCAAGCCTCACTTGCAGCCTGCTGGCACATAACTAAACCCAAACATACAGGGAACTGATATCATGATTCAAGAGATGTGTGTCTCTTGGTCCCAGTAACCTTCAAAAAGTTTTAAGTACTATTTTTGTGGCTACCTTGTAGTTCTCCAGAACTGCTGTGGCACTACAGCCTCCTCTCCTGCACTGCCCCCTGGATGCAAACAGCCATGCCAGTGCCACCAAATGAAGGTGCAGCCAGCACCTGTTTGGGTCAAGCTCCCAAACTCATACTGTTCTACTGCTAGAATGGCCTTTACGTAGATCTAAACTAAAGAAGGATTTAAAAGTTACAGCTTTGTTAGGGATACAAAAGTCCATACTTGGGAGTTGCCTGAGCAACACGTTCATCCTGCTTTACATTAGCCGCCTAAAGTTCCCAGCCTTGCGACAAGGCCAGTCTTGATTTTCCATGACTCCAACAGTTTCCCAATGGTGACAAATCCACCAGCTCTGCTGAACATCAGTAGATGGAGGCCAACACAGAGCAGTAGGAAGTTTCCCCATTTGTAGGCTTAGGAAACTGCACATAATTCGAAGATTAGTTTTTCTCAAAGTAACTGAAACTTCACATACGAATATGAGAGAACAAATTCAAAATCAAATACTAACACCTGAGAGGTCCTGAATTCTACTGGCAGAAGAGCACCTTCAGCTCCAGGAATGTTTTGGAGAGTTGCAAGTTGTATAATCAGCCAGACTTAACAGTCTTCAAAAACAAGCAGGAAAACTACATTTAAAAGCTGATTATTTAAACTGGCACATGAGCTTGTCTGTCACTTTAAAAAGCCAAGTATATGTTGGGGTTTTGTTACATTGCAGCATAGTGGAGAGCATCTTAACTAGGAGGGAATGAGTCTTTCTACCTATCACTGCAACACGGCTGCTTCTGGGGTGAAACTTGGTAACTGATTAATAACACACAATGGTATTACATCACAGTTTAGGCAGCAAGAAAAGTAATATATCCAATTAAAACGGCAGGGGTAATTTAAACAGGCAGATTACAGTAATTACCCAGGTTGGAACGGGGCCAGGACAAATGGGTTAACACTTCTACTCTAAACAGGCACGTTGTGGGATTTTTAATGACCACAAATAGTTAAGACTTTGATTTGCTATCTTGTCCAAGACAGAAAGAAGTTGTTTTTCCTCTCACTTGCGCTGCTGTGCAAAGCTGAAATAAATCCTTTCAGGTCAATACCGTTTATGCTGATGTATGTAAAATAAAAGTTTGGCCCAGCGTGCTGCAGAGTTCCGTGCTGAGGTTCAGCAGAGGCTTAGGGGGACAGTACCTCCTACTGAATCATTAAATCCTTCTGGAGTTTAAGATATTCCTTGGATAGGTCCCATCTGGCCCTGACCTAGCTTGACCCTATTTAAATTTATGATCTCTGATGGGATTGCCACTGCCCAGGAATGACACTGCGGTAAGCAACAAACTGCATCTTAGGCTGTTGTCTTCCCCTCCCTTCTTAAAGGTATTCTGTGCTGTGGTATACAATTAGTAATGAACGTTACCATGGTGGATTTAGAGTACAATCAGTGGAAGTCTGGTCACGTTTCACTAAATCCCTAAAATATCCTCACTGTAAGGGAGCTCAGGATTTGCCTCAGGTTTTAGCTGACTGCTTCCGGCTGCAGAGGCAAACACTTTGTTTCTGGAAGGCACAAGTGCTAAGAGTCTAATGCAATATAACTTTTAATGAATCAGGCCCTTGAGGTTCATGTAACACCCATTAGTTTTGGAATGCAAAATACATAAATTAGATAATAATAATTTCCCAGTATCATCCAATTTTAAATCTTAGTATCTATAAAAGCCCCACATGAAACGAGAGTTCTACATGACAAGCATAAAAGTATTTGTGCTTGACTTTCTTTTAATCCAACATAAACAGAAGAATAATTCAATCAATCATTTCAAACAAGTTCTACAGCAAAACAAAAAGAAAAGCTGTTATCCTAGAATGATAAATGGGGCTCTGAATATCATGTTATCTATGACTTTGTGGGGGAAAAAAAGAAAATCTAAGACAGAACAAGGAAAAATGAGCACAAGTGAACACAGTATTAATTCAAGAAGCCCTAAAACCTGTACCAGTATTTAAACCACAGAACTTTTCGTGGAAGGAAAAAGAATTAGGTAAGAGAAGGAACAACAATTTGCTCACAAAATGGATGTTACAGTTACACTAACATAAAATAGATTCCTAATAAGCATTTTTGCAGATGTTATTTCTGCTCAGATCTCATATTGATTCAAATAACCTTTGCAATAATTAGCTGTAGCTCAAAAAAGATAAACAAATCATGAAAATATACAATTGTTCTGGACAAAAGATAGAGAGCACTTCAGTGTTTCTAGGCCTGATCTCCAATTTGCTTATTATTAGAGAAGACAGGAGTAAATACAAAAGCTGGCTATTTCAGCCAGGCAATAGCTAATGCCAAGAAGAGAATGCGCATTCAAAGCTGTCCCAACTTGCTGCCTAATGAATAGCAATTAATCCATCTTATTGTATTTCAAAATGCTGAAGACTCCATTCACATCAAAGGGAAATTTCAAGGCTTTTATCATTGTTCATTTAAAAAGTATAGAGCTATCTTTAGCATTTTATAATTGACAACAATATTTTCTTTTTATCCCTCAATGTGGAATGTAGAACAATGGATTTTAAAACATGTAATACATGTGAACTGTAGGCATTTTAATGTTTCTTTTTGTCTCTAATTAATCTTGCACTGTGAAAATATATCTGAAATGAAAGCCTAAGGTAGAGTCCTGATGTGAAGATCTTTATTTATGCACAACTTTCAATCTATTTTTTCTCCTGAATGGACAGAGGAGACTTTGGCTCCCTGACAGTGCAAAGGTGGGAAGTGCTGCAACCTAACACTATGGACTGCTGTATTTGACATGGAAATACAATACCAGATCATAAAAGTTCTGCTTTGCCTCCTCCGGTCTCTGCAGTAGAGGAAATGTCACAAAGGGGAACTGCCTTTCAGATCTGTCTCTAAGGATAGCTTTATCTCCACCTCTCTTTCAATTTTATGAAGTGAAATTTCTCAGACTTCAGAAAGGCTCTGACTGCTTCAGACAACTGAGATAAAAAATATCTAAACCAGGAGTATTTTCTTGCTGAATTGAAATGTACAACATCCCTGGAAGGGCTGATGGGACATTCTTACTGGTGGTCTTGAAATGCAGCAACAGTATTTACAGGCAAAATTTCTCTTTCTTGCAGGCTAAGGATCCATCCATCCAGAGTGACTGTAGGCACAAAGAGAAGGGACTTTGCTGGACCAAGCAGACTTTATGGAATGCAGGTGGGATTTGTGCCTACTCAGTAAGCTTCGGCATTGCTCTATCCAATGCCATGGGTGCAAGATTACTCTGAAATCCTTCCATCCATTTGGATTTTTGCAGGAGATAAGCACTAGAAGATTTGCCCGTATCTTCTCCCTGACATGGGCAGAATTCAGACCATGGTGAGACAAAAAGATTTCTTGGGATAAAACAGACCCAAGCAGGTACTTAACAAACAAGAGTTATTTGTGCATCGGAGGTGCGCAGAGATGTCTGGTGGGAAAGAGAAAGAACCGTGGGAGATGGACTCAGGTCTGAGCTCACTGAACTTACAGCTATGGACTGGCAGGAAGGATCTGATCATTAATCCACAGGGTTATTTCCCTTCACGCTTTAGGTAACAAACCTGACATCAGATACATGTGGGTTTTTTTTAGTAATAACTGCCCCTCAAGACGCCACCAATCACAGGTTTTAGAGAGTAATGGCAAGTGGCAGCTCACTGTTAAAAGGACAAGCGTGGCTTGGATCAAAAGCAATGCTTTCCTTGGGTATCTTCTTCTTAGTCACCCCTTCACCAAGAAACATGACCAGCACTCACTCCAGGGGAACAAGAGTCCATGATCTTCCTGAGGGAAGCCCATCATCTTCAGCCCAGACTGCTGCCAAAATGGCCCCACTGAAACAACAGACACTCACAGATGCCGGAATGTGTTCACCTTGTTCTCCTTCCACATTAGTGATGTCTTTCTCAGGCAATTTTCAAAGGACATTTGACCGTAGAGATGGCTCGATACAGGAATATTAAGAAAAACGGGTGTCAGAACTAACAAAATATTTTGAGGAGGCAGTATTTCATCTTGGGTCCATGGCTGCTTCTTCCAGGGAATAAGTGCAGAAAACAAATGAGGGCTCTCTTTTCACACAAAAGCAGCACCTTCTTGTGTCAAGGCTTCGGATCGTCCGCGTGGAGAGAAAAATGTCTGTGGGAGGCTGCAACTTCTCCCAAAAGGGCACGTGCAAGGTGGGCAGATGTCACTCCATCACAGCGTGTTAACTGAGACCAAGAATGGCATGAAAAAGGGGAGGTGGATGGATGGAACCTGGATTCTTTCCTCTTCCTATGCACCGTTTAGGCTGGAGGTTGTGGAGGAGTCACCCAGGGCCTGTCAGGGCTCTTGGGGGAGCTAAATCCTGGGGACAGCATGAAGATCCAGGAGCAGGAGGAGCAACCCGGGCCAGCAAGGCCAGGGGCTGGCAAACGTTTCTCATCAATGTGCTTCTGTCCTCAATGTGTAGTCAGTGTAGAATGGAAGCAAATGCCCCTCCTGAGCGTCAGAAGCGTGCTGGTGGGGGATTCTTCCTAAAGCAATCAATTCCTTGCGCCAAAACGGCAGCTCCCCACTTTTCTACTCAGGAGCTGCAACCCACTGATGGGTAGGAAGGGGCAGCAAGGTCTGAAGCCTAAAAGATTTTTTTTTTTTTTTTAGGTGACTTTTTAAAATGAAAAATCTCTCTGGATCTCGATTTACTGCAAATCTAGGCTAGTGGTCTCAGATGTATTTAGTGCTTAGCTATCTTCTTTCTTCTTTGGAAAGCTTTAATGAAAATCAGACAGCAGGTGCAGTACTTACAAATATTTTTTGCTTTGTAATTGTCTTCACATTTTAAGCTATCTGGGGCATTCAGAAAGGAAAATATTTCTTAACAGTAAAGCCAATATTTTTGTTAGGCTTCTAGGTCTGTAATTTAGCAACTAAGTGGGCTTCCTGATTTTTGTAATCCTAAGTGCTCACCAGTCCTATCAAAGTTCCTGCGAGCTGCTAGTGCTGAGCACCTCTGGAAGCAGGGCCACCTATTTACATACTTAATCTTAGGCATCAAGGATCGACAATTTAAGCTTAAAATGCTACATATCTCTGTATTATTGCACCCTCGGTTAAAAAGCAGTATGTTTAAGTTGTCTTAGTTGTTCTTTAAGAACCCCAACTGCTCAGCCAGTGCAGCTAAAAAGCCAGCCACCAACAGCCATACAAGCTTGCCAGCATGCTGCCCACTGCGGACGAAAAACCCAGTGCTTCTGTCAAGGAGGCCTGTTACAAAGCCAGGCTGTTATTTATACGCTGCAGTTCCAGGATTGTGGTAAGCATCCGCAGTGCTCACCCCTTAGCATTGTGCAATTACTTTCTGAAGCAGTTTTTGCTTTTCAGCTAGAACAAAAATGTGATTTGTTCTAATCTGGGGGGGGAGGGGAGGTAAAATGATAAAAGAAAAAAAGGAGGGAAGTAAAAGATTTACAAGTTCCTTTGCTTTTTATTAAGAAGAAAAAAATCAATAGCAAAAACTGCTAAACTCCCCCTTCCACTTTTTTTTTTGTGTGAAAACAAAACAATAAGGGTCTCAAGATCACTGCTGGAAAACTTCAAAATCCAAGCAATCCAAGAAACCCCTATTAAGTACTTCAAAGAATTTCTTTTTAACATTAGAATATATTTTATGGGAAGCAGAGAAAACAGGGACGTGTAGGATTCATCACATCACATTAAGCAAACATGCTTAATATTCCCTGAACAGGACTCCAACTGAGGCTTCTCCAAAGATTAAATGTCAATATTTTAATTTTAAAAAATAATCCCAGGGAACCTTGCAAATAATACATAACTTGAGATGATTCCAGATTGTACTCTAGAAACACCTTATAGTTAGAGCAATCCTGGTTAAGTTCTGCTCTCTGGCAGTTGGAATAAATTATCTATTTTAAGTATTCTTGATAGCATTTCAAAAACACAGGCAAAAAAAAAACATTTTGGGATGGAAAACAACTACCCAAACTACCTCTCTGGAAAAAGCAAAAAAATCCCCAAACTTCTACACAACTGCATAAAACCCCTGTGTATTTAAATGCACTTCTAGCATTCAACTGTCAAGAACTAGAGGAATGGGTTAAAAATCAGGTTTAGGTGCTGAGCTGTTACAAAGAGTAGTTCACTTTGCATTTGGACAGTGTTAAAACAACGTTTTTAATGTAGATGCTAGTGCAGAAACCAGAGATTAAACACAAAGAGACACAGACAGCTACCACATGCAGGAAAACGAGGTTACAGGCACAGCAGCACCAGGCGCTTGCCCATCACCGCGGGGAGGAGGAAGGGACAGGCATAGCAACCACAAGCCCAAAAGCAGAAAAGCGCATACCTTCAGCTTGGAATGAAAATCACGAGATTTCCTTCTGGCAAGAACCTGAATGTGACTAGACACCTGCAGGGTAGGGGAAGGGAGGAAACAAAGGAAAAGCCTGTAACCATGGAGATGAAAAGCCCCCTACAACTGGGCAAGCCAAACGTACCTTAATGGCGGCTTGAATTTCTCGAACTTTCTTTCTTGCTAAGACCTGTATGTGACTAGACACCTACATTGTTCAGGTTTATAGGGAAAAAAACAAAACAAAACAAAACAAAAACAAAACAAACAAAAGAAAAACAAAAAGCAAATCAAATTTAAGATGTCTAATTTTTTTCTTTAAAAGAAAAAAAAAAATAACGTTTCTGAGGGAAGGAAGTTATTTGCATCTTCAGTAAGCTCTGCTGTTACAGATACCACATTCCCAGCCAGATACCAAGCTCTTAGCACTGAGGCTTAACAATACAGGTCATCACTGCAGTGACTTGATTAAGGGGAGGAAAAAAAAAAAGAGAGAAGAAGAGTGTAACCCACCAGTCTGTGCATTCAGCTACAAGACAGAAGACACAGCTCGCAGCTGGACGCAGCCCACGCGTGCTTTGGTACCGATCCGTGGCCAGGCCCCGCACTCTTGTGCAGGGAGCCAAGAGGATTTCCACCCCATCTGCTGGAGATGCAGATGCGCATTCTGACCCACTTGCCACTAGCCTAACTTGGCACCCAGAGGTTTTATTAATTATTTATTTTGTTCTGCAGCTCCAATGGAGAGCCTCAGGCTGCATTATGACCCCACTGGCATGTTTTAAATTCTGGCACAGATGACAAAATGCTGGCACAACAGAGGTGCCTGAACATGCGCTACCTTCCTCAGTAATCTCAGCATCAAGGCAGATCACAAAACACTCTTGAAAGTGGGAACCTGTAACTTGACATCAGCTTCAGTGGTCTCCAGGTTTGGTCTATTATCATTACATTTTGTCAAGAAATTTGTGTAAACCCAGTCTTGCACTAGACCAGAAGTTGTTGCCTGTGCATTGAAGGCTCTGGTCCCAGACTCACTTTCCTGTTTACTCAGTCACATACTGAAGTCTGCGTTGATGATGAGGGTTTGATGATGCTGCCCAGCACCATCACATGGTAGTGCTCAGCATCCCATAGCCCTCTGTTGTGAAAATTTAAAACCTTCAGTGATGGCAAAATAACACTGAAGAGAAAACTGCTGTTCTCATTTGAACTTGAGCATACTGTATCGGCTGGCGTACATTTTTCCTAACTTAGCTACAATTCCTCTCTGGAAAGAACAAAGCAAAA